>NC_090652.1:136764781-137364781 GCF_040937935.1 Hyperolius riggenbachi | reverse complement strand
GTTCCCTATAAGTGAGCAACTGTCTTTGACATGATGTACTGCTCCCGAATATGCAGATCAGCTCTTTATGTCCTTGAAGGCCAGGGGCCCATCCAGAACGTCTGTGTAGTGAGACACCATGAATAACCTTTAGTATTGCTGTGTAAGGATTGGTTAACAGGGGTGCTTGCACGTACCACTTGCTTTTACCACTGGCCACAGTGCTCATCATTAAGCCCTACCCATTCAAGTGAAGCATCGATATCATTGTTTTCCACAGTTTACCCTCATTTGTGCAAATGCAGCATTTTTATACCTATTTTTCCATTGTTTGAGCTGATCCTGGAAGCAACTGGTTGCCTCCATGTCCCCGTGCAGGGGTAAAAAAGGCTGATTGCCACTAAAAGACGCAGAAAGTTGACAAATGCTTTTCTGCATGCCTGCGGAAAAGCATTTGGGCAAGACGGCGGGTGGCTGATTGAGACGTGAATCTGAACCAAGCCTAAGTTGGGACTTCCAGTAAGCAGAGTTCACCGTCAGGGCTATTTCTTGGCAGATGCCACCAAGGCATGGGACTTCTGTGCCACCTAGTGATCAGAATATGCATTTAACACTTTTATTGTGCAGTTAGTGTTCCTCTCATGGTGTGCAAAAGATCACCAGGTGAGAGGAGGGAGTATAGAGTATTTGGACACTACATAAGCAGATAGTCGGAGGAGAGATCTTCTCTCTTATGTCCCTTTGCCTTTATTTGTCCCCTTGTGCTACCTCTGCCCCCTGTTTCTCCTTCAGCCCACTCTGCCTTCTTCTGTCCTCCTGTGCCTCCTTCTGTCTCCCTTTGTGGCCTTTCTGTCTCCATGTGCCTCTTCAGTCCTCATGTGCCACCTCTGTCCCCTCTGTGCCTCCTTCTGTGCCCCTTTGTTCCTTCTTCTGTCTCCCTGTGGCTCTTTCTGTCCCCCTCTGCCTCCTTGTGTCTCCCTGTGCCTCCTTACATCCCCCTCTGCCATCTTCTGTCCCCCTTTGTGCATACTTCTGTCCCCCTTTGTGCCTCCTACTGTCTCCCTGTGCTTCCTTCTGCCCCCTTTGTGCCTCCTTCTGTCCCCTGTGTGCCTCCTTTTGTCCCCCTTTGTGCCTAAATCTGTCCCCATTGTGCTGCCTCCTGCCTCTCCCACTTCTGCCTTCTGCCACTCTCCTCCTGTGCCCCCTTCTGCCCCACCTTGTGCCCCCTTCTGTGCCCCTGTGTGCCTCCTTCAGTCCCTCTTTCTGTACTCTTTTGTGCCTCCTTCTGGCCCTCATGCTTTCTCCTGTCCCCCTGTACCTCCCACTGCCCCTCTGTTTACCTCCTTCTGTCTACCTGTGCCTCCTTCGGTCCTGCTTTGTGTCTCATTATGTCCCCCTGTGTGCCTCTTTCTGTCCCCTTGTGCCTTCTTCTGTCCTCCTTTGACTTCTTCTGACCCCCATTGTGCCTCCTTTTGCCCCCATTGTGCCTCATTGTGTCCCCGTGTGCCACTTTCAGTCCCCTTGTGCCTCCTTCTGTCCTCCTTTGACTTCTTCTGTACCTCATGCCTCCTTCTGTCCCCTGTGCCTCCCTTTGCCCCCCTGTGTGCCTTCTTCCTTACATGTATTTTCTTTCTTACATGTATTTTCTGGTGAAACGCTGCTGCAATAAGTGTAATTTCTGGTGGAACGCTGTCGTATTACAATCATTTTCTGGTGAAACATTGCCACATTACAGTTATTTCCAGGCGAAACGCTGCCGCATTACGATTATTTTCATGTGGGGACACGCCATGGGGGGTAAGGGGGGGGGGAGTTAAGCGCCACAGGTTTTCTCGCCTGGAGTGACAAAATGGCTAGAGGCACCCCTGCTCCAGGACGTAAGCATACGGGATCAAGTCGCTGATGGTGCCTTCACTGAGACTCACCAGGTTGGTCACCTCCTCAAACGGCTGCATGAGCCTGCATGCATTTCGCATGAGTGTCCAGTTGTTGGGCCAGAACATCCCCATCTCCCCAGATTGTGTCCTTCTACTGAAATTGTAGAGGTACTGGGTGACAGCTTTCTCCTGTTCTAGCAGTCCAGTGAGTCGGGCTATCGCAAATGAGGCGTCTCACCGGCAACTTGTTTCTCCGCTGAATCTCGGCAAAGCGTGCCATGGCCGTGTAAGTCCGCCTGAAATGCCCACACAACTTCCTGGCCTGCTTCAGGATGTCCTCTAAGCCTGGATACTTTGACACAAATCTTTGAATGACTAGATTCAGCACATGTGCCATGCAGGGTACATGTGTCAGCTTTCCCAAATTCAAAGCGGAAATGAGATTGCTGACGTTGTCATACACCACGTTGCCGATCTCCAGCTGGTGCGGTGTCAGCCACTGATCCACTTGTTTGTTAAGAGCAGCCAGGAGCGCTGCTCCAGTGGGACTCTTCACTTTGAGGCAAGACATGTCTAAGATGGCGTGACACCGTCGTACCTGGCCTGCAGCATATGCCCTGGGGAGCTGGGGCTGTGTAGCTGGAGAGGAGATCGCAGCACCAGTAGAGTTGAACTGCCACTCAGCCAAGGAGGAGGAGGAGGACGACAGCGAAGAGGATGTAGCAGGAGGACCGGAGGTGGCAGGAGGCCTGCCTGCAAGTCGTGGAGGTGTCACAAGTTGGTCCGCTGCACAGCCATGTTCTCTCTGCTTGTCATCGGTCACCAGGTTGACCCAATGGGCTGTGTAAGTAATGTACCTGCCCTGACCGTGCTTGGCAGACCAGCCATCTGTGGTCAGGTGGACCCTTGACCCAACGCTGTGTGCCAGAGATGACACCACTTGCCTCTCAACTTCACGGTACAGTTTGGGTATCGTCTTTTTAGAGAAATAATTGCGGCCTGGCATCTTCCACTGCGGTGTCCCAATGGCCACAAATTTAAGGCCTCAGAGTCCACCAGCTGGTATGGTAACAGCTGGCGAGCTAACAGTTCCGCCAAGCCAGCTGTCAGACGCCAGGCAAGGGGGTGACTGGCAGAAATTGGCTTCTTCTGCTCAAAGATTTCCTTCACAGACACCTGGCTGCTGTGGGCAGAGGAGCAGGAACCGCTCAAG
Organism: Hyperolius riggenbachi; assembly: GCF_040937935.1. Lineage (NCBI taxonomy): Eukaryota > Metazoa > Chordata > Amphibia > Anura > Hyperoliidae > Hyperolius > Hyperolius riggenbachi. Next base: position 137,361,712 of record NC_090652.1, on the reverse strand, counting down.
GTCAGAGGCGGAGTGGAGGAGGGTGGCTGGGAAGGTGCAAGGGAGAAAATGGCTGAAGATGATGCACCTGAAAGAGAAAGAGGAGAAGGAGAGTGGCTTTTCTTTTGTGTGCTGCTTCTGCTCAGGTGGTCTTCCCATTGCAGTTTGTGCCTTTTCTCCATGTGCCTTCGTAAGGCACTTGTCCCTACATGGGTGTTGGCCTTTCCACGGCTCAATTTTTGGAGGCAGTGAGAACAGATGGCATTGCTTCGATCTGAGGCAGACACATTAAAAAATTTCCAAACCGCTGAGCTCCCCTGGGGTGATGGCACTACGGTGGCATCAGCAGCTGACGTTGAAGGGCATGTTGGCTGGCTGTACATAGGTGGCAATACATGGCGCCGGACACTGCCACCAGCTGTTTTGGACAATGAGCTCCCCCTGCTTCTTTCAGGAACTTGTCTCCTCCTACTCCTCTCTGACTCCCCCTCTGAACTGTCCCCCTGTTCATCTCCTCTATTGGGAACATACGTGAGATCCATATCATCGTCATCATCATAATCATCCTGCCCAGCTTTGTTTGCCTCAGACACCTCCAAAACTGCACTAACAGCAGGCACTTCATCCTCCTCCTCCGCACACGTCCATAGTGTCACCTAACTCAGACATATGAGGTAGTGGTGTAACTTGCTTAGCGCCTTCATCTGGTTGTAACAATAATGGCTGTGCATCAGCGATTTCCCCACCAAATAACTCCTACGAACTGTCAAATGGAACGGATGTGGTGCTAGTAGTAGCACTGGTGGCTGCGGAAGATGAGGTGTTCTGTGTTAAATAGTCAACCACGTCCTGACAATTTTGGGAGTTGATGGGATGTGCCTTCTTCTGAGCACTTAACTTTGGTCCAGGGCCGCATGAAATCACATCAGCACGACCTCGCACAGACCTGCCAGGTGGCCTTCCTCTGGGTCTGCCTCTACCTCTGCCTCTACCTGTTTTGTCCGTTTTGTCCATATCGGTGGGGATGAAGTGAAAGGTATGCACTGACTTGAATAATACAATGTGCAGTCACACAGGTGCAGTTAAAGGAATACTATCGATGTATGCATTTATTTTTAAATGCTGTATGTTGTAGCACACATTAGGACAAGTACTAGGAGCAATTTGATTCCTCACACAGCTGTTCCTCTCAGCTGTAAAATCCTCCGTCAGTTTTGGCCGTCAGTGTTTGATACAAATGTATCTATATGCTGACTGCTCCCAGAGGGCTAAGCCCATGTCTGCACAGGGGAGTTGCTATCAACTCCTCAGTTTCTAGTTTAATTATCACCTTGCTGAAAGAATCTTATTGATATGGTGGTAAGGGGTTAAAGATTCTAGCAATGTGTGTTTATTATCTTTGCTTCTCTTGACTGATAAAGATACTAATAATGCTAATTGTAAACAGTGGTCTGCCCCTCTCAGCAGCTTGTAAAGTGGATGCAGCCTGGAGTGAATCACCTCAAGCAGCAGCCAGACTGAGTGTAAACACAGACTATTGTTTATAGCTAGTTATATTCCAGCAATATTACAGCTCATTTAGTTACCTGTTACCACCTCAGATCAGCCTATTTCTCCTCATGTCTCCTGCATGCTGTGAGTGACACAGTGAAATATATTTGTGAGCTGTGTGGCAGAGTAACCAAGCAGCTCAGGGTGACCCAAACTACTATGAGCTGTGTGAGAAATGAATTTTTAAGCAGGGATAGTGAGAGAGAGACCTGGGTGAATAAATAAAGTGCCCCTAGCACTAGTGGTAATGTGTACACTAATATACAGTATTAAAAAAAAAAGTCGTTTCAATCGATAGTACTCCTTTAACAGGTATGCACGAAGTGGTATATCACACTGCGTGCACTCACGTAAGTAGGTGGATGCACTGACTGAAGTGAACAACAGGTAGTAGGTATATGCAGTGATGGGTATTACAATGTGCACCTGTCACACACAGGTAGTCACTGAATGTGCTGGGCCTGGCAGTGGCACACACAGTAGGAATTACCAAGGCTGTCTATGCAACACAAGTGTCAGTGGGAAACACAAAAAAGAACAAGATTAGCTCTCAAAGGAGCTGTTGAGGGATGCTTTTTAGCAATAAGAATCAACAAGGAGCAAGCTAAGAAGCGTACAAGAGCCTAACTAAGCTTTCCCTATGGGAGTCTGCAGCAGCTTTCCCTTCACTAATTACTGCAGGCACACGAGTGAGTCCAATGCCTGACGCTGCCTGTCTTTTATAAGGGGGGGGGGGGGGGGCTCCAGGAGGTAGTGTAGCCTTTTTGGGTACAATGTGCCTGCTGACTGTGATGTAGAGGGTCAAAGTTGACCCTCATGATGCACTATGGGGGCCAACCGAACTTCTGGAAAAGTTTGCGGTTCTCCGCTATCGCGAACCACGGAAGTTTGCCGGGAACCGTTCGGGCCATCTCTAGTGCTCATTGCAGGATTACTCCAGGCTTTAGCCAAATATTTCCTTGTAGTTATGAAACTGCATCTTTTGCAGGATATATGGAACAGGCTGCAATGTTTTGTGTTGAAAAACATCAAATGCATAATTGATTCTTTGTATGTGTAGCTCTGTTTTGTATTTGTGTACTGGAAACTATTGCTTTCTTTTGTTTTTGTATTTATTGGTTTCGGAATTATAAGAGCATTAACCCAGTCCCGGGGTGAACAGAGCCACGTTCTCTGCCATCCACCGGGGTAATTCCTGTGTGGCCCGTCCTCACTGCGAAGGTGGGCACCCCTCGGGTTAGTAGGCCGGTGTGTGTAAGTGGCTAAGTTTTGCAGGCACTCAGTTTTGCAGGTTATAACGTGGACACCATGCCCAGGGATACGGTTGAAGACCCTAACGGCAGCTAGGGCGCAGAAGATGGACTTAGATATGACGTATGGTGGCAGATGGGGCAACAGAGACGAAGTACCGCAAGCGACAGTAGGGTTCAACCTGAACAAGTCGGTATTTCCACAACCTACTCGGCTCCACACATATGACATTATTTGTTTATGTTATATTCCACAAATTGGAAAAGCACCATCACCACAACACCACAATAGGGTAGTATAGGAGTGTGCAGTAAGGAACTAAACCAGGATCATATGGCAGAAGACAAAGAACAGACGTTCTCTCCAAAGACCGCACCACTCAAAAAATATGTTGCAAATTCATCTTTATTCAAAAAACGATAAAAACACTTCAAAACGATTAAAGCAGATAACCATGAAAAGGAACTATGACAATTATCTATTAATCAATAACAATATATAGCCAAGGCCTAGTTCCAAAATATCAAAGACTCACAATTCATATAGAATAATGAATAAATAAATAAATGGACACAGGGAGTCCCAATTAGGAAACAATTCCCTGTAGTCCCATAAGCAGACCAGGATCAGATACAGTACTCTATATGGTAAAGTGCATACATTAAATATAGTGCAAATTGGCTCAACCATAAAAAAACAATTCATGTGTATAAAGGTCCATAACGGATTATAAAGTGACATGTGCAGACAAGCATACAAAGGGAAGTGCAGGGTAGTGCAAAGGAAAAAGTGAGGAAAAGAGAATACCGGATCCTTACCGAGGTATGCAAACTGAGTCTAAGAGTCAGTGAATCATGGTTAGCTACCTTGGGGGCCGTCGCGATTCGCCGCTCAACGCTATGGCGGCTTCCTCTGGGTATGCCCGAGCAACAATCATCTGAAAGATGTGGGGACCAATGATGTTTTTATCCTGAGAATGTGCCATTTGCGAAGCATGCTGCATGGTAGATCCACAGTCTGTATGTTGTCAGCAGTCCTCTGACTTATGATTGTCAATCATAGCCTGGGTTGCCAGGGTTTCCCAGGTCATGCCCGTTTCTACGGGTGGGCCGGGTGGAACATTGCCTGGGGAGCAGCGGCAGAGGAAGGAGCAGTGGCGGGGGAGTATGTGGAGCAGTTTTTGTAACAAGTGAGATGGAACACCGAGAATCAGGAAGGAATGTAAAACGCACGTGGATCTCTGTGAGTTCTCAAGCTCTGCTGCATGCAACACCATGGGCTTGATTCACAAAGCCGTGCAAACTGTTTAGCACGGGTGTGCTAAACAGTTAGCACGTGAAGTGCTGTTCGCGGACTTTTGCGCGCGCAAAGTGAGATGATTCGCGCGATCGCGGACTTTGCACGCGCAATTTGGCGCGATTCGAATAGTCCGCGAACAGCACTTCACATGCTAACTGTTTAGCACACCCCTGCTAAACAGTTAGCACGGCTTTGTGAATCAAGCCCCATGCCACTCTCCAACCACTTATAGGGCTCCCCCGGAGGTATGGGCACGTCACTGCTTGCTTCCTGCAGGAGACAGCGTGTGAGCATTCTGCAGCAAGTCTGTGCTTGGGATACTGGAGGAGTCTTGAGTCAATAGTTACACAGGGCTTAGATCTTCCTCTGCCTTTATGCCTGGTACACACCATGCATTTTCCCATCAGATAGATGGGTTGATCATTTCCGACAGATCCAATCATTTTTCTGATCACTTCTATGCAAATCGATCAGAAAAATGATCAGAAATTAGATTGGAGCTGTTGGAAATTATCTATTCAACCCATCTATCTGGCGGGAAATTGCATGGTGTGTACCAGGCATTAAATGCAGAGGAAGATCTAAGCCCTATGTAACTATTGACTCAAGACTCCTCCAGCGTCCTGAGCACAGACTGGCTGCACAATGCTCACACGCTGTCTCCTGCAGGAAGCAAGCAGTGACGTGCTTAACACACGTAACAGGGCTGAGCTGATGGTGATGATTAATAAGGTCACTGATAAAAAGGTCACTGTGGATTCTGGAAGGGGGCTGCTTGTTTGGTTAAATAGTTTTTTTGTTTTTTTTTTACACACAATACATGTCATTAGTACCTAACCTGTTGTCTACTACTGACATCTGCAGTACATGCCCGTTTTTAGGGCTGTGTGTCCCGTGCCGCTGCCCTGGGCGCTGTTGGGAGGGTGGCGCTGTAATGGAGGGGGGAGCCAGAGCCGCGGGGAGGGCAGCCCAACCTCTTCCTCCCTCTCCCCGGGCCGCCCTCTGTGCTCCCCCCTCAGATCAGATGCAGAGTAATTAATTAGCACAGCAGGAAGCGTACATAACTACTCACCTCGCTGCGTTCCACTGGCCGCTCACTCGCTGCTGATCTCCTCTCGGCATAGACGCTGATACACACGCTGCTTCCTGTTTAGCTGGAAGCAGCGTGTGTATCAGAGTCTATGCCGAGAGGAGAAGATCAGCGGCGAGTGAGCGGCCAGTGGAAGAACACAGGGAGGTGAGTAGTTATGTACGCTTCCTGCTGCGCTAATTAACTACTCTGCATCTGATTTGAGGGGGGTACATGGAGAGTGGCCCGGGGAGAGGAAGGGAGAGGGAGGGCTGCCCTCCCCGTGGCTCCGGCTCCCCCCTCCATTATGGGGGGGAAGCTGCCTATCTAACCTATATTGGGGGACACCTACCTAATCTCACCTATACTTGGGGGCAGCTACCTATCTCACCTATACTGGGGGGCAGCTACCTATCTAACCTATACTGGGCGGCACCTACCTAATCTAACCTATACTGAGGGCCACCATGGCCGTTTCTACGGCCATGCGGGGCGTGCCGCCGCCCGTGGCGCTGCTGGGAGGGGGGCGCTGTGATGGAGGGGGAGCTGCAGCCGAGGGGAGGGCAGACCGACCTCTCCCTCCCTTCCTCTCCCTGGGCCGCCCTACCTAATCTAACCTATACTGGGGGCACCTACCTATCTAACCTAAACTGGGTGGCAGCTACCTATCTAACCTATACTGGGGGCACCTACCTAATCTAACCTATACTGGGGGCACCTACCTATCTAACCTATACTGGGTGGCAGCTACCTATCTAACCTATACTGGGGGCACCTACCTAATCTAACCTATACTGGGGGGCACCTACCTAATCTAACCTATACTGGGGGAGCACCTACCTAATCTAACCCTATACTGGGGGGCAGCTACCTAATCTATACTGGGGCAGCTACCTATCTAACCTGTACTGGGGGGCACCTACCTATCTAACCTGGGGGGCAGCTACCTAATCTAATCTATACTGGGGGGCACCTACCTATCTAACCTATACTGGGGGCACCTACCTAACCTATACTGGGGGGCAGCTACCTATCTAACCTGGGGGGCAGCTACCTAATCTAACCTATACTGGGGGGCACCTACCTATCTAACCTAAACTGGGTGGCAGCTACCTATCTAACCTATCCTGGGGGGCACCTACCTAATCTAACCTATACTGGGGGGCACCTACCTAATCTAACCTATACTGGGGGCACCTACCTATCTAACCTAAACTGGGTGGCAGCTACCTATCTAACCTATACTGGGGGCACCTACCTAATCTAACCTATACTGGGGGCACCTACCTATCTAACCTATACTGGGTGGCAGGTACCTATCTAACCTATACTGGGGGCACCTACCTAATCTAACCTATACTGGGGGGCACCTACCTAATCTAACCTATACTGGGGAGCACCTACCTAATCTAACCTATACTGGGGGGCAGCTACCTAATCTATACTGGGGCAGCTACCTATCTAACCTATACTGGGGGGCACCTACCTATCTAACCTGGGGGGCAGCTACCTAATCTAACCTATACTGAGGGGGCACCTACCTAATCTAACCTATACTGGGGGGCAGCTACCTATCTAACCTATACTGGGGGCAGCTACCTATCTAACCTAAACTGGGGGGCACCTACCTATCTAACCTATACTGGGGGCACCTACCTAACCTATACTGGGGGGCAGCTACCTATCTAACCTGGGGGGCAGCTACCTAATCTAACCTATACTGAGGGGGCAGCTACCTAATCTAACCTATACTGGGGGGCACCTACCTATCTAACCTATACTGGGGGGCACCTACCTATCTAACCTATACTGGGGGGCACCTACCTAACCTATACTGGGGGGCAGCTACCTATCTAACCTATAGTGGGAGCATTAACTTATCTAACCTGTATTGGGGGCACCTACCTACCTAGCTAGTCTATACAGGTGACAACTATACTGGCTACCTATATTGGAGGCACCTACCTAACTAACCTATACTGGGGGCATCTACCTATCTAACCTATGCTGGGGGCAACTATTCTGGCTACCTATATTAGAGGCACCCACCTAGGTCACCTGTACTGGGGACACCTACCTATCTAACTTATACCGGGGACACCTGCCTATCTAACCTATACTGTGGGCAACTATACTGGCTACCTATGCTGGAGGCACCTACCTGGCTAACCTATACCAAAGGCAACTATACTGGCTCACCTATTCCTGGCTACCTATACTGGGGGGACCTATAGCTGGCTACCTATACTGGGGTACCTATTCTGGGGGAATCTATACTGAGTGCAACTAGACCTGGCTAACCTACACTGCGGGCACCCGTACCTTGCTTCGGGGGGGGGGGGGGGGGGGGGCAGTTTTTACACCCTCGCCCTGGGTGCATTTTAGCCTAGAAACTGCACTGAGGGGCACCTACCTAATCTAACCTATAATGGGGGACACCTACCTAATCTAATCTATACAGGGGGGCAGCTACCTATCTCACCTATACTGAGGGGTAGCTACCTAATCTAACCTATACTGGAGGGAAGCTACCTAATCTAACCTATACTGGGGAGCAGCTACCTATCTCACCTATACTGGGGGGCAGCTACCTATCTAACCTATACTGGGGGGCAGCTACCTATCTAACCTATACTGGGGGGCAGCTACGTAATCTAACCAATACTGGGGGGCACCTACTTTATCTAACCTATACTGGGGGGCAGCTACCTATCTAACCTATACTGGGGGGCACCTACCTAATCTAACCTATACTGGGGGGCACCTACCTAATCTAACCTATACTGGGGGGGCAGCTACCTAATCTAACCTATACTGGGGGCAGCTACCTATCTCACCTATACTGGGGGGCACCTACCTAATCTAACCTATACTGGGGGGCACCTACCTAATCTAACCTATATTGGGGGACACCTACCTAATCTAACCTATACTGGGGGGCACCTACCTAATCTAACCTATACTGGGGGGCAGCTACCTAATCTAACCTATACTGGGGGGAAGCTACCTATCTCACCTATACTGGGGGGCAGCTACCTATCTCACCTATACTGGGGGGCAGCTACCTATCTAACCTATACTGGGGGGGCACCTACCTAATCTAACCTATACCAGGGGGCACCTACCTAATCTAACCTATACCGGGGGCACCTACCTAATCTAACCTATACTGGGGGGCAGCTACCTAATCTAACCTATACTGGGGGGCAGCTACCTATCTCACCTATACTGGGGGGCAGCTACCTATCTAACCTATACTGGGGGGAACCTACCTAATCTAACCTATACTGGGGGGCACCTACCTAATCTAACCTATATTGGGGGACACCTACCTAATCTAACCTATACTGGGGGGCACCTACCTAATCTAACCTATACTGGGGGGCAGCTACCTAATCTAACCTATACTGGGGGCAGCTACCTATCTCACCTATACTGGGAGGCAGTTACCTATCTAACCTATACTGGGGGGCACCTACCTAATCTAACCTATACTGGGGGCACCTACCTAATCTAACCTATATTGGGGGACACCTACCTAATCTAACCTATACTGGGGGGCACCTACCTAATCTAACCTATACTGAGGGGCAGCTACCTATCTCACCTATACTGGGGGGCAGCTACCTATCTCACCTATACTTGGGGGCAGCTACCTATCTAACCTATACTGGGGGGGCACCTACCTAATCTAACCTATACCGGGGGGCAGCTACCTAATCTAACCTATACTGGGGGGCAGCTACCTAATCTAACCTATACTGGGGGACAGCTACCTATCTCACCTATACTGGGGGGGCAGCTACCTAATCTAACATATACTGGGGGGCACCTAACTAATTAACCTATATTGGGGGACACCTACCTAATCTAACCTATACTGGGGGGCAGCTACCTATCTCACCTATACTGGGGGGCAGCTACCTAATCTAACCTATACTGGGGAGCAGCTACCTATCTCACCTATACTGGGGGGCAGCTACCTATCTAACCTATACTGGGGGGCACCTACCTAATCTAGCCTATACTGGGGGCAGCTACATAATCTAACCAATACTGGGAGGCACCTACCTAATCTAAACTATACTGGGGGGCACCTACCTAATCTAACCTATATTGGGGGGTACCTACCTAATCTAACCTATACTGGGGGGCACCTACCTATCTAACCTATACTGGGGGGCACCTACCTATCTAACCTGTACTGGGGGGCAGCTACCTATCTAACCTATACTGGGAGCACCTACCTACCTAGCCTATACAGGTGGCAACTATACTGGTTACTTATATTGCAGGCACCTATCTATCTAACCTATACTGGGGGCACCTACCTATCAAACCTATACTGGGGGCACTTACTTATCTAACCTGTATTGGGGGCACTTACTTATCTAACCTGTATTGGGGGCACCTACCTACCTAGCTAGCCTATACAGGTGGCAACTATACTGGCTACCTATATTGCAGGCACCTACCTAACTAACCTATACTGGGGGCACCTACCTATCTAACCTATGCTGGGGCAACCATTCTGGCTACCTATATTAGAGGCACCCACCTAGCTAACCTGTACTGGGGCACCTATACTGGCTACCTATACTGGAGGCACCTACCTGGCTAACCTATACCGGGGGCAACTATACTGGCTCACCTATGCCTGCCTACCTATACTGGGGGGGGGGGGGCGCAATTTTTACACCCTCGCCCTGGGTGCATTTTTGCCTAGAAACTGCACTGCTGCAGTACATGGCAATGCGCTGCAGGATGGTGGTGTCAGTATTGGGGCTGGAGCAGGACTTTATTCTCATGTAAACTCAGACACTTTTTGTAATCTTGATCACTGCAGTGCGGTGTAACGGCTGATTTGTAACACGGTTTACCGCACTGCAATATACCACCTATGACACGTTCACTGTGCAGCGGTAACATTGTAGTATAACAGGTTGCTGCATCGTAACGCAATTGAAGTGCGTTACCCTTAAACACGCTGGTTAAGAATAGAAGTGAAGCATATTTTTCATTGACGGTATGCTTCACTGTACCTATATATTTTACTACAGCTAATCTAGTGTGTGTGTAGTGGGCCCGAGTCTACAGGAGGGATGGACAAATTATACCCTCGCCCTGTGAGACATATGGCCTAGAAACTGCCCTGGCCCAGGTTCTACTTTCAATGTCTCCAATTTGAGATCAGTTAATTTCACCCTACTAATTGGTCTCTCGGTATTTCTTGTGTTAGATCACCAAAATCACAGTTATCCACAAGCTATTTTAATGCTGTCAGAAATTGTACTGTGGATTCCCTATTATGTTGCAAACACTGTCAAAATTTATGTTTTTCTGATACTACATTAACTTTTGGCACAAAACAGTTCCTTAATGCGGTAAGAGCTGTGTCATAGCTATCATCTGCTGTTGGCGGATGGCAATGTCTAGAAAATATATTGTTTGTCTACTCCCAGGCATTGAAGAAGTAAAGTACATATTTTTTTTAGCTGTAGATAACGCATGATTGGCAGCCAGTACTGTATGTCATTCTTATATGAATCAAGCAGTAAAAGGCATTGCAGGCGCACCAGAGTGTGGCAAGACATGTGCAGGCTGTTGTAGAGATTGAAGAGCTGTCCTCTTATCATGATCTGTTGTGTACTGTAATAAGTAAAGAACAGTAGTTTGCATTCCTCCCAATTTTTTGAGATAAGAAAGAGAGACATCTTAAAGAACCCATGAACCGTTTTCTATTAAACATACTTTTAATCCCGTTTTATTTGTGGTGCTGTGACAGATGTCAAAGCTCGATCCTCCTCCTCCAGTACCCCGTATCCCCCACTCTGCCTAGCCGTAATCTTCAACTGAGCAGAACGTCAATTATGGGCAGGGAGGAAATGGCAGTTCTTTCCCCTCTCTGCCCATCCTTAGGAACGCCCCCTCCACACGCCGCTTATGGTTCCTGATATGATTACTTCACATAGCATGCAGGGGTGCTGCGACGCTCTGTGAAGTAAGCATATTGGGAACAAGTAGCGGCATGTGGAGGGGGCGTTCCTAAGGATGGGCAGCGAGGAGGAAGAACTGCCGCTTGCTCCCCACCCATAATTGACGTTCTGACAGAGCGGAGACACAGGGGGCACGGGAGGGAGAGGAGGATGGTACTGTGACATATCTCACCACAAATAAAACAGTATTAAAAGTATGTTTAATAAAAACCAGTTTAGGGGTTCTTTAAAGTAATCCTGATGTTTTAAAAATAAAATTCATACTTACGTCAGTAGGGTAAGCCTCTGGATGCTCCAGAAGCTTCACCAATGTCCAGCAGCCCTCCGCTGCTGGCCGTGACCCTGTTCCTCTTCATAGCTGTGCTCCCATCTGTGTACTAGCATGGCCACACTGCACAGGTGCATGGACGGCCACACCTATGCAGTAGTATGGAGCTGCTCATGCATGTAGAGAGAAGCCATGCACAAGTAGCTCTGTGCAGTTGTGTAGGCGTGGCTATCCATGCGCCTGTGCAGTGATCATACACAGAGGGAATCCTGGCCATGAGTAATATTCAACATTAATTGTAGAATATTGGAAAAGGGATCCCAGCTCAAGAATGGAGGGGCTTTAGAAGGCTGGGAAAGCCTATGGACCACCCAGAAGCTTCCTCCTACGGTACTAAGGTAAGTATTCTTTAAAGTGACTTCAGATACCCTTTAAAGACATGTCTCTGCCACACCCTGTCATACCTCAAGCTATGGCCCCACCACACCTTAGTTACACATACCACAGAGATCGCGTGAGCAAAAGATGTATTGTTATAGCCAGTGTTTGGCCAAAATTTCGCATATGCAAAATTTCGCATGAAATTTACAATTACGCATTGTAATCGTAATGAGAAATTTCAGGGAAAATCGTAATTAATTTCGTATGTATAGTAATATTTCATAATTTCGTGTAATTTTTCGCGAAAAGTCGCATTATTTTGTGCCGACTTTAGTGGTTAATAACAAAGCCCCCATACAGGCTATCGCTACCAAAATTGCTACATATGTTGAGGAGAATATTGGGTACAACTCACATTTTTTTTTTTCAAAAAGACCTTGTAGGTTTTGAGAAAATCGATTTTAAAAATGCAAAGAAAAATGTTTTTTTACATTGTCATTCGAGTTTAAAAAACATTTTTTATTTACATTTTTAAAATCGATTTTCTCAAAAACTACAAGGTCTTTTTGGAAAAATTATTTTTTTGCCTTGTACCCACTATTCTCCTCAACATATGTATCCATTTTGGTGTCAATGGCATTTATGGGGGTTTTGATATTCACTGCCAAACTCGGCATAAAATTACACGAAATTTTAAGCAAAATTACGAATGACTATAAGAAATCAATTGAGTGTACAAATCGTAATTACGTATAGGTGAAATTGCGAAAATGTACGCAAAAATGTGCGTAATTGTAATAAGCTGATTACGATCATCACTAGTTATAACTGAATCTGCATAGGACTTTCCTTTCACCTCTTCTTCATATTATAAAAATAAGCTGTACATAGCTGTACATCACCTTAGAAAATAGGAATAATAATACAATATTTTTAGCAGACTCCAGAGGTGCTCAAATTACCCCCTGGGCGCTTCTATAGCCCCAATTAACATTGCAGTCTGCGCAGCACTCATTTTACCATAGAGCCTCCAAGGCCCAAATTACCTGCTTTGCCCAGACAATGCTAGAATGGAAGCCAGCCCTGCCACAGCTTTAGGATCTAAATATGCAGTACAAACACTGTTTATTCCTGTGCATGGTTAAAACAATACTGAGGATGTCACCCAAACCAGACAACTGATCAAACCAGGTCTGACATCTGGCAAATGTGCAAATTTCTGGGTGGAAAAGTAGTTTATAATAGCAGTCATTTACAAGGTAAATTATGTAGTACTGATAAATGTGTTATCCTTTTTTAAATGAAAGTGGCTTTACTCTTTCCTCCAGCTCCGCCAAACTACCTATGACCTGGATCCTGGCTCAACACAGTTCATGTTAAAATGCCCCGACCTATTTATACCAGTATTCCTCAAAATTGTAAACTGTTCCTTACAATTGGGGATATTTCCTGCTTTACTGAAGGAAGCAATCATCAGGCCTCTTCTCAAAAAACCTTCCCTGGTCCTGGACCCAGATGCAATGACCAGCTACAGACCTGTCTCTAACCTTCCCTTTCTGGGGAAGGTAATTCAAAAAGCCGCATACCTCCAGCTAGAAGCCAAAATCTCACAAATCAACATTTATGATCCATTTCAGTCTTGTTTCAGTAAACATCACGGCACTGAAATTGCCCTCAAATCTGCAACCACCTGCTCATGGCAAGAGACAGAGGAGAGTGATCCATCCTGATACTGCTAGACCTTTCTGCAGTATTTGATACAGTTGACCATGACATCTTGATAAGCAGGCTACAGGAATACTGCGGCATTGATGGCATAGTTCTCCAGTGGTTCCAATCCTTCTTGAGTGGCAGAACCCAAAAGGTGTCTATGGGGCCAATGCTGTCCACCTCTGTACCACTAAAGTAGGGGGTGCCCTAGGGCTCAATCCTTTCTCCCCTGCTTTTCACAATTTACTTGTTACCGCTTGGAAACCAAATCCAAAAACACGACCTGACATACCACTGCTATGCTGACGACAACCAACTATATCTTTCCTTCAAGCCTGGTGTGACTGACCCAACTCAAACTATAAACGCCTGCTTAGCTGCAGCAATGAATAAGTGACAACTGGCTGAGACTAAATACAGATAAAACTGAAGTCCTTCTGATTGGAGGGCAGCACATGACAACAAAACAACTTCACTTGCAGTCTTCACCACTGGCATTAGGAGGCACAGAATCTACACAGCTCTGATCATGTGCGTAGCCTGGGAGTTCTAATTGGTGGGGATTTAAACTTCAGAACTCACATCTCTACTGTGGTGAAATCATCCTATTTTCACCTGAAGAACATTGCAAAAATCGCAAAAAAAAAAAAAAAACCTCATCCCCATAGAAGATCTGCCAACCTTAGTTCATGCCTTCATTACATCCCGACTGGACTATTGCAATGCTCTCTACACTGGCCTTCCAAAAAAGGACTTGTACCACCTACAGCTGATACAGGATACTGCTGCCAGGCAGTTAACCAACCAACCCCGTCACTGCCACATAACACCAGTCCTGCACTCCCTTCACTGGCTACCGACAACTGTGAATCCAGCGCAAGAGACTTGGGCGCAGCCGGCGTCACCATAGGCCATAATAGGAATTATGGCTATAGCAGTGCACAGGGAGTAACTTCGGCGCCATCAGAAGATGGAGTTGAACTATTAAAACACAATAATTCGGCTTCCAGCAATTGCTGGAAGCCAAATTATTTCATTTCCCACCATCCATGGCAGCCTGAAGGGGGAATAGTATTCAACACGGCCGGTAACTTGTGCAACAGCAGGATCAGCCATATACCGGCTGTATCCTGCGCCCAAGTCTCCTGCGCCAATTCCTCTCGTATGCCTGGCTACCTATAAAATGGAGGATCCTATTCAAGATTGGCCTGCTGACATTTAAGTCACTACATAATCTGGGCCCTGAATACATGACAGAAATGTTGCAGCTGCGTACCAATCCCTGCAATCTCAGATCCACGGGTTGGGATAATCAAGTCATACCCAGAGTCCACCTGAAAATGTTTGGTCCCAGAGCCTTCTGTCATGCCGCTCCTACATTATGGAACTCCTTACCTCAACAGATCAGGACAGCTCCATATCTGGACGTGTTTAATTCCAGACTGAAAACCCACCTGATCAGTTTGGCATTTTCAGAAATATAATTTTTGTTGTGTTAATACTTCATCCTACTACCAATTACTGAATCTGAAAGAGCCTAAGTGCTTTGAGTCCTATGGGAGAAAAGCGCTATAGAAATGTTATTTTGTATAGGACAACTGTCACAAAAAAATTGTAAAATTTAAAATACATACATATAAATGTACATTTCTCACAAACTTAAATACACTGGAAATTATTATTTCTTATGTTGCTGTCACTTACACTAGGTAGTTAAAATCTCATAGATCTTTCAAGTCCATCTCCTCATGGAGGATTATTAGGTATTTGTTTATTTATAAGCACTTACCGTACTGAACTTTAGTTGCTCATTCCAACTGCCAAAATAGTTTGCAAGTGAGTAGGAAGGCTGATTGACATATTTGTATAGATCCTTTCCAGGAATTGCTTTTGTAAAGAATAGAGGTAATACTCATAATCCCCCATGAGGAGATGGACTAGCCAAATCCTGTCAGATCTGTCAGCTTTTTACTACCTACTGTAAGTGACTGTGACATAGGGAATAATAATTTATAGTGAATTTTACGCTGGGCAAAACATGCATTTTAAATGCATGTATTTTAAATGTTACTTTTTTTTTTTTTTTTTGCAATACCGGTCCTTTAATACTTACATCATCAAACAAATGATATCATACATAACTCTTCATCAGGGTAGCAGACTCCCCCCTCACTACTAACATGCACAAACTGTGCAAATCATTTAGCGAAATAAATGCAGGTAAGGCACTGTGCTAAATTAGCCACTCGATTATTATAACTTGTAATTAAAGTTATTGGCAGTTCTGAGCATTGCTGAATCATACAATTCTCAAATTCTGCAGTTATGTGTCACTGAACATTACAGAGCTTGTTAATTAAGGCCCAAATGCCAATAATCAATTTTACATTTCCCTTTATTTGCCACTTATATTTAACTGCAGTGTACATAATATACTGCATAATAAAATCAATGTTATTCAATGAATATATATGCTTATTAAATTTAAATGAAATGCTTTATTTCAGTGGCAGACACACCGAGACCGCTGCAGTATTTAGATATGCCTAGCTGTTGGTAAAGGGAGCTAATTTCACTTTTTATTACAGTGGTCTGAAACTCAGCATTTCTTCTTTGCTATAAATGATTCCTTACAGCTTTAACTAGAAAAAAATTGTAGCAGAATAGCATTCAAACAGTTAAACACAGCACTTTGTCCTGTAGTGGATAACCCCTTCAGTTTATGATCCGCATCCAGGGAGGAGATAAGAATATATTTTGTTTACATTCCTCAGTTGTTACTTTGGCCTCAATTCACTAAGCTTAACTCCTGTCTTTAACCACTTTGTCCTCCTTGACGTATAAAAACGTCAAGGAGGACAGGCGCGCTCCCGCGCGCTCCCGCGGCCGATCGCGCGCGTGCACGCGCACTCCCGGCCGCGGAGTCGGTAGCCACGGAATCAATTTATCGGGCTATGGAGCCCGATCATTGATTCCTCTCCCCCGCTGAAAAAGCGACAGCTTCTCTCGGAAGCTTCGCTCTTTCTGAAGCTGTGTCTCTCTAAGCGTACATTGTACGCTTAGAGTGACGTCATGTAAAAAAAATCGAGATTGCCATCTTGTGGCCAAAAAGTAAAACTACAAGTAAATTCCCAAAAACATTACAATACACCAATATTTCCCCAAATAAAACACTTTTATATCCCACCCTCCCAAAAATGCCCACATAAAATGTTTAATAAAAAAAAACAAAAAAAAACATTACTATAAAAAAAATAAATAAATAAATAAATATTTACTTAAGGGTCTAAACTTTTTAAATATCTATGTAAAGATGAAATATTTCTCTCTATTTTTTTTTTATAAGCTTGTAAATAGTGATGTATGCAAAACGGAAAAAATGCTCTTTTATTTCCAAATAAAATATTGTCGCGATACATTGTGATAGGGACATAATTTAAATGGTGAAATAACTGTGACAAATGGGCAATAACAATACGTGGGTTTTAATTATGGAGGCATGTATTATTTTAAAACTATAATGGCCGAAAACTGACAAATAATGAATTTTTTCATTTTTTTTCTTATTCTTCCTGTTAAAATGCATTTACAGTAAAGTGGCTCTTAGCAAAATGTACCCCCCAAAGAAAGCCGAAGTGGTGGCGGAAAAAACAAGATATAGATCAGTTCATTGTGATAAGTAGTGATAAAGTTATAGGCTAATGAATGGGAGGTGAACATTGCTCGGATGCATAAGCTGAAAACGACTGAGATGTTAAGTGGTTAATAACTCTTCTGAGCTGTTTTACAGTTTTCACAATTATATCACCATGGTGATAACTGTAAAACAGCTCAGAAGAGTTATTAAAGACAGGAGTTAAGCTTAGTGAATTGAGGCCTGTGTGTTACAACTGAAAACAAGCTCTCTTTGCTTCAAGCATGCATACAGTTCAAAACAGCTCACTAGAAGATTTTAACATATAATAAAAAGCAGCTTGAATAAAATGCAATGGCAGCTTTCAGAGCAGATAAACTATACTTTGGGAACTTATAATGTGTAAATGGACATTACTATTTGTGCACAAAAGCAAATATGGTAACGGTATGGTTAATAAAAAGTAGGAAAACACATTTTTATTGGATTTTATGCCAGGGTTTCAGATCATTTTAAGCCTAATTCTGGGTAATAACTTCAGTTTAGGAGCAATATTAGACTATCACCTAAACAGTGTTTATGCTGCATGGTGTGATCAAAGTCTCACTAAGCGACAGCTTCGCTAACCACAGGGAATGGAAAGCTTTAGCTGTGATATACACATGAACACGACTGCCACTATCTAATCCATACTCTTTAGTCACATTGATATTCCTTGGAAACCTCACTCCCTTTTATGTGTTTGCATAATTAAGAAATATTCATGCATAAACCATATTTGTTCACCTGCAAGACAGGCATGAATAGCACATCCTGATAATATTTTCAGTTTTGTTGATCTTGGGTTATATCATCTAATTCAGACACCCAGTTACCTCTTTTTTTTTTTAAATGGATATAGGATTGTAATGCTGCTTATTCAATTGGTCTCACTGACACATCATTACAGTTTTTACCACAGCTTCATTGGGGAATTAGGAATGGTCAATAAGAGCTTAATAAATGTTAATGCAATACAATAACATTTGTAAAGCATTTTTTTTTCCTATAGGACATAAAGTGTATAGATATGTCTCAGATCAATACATGGTTTCAGGGTAGAATGTGTTAAAGAGGAAATAGTCATGTGTTCATAAATGCTATGCAGGTGGCTTTTTAGTTTGAACTTAAATTGCTAAAAGGCTGTTCTGATTGGGTGTGGCAAAAAGTCCCAAAGGCTGCATCTGAAAGGGATCTTAGCAGCTCCTGGTTTTAAATAGGTGAAAGGTTTGCCCTGTTTGAGAAGTAAACACCGCTGCTCCCCTTTCACTGCTATTATCCAAAGATTATTATTAAAAAAAATTATTTTACCTATTTTTTTTTACATTTAAGGGATAATTACAGGCAGAATCATTCTACTTCCTGCATTTCCTCTGTCCGTCCACATGTCACAGGTAACAGAAGATAGAAGGCAGATAAGAACTCAACTAATTACACACAAACTTAGATCAAACAAACCCATTAAGCATAATGCTGGGTACACACGGTTCGATTTTCCGTGCGATTTTCCGACACAATAGTTTTTTCTGCAAGATTCTGCACTCAATTCTGCGCTCGATTCTCTTATCTCCATTCGTTTTTCTTATATTTTTCCATTCAAAGCTATGAGAAAACGAGCGCAGAAACGATCAGGAGCAATATTGGACATGATGGATTTTATCAATCGGATCCATCTATTGCACAGAAAATTGGGGATCAGTGAATAATGGCGCACAGTGCCTATGCATAGAAATGGCGCCGCATTAAAAAGATACGCTTATCGCTATTTATCGTTAGTACTGCATAATAATGGCGCACAGGGAAAAAAAGAAGAAAAACGGCACACACTAACGTTATTTATCAATAGTGGCACACACTAACGTTATTTATCAATAGTGGCACACACTAACGTTATTTATCAATAGTAGCACACACTAACGTTATTTATCAATAGCGCCCTATATAAGCCAAACTGCAGAAGTTATTTAACTGCAAAACGATGAATGGATTTAATGTAACACTGTCAAGGTTAGAGTTAGGCACCACCAGGGGGGTGGTTAGGGTTAGGCACCACCAGGGGGGTGGTTAGGGTTAGGCATCACCAGGGGGTTGGTTAGGGTTAGGCACCACCAGGGGGTGGTTAGGGTTAGGCACCACCAGGGGGGTCTTAGGGTTAGGCACCACCAGGGGGGTGGTTAGGGTTAGGCACCACCAGGGGGGTGGTTAGGGTTAGGCACCACCAGGGGGGTCTTAGGGTTAGGCACCACCAGGAGGGTCTTAGGGTTAGGCACCACCAGGGGGTCTTAGGGTTAGGCACCACCAGGGGGGTCTTAGGGTTAGGCACCACCAGGGGGTCTTAGGGTTAGGCACCACCAGGGGGGTCTTAGGGTTAGGCACCACCAGGGGGTCTTAGGGTTAGGCACCACCAGGGGGGTGGTTAGGGTTAGGCACCACCGGGGGGTTTAGGGGTTAGGGATAGGTACAGAGAGGGTTCTGTGTGTTAACGCTAAATAACATTAAGGCTTTAACACTAAATAACAATAAGGCTTTAACGCTAAATAACAATAAGGCTTTAACGCTAAATAACAATAAGGCTTTAACGTTAAATAGCGATAAGCGGCAAACGGATTAGCGGCAACACTGTGCGCCATTATTCACAGGCGCCATTTTCAGATGGAAGCAGAAAATTGTCCCGTGTGTTAGGGAGGAGGATGAGTCTTCCCTGCTATGCTTCAATTAGTCACACCTGATGAATTTTACACCTAGCCTGGATAATGGAAGTGAAAAGGAAGTATAGGGGGTTCATTTCTCAAACATGGCAGCCCTTCAGCTATTTGAAACTAGTAGCTGCTAAGATTCCTTTAAAAGAGTCCTTATCTGCCTTTCATTTTATGTGGCCTGTGACCAGCTTGAGGACTGAGGAAGTAGAGGAAGTAGAAGAATACGGTCTGCAATTAACCCATAAATGTAAAAAGATGAAGTATAATGATAGTTTTTTTTAATAATGAGCCACATTGTTAGTATGCTTTTGAGATGCCCTGGGAGTTAAAAATGGTGCTTGGTTCACTTTAAATAGCTAATGAATTAGCAACTCGCTGCTCTGGGACAGACTGTGGATTTTAAGCCAGTGAGTGGACACAGCAAACGTTCCTGGGACTATTGAACTGTGAATGGGCCAGCAGGCCAAAGTGATTTTTTCATTTTGTTTACTTTTCTAGCTAGTGAGGAAGACTAGGAAGCCCAACAGGCTTAGAGTTTCTGTTATCTTTTGCTTTATTTGGGGATTTTGTTGTTATAATTTGCCAGCTGCTCTGTAAATGAAAGTGCTGGAAGCTGCGTGTTCCGGAGTGTGACGCCTGTTTTCTACCTGCAAGTACAACACAGCGTCAAAATATTTACCGGTATGTACAGTATACATAATCACGGAATCATGCTCTACATACAGTATATTTATATGAGCAAAATTCAAACCACTTTGGTTGCATCATGAACATCCATTCATCATTTGACTTCAGAACAGTCAGTCCTCTGTGAAACAGTTAAGGCCCATACACACGTTGGATTTGCGCGAACGACGGGTCGTTTGAACGTTCCGTCGTTCGCACGTTTCCGCATGAAATCCGGCGTGTGTACAGACTATCGTTCGGGAGATAAGACTGGTTACCAACGATCCGCCGGGCTCCGTTCGGGAGTCTTATCTCCCGAACGATAGTCTGTACACACGCCGGATTTCATGCGGAAACGTGCGAACGACGGAACGTTCAAACGACCCGTCGTTCGCGCAAATCCGACGTGTGTATGGGCCTTTACCGTAATATTTGGAGAGGAACAACTGACTAGAAACCTTCTCAGTTCCTGCAGCGAATGTCAGACTACTTATAACGTATCAGAGCAGGGAAACCACCATTTTCAATATTCTAGAAAGTCAGATCCACAGCTAGTTAAACATCTCTCCAAATCTCTTCCCTTACAAGGCACAAACTTAATCTAATCAATAAACCAGATCTTCATGTGGTTAATATGTGGAGAGGAAAAAGTGCATTGAATATTTTCCTTTTCCTACAGCAAATGTCAATTTACTTTGAGCAGAGCAGGCAAACATCAATTTGCAATAATGCAGACAGATTGGTCACACAGCGTTTTAAAGATTGGTTGCCTTTGAATTTGCAAACTGGGCATAAACAAAAAATATCTCTGCTCTCAAGTGGTTTTACAATTGTGTAAGTATACAGTAGTTTCATTCTTTCCTGCTTTCATACTTCCCCGCTCTCCTGTGTAGAGATGGCCCGAAACCCCGATTTTCGATTTGCGAACCGCGAAGTTCCGCAAAATTTCGGTTCACGCAAACTTTCGCGAACCGCAATAGACTTCAATGGGGATGTGAACTTTGAAAACTAGAAACATTTATGTTGTCTACAAAAGTGATGGAAAAGGTGTTTCAAGGGGTCTAACATCTGAGTTTTTGCATGACGGAGTGGGATACATGCCAAAAGTCCAGGGGAAAAAATCTGGCGCAATCTTGACGCAAAGCAGCGTTTTAAAGGAGTCATCAGGGGAAAAATGTATAAAATAAGTGCTACTTACTGGGGGCTTCCTCCAGCCCCAAGCTCCCAGCTCTCCCCGCAGCAGTTCGCCGCAGCTCCGTCCCGGTCCCCGGCGATGACTTCAGGGTGACCCCCAGGTCGGCCTGTACTGCGCCTGTGTGAGCGCCACTGTCAATCACTGCCACGTGGGCCGGAGCGGACTGCGCAGGTGCAGGACTACTGCACCTGCGCAGTCCACTCTGGCCCACGTGGCAGTGATTGACAGCGCCGCTCGCGCAAGCGCAGTACAGGCCAACCTGGAGGTCGCCCTGACGTCATCGCCGTCAGGGGAAAAAAGAGATATCTGACAGCTGTTTTGCAGAGATAAACTCTGCTTCTTCAGAGACAAACATGTACAATGACATACAATCTTATAAATAGTGGCCATCTCACTCACCTCCGCCCAGCAGCCGGCTTGGAACGCACGCCGCGCTGGTTCTGGCACAGCCCCCTCTCCGTTTACAGCGTCACATCTGGTGGATACCTCCAGCCAATTGGCGAGCCGCGAGTCTCCCCGCCTATCACAACACCTTTGCGTGCTATGTGACAGGGGGAGTGGTCGTTCAGCGGGTGTGCGTATATCTGGTTGCCATAGCAACCCTTCCTGCTGCTGAGGGACGCCGCCAATTCCATCCTCATACGCAGCGCCGCCATCCTCCCGCTCAGTTCGTCACTGCAGAACTCCCACTAATAAATCCCTAGTGTACTACACAATAACTAAGTCGTGTGCCAGACAGTGGATGACAATTAAAGTCGGTCACACACGGGTGGAGGCAATCAATCAATAGGGTCGGGCAGATGACAGTCACAGGTCACAACGGATGCTGGCCTGTGATGTAACTATTATTTATTACACAGTACAGAAGCTAATAAACTCACAGACTAACAGTAGAAATTAACTGAGTGGGTAGTAGTAGTACGCAACTAACTATAAATTGCTAGTGTACTACACAATAACAAGTCGTGTGCCAGAAAGAGGGTGACACTGACAATTAAAGTCGGTCACACATGGTTGGAGGCAATCAATAGGGTCGGGCAGATGACTGTCTGTCACAGATCACAACAGATGCTGGCCTGTAAACAGTCAGTAACTAACTATTAACTAACACAGTACTGAAGCTATAAACTAACAGACTACAACAGTACAAATTAACTAAACTAGTACTAGTAAAAAACTAACTATAATCCCTAACCTACCTAAGCTAGTAGTAGGCTAAGGCTGCCCTAGGCTAGCAGGCCTAGCCTGCACACAGACTAACACTAGCCTAGCACAGTACAGTATACACTAACTGACTAAAAACAATCAAATTACTATCTATCTATCTATGAGTACAATCAATGTGTTTAGGAGGTGATCAGGATGCAAAACGCTGGGTTTAGCACAAGAAAAATGCACTTGCTCAGATGCAGCAGCACTGGAGAAGCTCTCAGTACCACAAAAGTCACAAAGCAAGGACAGGGCTCCGCAAGATGGCCACTGCCTTATACAGAGGAAGGGAGGGCCAGGCTCCCCTCCTCTGATTGGTTGCTAGCGTTGCCAGGGCCTCGGCTGGAGGACTTCTGATTGGCCCAATGACGTCAGTCCCGATTACCGAAGCCGAACAAGCCGAACCCACGCGTCCTCCGGCCGAATTCGAGTGTGACATTCGGGTACCTTCGCATTTGGATTTGATAACTTCGACTTCGGCTTCGACTTCGGCAACGCGGAAAATCTACCCGAATTTTCGGGTGGATTTGCATTCGAGCGTCCTGATGAGCACCCCTGGGGAAGAGCACCAGAGGAAAAGCAGCACACAAAAGAAAAGCCACCCTCCTTCTCCTCTTCATCCTTCAGGTGCAGCATCTTCAGCCGCTTTCTCCCTTGCACCTTCACAATCACAGCCACCCTCCTCCACTCCCCCTCTCACCTTGAGCGGTTCCTGCTCCTCTGCCCACAGCAGCAGTCAGGTGTCCGTGAGGGAAATCTCTGAGCGGAAGAAGCCAATTTCTGCCAGTCACCCCCTTGCCCGGTGTCTGACAGCTGGCTTGGTGGAACTGTTAGCTTGCCAGCGGTTACCATACCAGCTGGTGGACTCTGAGGGCTTCCGTAAGTTTGTGTCCATTGGGACACCACAGAGGAAGATACCAGGCCGCAATTATTTCTCTAAAAAGGCGATACCCAAACTGTACTGTAGGTTTGGTTCGTGGAAAAGTTCGCGAACCGCAATAGACTTCAATGGGGATGCGAACTTTGAAAAATAGAAAAAATTATGCTGGCCACAAAAGTGATGGAAAAGATGTTTCAAGGGGTCTAACACCTGGAGGGGGGCATGGCGGAGTGGGATACATGCCCAAAGTCCTGGGGAAAAATCTGGATGTGACTCAAAGCAGCGTTTTAAGGGCAGAAATCACATTGAATGCTAAATTGCAGGCCTAAAGTGCTTTAAAACATCTTGCATGTGTATACATCAATCAGGGAGTGTAATTAGAGTTCTGCTTCACACTGACACACCAAACTCACTGTGTAATGCACCGCAAACAGCTGTTTGCGTAGTGACCGCCGTGCTGGAATAGGTGCGCACCGTGGCGAGAGTGTAGGCCGTGTCGGTTTTCAAGCCCATATGGTCGCCGGGCTGTGGTAGCTCAATGATAGAACAACAGTGACTGTCCAGCTGATCAAATTTGGTGTGACCACAATGAAGCAACGACCTTATTATCTTTTGTGTCCCACCCCCACCCGAGACACTCAAATAGCCGGCGGTCATTGCTTCATTGTGATACGCAAGCCCCTTCACCGCGGCAAGGTAATGATCACGAAGGGGGATGGGCTCATGTACATGACTTTTGTTTTTTTGTTGCAGCCGCCCGCAGTGCAGCCAGAAAAATTAGGCAGGCATGTACACGCACCAGAAAAATTAGTGTAGCGGCCGCTTCTAGCAGCGGCCTTAAGAATTCAGGAATCCGCCTAGAGTCCTGGACCCTGTTGGTGGTGGCGGAGAAGGCAAGTGGCCTGCAGGCAGAGATGCTGTGTGTGGGGACTGACTTAGTCTTCGGTCATGCAGTAGCCCTCCGTGATCCATGCCTCATTCATTTTGATAAAGGTCAGGTACTGAACACTGTCGTGACTTAGGCGACTTCTCTTCTCAGTGACAATGCCTCCAGCTGCACTGAAGATCCTTTCTGACAGGACGCTTGCGGCAGGGCAGGAGAGAAGTTGGATGGCAAATTGGGACAGCTCTGGCCACAGGTCAAGCCTGTGCAACCAGTAGTCCAAGGGTTCATCGTCGCTTTTTGCAGTGTCTACATCCACACTCAAGGCCAGGTTGTCGGCTACCTGCCGGTCCAGGCGTTGGTGGAGGGTGGATCCGGAAGGACTATGGTGAGGTGTTGGACTAAAGAATGTCCGCATGTCCCACATCACCCTGAGATCGCTGGAGCGTCCTGTCCTTGCCTGTGTGGACTTGGGAGGAGGAGGGTTACTGCCAGTGGTACCTTGATTGCGTTGTGCAGCCACATCACCCTTAAACGCATTGTAAAACATCATCGACAGCTTGTTCTGAAAGTGCTGCATCCTTTCCGCCTTCTGTTGAGTTGGTAACAGGTCCGCCACTTTGTGCCTGTACTGAGGGTCTAGTAGCGTGGCCACCCAGTACAGGTCATTCGCCTTGAGTTTTTTGATACGGGGGTCCCTCAACAGGCTGGACAACATGAAAGAGGCCATCTGCACAAAGCTGGATGCAGACATACTCTCCATCTCCTCTTGCTCTTCCTCAGTGACGGGACGCAACTCCTCTTCCTCCCCCCAGCCATGAACAATACCACGGGAACGTGGAGCAGCAGAAACCCCCTGTGACGGCTGCCGCTGTTGTTCTTCTTCCGCCGCCTCTTCCTCTTCCACAGAAACACCTTCCTCATCATCATCATCAGAGTCTGACTCCTCTCCTTCCCTACACGACTCCTCTTCTTCCTCCTCCCCCCTCTGTGCTGCCGCAAGGTGTTGTGGAAACATCTGGTTCGATGTAAATCGCTCCCACGACTCCTGCTGCCGTAACTGTTCTCGTTCACGCCCCTCCACAGCTGTATCCACCACTCTACACATGGCACGCTCCAGGAAGTAATCGTAGGGGATCAAGTCGCTGATGGTGCCCTCAGCGCGACTCACCAGTTTGGTCACCTCCTCAAAGGGCTCCATGACCCTGCATGCATTTCGCATCAGTGTCCAGTTGTTGGGCCACAACATCCCCATCTTCCCAGATTGTGTCCTTGTACTGTAATGATACAGGTACTGGGTGACGGCTTTCTCCTGGTCTAGCAGGCGAGAGAACATCAGCAGGGTGGAATTCCAGCGAGTCGGGCTATCGCAAATCAGGCATCTCACCGGCAAGTTGTTTCTACGCTGAATGTCCAAAAGCGTGCCATGGCCATGTAAGACCGCCTGAAATGCCCACACAACTTCCTGGACTGCTTCAGGATGTCCTCTAAGCCTGGGTACTTGGACACAAACCTTTGCACGACCAGATTCAGCACATGTGCCATGCAGGGCACATGTGTCAGCTTTCCCAAATTCAACGTGGAAATGAGATTGCTGCCATTGTCACACACCACGTTGCCGATCTCAAGCTTGTGCGGGGTCAGCCATTGCTCCACCTGTTTGTTAAGAGCAGCCAGGAGAGCTGCTCCAGTGTGACTCTCCGCTTTGAGGCAAGGCATGTCTAACACTGCGTGACACCATCGTACCTGGCATGCAGCATAGGCCCTGGGGTGCGGGGGCTGTGTAGCTGGAGAGGAGATTGCGGCACCAGCCAAGGAGGAGGAGGAGGATGATGACAGCGAAGAGGATGTAGCAGGCGGAGAGGAGGTGGCTGGAGGCCTGCCTGCAAGCCGTGGAGGTGTGACAAGTCGGTCCGCTGCGCAGCCACGTACTCCCTGCTTGCTGCCATCGGTCACCAGGTTGACCCAATGGGCTGTGTACGTAATGTAGCGGCCCTTCCCGTGCTTGGCAGACCAGGCATCCGTGGTCAGGTGGACCCTTCACCCAACGCTCTTCGCAATAGATGACACCACTTGCCTCTCAACTGCACGGTACAGTTTGGGTATGGCCTTTTGTGAAAAATAATTGTGGCCCGGTATCTTCCACTGCGGTGTACCAATGGCCACAAACTTACGGAAAGCCCCTGACTCCACCAGCTTGTATGGTAATAGCTGGCGAGCTAATAGTTGCGCCACGCCAGCTGTCAGACGCCGGGCAAGAGGGTGACTGGCAGACATTTGCTTCTTACGCTCAAATACTTCCTTTACGGACAGCTGGGTACTGCTGTGGGCAGAGGAGAAGGAACCGCTCAAGGGAAGAGGCGGTGTGGAGGAGAGTGGCTGTGAAGGTGCAAGGGAGGAAGCGGATGAAGACGATGCACCTGAAGGAGTAAGAGGAGAAGGAGGGTGGCTTGTCTTTTGGGTGCTGCTTTTCCTCAGGTGTTCTTGCCATAGCTGTTTGTGCCTTTTCTCCAGGTGCCTTCGTAAGGCACTTGTCCCTACGTGAGAGTTAGCCTTTCCGCGGCTCAATTTTTGCTGGCAGAGAGAACAGATGGCTTTGCTCTGATCTGAGACACACATGTTAAAAAATTTCCAAACCGCTGAGCCCCCTGGGGTGATGGCGCTACGGTGGCATCAGCAGCTGACGTTGAAGGGCATGTTGGCTGGCTGTCCATAGCTGGCGATACATGGTGCCGGACACTTCCCCCAGCTGTTTCTGAGGACGAGCTCCCTCTGCTTCTATCATGGAGTCGTCTCCTCCTACTCTTCTCTGACTCCCCCTCTGAACTGTCCCCCTAGTCATCTCCTCTACTGGGAACATACGTGGCATCCGTATAATTGTCATCATAATCCTCCTGGCCAGCTTCGCTTTCCTCAGACACCTCCTCAACTGCACCAACTTCAGGTGGTTTATCATCCCCCTCATCCCCCTCCTCGCCTACTAACTCAGACGTATGAGGTGGTGTACCTGCACCTTCTTCTTGTTCTTGCAGTAGTGACTGTGAATCAGTGATTTCACCACCACCAAATAACTCCTGCGAAGTGTCAAATGCAGCGGATGTGGTGCTTGTACTAGCGCTGGTGGCACTGGCTGCGGGAGATGAGGTGTTCTGTGTTAAATACTCAACCACGTCCTCAGAATTTTGGGAAGTGATGGCACATGCCTTCTTCTGAGCACTGTATTTTGGGCCAGGTCCGCACGAAATCACAGCAACACCACCTCACACAGACCTGCCGATGCCTGGTGGCCTTCCTCTGTGTCTGCCTCTACCTCTTCCTCTACCTGGTTTGTCCATTTTGTCCATCTCGGGGGGATGCTAGGTATATGCAGTGAGCTGGGTTCACTCAACACAACAGGTAGTTAGATGCAGTGAGCTGGGTTCACTGAACAGTAAAGGTAGTTAGACGCAGTGAGCTGGGTTCACTGAACACAACAGGTAGTTAGATGCAGTGAGCTGGGTTCACTGAACACAACAGGTAGTTAGATGCAGTGAGGTGGGTTCACTGAACAGTAAAGGTAGTTATATGCAGTGAGGTGGGTTCACTCAACACAACTGGTAGTTATATGCAGTGAGGTGGTTCATAGAACACAACAGGTAGTTAGTTATAAGCAGTGAGGTGGGTTCACTGAACAGTAAAGGTAGTTAGATGCAGTGAGCTGGGTTCACTAAACACAACATGTAGTTAGATGCAGTGAGGTGGGTTCACTGAACACAACAGGTAGTTAGATGTAGTGAGGTGGGTTCACTGAACAGTAAAGGTAGTTATATGGAGTGAGGTGGGTTCACTCAACACAACAGGTAGTTATATGCAGTGAGGTGGGTTCATAGAACACAACAGGTAGTTAGTTATATGCAGTGAGGTGGGTTCACTGAACAGTAAAGGTAGTTATATGTAGTGAGGTGGGTTCACTCAACACAACAGGTAGTTAGATGCAGTGAGCTGGGTTCACTGAACAGTAAAGGTAGTTATATGCAGTGAGGTGGGTTCACAGAACACAACAGGTAGTTAGTTATATGCAGTGAGGTGGATTCACTGAACAGTAAAGGTAGTTAGATGCAGTGAGCTGGGTTCACTGAACACAACAGGTAGATGCAGTGAGGTGGGTTCACTAAACAGTAAAGGTAGAGAGATGCAGTGAGCTGGGTTCACTGAACAGTAAAGGTAGTTATATGCAGTGAGGTGGCTTCACTGAACAATAAAGGTAGTTATATGCAGTGAGGTGGGTTCACTGAACAATAAAGGTAGAGAGATGCAGTGAGCTGGGTTCACTCAACACAACAGGTAGTTAGATGCAGTGAGCTGGGTTCACTGAACAATAAAGGTAGAGAGATGCAGTGAGCTGGGTTCACTCAACACAACAGGTAGTTAAATGCAGTGAGGTGGGTTCACTCAACACAACAGGTAGTTAGATGCAGTGAGCTGGGTTCACTGAACACAACAAGTAGTTAGATGCAGTGAGCTGGGTTCACTGAACAATAAAGGCAGTTAGATACAGTGAGCTGGGTTCACTGAACACAACAGGTAGTTAGATGCAGTGAGCTGGGTTCACTCAACACAAAGCTAGGTATATGCAGTGATGAGGTGGGTTAAGTAAACACAACAGGTACTAGGTATATGCAGTACTGGGTAGTGCAATGTGCAGCTCCCTGTCACACACACAGGTAGTCACTGAATGTGCTGGGCTGCTGGCAGTGGCACACACTATGAATTAGCAAGGCTGTGCATGCAACAAAAGTGTCAGTTTGACACACAGAAAAAAAAAGTACAGGATTAGCTTTGATAAGAGCTGTTGAGGGGTGCTATAAAAGCAATACAAATCAGCCAGGAGCAATCTAAGCAGCCAAGAACCTAACTAATCTGTCCCTAGGAGAACAATCTGCAGCAGCTCGCCCTAGTCTGTCTAATAGCAGGCAGACGAGTGACTGTAATGGCCGCCGGAGGCTGCCTTATATAAGGGGGGGTTGGGGCTCCAGGGCTTAGTGTAGCCTGAATGGCTACAATGTGCCTGCTGACTGTGATGCAGAGGGTCAAAGTTGACCCTCATAGTGCATTATGGGGCGAATCGAACTGGCGCAAAAGTTCGCCTGGTGCAGGAGAACGTGAACCACCAAAGTTCGCCTGGAACCGTTCGCTGACGAACCGTTCGCTACATCTCTATTGAGGGACCCCCGTATAAAAAAACTCAAGGGGAATGAGCTGTACTGGGTGGCCACGCTACTATACCCTCGGTATAGGCACAAAGTGGCGGAGATGTTTCCAAATTACCAGAAGGCAGAAAGGATGCAGCACTTGCAGAACAAGCTGGCAACTATGCTTTACAATGCGTTTAATGTCACAGCACAATGCAATAAAGGTACCACTGCCAGTAATCCTTCTCCCGTGTCCACGCAGGCAAGGACAGGACGCTCCAGCGATCTCATGGTGATGTCAGACATGCGGACATTCTTTAGTCCAACGCCTCGCCTTAGCGCTTCCTGATCCACCCTCCACCAACGCCTGGACCGGCAGGTAGCCGACTAACTGGCCTTAAGTGTGGATGTAGACACTGTGAGCAGCAATGAACCCTTGGACTACTGGATGCGCAGGCTTGACCAGTGGCCAGAGCTGTCCCAATTTGCCATCCAACTTCTGTCTTGCCCTGCCTCAAGCGTCCTGTCAGAAAGGATCTTCAGCGTAGCTGGAGGCATTGTCATTGAGAAGAGAAGTCGCCTAAGTCACAAAAGTGTTCAGTACCTCACCTTTATCAAAATAAATGAGACATGGATCCCGGAGGGGTACTGCCCGCCACGAAGACTAAGTCAGTCTCCGCACACAGCATCTCTGCCTGTACGCCGTTTGACTGCCTGTCCCATGACTAAGTCGGTCCCCACACAGCATCTCTGCCTGCAGGCCGCTTGACTGCCTTCTCCGCCACCACCAACAGGGACCAGGACTCCGGGCGGATTCCTGAATTTTTAAAGCCGCTGCTAGAAGCGGCCGCTATACTATTTTCTGGCTGCACTGCGGCTGCAATAACAAAACAAAAGGCATGTACATATGTCAATTCCCCTTCGTGACCATTACCTTGCCTCGGTGAAGGGGCTTGCGTATCACAATGAAGCAATGACCGCCGGCTATATGAGTGTCTCGGGGGGTGGCACACCAAAGATAATAAGGTTGCTGCTTCATTGTGGACAGACCAAATTCGATCAGCTGGACAGTCACTGTTGTTCTGTCATTGAGCTACCACAGCCCGGCGACCATATGGGCTTGAAAACCGCTATCGCCTGCACTCTTGGCATGGTGCGCACCAGTCCAGCACGGCCATCACAACACAAACAGCTGTTAGTGGTGCATTACACAGTGAGTTTGGTGTGTCAGTGTGGAGCAGTACTCTAATTACACTCCCTGATTGATGTATACACATGCAAGATGTTTTAAAGCACTTTAGGCCTCCAATTTAGCATGCAATGTGATTTCTGCCCTTAAAACGCTGCTTTGCGTCAATACCAGATTTTTCCCCGGGACTTTTGGTGTCTATCCCACTCATCCATGCAAAAACTCAGATGTTAGACCCCTTGAGACATCTTTTCCATCACTTTTGTGGCCAGCATAAATGTTTCTAGTTTTCAAAGTTCGCCTCCCCATTGAAGTCTTCTGCGGTTTGTGAAAGTTCGCAAGTTCGTGAACGTTTGCGGAGGTTCGCGAACCTAAAATCGGAGGTTCGGGTCACTGACAATCTTGGGAGTTGATGGGATGTGCCTTCTTCTGAGCACTGTACTTTGGGCCAGGGCCGCACAAAATCACGTCAGCATGACCTCGAACAGACCTGCCGGGTGGCCAGTCTCTGGGTCTGGCCCCTGCCTCTGCCTCTACCTGTTTTGTCCATATCGGGGGGGATCAAGTGAAAGGTATGCACTGACTTGACTAATACAATGTGCAGTCACACAGGTGCAGTGAAATGTATGCAGTGACTGGTATTACAATACAATGTGCAGCTGTCACACAGGTGAAGTTAACAGGTATGCTCGGAGTGGTATATTACACAGCATGCGATCACACAGGTACTGTGAACAATTATGCGATGACTGGTATTACAAATGTGCACCTGTCACACACAGACAGGTACCGGACAGGCACAGAGACACTGCGTGCACTCACGTAGGTAGGTGGGTGCACTAAACAACAGGTAGGTATATGCAGTGGTGGGTATTACAAATGTGCCCCTGTCACACACACACACTCAGGTACCGGACAGGCACAGCGACACTGCGTGCGCTCTTGTGGGTAGGTGGGTGCACTGAACAACAGGTAGAAATATGAGTGGTGGGTATTGCAAATGTGCAGCTGTCACACGCACACAGGTACCGGACAGGCACAGTGACACTGTGTGCGCTCACATAGGTAGGTGGGTACACTGAACAGTGAACAGGTGCAGTGATTGGTATTACAAATGTGCAGCTGCCTGTCTGTCACACACAGAGGTAGTCAATGAATGTGCTGGGCCTGGCAGTGGCACAGTAGCAATTACCACCAAGGGGCCAAAGGCCAGCTGTGACTGACTGACAGGGCTGTATATAATGCAAGTGGGCCACAAAAAAAATAGATCACAAGAACAAGATTAGGTCTCAAAAGAGCTGTTGAGGGGTGCTTTCTTAGCAATAAGAATCAGCAAGGAACAAGCTAACAAGCCTACAAGATCATAAAAAGGTTGGAGCACAGAATGATCTGACCAATAACTTTGCAAAAAAGAGTATGAATTGGTGCAAAAAGATCAATTTATTAATACAAAAATTTAAATGTGTAATATCAGCCCGGATGCAATTGCAACAGATTAACCCCCCATCCACACAATAAAACTCTAAAAACAATCAAGGAGTATAGGCTCACTAAATGTATGACGTCATATGAGCAATTGAGCCATGGTAGCACTTGTACGGAGGTTCATGTCTCACGGACTCCTGAACTATACATGATGCATTGAAAAGCGTGTATGAGGATCCTAAATACCATGGAGATAGTTCCAGTGCAAGTCCATACAACAAGACCAAATTAAAATTCACTTGTCTCACATGAAGGTGAAAGTTCCTTGCGACTTTTCTCCTAATAGTGGCATGAAATGATAGGAAGTCCCATTCGCAGACTCAAAGCATATATTTAACAATGTTCCTTAATCATGCACAGCATATTGGGATAGTCAGCAAGCAAGCAAAATGCAGGCAAATGATGAACAGTCACCACTGAGCTGTGAGGACAGATGCAAGTTGCACAAGCATTGAATTGGCACAGTTCATGGGCATGTGTCAGTCACATTACCTGCCCCTGGATGTATCCATGCATGCCTGGATCAACATGCTATTTGTGTCGGAGGGAAGTTCCCGTGTTATGTTGCCACATGATCCTCCGCTATTTAGGAGCCATAAAATCCATGCCGGTTCAAAAGCTGACTTCACTGGCGTATGCGCTGTAGCAGACTGAGAGCGTCGAGGAATCAATGTGTACGCCGGCAAGCCTGTATAGCTCGGATGCCGGGCCTCGCACGCTGTCCAGTGAGTATGACGTCAGAGCCTCCTAACTCCGCCCACCGACCGGTTTTGCGTATGCGCGCTTCATCAGGGTGTGACTTGGACGAGATGGGAATGATCTTTATATGTCTATCACCCCAGCTCCACCCACCTGGGGTTGGGCTGAGGTACATGGCTGCCGCCCCTCCAATGGAGCGCTATCTCTAGCATTATGCCTCTATCAAAGGGCAGGTGAGAAAATTACAAACATAATTAAATAAAGCAATAACAAAACGGCAAGAGTCACCGCAATCCATCTTGGCTGGGCAGGTTTCCAAAGAGATGGAAAAAGCGGAATTATAATGCTGTACCTATACAAATGTAGGGCACATGCCTTTCCCATTTCGCTACCATATCTAGGATGTTATATAGCTCTACTAAACGAGGGGAAGCACTTTAGCAGACAAACAGATCTCAATAGGGGGAGGATAGGAGGAAAAAGTGATTCTACAGAAAACACTGTAATCCAAAATCCGCGTTATGGCCCAAAGGGGTCAAAGTGCGTAATTTATATATCTAACTACACTCCTTTTGTTTTAAAATCCTATCAAAGTCCCCCCTTCTTTGTGAAATATTAAGTTTATAGATTCCCTTGACCTTTGATCCCACCAGTTCACCTCCATGAACATCTTTATAGTGTTGCGCCAGTGGGGTCGTATATTCCGGATCTCTAGCATTCCGTATGTGCTCACCTATCCTGGCCCGCAAGGGTCGCGTAGTTTTCCCAATATAATGGGTGCCACAAGGACAGGTGAGCATGTAAACGACTCCCTCTGTTGCACAATTAACAAAGGACTGTATCTGGTAGGATCTCTGTCCAAGGGAGTCAGCAAACTCTTTAGTGCGATCTACCAATGGACATACCTGACACTGCCCACATCTATACATTCCGTTGGGTATTGACCTTCCCAACCAAGTTGTGGGGGTGGTCCTCTTAAACTCACTTTGGATTAATAGGTTTCTCAGGGAAGAGGCTCTCTTCGCTGTTAAATGTGGGTATTCTCCAACCAGAGAACGAATCTCGGGAGATGCAGTAAGTACTGGCCAATGCCTGTTGAGGATTTCTCTTATACTACTCCAATGGCTCCCATAGGGAGTAGGAATTCTTAAGACTGCTCTCTCCCGAGACTTCCCCAGGGGGCCACCACCACGTTTATCTGTCATCAGCAAATTTGGCCTATCCAGGCTCCAAGCTCTCTTTAGGGCTTTCTTAAGGATTTTATGGGGATAGCCCCTATCTCTAAAGCGTAAATACATTTCCCTTGCCTCCTTCGCAAAGGAGTCATCTGAACTGCAATTGCGGCGTAGCCGCTGAAATTCACCAATGGGGATGGATCTCACCTGACAGGGGGGATGGCAGCTTGTGGCGTGCAGGACAGAATTGCCAGCTGTGGGCTTTCTAAAGCTAGAGGAAACAAGTCTGTTGTTGAGCTTTTTTACCTCGAGATCTAAGAAATTCAGACTCTCTTTGCTCACAACAAAGGTGAGCTTAATATTGAGAGAGTTATCATTCAGATCCCGAAGGAAAACGCCCAATTCTTCCTCAGTTCCTGTCCACACCATCAATATGTCATCAATATATCTTATCCACAGGGGGGCGTGCTCCTGCCATAGCGGATGTTTATAAACAATCAACAATAAGCTAACAAGCCTACAAGAGCCTAACTAAGCTTTCCCTATAGCTCTCTCTGCAGCAGCTCTCCCTTCTCTAATTACTGCAGGCACACGAGTGAAAAGGCTGACGCTGCCTGCCTTTTATAAGGGGGGTGGGGCTCCAGGAGTGCCTGATTGGCTACAATGTGCCTGCTAACTGTGATGTAGAGGGTCAAAGTTGACCCTAATGATGCACTATGGGGGCGAATCGAACTTCCGGTAAAGTTCGCGGTTCTCCTCGATGGTGAACCTCGGAAGTTTGCCGGTTCCTGCAGTACACTCTGTCTTTTGTCTGCTTTCCACTCCTGGAGATCCTTAAATACTGTCACTGTTTAGTACTTGAGATGCTTTTTCCTGTCTGTGGCTCCTTCGGTGGTCCAGTCCTGTCGGTGGGGGTTCTCCGAGAAGAGCCTAAAGGTCGGGTTCACACTTGCCTTAAGAATGTATCTGTGCAATACATTTTTAAAGCTCCTCAAAAATGCAGGAAGTGGATCCTATGTTAAAAATAGGACCCTATTCAACTCTGTGTACAATCCGTGTGCTGCGGAATGCAAGATGGAGCGTAGAGTGCAGACTTGCCAATTTTTCCCAGACTGGTCAGGAAAACGTGCAGAATGAAAGCCTGTGAGAACGGACACTGTCCGCTCTCACTAAGCTAGTCGCCTCATCCATGTTGCCCCTTTTGCTTGCATCCACACTGCTGTCGTGACATCATACTGACGTGTCCTGCTACCCATCGCCACCGCTCGGTCCCTTCTGAACAACCCAGTGGCCGGGGATTCTCTATTGAGCTACAGCAGACTAATGGGGATCCTCAGCAACAGGGAGAATTCTCATTGGTTCATGTTGAACAATTGAAAACTCTCCCTGTTGCTAGGTAGACTTGGCCTGTTGCAGCCTAAGGAGAGCCATGCTTCTGCTTGCCTTCGGGCTGCTGAAGGGACTGAGTGGCGGAACAAGAGGTGGTGGCAAGACAAGTGAGCGGTGATGTGTATGGACCAACATGAGCGGCGCTACGGGTGCAGAACAGTCAGGTATTTTGCGCAAGACGAGTGCAGAATGGACGCAACACATCTGCCTCACAGATGCGCGTTCTTTTTTTCTTCTGCTTCTGGACCAATTTGAAAGGAGCCTTACAGGAAGCGGTTTCCCACATATATTGATGCAGCACCGTTTGTGTTGGTGCCTTCTTCTGATAAACAGAGGATTAGCAAGGAAATTACTGATACTCTGTTATTTTGGATATTAAATACTATTTATTTCTGTGTTCTGGTGAATATTCCCCTTTAGATAGTGGAAAAACATACCTATTTTTGTGCTTGTTTTCTGTACAGAAAGACTCATGTTAATCAATGGGCTAATTCACACTTAATGCGTTTTTTGCACAGCAAAAACTTACATCCTGCAGGATAATTCTGCACATTTTCTCAGTTTGTCAATTACATTAGCTGCTGTGAAAAGACCTGTGCGTTTTTCTGCATGCAAACACACATGGTGTACAGAAAATTAATGCAGAAAAACATGCATTGAAAACTGAAAGACAAGTGTCCCCCCTGCCTCAATCTTCCAACCCTGGCCAATGCGTCTAACTGTAAATTCCTACCTGAACACCTAAACCTAACATCCCCCAATGTTAACCCTTTACTGATGTAATTAACCCAGGGCTACTTCTGAAGTAGCTCAAGCTGTTGTTTCATTTGAACAACATTGTTCCTCCTGAGCATATGGTTTGAACAATGACCCTCACTATACTGGGGTTATGTGTGGCTCAGTGATCTCCATATAACAATAATCCTCACCACTTACTATCTAGCGTACAATTCAAAGGTGGACAGTGAATCTGATGGCCATAGGCCCCTGGAAGCATACATGTGTTTTCCAAGCCTAGAGCTTAGTGGTACTTCACTGGACAGATAACATCAGGGGACATACAGCAAGCCTGATATCCTACATCCCGCTCATTATGTCTCCTGAAGGTCATATATCAAATTATAGTGAGGATTGCTAAAAGGATGTTGAATTAAATTTCCTCTCTGCATTATCCTCAATACACACATTAGAGGAGCTTATCTTTAATGAATCCACAACATCCTATATTTGTTAAAAAAAACAGCACAGCAATGTACACAAGATTTCAATCGCTAATTCACAAAACTTTCAGCAACTTCACTATGTTTTGATTTAGCCCAAGGGCTGCAATTTTCTGGTAGCTGATAACATTTTTCCAGTCTAGGTTTGCCTGATTACTTTTTGTCCCCCTTTTACTCTGATGGAGGTATAGTGACACAAGTCTAAATTGTTCTAAGTGCTGATGGCCACCAAATCTTTCTTAGTGATTTTATGGCCTACAGCTTATTCTTTGTCTATAGCCAAACATTTTAATGCAAACAGATCATATCCACGCAGCATGCAATGAATGTAATATACATTGAAAACCTGTTTAGGATTTTTATTACAGCATAAAACATGTTTGTCATACAAGAAGAATTGCTGCAAACTGCACAACAAGCCAAACAGTAAATATCTGCAGGACTTCAATGAGTTAATGTTGTACTGCAGCGGCAAACTGATAAATACATTTGATTAATTTCCATGGTAATTTCATTGAATGCTTACAATGCAAGGTTTAAAGGTTGCACATTTATATCCCATGATAGGTCATGCTTTCTTCAGGGGGTAATAGTTGACTGGGCATCTATTCACCTTTACTGACCCTCCTTTGCATAATTATATTTCCAAGTGATGTCATCACAGGATGGAAACCAAATGCGATCCACAGAAAATACACATAATTACAGGGTTAATGGGAACTGAGAAACAGGTTTGTTATTGAAGATAGTAATGTATGTTAATGGTTCATCTCTAAGACACAGGTCACTGTCAACGAGCATTGAAGGCCACATACATCATATCAGCACATGTATAATAATATGTTATGTGTTTAGTACCATGTTTTCATGCTCTCTGCACACAAACTACTGCAGTATTGCTATTATATGTGCTAATATAATATTGTATAGCTAAACAAATGTTGTTTTATATATTGTACTAGCTGATGCCCGGGTATGCATTTGGCTGGTGTTGACTCCGTACACTTTTTCTAACCCTAACACACAATTACTCATTGACCAAGTTTGTAAACTTTGAGATCAATAATTTGTATATTCCCATAGAAATTAAACAAATCAGATTGGCTGTTTGTGACTCCGCCCCTCTCCAGCATTTGAACCCCAGTCACCCAATGACCAACTGTAGCAGGTTTGAGGCATCTGCTATTAACAGTGTAAAAATGGCAGCAATTTAAATATTCACTTGAAAATCAACTGGTGAACTTTGATTGGCTATTATAGGCTCCACCCACTTCCCTGAATATTAATCTCAGTCACCCAGTAACCATCTGGGCAAAGTTTGAGAACCCTGCCATTAACAGGGTAAGAAGGCCTGCAGTTTATATTTTCCCAGTAAAATTAGTTTTTGGCTCTGCCCACTTTTTGTAACCTGGACACACAGTCACTCAATGACCATGTTTGTGAGCTTTGGGGTCCTTGGCATCAATAATTTGTATTTTCCCAGTAAAATAAAACAAATCTGATTGTCTGTTTGTGGCTTCGCCCCATTTTCTGAATTTGAACCCCAGTGATCCAATAACCAACTGTACCAAGTTTGAGGCTTGTGCCAGTGCAAGAATGGCAGCAAATTAAATATTCCCCTTTAAAATCAACAGACAAATGTTGATTGGCTTTTTTAGGCTCCATTCACGTTTCTGAATATTAATCCCAGTTAACCAGTGACCAAATGTGCAATGTTTGAGAACCCTGCCATTAGCAGCAGGGCCGCCATCAGAAATTTTGGGGCCCCTCACACAACATCAAGCCTGGGTCCCCCTACAGACTGCTGTGCATGCCCAGTACAGTGCCCCAGTATAGCCAGTATAGTGCCCCAGTATAGCCAGTACAGTGCCTCAGTATAGCCAGTACAGTGCCCCAGTATAGCCAGTACAGTGCCCCAGTATAGCCAGTATAGTGCCCCAGTATAGCTAGTATAGTGCCCCAGTATAGCCAGTATAGTGCCCCAGTATAGCCAGTACAGTACCCCAGTATAGCCAGTACAGTGCCCCAGTATAGCCAGTATAGTGCCCCAGTATAGCCAGTATAGTGCCCCAGTATAGTGCCCCAGTATAGCCAGTATAGTGTCCCAGTATAGCTAGTATAGTGCCCAGTATAGCTAGTAAAGTGTCTAAGTATAGCTAGTATAGTGCCCCAGTATAGCCAGTATAGTGCCCCAGTATAGCCAGTATAGTGCCCCAGTATAGCCAGTATAGTGCCACAGTATAGCCAGTATAGTGCCCCAGTATAGTTAGTATAGTGCCCCAGAATAGTTAGTATAGTGCCCCAGTATAGCCAGTATAGTGCCCCAGTATAGCCAGTATAGTGCCCCAGTATAGTCAGTATAGTGCCCCAGTATAGTTAGTATAGTGCCCCAGTATAGCCAGTATAGTGCCCCAGTATAGCCAGTATAGTGCCCCAGTATAGCCAGTATAGTGCCCCAGTATAGCTAGTATAGTTGCCCCCACTATTGTGCCCCAGTATAGCTTGTATAGTGCCCAAGTATAGCCAGTACAGTGCCCCAGTATAGCCAGTACAGTGCCCCAGTATAGCCAGTACAGTGCCCCAGTATAGCCAGTACAGTGCCCCAGTATAGCCAGTAGTGCCCCAGTATAGCTAGTATAGTTGCCCCAGTATAGTTAGTATAGTGCCCCAGTATAGCCAGTATAGTGCCCCAGTATAGCCAGTATAGTGCCCCAGTATAGTCAGTATAGTGCCCCAGTATAGTTAGTATAGTGCCCCAGTATAGCCAGTATAGTGCCCCAGTATAGCCAGTATAGTGCCCCAGTATAGCCAGTATAGTGCCCCAGTATAGCTAGTATAGTTGCCCCCACTATTGTGCCCCAGTATAGCTTGTATAGTGCCCAAGTATAGCCAGTACAGTGCCCCAGTATAGCCAGTACAGTGCCCCAGTATAGCCAGTACAGTGCCCCAGTATAGCCAGTACAGTGCCCCAGTATAGCCAGTAGTGCCCCAGTATAGCCAGTATAGTGCCTCAGTATAGCTAGTATAGTTGCCCCCACTATTGTGCCCCAGTATAGCTAGTATAGTGCCCCAGTATAGCCAGTACAGTGCCCCAGTATAGCACCCCAGTATAGCTAGTATAGTGCCCCAGTATAGGTAGGTGGTGCCCCCCGCCACTGTTGTTACCTTAACAGCGGCCGCTCTCTCCTCTCCGGCGCCTGTACTTTCCAGCAGCATCTCCCGGCTGCTGTGTGTGATGATGCGGCAGGAAGCAGGGCAGCGGCTTCCTGTAACGGCAATGTGTATCGCCGTTACTATGGGAACCGAGCCATGCTTCCTGCTGCATCATCACACACAGCAGCCGGGAGATGCTGCTGGAAAGTACAGGCGCCGGAGAGGGGAGAGCGGCTGCTGCTAAGGTATTAACAGCGGCGGCCGCTGGGGGAGGGGGGGCTGGAAGAGACAGCAGGTTAATGCCTGGGGGGGGGGGGGGCTGAGGCTGCGGGCCCTGGGCCCGGCCCAGGCCCGTGACTGAAGTCACAGTTGTACCCCCCTGATGGCGGGCCTGATTAGCAGTGAAGAAGGGCTGCAGTTTACATTTTCCCAGGGAAATCTGTTTCTGATTCCACTCAGTTTTTGTAACCTTAACACATAGTAACTCAATGACCAACTTTGTGAATGTTCGAGTTTCTGGCATCAAAATTGTGTGAATGGAAGCAGTTTATCCAGCAAAAAATCTGATTGGCTGTTTTTGGCCTCGCCCCTTTAGTGAATTTGAACCCCAGTCACTTAATGATCGACTGTAGTAGGTTTGAGGCCTCTGCCATTAACAGTGTAAGAATGGCAGCAGTTTCAATATTCCCCTTGAAAATCAATGGGTGAATTTTGATTGGCTGTTGTATGCTCCACCTGCTTTTTTGAATATTAATCCCAGGCAGTCACCCAGTGACCAACTGTGTCAAGTTTGAAAACCCTGCCATTAACAGTGTTAGAATGGCAGCAGTTTATATTTTCCCATGTAAAAAGTTTGTTGCTTTTAGCTCCGCCCACTGTTTGTAACCTTGACATACAGTCACTCAATGACCAAGTTTATGAGCTTTGGGGTCCTTGGCATCAATAAGTTGCATTTTTCCATTGAAATTAAACAAATATGATTGGCGTTTTGTGGCCTGCCCCCTTTACAGAATGTAAACCCCAGTCTCCCAGTGACTGACTGTACCAGATTTGAGGCCTCTGCCAATAAGAGTGTGAGAATGGCAGCAATGTAAATATTCCCCGTGAAAATCAATAGATGAATTTTGATTGGCTGTTGTAGGCTCCAACTACTTTCCTGAATATTAATCCCAGTCATCCAGTGACCAACTGTGTCAAGTTTGAGAACCCTGCCAATGACAGAATGGCTGAAATCAATCTAACAAATCTGATTAGCTGTTTGTGGCTCCACCCCCTTTAGTGAATTTGGACCCCAGTCACCCAGTGACTGACTGTATCAGGTTTGAGGCTTCTGGCATTAACAGTGTAAGAATGGTAGCAATGTAAATATTCCCTTTGAAAAATCAATAGGTGAATTTTGATTTGCTGTTGTAGGCTCCTCCCACTTTCTAAATATTAATCCCAGTCACCCAGTGGCCAACTGTGTCAAGTTTGGTAACCCTGCCATTACCAGTGTAAGAATGGTTGCAATGTATATTTTCCCATGTAAAAATGTAGTTGTTGGCACCGCCCACTTTTTCTAACCTTGACATACAGTCACTCAATGATCAAGTTTACGAGCTTTGGGGTCCTTGGTATCAATAATTTGTATATATTTCCATTGAAATTAACCTCCCTGGCGTTATGATTATTTGTGGCACACGGCCGCAGGAGGGTTTTTTTTGCCTATTTTTTTTTTATCATGTAGCTAGCCTAGCGCTAGCTACATGCTCCCCCCCTCCCTGCAGCGTCTGCCCAGCCCCTCCGATCGCCGCCAGTGCATAATCCCAACAGGAAATCCTGTTCTGAACGGGATTTCCTCTATGGACTTCCCCCCCGTCGCAATAACGTCAGCGACGTCATTGACGTCGTGACATCAGCAGGAGTCCTGATCCACCCCATAGTGCAGCCTGGCCGTGATTGGCCAGGCTGCGCAAGGGGTCTGCGGGGGGCTCTCTTTCGTGGCGGCTAGTGGCGGATCGGCGGTGAGCGGCGGCGATTGGAACAAACACACAGCTAGCAAAGTGCTAGCTGCATGTTTGAAAAAAAAATTATGCAAATCGGCCCACCAGGGCCTGAGCAATCCTCCACGGCAGCATAGCCCGAGCTCAGCTCGGTATTACCGCTAAGGAGGTTAAGCAAATTTGATTGGCTGTTTGTGGCTCTGCCCCTTTTCTGAATTTGAACCCCAGTCACCCATTGACCAACTGTACCAGGTTTGAGGCATCTGCTATTAACAGTGTAAGAATGGCAGCAATTTAAATATTCCCTATGAAAATTAACAGGTTAATTTTGATTGGCTGCTGTAGGCTCCACCCATTTTCTTGAATATTAATCTCAGTCACCCAGTGACCAACTGTGCAAAGGTTGAGAACCCTGCCATTAACAGTGTAAGAATGGCTGCAGTTTATATTTGACCAATAAAATTTGTTTTTGGCTCGGCCCACTTTTTTGTAACCTTGACACACAGTCACTCAATGACCAAGTTTGTGAGCTTTTCGGTTCCTGGCATCACAAATGTGTGAATGGAAGCAGTTTATCCAGCAAGGAAATCTGATTGGCTGTTTGTGGTCCCGCCCCATTAGTGAATTTGGACCCCAGTCGCCCAATGACAGACTGTAGCAAGTTTGAAGCCTCTGCCATAAACAGTGTAAGAATGACAGCAGTTTAAATATTCCCCTTGAAAATTAATATGTGAATTTTGATTGGCTGTTGCAGGCTCCACCCACTTTCCTGAATCTTAATCTCAGTCACCCAGTGACCAAGTGTGCCAAGTTTGAGAACCCTGCGATTAACAGTCTAAAAATGGTTGCAGTTTACATTTTCCCATTAAAATAATTAGCTGAAATTTGATTGGCTGTTTTATGCTCCACCCACTTTTCCTGGATTTGTAACCTCGGTCACCAAGTGACCAACTGTGCCAAGTGTGGGGACTCTGGCTTCATTACTGTGAGAATGGCAGCCTTTTACATTTTTTCCATTTACTTGAATGGGTGAAATCTGATTTGCTGTTTGTAGCTCCGCCCAGGTGTGCAGGGGGGATGCGAGACCCCCAGAACATATCATCCCAGGTAGTAAGGGATCTGTATACCAAGTTTCGTTCAAATCGGTCAAGGCGCTTTCGAGTGATCGAGGCACACACACGCACGCACACGCATGCGCGCGCACACACACACACACGATTTTATATATATAGATTTTTTCCCTGAGAAAGCATGTGAAGAAGTTCAAGAGTACTTATCCCAGTTTTTTTTAAACAAACGTTTAAATCACAATAATAAATATATTATTATTATTTAAAAAAATATAATTGTTGATAGTAATTTTTTTTCTTAAATTAGGAGACCCAGGAAGAGGCTTGCATATAAAAGCCTCTACAGGCTTTTTGAGTGATTTCATATTGGATAAGCATTCTGAGTATACCTCTTGTAAGTTTCAGCAGTTTCTGTACTGAATATTACACTAAGATGATCCCAGTTTATTTTGTGTTTAAACATGTACAAACATTTTCTTCTAACAATGATTCCTTCCAGTTCTGACAAGATTTGGCCAGAACTGAAATATATCAGTTGCTGTCAGTTATAGCTGAAAGGACATCTGATGTGCAAGGTAATGTCGATGTCTTCTTATGGCTCAAGTGGGCGATATTACAGTGTAAAGAGAACCCGAGGTGGGTTCTAAGAATCAAATTATCCATACAGAGGCTGGGTCTGCATATACTGCCCAGCCACTCTTGCTATACCGTCTCCCCCAGTCTTTACATTGGTCTGGACAATAGAAATCCTTAGTAGTAGTGAATTCAAATACATGCTGGTGGGAAAGCAAAATTTGAATGTCAGTTTCCTATAAAGACTTATCTGAATGTGTCAGTAATTTGACAATACTAAATATGAGAAAGCTGGCTAACATTAGGTCAGATCCTGCTAATATCACCTTCACCTATAATTCAGCTTAGGTATAATCTAATAGCAAATGAGTCCAGGCGTTCTTTTTTTCAACTTGCTGTGAAATTGTCAGCTCTTGTGTGTATGCAGCTACCAGCTCCTCATATTCAAAAATGCTGATGATTAAAATGGTTCATAAAATGGTTCATATGGAAAATGGACAAAATATGAAATGTGCACAGAGACAAAAAGGGAAACCGAGAGCCCACAATAGGGTAGTACATCATTTGTGGCTAATGAACGGATGTGGTAAGTAGTAATACAAACAAGGGTTACCACTCAGACAACCACTGTATAGGCAGGTGGGGAGATTAGAACTGACCCCACTCACGTATAAGAAGACATTCTCTGTAGACAGGAAGAAAATGGGGATAACACCCCTCCACCAAGGATGAACTTTTTTTTTTGCCTGAAGAATTAGGATATCGCCTGCAAAATGCGCTGTATTGTGAACTATATAAATAAAGAAAATTGTTAACCAAAATCAAGTCCACAACGACCTCTCTTTTTAATCTTTTTTTAGCACATTTTATTCTTGTACTAGCTGGTCGCCCGGCGTTGCCCGGGTATGTAATTGGCTAGTGTTAGCT
Organism: Hyperolius riggenbachi; assembly: GCF_040937935.1. Lineage (NCBI taxonomy): Eukaryota > Metazoa > Chordata > Amphibia > Anura > Hyperoliidae > Hyperolius > Hyperolius riggenbachi. The sequence goes on along the minus strand of NC_090652.1, from coordinate 137,316,970 downwards.
CTGTCCACTTTTTTCTAACCCTAACACACAATTACTCAATGATGCTGTAGTTTGTGAGCTTTGCGGTCTTTGGCATCAATAATTGGCATTGAAATGAAATAAATCTAATTGGCTGTGGCTCCACTCCTTTGAAAATCAATAGGTGAATTTTGATTAGCTTTTGTAGGCTCCACCCACTTTTCTGAATATTAATCCCAGTCACCCAGTGACCAACTGTGCAAAGTTTAAGAACCCTGCCATTGACAGACAGTGTAAGAATGGCTGCAGTTTACATTCTGGCAGTTAAATTTGTATTTTTCTCCACCCACTGATGTCCTAATGTTCCCCGGGTATGTATTTGGCTGCTGTTGGCTGTGGCCACTTTTTCTAACCCTAACACACAATTGTCAATAGTCAATGACCAAGTTTGTGATATTTGTGGTCTTTGGCATGAATCATTTTCATTGAAATGAAACACATTTGATTCGCTGTTTGTGGCCCCACCCCTTTTCTAAATATTTAACCCCAGTCACCCAATGATCAACTGTACCAGGTTTGAGGCTTGTGCCATTAACAGTGCAAAAATGGCAGCAATTAAATATTTTCCTTGAAAATCAATAGGTGAATTGTCATTGGTTTTTGTAGGCTCCACCCACTTTTCTGAACATTAATCCCAGTCACCCAGTGACCAACTGTGCAAAGTTTTAGAACCCTACAATTAATAGTGTAAGAATGGCTGCAGTTTACATTTTCCCAGTGAAATTTGTGTTTGTCTCCGCCCAATGAAGACTCGGCATTGCCCAGGTATGTATTTTGATGGTGTTGGCTCCGCCCACTTTTTCTAACCCTAACACAAAATTACTTAATGACCAAGTTTGTGAGCTTTGCGGTCTTTGGCATCAATAATTTGCATTGAAATGAAATAAATCTGATTGGCTGTGGCTCCACCCCTTTTCTGAATTTGAACCCCAATCACCCAATGGCCAACTGTACCAGGTACAGGTGATTAACAGTGCAAGAATGGCATCAATTAAATATTCCCCTTAAAGATTAATAGGTGGATTTTGATTGGCTTTTGTAGGCTCCACCCACTTTTCTGAATATTAATCTCAGTCACCCAGTGAACAACTGTGCAAAGTTTGAGAACCCTACCATTAATAGTGTAAGAATTGCTGCAGTTTACATTTTCTCAGTGAAATTTGTATTTGTCTCCGCCTACTGATGACCCAGCATTGCCCGATTATGTATTTGGCTGGTGTTGGCTGCGCCCACTTTTCCTAACCCTAACACACAATTACTCAATTACTCAATGACCAAGTTTGTGAGCTTTGCGGTCTTTGTCATCAATAACCTGCATTAAAATGAAACAAATCAGATTGGCTGTTTGGGGCTCCACCCCCTTATATAAATTTAAACCCCAGTCATGCAATGATCAACTGTACCAGGTTTGAGGCTTGTGCCATTAACAGTGCAAGAATGGCAGCAATGAAATATTCCCCTAAAAAAATAAATAGGTAATTTTTGATTGTTCTTTGTAGGCTCCACCCACTTTTCTGAATATTAACCCCAGTCACCCAGTAACCAACTGTGCAAAGTTTGAGAACCCTACCATTAACAGTGTAAGAATGGCTGCTGTTTACATTTTCCCAGTAAAATGTGTATTTGTCTCCGCCCACTTATGACCCTGCGTTGCCCGCTTATGTATTTGGCTGGTGTTGGCTGTGCCCACTTTCCTATCCCTAACACACAATTAATCAATTACTCAATTACCAATTTTGTGAGCTTTGCGGTGTTTGGCAACAATAATTTGCATTGGAATGAAACAAATCTGATTGGCTATTTGTGGCTCCACCCCCTTTCTGAAATTGAACCCCAGTCACCCAATGATCAACTATACCAGGTTTGAGGCTTGTGCCATTAACAGTGCAAGAATGGCAGAAATGTAAATATTCCCCTTGAAAATCAATAGGTGAATTTTGATTGGCTTTTATAGGTTCCACCCACTTTTCTGAATAATAATCCAGTCACCCAACGACCAACTGTGCAAAGTTTGAGAACCCTACCATTAACAGTGTAAGAAAAACAAAAGTTTGCTGTAACGATTGTGGAACTTTCTCCGTGATCAGCGCACAACGCGTGCGCTGACACGGCGGAAATCCTCCACAAGCGTGTAATTGCAGGCACCCAGCAAAAGGTGCTTCGCACCTGTAGAGGGAAATTTCTGTCGGCAGTAGGCGCTGGGGAGTGCAGAGGAACCAATCCTCTGTACCTCCACAAATGCCAGACAGGAATTGTACGAAGCGCAGAACGCAATCGCAAGAGAGGCGATTGCAAATGAAAATGAGCAAAGGGTCAGGTTGTATGTGTGTGCGCCAATCCAGTCGCCACCCCGCGACCGCGCACACACAACAGCAGATATAAAAAAGGAATGCGATCGCGAGAGGTGCGATCGCCAGACGTGACACAAGGCAGATCACAACAGAATACGAGGGTAGCAAAGGCACAGCAAATAATACAATAAGGAGATACGGAAAATAACAAACGCTAGCTAACCGCGAACACCGCACTCGTTCGCAACAGTGCACGCGGTTATGCGCGATCTTCATTTGATAAGCACAATAGAGAAAAGCACGCCTAACTAACCATTAACAGACAAACATGAAACAGAGGATGCGAGCGTTTGCTTAACGGTTACTTCACCGAGCCTCCAGCAAGCGTAGCGGACAAGACAGACACACGAAAACAGGGACAAGCGAGAGATAGGATCCCCAGCACTAGCGAAAAGTGGCTAGCGCAATCCAGGTACAGAGTAGCAGAACAGAAGGATCCCCAGCGCTAGCGAAAAGTGGCCAGTGCGATCCCAGAAGACAGAACAGAAGGATCCCTAGCGCTAGCGAAAAGTAGCTAGCGCGATCCTAGGAGACAGAACAGAAGGATCCCCAGCGCTAGCAAAAAGTAGCTAGCGTGATCCCAGGAGACAGAACAGAAGAGATAGCTGGTAGCAACCGCTGCACCAGCTATACTCCAAGAACAGAGATCAGAACCATTTCCTTTCGACCACCGTAGGGACAGGACAATGGCAACAGGCAAGACAAGACAGAACAGGCAATACAGATAATACAATCCTAACTGCACTAGGGAAATCTGCCTAGCGCAGATTCAGGAATTACTCCAAGCTGATGTTCAAACAGAGAGCAAGGCTGACACCCCACCAGGAGTGTTACATAGGACGTAATCCTTATGACCAGCGAAGCATTGTGGGAAAGACATAGTACTTATAGTACACGCCTCCAATGAATGTGGCCAGGCAATTTGCATGACAACGTATGCAAATTCCTCTGCAAGCACAAGCTGCAAAACTGACAGAAGCTCTTCTTTCCAGAGTCCTGCAGCATGCAAACCTACACAATGGTCAAAGGGCTGCCTGCCTGCACAGTCAGCTGAGCAAATCATCACATTTGCTTTCTTAAAACAGAAAGAATTTGTAATAATTCAGGTTGGAGTGAGCTTGAGATATCTCCCAGTGCATCACTGCTGAATATATGCAAATTAACCATTGTACCCTTAGAAGCTAAACACACCTCCAGTGTAACAGTGTAAGAATGGCTGCAGTTTTCATTTTCCAGTGAAATTTGTATTTGTCTCTTTTTGTTTATGGGAATAAAAAGTATCCTATGTGTTATTCCAGGTAATGTACTATGTGTGTGCCAAATTTCATTCAAATTCCGTTCAGCCGTTTTTGCGTGATCGAGTAACAAACATCGAAACATCCAAACATTCAAACTTTCCCATTTATTATATTAGTAGGATTGGTGCCTCTGTACATTATACCAATGAAATGCGCACAGTTTTGGCTAAGGTTAACTTTTGTCTTGTAGATGCAGAACACTTTGAAGTCGACAGTCACCCAGTTGTCTTTAAAGTCTCACACAAAAGTGCAGCAAACAGGGACCTAAGAGCCTGCTACCCAAAGGTTCCCCTGGACTGAGGATCTAGAAGCCCAACACTCTTTACGTTCAATGCAGATGGCTTAAAAAAAATATACCTACATGGGTTCAGAGACTCCTTAGTAATGCATTTTACTACCCCATTGTGCACACTAGTGCTTTATTAATCCAAGGGATGAATCTTCATAGCTAAACAAACATCTAATTGACCAACTTTATGTCAACAAAAGGGCTGATTGGTCAAAAAGCTTTGTATACAAAGGTTTATTTAAAAAATGTACACTTTTTGTAAATGTGAAAAATGCATACTACTTCTTATGGTCATGCTACTGTTTTTGCAACAATCTTATCCTATTGTTGCTTTCTAGGTGCTGCTATTTACACTTGAGAACACTTTAACAAGAGGTAGGCTATCAGCGATAGGTAAACCTTTGATACAAGTTTGTAAAATATATTAAGTGAAAAGCTACAATCATCCCTTTTCGCAAGCTTCCAGGAAACAAAGACTAGGCATCATTGTTAGATCATTTTACAATTTACAGTCTTGGTACATCAATTCTTGAACCAGCTTCCTTCTTATGAGGGGCTGGTGAGCTTGGTTGTGTGCATGCCCAGTATTTACATTGGTTAAAAGGACAAGTGAGGTAGTAAAACGTCTTCTAATATTGCCTTTGTTCTGACCTGTTCTGTGCGTTTGATTATGAGGTCCTGGCTAGGAGAAACTCTTTTGGATGGTCAAAAAAGAGTAAACTAGCTTCTGGAGTCGACCACCAAGGGGTTGGGGTGGGAGTATTGTTAGGGTAGTGGCTACAACACTGTTTATCCACTGGCTTCTAACCCTGTTTAGGCTTATTTTGATCTTTTGGTGTCCCACACTGACCTGCCTTCTGCTCTACTAGTGCAAAAGTAGCCCCTCACATACTAGTTTTAGTCCACCATGTTGTGAAGGGTTTCCTGGAGAAGACTGGGTCTCCTCTTAGACATGTTGCCCCAGCTAGACCTGTGCCAAAACTACTAACACCAGATTCACCCAGCTGTCATCAGTCAAGCATTTAAATGTCCTGGCAGACTCCATAATTCAGAAACTGCCTGCCTAGATTCTCATTCCAATGTAGAATTAGTGCTAGTCAATGGAGATTTTAACATTTAGACCTATGGTAATGGCAGGATAAAACTAAAGACTTCTCTATATCTGCAGTTGAGTAGACAATTTTCCTAACATGCAAATGAGCTGCAATAACAAGTGAAAGCCTAACTAACATTAAAGCAAACCTGAACTAAAAAAACATAAAAAAATACTGGCGTCATACTTACCTCCTGCGTAGTCTACTCATCAATTCATTTCTCCTCTCTCAGGTCATGTTTGTCCACTGTGATCAATGGAATTATCCGTCCTCTATTTTAAAAATGGTGATGACCCCATAACATCTTCCAGGTCAGCACTGTATTAACCTGTAATATCACTTGAGCATAGGGAAACATGGGCATTACCTTGCACATCAGTTGTCCTTTCAGTTTTAACTGACAGCAACTGATATAGTGGAAAAGGGTCCTAGGGCTTTTAGCATCTGGAGAGACAAGTATGACTGATCTAGTCAGAATTGGAAGGAAGTGTTAGAATAAAATAATGAGCTTATAAGAGGAACTGACAGGGGGTAAGTATGTAATATTCACTTGCAAACACACCATGTTTTTATTTAAATCCTTTTACTTGGTTCAGGTACCCTTTAAGTCAGCTGATTAATGGAAGCAGCTACCTGACAACTGAATGACAACTACTGGTTTTAATGTGCTAGTCCGGTGTTATTTTCCCAGGTCAGCAGAAAATTGCATGCAGAGCCCACAGTGTGGCTCCAGCCAACTTTGACAACATTCTGTTTGTTTTTCATAACCTAAAATTAATAAAAAAAATCAACTTCTTTTATTAAATGCACTGAAACACATATTTATTATGTTTATTCTCCTTAATACATTACTGAATTAAATTGCAAAATTTTTATATTTTTCTGATTGTTTCTCTCAATATCTGTGTTGGTTGCATTGCCTGACCTCGGCTTTTGTAATGATGCCCATCATATCTGAATATCACACCATCTAATATTACCAAGTACAGCATAGTGTGTAGTGACATCAATTCCTTCCCAGAATTCTCTGCTTATTTACAAGCGGGCGCAGTTAATACATTCACCTCACACTGAGGCGTTTAGAAGGGAAGCTTATGTTCCCTTCTCCATATTTTCATGGTGAATCAGATGAAAAAACACATTTTCTTGTTGCTGTTTTCTTTAATTTATAAGCTGGTTAAGCTGGTGACTTTTTTTAACACAGGTGAACGCTATCCAATGATAACCCGGTAAGAAAAATAGCAAAACATCTATTCACAGTGAAAACAGATCATACATAATTAAATAAGAAATACAGGTATAGTATGTGTTAGCAACAACTGAGCAATTATTTTCACAGATCATACAATTCTGCAGCCCTTAGATCGATGCCCTGTGACCTTCTGTGGGCGGATGATGTGTAGGAACAAAATGTACTGTAATGTACATTGTGCTGATCACCTTGACAAGGGTGGAAAAGAATAATCCCACCCCCATGACTACGCTTGATATGCCCTTGAAGTAATCCATGGTATGCTGGATGCAGAAAATGAAAGATGCCGTATATTATTGTCTGCACTGTAAATCTGGCAATAATTAAAATCATGGATAGTTCTTTACTGGATATGCACATTGTAACTGACTTGACTGCAAACAGAATATATATACATTAGACTTGCTTGGTTTAACATATGAATCACCTATTCTGCTAGAGATGATGTGACGTATCTGAATGTCTGTCTATTCATCTATACTGCCTGTACAGATATTGTTAGAAGTTCTTTCTTTTCAATTGCTTTTTTATTATGAAGACCAGTGCGGCTCCTGTATTATTTCTTAACGGGGGAGTGACTGACTCGGATGTTCTAGCTATCTGGTGGGTGTATAAAAAAACAATGCATAAAGGACACCCATAAAGTAAAGATTGCAAGGGAAAAATATAATCCTTATGTACATTTTCAACAAAAGGTGCAGAAGATAAAATGTACACCTTACTGTGTGTGAGGAGGTGTGTAGTCCAGTGAAGTCTCAAGACTTCCTACAGATACAGGAAACACAGAGAGAGACCAGGAACCCCTTATGGTGTAGAATATTCATGTCAAGTTCTGGATAAATACAAAGTGAAAGGGTACTCACAAAGGTGGGTTGCAAGACCAGCAACCACAGTATAAAAACAAGTGTGGAAATCCCATCCCCACTCTGGCTCTTTGTCTTCAAATGCATGGGTCGCACTCTAGAAAAAACGATTGTTTGGGTACACAAAACAAACAATTGACAGCAACTTCTAACAGCTAGAGGCTTGTAAACAATATCACTGGGAGGGAGAAGGCGCATCCAAAAAATAAACATGGATGTAATAAATATAAAATGGCTGACCTCTAAGAAGAAGGGGCAACGCCAATATAGCACAGAAATTGTAATAATCAGACACAAAAAAGATAACGCTTTTCGCGGAGCACAGTCCGCTTCCTCAGATCAAATAAAGCAGTGTCTGGTTAGCCAAAATGCAGAGCTTGGAGCGCCTCTTTTAGTCGCTCCAAACTCTGTACCGTGTCTACCCAGACACTGCTTTATTTGATCTGAGGAAGTGGACTGTGCTCTGTGAAACACGTTATCTTTTTTGTGTCTGATTATTACAATTTCTTTCCTACATTGGCGTTGATCCTTCTTCTTAGAGGTAAGCCATTTTATATTTATTACATCCATGGTTATATTTTGGGCGCCTTCTTCCTCCCAGTGACCTTACTGTGTGGTTTTTAAAACCCGACTCCAGAAATATTTTCTAGACCTGTATATGTAGGTATGCAGAGCCAGACTTTGTATTTGTGTCATATTCCATGATTAGCTGCTATCAGACAAATCTCTTTTACTATACTGCTCACCAGAATAAAACTGGTATTGTAAGAGTGGAGGAGGCCATTTGTGTCTAACTGGAACACCCATCTCTAAACAGGGAAGTGGGGCCTTAACCACTTCTGCCTAAAGTACTCTACAGTATAACGACATCCTCTGTGTCTCTGGCTTTTACACAAGGACCAAGACAGGTACCCCTGCCATTAATTAGTACACACACTGGTGCCTGTGCTCAATACCCCTGAAAATCTTAAAGGACATCCAAGGTGAAAATAAAGTGATGAAATAAACAATTGTATCTATCCTCCTTATCCTAAAAATGACTTTTTAGATATTTCAGTTTTATTTTATATTTAAATGTAGTTTTTACAGTTTTATGGTTTCATTGTCTCTGCTCAATGACACCTTCATTGCAGTATGCCAGAGCTCAAATCTATGAACTATTGACTCTTTTTATCTCTTTCCTGGTCTCAGAAGCCATTTACTGACAGGGAAGTGTTTTATGGCTGTAATCACTTATCAGTGAGGGTTATGCTACAGTGGCTGGATGGTGTAAGGGTTAAGGGCTCTGCCTCTGACACAGGAGACCTGGGTTTGAATCTCGGCTCTGCCTGTTCAGTAAGCCTGCACCTATTCAGTAGGAGATCTTGGGCAAGTCTCCCTAACACTGCTACTGCTTATAGAGCGCGTCCTAGTGGCTGCAGCTCTGGCGCTTTGAGTCCACCAGGAGAAAAGCGCGATATAAATGTTCTGTGCTTGTTTGTTTTGTTATAGTCTGGCCCAGTCCGATCCTGTCCTGATCCAGACAGAAACTGTCACTTGCATACCTGATGTTTAACTCTTTCAGGCAGAGAAAGAAAAAAAGGAACATAGCATAGACATTTGTGTGCTTGGCACTGTGCATACACATGTCTATCTCATCATGTCACATGTCACATGTCAGCTCGGTTGTCATGTAAGAAGACCAACCTGGTGTTCAATCCCCCCACCCTTTTGCAGAGATAGACAACCAGAAGGGATGTTTGGTAAGGGCCTTCTCAGTTCTCCCCTAATGATTGTAGCTCATTTGTGTCCTGCACTGCAGCCATCCTTCATTAGCACCTTGTATCAGGTACTGCCCTGATGAAGTCATCAAGCTGAAACCCAGTATATGCGGCTCATGAGGCTAACTGATGTAGAGGTAGCACAATGCACAGTGGTACCAGTGCTTTTCCAGCATACTTCCGATTCCCATTCTCTACATGGGGTGGCTAGGTGGGACAATTAAGACCACCCGGGAAGTTTTTAAGGAAGAGGCTAGGGACCACTAGATCACCATGCAAAACAATAGCGGATGCTACTTTAAAGGGGCACAGGAGCCAATATAAATGTACACAGTACAGGGGCCACTTTATGGAGTCACTATAAGGCGGAGTGGTCTGCATGTTTGTATTCATACTTCTGGTCCCTCAGTTTTTCAGGGTGCAATTACAGCAAACATAAAAGAGTCGTTTTAAAAACTGTGTCACTTTATTTGACAAACCGCATGGCTGATGGTTGTAGGGATCCTCAAGTACCGAACAAGGAAGTGATATATATGGGAGAGAGTGAAGACAAACAGGTGTGAGACCTAGTGGGATGCCGCAGGAGGTATATTAACCAGGAAAATACACTTCAGTGTCATTATGGGGAGCCACAAGAAAAAATGCTGTGAGTGTAATTTTAGCAAGGTTTGCATATTCAGTAGAGGTGCATTGTGGGTAACCACAAATGTTCACTTAAAGCTGAATTATGCTTTAAGAAGGCAAATTTCACCAAGCATTGCTTATTAGTAGGAGGGATTTTCGGTCTCTTTTAACCCCCTATACATTCCTAGTGGTTTATGTCACCCTGAGCTGCTTGCTTACTCTGTTGTACTGCTCCATGCCCCATCCCATACAGCCATATCAATCCCTGCCATGTACTGATGAGGACCAAATGTCCGAAACAGGCTGTCTACATGTTGGGTTGATGTGACTGTGTAACATTTAAAGCTTTAGGCTTGCTATACACCAGCGGTTCTGAATACTAGCTAGGCTTACAGGGACATAAAGAGATAATTTGCATATTCAGTGGAGGTGCATTGTGGGTAACCACAAATGTTCACTTAAAGGGATCCTAAACTTAGAGGGATATGGATTTTTCCTTTTAAACAATACCAGCTGCCTGGCAGCCATGCTGATCTCTTTAAGGCCTCTTTTTCACTAACTGTTTAGCTGTGTGCTCAGAAAGCAGTTGCCAGGCAGCAGTGAGCAGTTACCAGACAGCGACAAGCAGTTACCAGGCAGCAGTGAGCAGTTGTGAGCGTTTGAAAGGCATTTCACTGCCTAGAAACAGTTCGTGGAAAAGAGGCCTAAGTACAGTAGTGGCTGGACCACACACCTGAAACAAGCATGCAGCTAATCCAGTCTGACTGCAGTCAGAGCACCTGATCTGCATGCTTGCTGAAGGGCTGTGGCGTAAAGTATTAGAGACACAGGATCAGCAGGAGAGTCAGGCAACTGGTATTATTTTAAAAGGAAAAATCCATATCCTTCTCAGTTTAGGTTACCTTTAAAGCTGAATCATTTCACGTTTCCTTCTGTTTTAAGAAGGCAAATCAGACACAAATAAAGTGAGACCCATTTTTTCTTGTAAATGTGCACTTTACTATTCTACACCAAGGAGGGTGAGTGAGATTGCAGTTTTTTGTTAAATAAGGTGTAATTTAACTTCAAGAGCTCAACATTTATTACAAGAAGAATAGGTGGAAACTCCTCATTGCTGTATTCAAGGAGGGTGAGTGAGATTGCAGTTTTTTGTTAAACAAGGTGTAATTTAACTTCAAGAGCTCAACATTTATTACAAGAAGAATAGGTGGAAACTCCTCATTGCTGTATCTCACTTTAATTAATCTTGGCAGGGTGCAGCCAAAGTTCTTTGAGGGGAGTAACAAGAGGCTGTGACAGTCACCTTCTGTGCTTGCAAAATGCTCTTGTGAACATGAAATGAGGTAAAATTGCTCTTAAAACAGACATGTGGAGTACGGATGTGTGCGATTCAGTTTCACCTGAACAGGCATGGTAACGAGCTCTGGCCATGGCAACATAGGTGCAGGGCCGGCCCGCCCATGAGGCGGGGTGAAACTTTTGCCTCAGGCGGCACTTCTGGGGGGGCGGCACCCGCCCGTCCGTGGGTGTGGGGGGCCGCCCGAGCTGGAGGGGATAGCGGGCAGGAAGGGGGTATTGGGCCTAGCGGCGGGGAGGGGGGTCGGACACCCCCCCCCCCTCGCCTGGGTCCCCGTCCTCCGCTCCCCTCCAGCTTTAAAAAGTTACATTGCTGCAGCTAGCTATTGTAAGAGGCAACGGGCGGGGATCACTCACCTCTTCCTTGTTCCAGCGTGCGCTCCACTGATGTCACTTCCTGCTACGCCACCCACTGTGACGTCGGTGGAGCGCACGCTGGAACGAGGAAGAGGTGAGTGATCCCCGCCCGTTGCCTCTTACAATAACTAGCTGCAGCCGCGTAACTTTTTAAAGCTGGAGGGGAGCAGAGGACGGGGGACCCAGGCAAGGGAGGGGGGGGTCCGACCCCCCTCCCCGCCACTAGGCCCAATACCCCCTTCCTGCCCGCTATCCCTCCAGCTCAGGCGGCCCCCCACACCCACTGCTTGGGGGGGCGGCGATTTCTTTAAAGATTGCCTCGGGCGGCAAAAAGCCTAGGGCCGGGCCTGCATAGGTGAGTTAACTCACCTATGTTGCCACCTCTTGCACTTTGCTCTCCATCCTTCCAGCTTCCAGTTGTGAAGGTGGAAGTGTTGGAAAGATGGAGAGTACCTTGCAGCACTGTTGCAAGAGGCGGAGACATAGGTGAGTTAATCCTCCTTCTCCAGCCTGCTCATGCCCACTAACATGCTGGTTTAGTTTTGTGAAGCGCTAATCTGAATCCTGTTTATCCCTAATGGGCAGCAATAAAATCTCTGCACGGTAGTATAATGCTGGGAATACACGGTTAGATTTGTCTTATCAATCGAGCCGCTGATGGCTCGATTGATAATTTCTAATGCGTCCGATACCCCGCTGGATCAATTCCGTGCTCGATACCGGCGGGCAAAACAAAAAATAAACGAGCGGAAGATAAGAAGCCACCCGCGGGGACAAGCTGGAATCAATCCGGGTGCCCGCGGGGACGAGCGGGGATGCGCCGGAATCTATTGTGCGTCTCGATTACACGGTACAAACGTACCGTGTATTCCCAGCATAAGAATACATTAGAGCACTAGATTGCAAGCTTTAGCCAGGGCCCTGCCTCCTTCTGTATCATACTTGATTGTGCACTCTACCTGCATAATTACTTTTACTGTTATTTGGGACAACTACTCCTGTGTATGATCTGCCATTGTTTATCTTAGTGCTTATAATACATGTGTTGTTATCTGTCATTCCCCATTATCATTGTGACCTTTTGTACAATCAGACAATTGCAGCACTCCTCTATAGTACACATAATGTGATTAGGCTGCTAGGAGAGATAGTAAGCAAACACCCACAGTTAATAAAATAGGATAAATATATAAATACATGGACTTCTGTGTTTTATGCAAAGAGAAATTCTTCGCTTTATTAGAATAAAATCAATTAAATGAATAAAATTCACAGTAAAAAATGGTCAAAGATATCTCTAGCAAACATTAGAAAACACACCCTTAGCTGACTAGCAAAATATCCTGCGAGCAGTCTCACACCTCATCCACACCACCATACACACTGTGAGATCTCGCACAGATAATTGGACAGATCACAGTGATCGCTCCTGCAATGTTCCTGTAGATAGAGCCTTCTTCTGGCTCCTAAATCAAGATAAAATGTGTACAAACACCAATATCCATGTATAGATAGCATAAGACATTAAAATCCACTTGTGTTTTGGCAATCCTAAATCGTTTTCATATCTTGCACAGTTTATATAGAGCAGAACAATAGCAGCATTCGATAGGAGTGTATCGCCTGGTACTCTTTGCTCCACTCGATTAGCGTGTCTTTCAGTCCAATTCGCCGTGCTCCAACAAGCAATCAATGTCCTTGTGGAACTGCGGCATCTGTACGTGGGCTGGGGAGATGGAGAGATTCGATTCAGACCTACTCGACTGCTGCGGAGCTCCGGCCGGCAGCTTCCGCAGTCAGGAGTATAACAGTAGATTCGGTCTGTTGCTGTGCTTGTGGTCCAAAAAAAGACCCGAAAGTTGCGCTGTGTGATGTCACGGTGCCAACTACCAACCACGCCTCTTTACATAGTGCGCTGGAGTCCATGTATTTATATATCATTGTGACCTTATTTATTGTACAGCATTGTGTAATATGTTGGCGCTATATAAATCCAATAAATAATAACATCTATATTTTTTTATTGTTCTTTGTTTTCCACACTTGATTTCCAGAGACAGAAATATCCACAGACAGCAATACAAATCTGGAAGTTCTAACTATCCTTCAGGCTGTTCAAGCTAAATACATAAATTGGTTTGGCTGGAGTTCTTCACTGAATGTGACTGCTCAAGTTATGATGTATATTGAATATAATGTGTAGCTCTTTAGTGATATCAGGAATGGGAAAAGCTAAGTTGCAGTGACATTTTTATTTTTTTCCTTTAATTGACAATGCTAAATAATGTCTATTAGCTGGTAAATAAATAATTAACTCATGCATAAAGAAATAAATAATCTGTTGTTATGGGATTGCATAACTCACCTTTTACTAAGGAATCTCCAATCCAGAGATCATTTGCAATCATAAGTTATTTTACCTTATGAACCAGACTGTGGGCCGTATTCAATTCACCTTTTCCCCTAATAGATCATTTCTCATCTTCTGTGTAAAATAACTTTTCAGCACTCTGCAATTGAACAACTCCTCTGTGATATTTTTCTTTTCAAATAGTTTATTGAGGTTTACAATGATAAATTATAGCAATACAGTGAGAAGATAGGGACTAAAACATGTCCCGATTAGCAGTTAAACATGACTCTTGAATAACAGTATTTTGTGCATACATCACACCTTAATGCAAAAGACTGGAGTCTGAATAGACTGCCTGATTGTATGAGCTAGGGGGGGAAGAAAACTTGTCCCCTTATGCTAACGCCTGGGCTCACCAGTCCAGAGTGACTGGGGGGCCCTGAGTAGGGACTATGAACCCATCCTTCTGTTCTCCTAACCTCGGTACCTCTGAAGGAGGACCAGTTTTACCTTAACGACAAACATCAGAAAAGTAGAGAAAAGTAAAGAGAGGGGTGAAAGGAATAGAGAAGGGGGGGAGGGGGGGGGGGGGAATGGCCCGTCATGTGTCCTAAGGGCTGATCTTATAGAAGGTAACCTTTAATGAGTTTAGCTATGACCTGTTATGGTTAGGTAAGTTTTCCAGGGATCCCAGATTTTATTTACCTTATCACTTCTGTCTAACAGAATACCAGATAGCTGTTCTTGAATCATAAAACCAGATACTCTAGTTTTTACTTCCTCAAAGGGGACCAGTTGCTTCTTCCATGCTTTGGCTATGGTTTGCTTGGCTGCCACAAAAATAAAAAGAGCTAGGGCCCCTTGGGATTTTGTGAGAAGCTCAATGGGGAAGTGGAGCAGTGCAGACCATGGATCCCTATGAATCTGTTTATGGAAAACTGCTTGAAGCAGCCGGTAGGTTTTGGACCAGAAGCGGGATAACATGGAGCAAGACCAAAAAGTATGCATAAAGTCACCTGGGGATTGGCAGCCTCTAAAGCACTGACCGTCGCCTCCCAAATGAGCTAATCTTGAGGGGACCCAATACCATCTCATTAAAACTTTTAGAGAGGACTCAACCAGGCCCAAGTTAATTGAAATGTGGAACGTGTTCCTCCAGGCCTTTGCCCAGTCCTCAATAGGTCTTGACCCCCGCAAGTCTATCTCCCATTTAGTGATGTAGGAGTGTTTAAATAAAGGACCTGGGTCCGTGAGGAAGTTATACAATTTGCTGATCAAGCCTCTGCCCCCCGGATTGCGCAGACAGGCTGACTCAAATATTGAGAGGGGAGAAATTGTATCTGGGGCATTTGCTAATAATGACTGAACCCAATGCCTCAGTTGGAGATACCTGTAGTGTTCTGATCCAGGGATTTGATATTTTTCCCGGAGAAAATCCCAGCTCACTACCTTAGAGTCTTTGATTAAGTGATGGACTAAGAGGAGCTGTTTAGAGACCCACCACTTAAAGGAGGTCGGGCTTTCCAATGCCGGGGGAAATAGTGGATTATCAATTATAGGGAGCAGTGGGAGGGTGGGAGACAGGAGCCTCTTTGAATACTTGAAGGCATCCCACACTCGGAGACAATGCTTTAGGATCCTGCTCATGAGAGGTGGTCTCATCTTAGGAGGTAGCCAAATGGGGCATTGGACCAACTGTGGGGCTGCTGACACAATATCAAAGAGGGACCACTGAGGCATCTCAGGACCTCTGTATAAACCAACCAGGGGGGCTATTTGGGCCGCCTGGTAATAAGTCCGTAGATCAGGAAGTCCTAACCCACCTGAATGCTTTGGAACATACAGGGTCGTTCTCGGGACCCTCGGTCTGGAAGCCCCCCAAATAAATTTATTAATCCTAGTTTGCAGGAGTCTCAAAAAATGGGGTGGCACCCAGACCGGGAGCAGCCTGAACACATATAATATTTTAGGTAATAAGGTCATCTTCACAGAGTGAATACGGCCCAGCCAGGATAGCTGCATAGAGGACCATTGACTGATATAGTGGGAAACCTGTTTGGCCAGGGCGTAGTAGTTAGCCTGAAAAAGAGATTTATAGTTTGGAGTTAGCATGATTCCCAAGTATGGCATCTGGCTGGAGGATCATTGGAATGGTACTTCTTTGCGTAACAGGTCCCATTCCTCTGTTTCTAAAGTAATATTCATTAGAATAGATTTATTGTGGTTGATGGTCAGACCCGATACCTGTGCAAATTTATCCATGATGGCCATCAAGGCAGGGATGGAGGACCTGGGATTAATGAGGAATAGCAAGAGATCGTCAGCAAAAAGGTTAAGTTTATGCTGGGATCCTGCCAGCTCGAAACCCTGCACCTCCTCTGAGCGTCGTATAATTTGAGCAAGAGGCTCCATGGCCAGAATAAATAAGATGGGTGAGAGGGGGCACCCCTGGCGGGTTCCCCTATTTATTGTGAAGCTGTGAGAGGAGTAACCTGCATAGTGTACTTGAGCAGTGGGATTGGAGTATAAAGCCTGGAGCCAGGACTGAAAAGGGGCACCAAATCCCCAGTGTTGTAGTAAAAAATATAGGTAATCCCAAGAGATAGTGTCAAAGGCTTTATAAATGTTGATGCTTAAGCATACCCCGGGAATGTTTCTATCTTTCAGGCTATCGAATACCTGGATTGCCCGGTACACTGCGTCGGATGCCTGACGACCAGGTACGAATCCCACCTGGTCCTTGTAAATTATTTGGGGAAAAAAGCAATTAATACGGCTGGCCAAGATCTTACTAAGAAGCTTGATATCTACATTAAGTAGCGAAATTGGACGGAAATCCTTGACTTCAATAGGGTCCTCCTCAGATTTAGGTAGCATAGCTATACTGGCTTGGAGGGAGCTTGCCCCTGGAAGGTTACCTTTTTTAAAGTCGTTAAACATCTTAGCCAGGAGAGGGGCTATTAACGAGGCAAATTTTTTATTAAAAAAGCGGGGTGTACCCATCGGGGCCTGGTGACTTAGCACTTTTAAGAGTTTTTATGGCTTCTAGCACTTCCTCTAGGGAGATGTCAGCATTAAGGTTTTCAATAGCAGCGGTTGGAGGCTTAGGGAGATGTGCTGAGGAGAAAAAAGACTCAAGTTGTGTTTGATCAACTCTGCCTGCCGATTTGTAAAGATTTTGGAGGAAACCCTGAAATAGATCGACTATCTTGCAGGGATTGGCCGTAGGGGGGTCAGTAGAGCCCTTGACCCGTCTAGTTGGGGGTTTATACCTACGGTTTTTAAGTTTGTTTGCTAATAAGGTGTGGGGCTTATTGGCCCATCTATAGTATACATTCTTCCGCCATCTGAGTTGCTTTTCAACTTCTTCACTTAGTAGAGAGTCCAATTTCAGCCTCAGCCCATCTCTGATTATTTTGTGATTAGGGGAAGGGTTAGCCTTTCAGTCTCTCTCGGCCTCTTCTAGTTTAGTGGTTAAATCTAAGATATCTTGTGCTTTTCGTTTTTTAAGGTGAGTGGCTAAGCTAATGATATTACCTCTAATGGAGACCTTCAAGGCCTCCCAAAGGGTGATTGAGGAGTTAACTGAGTCCGTGTTGAGCTCAAGGTAATCCGTAAGAAAGGATTGGATTTTTCCTAAAGTATCAGGTTTAGATAAAAGAGAATCATTCAATCTCCATCTAAAATCTCTGCCCCTTGGCACCATAGATGAAAGCTGAATCTGCACAGGATCGTGATCTGACCACGTAACCGATTTAATTTTAGCTGAGGCTACATTAGAAAGGAATGTGGCATGGATAAAAAAATGGTCAATTCTACAGAAGCTCCCGTGTGGATTTGAATAAAAAGTATAGTCATGTAGGGTTGGGTTTAATTCTCGCCAAACATCCAGTAAGTGCCTGTCTGTGAAAAGACGCGCCACAGTGTCAGACTGGGAAAGCGAATAGGGATGGGGAGCTGCTGTAGAACCAGAGCTAAATGCTTTATCCATTTTCATATCCAGTACCGTGTTTGTATCTCCGCATAATATAAGAAGGCCCTCACTGTGCCGCTCCACAACCTGCAGCAGATGAGATAAGAACCGCTCCTGAAATCTGTTCGGAGCGTAGTAGGAGACAATAGTTAGCTTAGTGTCAAATAGCGTGCCCCTCAGGAGTAGATATCTCCCAGTAGGATCGGCAAGAGTATACTCGCTCCTGAAGGGGAGGCCGCGTCTAAATGCGATGGAAACGCCTCGGACCTTCTCTGCAGCGCAAGCATGGTAAGACTGCGGGTAATGGCGATTTAAGAAGGAGGGACAGCTTGTTCTGGAGAATCTGGATTCCTGGAGACAAACGATATCAGCATGCGAGGATTTGTAATAGTGGAAGGCTTTACTCCGCTTCTGAGGGGAGTTGAATCCCTGTACATTATGAGAAATTATTTTTAGAGTTGAGACTGCCATGCTTGCGCTAGAGAGAGACTCCCGTGAAACAAAACCACAACCAGAGGGCCCATTCCTGTTAAATGTGCAATCTTCTGGAATAATGTGAAAACTCGCTTAATAGTAGGACTATGACGGGTTTGGAGGGGGAAACGGGGAAGGAACAGAAGGCCAATAGAGAAGGTAGGGAAAAGAGAGAGAAAAAAGGCTGACAGAGAGAAGAAAAACAAGCATACTGACCGGCTCCACCCCGGGAAATCAGGGGGGAGGAGGTCGAAACAATTTAACGTGTGTCGGTCTCGGTGTAGATACACCGGGGCCCGAGTCACGTGGCAGGCGGAAAACATTACTCGCCTGCTTGCGGGGGGGGTGAGCCCACCCCGACTGCATGGAGTGAACTATATAACATAATACATATAAAAGACGACACTTATATTTGGCTGACTACCATAGTTGAAAAGTGTCATTACGGTACATAAAGCAGGTGGTCTAAGGTCTAGTGGCTCTATTAGAGCTGGTTAGTTATAGAACAGACAAACGTTTTTAACACTTTTGTGGTTTAGTCCAACCTGGGAAGGAAAGGCATGTAAAAGAACATGAACGATAAACGAAGAGGGCCCCTTTAGGACAGGGCCTCTAACTCAGGAATTTTGAAAGTGAACTGAGGTTCAATCTTTAGCTGTAACAGGATAACCTCCTGGCATAATGGCTTTGACCTAAGGCCTAAGCGGCTCAGGGAGTTCAGTTAGATGGTGAACAGGAAATATTGTTAGTGTTCAGCCTGGGTCAGAGGATGTGGCCGGTTGGGGTCTTTCTTTGTTTCGGAGTCTAGAGGACCGTTGAGATTTAGCCTTTTCCCACCGGGGTGGAGAATGCAAGGGTTCAGGGCTATGGGACGAGGAGAGAGCAGGCAAAGTCAGCTTCAGTCGTTCCAGCTTTTTCTGTGCATCTTCTGGGTTGGTCACAGCGTGATCCCGGTTGTTATAAGTGAAAAGTAATTTAAAGGGGAAACCCCAGCGGTAATTTATACTGTGAGCTTGAAGTATTTTAACAAAGGGCTTCATTTCTCGGCGCCTTTGGATAGTGGCTGGAGCGATATCCGCGAAAATCTGGTATGGGTGACCTTGGAACACCAGGTCCTCTTTATCTCTGGCCGCACGGAGAATGGCCTCTTTTGTCTTGTAAAAGGTAAACTTCATAATAATATCCCTGGGGGGGCCTTTTGGTTTAATAGGACCCAAGGATCTGTGGATTCTATCGAATTCCAGCCGCTCTATGGGGATGGCAGGGGCCAGCTCCTGAAAGAGAGCCGTTACTGTGGATGTAAGATCTTCGATATTCTCAGGGAGGCCTCGTACTCTTAGGTTACCCCTGCGGGCCCTGTTTTCGAAGTCTTCCATGCGGAGCTGAACTGCTTCTAGGTCTTTCTCGTGATCATCTATAACAATATCAGCATTGTCCATCCGCCGTTCTAGCTCGTTTGTTCTGGCCCCCAAATCTTTAATATCTCTAGAGAGGCGAGCAGCCAGCTTACCAGTGGCCTCCTCCAGCTCTCTCTGTAAAATTACCTGGAAGCTGTCCAGAAGTGCTTGGTCTCGGGCTGACAGGTGAGCAGGGGTCTTGCCCGCAAGATTTTGCTTCTGCTGCCGGACTTGCGAGGTGCTGTATGCGGTAGAGCGGCTTTCGCCGTCAGTGTCACTGTCCGGGTGGTCAGACCCTCCCTTCTGGCTCGTGCCCGGCGCCATCTTGGATCTGCGCGAGCGGGGCTGCTGTGTAGAGGTTGCGCTGAATTCCTCCGTCTGGCTTCCTTTTTTCCCTCCCATCGATCTCTGAGTGGTCGCTGACCGTTAGCCGCCCGTTTGGGTAAGAGTGGGGAAGCTTAGGTGTCGCTAGAAGTGGTCCGATGCAGCCGGGGTGTGCGGAGCTCAATTAGGAAGCGTCCATCTTGAACGGCCGCTAGCCACGCCCCCCCCTCTGTGATATTTTTAAACTTGTTAATAAAATGCCTTTTAAATCAACAACAAGCAAACAATTACTCAAAATATTTTTGGTAGTGCTTTTTAACCTACCTTTTTAGTACTTTTTTGGTACTAAATAGTTATTTTAAATCAAAGAAGATGAAAAATTATCTCTTAGGAGAAAACTCATGAGAAAAAACAACTGCATATGGCCCTATGTTTGTTAAACATTGTGCTAGTAATCACAACTCTGGGTCACACCAGCAATAGCAATGGGGCCACCACAACAAGAACATTTATTTATTAAACCCAGGTCATTTAAAAGAAAAAGTTTTCTTCTGTTGACTTGGAGCACAGTCACATGGCCTTTAATTCATTCATCTGGACAGCAACTTCTGCTGTATTCTGGTAAGACCCAGTTATTTCTACCTAACTGGAGATAATTCTTAATAAACCCAAACCAGTCTTGCAGGTTCAGTTATGATAGCCAACAGTCACTGCCCAGGAAAGACTTAGTACATCAAGCTCATAGCATCTATAATATTATGTAAAGAGGATTAAGCTAAGAAAATTACTAATTTGAGCGTGAGCATTGGACCTAACTGATAACTGTTCCTACCATGGAAAAATTAGGAGCACTGGATAAAACGACAGTTAGGTCTCAAAGAAATAGTCCTGTTTCCACATAATATAGCTGAAATGAGATTATGTGCCTGCATGTAGGCAGCGGGGAATAATGTCTGTCACATAACATAATCGGCATATAAAATAAGTATAACCAAAATAGCGAGCACTGATCATTGACTGTTGGATGATCACTATTAATTATTAAAGGCTCAGTCATCCAAAAATGGATATTTCAGTTTTTGATAAATCCTAGAGAGATGAATTACTCACCCTCCTATTTTATCTCTTGGCAACTTTAGTGCTGAAATCTCTTCTTAAAATTCCACATGTATTCATCTGCCCTTGGCCAATCTCTCTGCAGGATTTTCTAATGCGGCAGTTAGAGCCTCACGATTCAAAGACAAAGAGAGATGCTCCGGAAACTACAGTGACAAAAGCTAGCCAACAGAGTTCCCTAGCAACAATCAAAACCTGGGAGAAGCAAATATAGGATCAATGCCTAAACTTCCGTTTAGAATTCTTACATTTTATTTTGATTTTATTTATTTTTTTTAAATGTGCATGGAATAAAAATAGAACACGATTTGTAGATTGACTTAAAGAGGAACTCCGTGAAAATTATGTAATAAAAAAAAGTAAAAGCTTTCCTCTCCCTGATTTACATTCTGATGTTTATCACATAGCGACATTTTTACTGCTGGCAGGTGATGCCACTAGAAGTATCTGCTGCTTGCTTTTTTGGCAGTTGGAAACAGCTGTAAACAGCTATTTCCCACAATGCGACAAGATTCACAGACAGGAAACTGCCAGAAAAATGGTCCTCACAGTTTCCTGTGGGAGGGGTTTCACCACAATATCAGACATACAGAGCCCCCTGATGATCCATTTGTGATAAGGAATAGATTTCTCATGTAAAATGGGGTATCAGCTACTGATTGGGATGAAGTTCAATTCTTGGTCACGGTTCCTCTTTAAGATTTTCCTTGACTTTAATTGAAACAAAAAAAAAAAAATAAGAAACTCATTGACAACTGAGCATACTGCAATTTTCTAAAGAGAAGGAAAAATTACAAGAAGAAATTCATGAAATCAATAAATCACGTGTTTATAATCATAATAATTTCTGATTCAGCATAGAGAGATGAAGATTCGGCTGTGTTATAATGCCAATGGACCATATCCTATTAACCTTTCACCTGAGTTTTCTCCAAAGAGATATTTTTTCCTCTTATCTAAAAAAAAATATTTTCAGCAATCATCAATTGACAAAAGTATTTAAAGGAGATAAAAATGTAATAGCAAATTCATTTTGAATAATGTATTGCTTGTTGGGGGCTTTAAAAGTATCTTATCAATAAGGTTTTAAAATATGTATTTGTAGAAAACTCAGTAGCATAGTTAGCATAGTAGCGTAGTTATGGACAAATTTGTTTCACCTGAGCCACTTTGGAATTCACACAGCTCCCAATCAGGTTCAGGGTAACTAATAACCTTTTTCTGTTACTATTATAAAAGAGAAAAAGAATCAGTTTTGAACCAGGATGATACCATTGATTGGCTAACATACTGTAACGATGGGTGTCAGCACACAGAGAGAATCTGATTATTGGTGATCTGCAGTATCACCAAGAATACAGATATATACCTGATTATTGATGATCTGCAGAATCACCGATAATACAGATATATCGCTAACCTCTGGGCACCTGAAGCATGTAAGTGTTTGGTGTAACAGTATGGATCGGACCACCGGGGTAGCAGGTGGTCCAATAAGTAGAAACAGACTCTACTGCAGTCAAGGATTCCAGGAGGGAGCAGACCTTGACTGGTTTGCAGCAGTGCCCCCTCTGAGAAGCAGGGGACCCCTGCAGGAGGACTGAGTACCCAAGGAGTGGGTGACAGTCAGACAGGTCAGACAGGCCGGGTCGACAACACACAGACAGATAAAGTACAAAGACAGAAGGCTGATTCGGTAGCCAAGGCAAGCAGGGTTTGGCAACGGAATATGAGAAGTGCAAGGTACCGAATCAGAGATCAGAGGAATAGTTAGGAAAGCAAAGTCATAACAGATATCAAACAATGCCTAGTCTGGGTGTGAGGTCCGTGGTCTCTACACCCTGGAACTAGTCTGACGTATAACAGAATGATAACACAAGTTCCCTAGTCTGGGTGTGAGGTCCGTGGTCTCTACACCCTGGAACTAGTCTGAAGTATAACAGAATGATAACACAAGTTCCCTAGTCTGGGTGTGAGGTCCGTGGTCTCTACACCCTGGAACTAGTCTGAAGTATAACAGAATGACAACACAAGTTCCCTAGTCTGGGTGTGAGGTCCGTGGTCTCTACACCCTGGAACTGGTCTAATGAATAACACAGATGATACACAGTATTCCTAGTCTGAGGTGTGAGGTCCGTGGTCTCTACACCCTGGAACTGGTCTAATGAATAACACAGATGATACACAGTATTCCTAGTCTGGGGTGTGAGTGTAACGATTGTGGAATTCTCTCCGTGATCAGCGCACAAGACGTGCGCTGACACTGCGGAAATCCTCCACAAGCGTATAATTTGAGGGAACCCAGCAAAAGGTGCAATGCACCTGTAGAGGGAAATTCCTGTTGGCAGGTGGAGCTGTGGAGTGCAGAGGAACAGCTCCTCTGCCCTGCCACAGACGCCAGACAGGAATTGTACGAAGGAAAGAAACGCAGGGCAAGATAGCCCTGAAAGAGAGAGATCAAAGCGACAGAGGGTATGTGTGTCCACCAATCTAGTCGCCACCCTGCGACGATGAATACACAACCAGGAAGATAAAGTGAGAAGGCAATCGCCAGAGGTGGCGATTGCTAACAGCGACACAAGACCGAATAAGCACAGATGAGGAATGTATGTATGTCCACCAATCTAGCCGCCAACCTGCGACGGTGGACACACAACAGAGGAAACCAAGTGAGAACGCAATCGCAAGAGAAGCGATTGCGAAAGAGAATGAGCACAGGGACAGAATGTATGTATGTGCCCCAATCTAGTCACCAACCCGCGACGGTGCACACACAACAGCAGATATGAAGTAGGAACGCAATCGCGAGAGAGGCGATTGCCAGAGGTGACACAAGGCTACAGTAAGGCAGAGCACGAGAGTAGCAAAGGCACAGCAAATCATACAATGAGAAGATAAGGAAAATAACAAACGCTAACTAAACGCGAACACCGCACTCATTCGCAACAGCGAACGCATTTTCTGCGCGGTCTCCGCGTGTTAAGCACAACAGAGACAAGCACGCCTAACTAACCACCGACAGACAAACATGAAACAGAGGACGCGAGCGCTTGCTTAACGGTTACCTCACCGAGCCTCCAGCAAGCGTTCGTAGCAGACAAGACAGATACACAAAAACAGGAATAAGTGAGAGATACGATCCACTGCTCTTTCCGCCAGAGCGAGTGCGATCCAAGTATAGAAACAGAGCGAGCTGGATCCACTGCTCTTTCCGCCAGAGCAAGTGCGATCCAAGTACAGCAAGAGAGATGGAGATCAGACGGATCCACAGCACTAGCGCTAGGCGAGTGCGATCCAGGCAAGACAGATTAGATGAGATAGCTGGTAGCAACCGCTGCTCCAGCTATACTCCAAGAACAAAGATCAGAACGACTTCCTGTCGACCACCGCTGGGACAGGACAATCGCAACAGACAAACAAAACAGATATGCAATCCTAACTGCACTAGGGAACCTGCCTAGTGCAGTCCCAGGAATTACTCTAGGCTAATCTTCAAACAATGAGCAAGGCTGACACTCCAGGAGTGTTTCACAGGACAAACCCTTATGACCAGCCCAGTACTGTGGGATCACATAGTATATATAGAGCAAGCCTACAAAGGATGTGGCTAGGCAATTTGCATGACAAACATATGCAAATCCCTCAGCAGCAGCAAGCTGCAAAACTGACAAAAGGTCTCTCTTGCAGAGACCTGCAGAATGCAGACCTGAACAGTGGTCAAAAAGCTGCCTGCCTGCGCAGGCAGCCGAGCGGATCATCACAGTGAGGTCCGTGGTCTCTACACCCTGGAACTGGTCTAATGAATAACACAGATGATACACAGTATTCCTAGTCTGGGGTGTGAGGTCCGTGGTCTCTATACCCTGGAACTGGTCTAATGAATAACACAGATGATACACAGTAAACTGGCTAAGTGTGGATTTCCAGGTCCTCCTGGTTCCACCACACTGAAGGATCTGACTAAGGTCTGAGTGCTAACACATAGGTATTCGCAACGCCAGACAACCAGCAACTGAACAGCAAGAATAGTGAAGCGCTCCTCAGCGCCGCCCAGCTCCCATCAACCAATCATCTGCTTAGTTGGGGTCAGCTGACCGTCCCGATCAGCTGACCCTTCTTCTATTGGCATAAAGAGCCTGTCTTGTGGCACGAGCACGCGCAGCTCTCCATCTGTGTGCACTACTAGGTCCAGATAACCCAGACGCATGTTGCTGTGAGGAAACCGCCGCTCTGTGCGCGGAAACCGCCGCCTCACTGTCAGCACAAGCGGCGGCTTCTCCGCAATCCTTCACACTTGCAAGAAAAAGAGTAAGCTTTTGGCTAATAACCCTTCTTCAGACTATTCCTGTAGACTGAAGAAAAGTTAGAGCACTTAGTTTATACTGTATACATTTGAGCATCAAAATGAGTTACATAGATTTTTTTTGCAAATATACTGTAAATAAGTGTCATTAAGATGCACTAATTACAACAGAGCATTCTTGCAAGGATGTTTCCTAATCCCTCAAGTGTTTTGAGGGATGTATGACAAATTGAGAGTTAACTCTGTTGCTATCCCTGTTCAAACCTCTATCTACAGTTTTGAACCAATATATAGACTTCATCATTCTTATTAGACTTTTTCCATGAGACTTAAAATTATCCGTTAGTACAGTAACCAGACTGTGACTTAAGCTGCGACAGTGGGAACAAAAATGCGCACATGCTGGGAGACCAGTTTGATTATACAGATACATCAATACATTTACATGAAGATTCTCTGACAGGATAAAAGAAAAACACTGGCTTAGTACACAACATCACAAGATTGACTGGCCATCAGATTCCTGAACAATAAAAACATTGTCATCAAACGAGCAGATAAAGGGGTTCCATAGTCTTCATGACCACCTGTGACTTCATTTAGGAGGCACAAAGACAGTTATCCAACACCATGCACTACATCAGATTACAGTATGCTGTAATTCTGTGGTTAGATGCGGAAATCGATTACAAATCTATGCCTAGTGTGTAGCGGTAATACTCCCTCTCAGATCATATTTGATGTGACAGGGATCTATCTGATGGTCAAATCTGCTGGCCATCTATAAGTGTTTGGCCACCTTCAGAGACCCCAAACAGCTGACATCTGCACAATGGAGGTGTGGCCATTCAAAGATTTTCTTACTTTTGATTGTCCACCCCCTATATATTTAGTGGTAGATACCCCCTAATGACTCACTAAAAACTTTATTTTGTATTCACCCATTTTACCATAGAGGGCAGTGACAGAACAGGACTGATGCAATCATTCTGATTGCAGTGGCTGTGGAAGCATTTCACATGCTGCCCTTAATAATACATTGTCTCCATTGTCACCAAATGTAATTAGCCATAGAGATCCCAGGTGGTAGGTTCCCGTATCCCAGCTATTAATTCTCTGTTAAGCCCGAAATAACTTTTTTGTAAGGGGAAGCTACTATACTTTAATTTTGTGAGCTTGATGTTAGTATAATGTATAGGGAAGGGTGTGAAATCAGCCCGATTATATAACTTGAAATATGAGCAAGCTGAAGCATCAATTATTGTGTGGGATATTGTAAAGTGTGCAATCACTGGTTTTTGAGCAAAATTCAAAGCATAGTACCATAATTGCTTCTAGCACACAAGAGCTGGGATGAATTAGCTGCTTTCTTCACAGATGATTACATACTGAGGTAATGCATAAAACTGAGCAAAGGAAACGGACACCTGTGTTTTGCATTGTGAAGCTACTCTGTATCTCCATGCTTTTAGGTAATGTTTGCTAATTATATTTTTCTTCTAGTGTTGCATATGCACATGCAGTGTGCAAAAGGCTTGCTGTAATGCTTCCAGAAATGTCCCTGGGGGTGTTAGTCATTAAATAGAACAATAAGAGTGTCTATATTATCTGTAAAGTTTAAGGTGAACCTAGCAGTGGTGATAACTTTACTACACTAGTTGTTTATATAAAAACCAGGACCTTTAAAGAGAGTCTAGAGCCTTCCAAAATATCTGTTTTTATGCTGCAGGCCACGTCATCATTATAACCCAAGCTGATTCGCCGTGGGGACACGGCAGAAAGAGGTCTTTATCCCCATGAAATCCCCGGGGCAAAATTCCATGTCTTTCCAGGTAGTGGATTTTGCTACCCAGGGGAGGCAGAGCTTTGCGCTGTAGCTCTGCCTCCAGAACAGTCAATCTGCGCCGATCACCGCCTCTCCTCTCCCCTCTCAGTGAAAGATGACTGAGAGGGGCGGGGAGAAAAAGAAATAGGTGGAGATTGATGCCAGTAGAGGCAGAGCTACTGCACAAAGCTCTGCCTCTACCTGGAGGCTAGAAGGAGTCCCAAATTTTGCCCCGGGAATTTTGGGGGGATAAAGATCTCATTCTGCCACGTCCCCACGGCAAATCAGCTTGGGCTATAATGATGAAGAAGCCTGCAGCATAAAAACAGGTATTTTGAAAGGCTTCAGACTCTCTTTAAAGTGAACCTTAAGTGAACAAAATAAATTGCGTTTTACTCACCTGGGGCTTACCTCAGCCCCATGCAGCTGATCTGTGCCCATGACGAGTTGCTCTGATGCTCCAAGTCCCGCCGGCGGCCACTTCCGGTTTCGCCGTCAGGACCCGTCAGGCTGGGAAGGCGGCCGTTTCTACGCTTTCCCAGCCAAAATAGCACCCCTATGCGGCCATATTCTACTACTTATCATGGTTAAAATGTTACCACATATGTCTCTTGTAGTGTTGCTAAAACTTTCCAAGTTTGATCATAATTCTGAAAATGACTTTTTATGTTTGAGTTTGTCCCTACCTATTTTTCATGTGACGGGGTTCACAGCTTTTAGACACACCAAAATGTATTCTACAGTACCAGTTCAAATGATACCACATGTGCCTCATTTAGTAGCAAACTGGTGGTGCACTGTCCACAACAACACTGGACAAATATATTCGTCCAGTTAGGCTAAGTGGTTAATTGTTTCCTTAAAGAACTTGTCAATCAGTGTGGCATATTGTTTAATAGATACAATACCATCTGGTTTCGATATTCAATTAGATAAAATATTTTCTTTTGATCCAAATGATCTTAAAGAGAACCCGAGGTGGGGATCTTAGAATGAAATCTATACACAGAGGCTGGGTCTGGCTATAGTTCCCAGCCTCTGTTGCTATTTGAATCCCCCCTAAGTCCCCCCTGCGCTCCCCTCTAGCCTATAAATCACAGCCGCGCTTTCGGGCTGTGTTTACCTAGCTAATGTCACTCACGCTGCTCCCCCGCCTCCTGCAGAGCACCGGTACCCGCCCGCGTCCCTTCCCTCCAATCAGCGGGGAGGGAAGGGACGGGGACCGGCGCTCTGCAGGAGCTGGGGGAGCAGCATGAGTGACACTAGAGAGGTAAACATAGCCTGCTGCGACATGTTGCGTGTCGACAGTGCGGCTGTAATTTATGGGGGAGTGCGGAGTGCAGGGGGGACTTAGGGGGGATTCAAACAGCAACAGAGGCTGGGCACTATAGCCAGACCTAGCCTCTGTGTATAGATTTCATTCTAAGATCCCCACCTCGGGTTCTCTTTAACGAAAATATGATTGTTTACTGAAAATTGCAACATTAATGGGCACCTTTAGGTGCTTACATGAGTTGTTACAATAATATGATATATTGTCATCTACGTGGAATTTTATCAGGGAACAAAAATGAGCAAAAAAAACCCCAAAAAACACAAAAGTCAAAACTTTAAGTTTCAAAAAATTATAAAAGACATACAAATTTAATAAATTCTTAAAAACAAAGATGCAAGGCCTCCATACATGATGTAATACAAACACATGCATGCCCATTAAGGTAGACAAAGTGCAGAAGTGATTAATCCCACCGATACACCATTTAAGTAAGGAACTCAGCTCAAACATTCATCAATATAAACAAATTGTGTTTGGCAAACTTTTGTGCTTTCTAAATGTGGCATCCCTTTTAAATTCACAGAAATCATATAGTGCTCCTTTACCAAAATCCCAAGGTTGAAGTTAATTACATCTTCTTGTAATCATTTAAAATGTGTAATGGAACCAGGAGTATCCTCTGTCTCCTTTTCTATTCATTTTTATTATAAAGTATTCTTCTTACAAAATGTAAGCAAATTCCGATATTTTTGTAATATTGTAATATAATGTGTCATGAAGCACATAAACCTATTAATGCATTTGTGGGTGAATTACTATTTACAACAACTCAATCTGAGTTAGGTGTCTGTTCCTTATTCAATCAGCCGATAGTTCATGGCTTTTTTTCATACTTCAAGATACACTTGATTAAATCTTAAATGCTCAGTATCAAGATTAACTTAGATAAATGGAATCAAATTACTAAAAACTTTACATTAAGGGTTCAAATAACTGCATCAAATATTTAGAAATGAAATTAACTAATCATCCCTCAGCTCTTTATAAAATAATTCTCAGTCTGCTTACTAAATTTAAAATCTGATTAGAAAAATATGAACTAAAATGAATTTCCTGCATTGGCAAAATAAAATATAGGGAAATGTTCTATGTTCTGGAATTTTGGTATTAGCTATAGCCCAATAAGATTTGTATTCCTATAGTTCAGTTTTGGATAATTAAGACAAGTATTAAAACCTTATTTAACCACCTTTTCTAATCCCTCTTTTGTCTCCAATTAACCTATTGGTGTTTGCCTTCCGTACTTATCTCTAGAAACCTTAAACTATGGGGTCGCATGACACCACCTTCTAGCTAAACATTCAAAAGCCTCAAAGCCTTTCACAGCCACTTTAGCTCTGATCAGTGTTTTCCCAACTCTTCCCTCTCCTATAACTCCCCTTTCCTAAAATATCCTGCACTGCCTCACATCTCTGCACAACCCTTCTGCATCCTTTGAACAATCTACTCCCCCAGTCACTGGAAGGAGTTCAGTGGCTGTACTCTTCAAAAGGTTGTGAAGGGAGGGTATGGGTGGTAGTAGCATCACACTCCCTCCCAAAATAGATTTTTTTTTCAGTTACCATTATATCATTGCAGTGTGGCTTTCGTTCAAATTACATTTTTGGACTACAGTATAATGAAACAGGCAGTGAGGGAACTGAAATATTTTTTTTTATTTTTTTCAAAGTCCATCTTCAGTTTGGCATTTCTCAGCAGGGCTTATTAAACTAGAGAGTATTACAAAAGGCGGGGGATTATATAGTTTTACTATCTGATGACCCGACGTTGCACGTGTATGTATTTGGCTGGTGTTGGCTCCGCTCACTTTTTCTAACTCTGACACACAAACACCCAATGACCACGTTTGTGAGCTTTGGGGTATTTGGCATCAATAATTTGTAATTCCCATACAAATTAAACAAATCAGATTGGCTGTTTGTGACTCTGCCCCTCTCCAGCATTTGAACCCCAGTCACCCAAATGATCAACCGTAGCAGGTTTGAGGCATCTGCTATTAACAGCGTAAAAATGGCAGCAATTTAAATATTCCCCTTGAAAATCAACAGGTGAATTTTGATTACTATATTACTATACTATTATAGGCTCCGCCCACTCCCCTCAATATTAATCTCAGTCACCCAGTGACCAGCTGGGCAAAGTTTGAAAACCCTGCCATTAACAGTGTAAGAAGGCCTGCATCTTATATTTTTCCAGTGAAATTTGTTTTTGGCTCTGCCCACTTTTTGTAACCTGGACATACAATCACTCAATGACCAAGTTTGTTAGCTTTAGGGTCCTTGGCATCAATAATTTGTATTTTCCCAGTGAAATTAAACATATCTAATTGTCTGTTTGTGGCTCTGCCCCTTTTCTGAATTTGAACCCCAGTGACCCAATGACCAACTGTAACAGGTTTGAGGCTTGTGCCATTAACCGTGTAAGATTGGCAGCAATTTTAATATTCCTCTTGAAAATCAACAGGTGAATTTTGATGTGTTTTTTAGGCTCCACCCACTTTTCTGAATATTAATCCCAGTCACCCAGTAACCAACTGTGAAAAGTTTGAGAACCCTGCCATTAACAGTGTAAGAAAGGCTGCAGTTAACATTTTCCCAGGGAAATTTGTTTTTGACTCCACCCAGTTTTTGTAATCTTGACACACAGTCATTCAATGACCAAGTTTGTGAGCTTTTGGGTTCCTGGCATCAAAATTGTGTGAATGGAAGCAGTTTATCCAGCAAAGAGAAATCTGATTGGCTGTTTGTGGCTCCACCTATTTAGTGAATTTGCAGGTTTGAGGCCTCTGCCATTAACAGTGTAAGAATGGCAGCAGTTTCAATATTCCCCTTGAAAATCAATAGGTACATTTTGATTGGCTGTTGTAGGCTCCACCTACTTTTCTGAATATTAATCCCAGTCACCCAGTGACTAACTGTGTCAAGATTGAGAACCCTGCCATTAATAGTCCCATGTAAAAAGTTAGTTATTTTTGGCTCCGCCCACTGTTTCTAACCTTGACATACAGTCACTCAATGACCAAGTTTATGAGCTTTGGGGTCCATGGCATCAATAAGTTGCAGTTTCCCATTGAAATTAAACAAATCTGATTGGCTGTTTGTAGCCCTCCCCCTTTTCAGAATTTAAACTCCAGTCTCCCAGTGACTGACTGTACCAGATTTGAGGCATATGCCATTAAGAGTGTAAGAATAGCAGCAATGTAAATATTGGAGGAGAAGAGGAACAGATAGAGAAGCAGGACTGAAATGATGGGGAGAGGAGTGCGGTGGCAACAGGATGTGGTTAGGGCTTCCCTGCGCACTGTGCACCATTTTTTTTTACAACATATCTGGTATATAAGGTGAACTCACTTTCTTCCCTTCCCCCCAGTTTTAGGGAAGAAAAAGTGTGTCTCTTATTCCGAAAAAAACGGTAATAGCAGGTACAAAGAAAATATAGGCTTGAAAATCAGCTTAAAGTAAATAACTATGTTTGAACAAGAACTTAAAAAATAAACCTTTAGTTCTGTGTATGAATAACAGTTCTTCGTATTAAATTACATATTAAATCACAGGGGAAAACAACTTATTAGAAAGTATATGTTGCATTCTGATTCACCATTACAAACTCAAGCATGTCAGTATTATAAATCTTCAAACATCTTATTTGCACCAAGAGTTTAAAGAGTAACTGTCAGACTGCAAAAGCTAATTTAAACCTCTATTCTCCTGTGTTAAACAGTTTAGAAGGAAGCCAAAAAAGCAATGCTGAAGTTAACAATATCTCTTACTTTGATGTGTGTTGAACAGCAAGGCTGTTATTCCCAAGCTCCTAAGGAGGCCGGCAGGACGCATAACAGATACTGCAAAGCATTCTGAGGCTGCTTCTTCTCCCCACTGCACTACCTTGGGTCCTCCCCTTCATTTCCCTATCACGCCCTAAGGCTGCTTTCACAGTGGGAAGTTACAGGCTCATGTTACAGCAGCTTGTAACAGCAGCCTAAACTCACAGCACTGAAAAATCACAGGGCACATGTTCCGTTAGAGTATACTGCATGAGTCTCCTATTGTTCCTAGCCACATGGCTAATTGATATTCACTGCACAGTAGTGTTGTCCAGATCATGAACCATTAGGATCTTTTTTGTGAGTCGAATCATCAGAAAGCAGGGAGGATATGACATCACAATTGGCTTCATAGGAGACAGACAAACATGGACCCTGCCATGAGCTGTCAGGAGCATCATTCTCTGCAAATACTATTTAAAAATTCTGTGAAATCCAAACGTGGACAGTGAAATGCATATGTAATGTAAGTAGAGCCAATATTTAGCTACTGATATACTGTATATACTTGAGTATAAGTCTGTATGTGTTTTTTTTCTCTGAGACCCTATACCTAACAGCTCCTCTTTAAGACAACTTTAATTGTATACAGTTATTCAGCTAAAACGCCAGATATGGAAAATAGGAATAATGTAATTTGCGGAGTCGAAATGTTTGATCTCTGCTTTGCTGCCTTTTCTGTGTACTATTGCAAGTCTTAGTGGTGTTTGCACTTAACTTTGTTAAGCAGAATTACATGTGTAAAGTATTACGCACAATGAGAAAAGTGTAATGCATTGCATGTAATGTATTGCATTCTTCTCTACTCAGAATCAGAATCATTTTTATTTGGCCTAATAAGTTTTCACTTTCAAGGAATTTGACTTGTCAGTTGCTTAATAGACATAGACAATATTATACAAGGACAGTGTATGAGTTAAAATGATAGCAATCAGGATGATAAGTGTTCATTTCTAGTTTTGTGCTGTAATGCTTTCAAGTTCTAACAGTTACAGCATTGCTGTTTGATCTATTAGTGTGGTTTTGCATTAAGCATGGCTACCACCTGAGGGTAGAAGCAGTGATGCTCATCCAGATTCCAGATACCCGAACTATCCAGATAGCCAAACTTTTTTTCTGGTATCTGAACCCGGATACGGATTCCATATAGCTGGACAAATCCGAAATGCAATATTCGAGTGAATCCAGATACATATTAGGTATCCGGAAATCAGCTCAGATACCTAGTTCGGGTACCCGGATCCAGATAGCGTAACCACGGAGATGACATCATTGAGCTAATCAGAGGGCTCCTAGCCAAAAGCCCTAGCAACCAATCACAGAGGGGAATCCTGGCCAGCCCCTCCTGTATATAAGGTGGACGCCATGATGAGAATCTCATCCTAGCTTGTGACTGCTCACTGACATCTCCAGTGCTGTTGACTAAGCAAGTGCTGTATTCTGTGCTAAACCTAGCGTTATTGCTTCTAAACACCTGTACTTCACCAGTATTTTATTGTGTAGTTAGTTGTTAGAGAGAGTACTACTACTGTGTTAGCTTTATTTACTACAGATAGTTACTGCAATGCTGCTGTTAGAGTCAGTCAGTGTGTGACAGATAGACAGTTAGTGGGTGCTCCTGTCACTCCGTCAGTTGAAGTTCTACTAGTACTACTACAACTAGTCTACTACTACCAGTTATATATAGTTAATTTGTATTGAGTTAGCTTACTTTAATTGCAGTGCTGTTACAGTGTGACAGATAGACAGACAGTTAGTGTGTCAGTGTGTGCTACTCTGCTGTCACTCCGTTAGTTGAAGTTCTACTACTGCTACTATCTACTAGTACTACTGATTTGAATAAAGTACAAGTACCCCACTTCATTTGGACACATATAAAGTTGTACTATGTCTGCTGGCACTGGCAGCCGGGGGAGGGGCCGCATGAAAAGCAAGGGCAAGAGGAGAGGGAGCAGCATTGCCGCCACCATCGGCAGTTCTGCCGCGTCAGTGTCCATTCCGCCGCTAGCCACTGGCCGTGGACTCATTGGGTGCCCTGCTGTTAGGGGGAGTCACACTGCAGAGGTGCAGCAGCGTGTAGCGGCCATTTTCCAGCAGGGTCGTCGGCGCACATTGGAGGAGAAAGACGCCGAGCCTGTGGTGGAGCTGATGGTGGATAAGCAGGCTACCACCAGCTCTACAACAGAGATCTCTACCCACCGCCAGGGTCCACACAGAACAAATCTTCTGCTGCCAGTCTGCCACCAACTACAATAGCTGTATATCGTTGAAACAAAAAACTGTTTAATTTTTTTATCCAGGACCAATCCAGATATCAAAAAGAGGTATCCAGAAATCTAGATTTATCCAAATTTTTTGCTATCTGAATCCGGAACAATCCAGATATAAAAAAGAGGTATCCGAGCACCACTGGGTAGATGCTGTTCCTGTGCCTGGAAGTTTTTGTTGCAACTGAGCAGTACCTCACACTAGAAGGCAGAAGTTGGAAGATGGTGTGAGCAGGGTGAAAGGGGCCAGAGGCAATCTTGGCCATTCTCTTTCTACACCTCATAGTGTAAAAAGTCTGCAGGGGAGGTAAGCTGCAGTCAATTATTCTTTCTGCTTATAGGATAATGCGCTGCAGTCTCACCTTTTTTTGTATGGAGCATGAGCCGAACCAGACAGTCATAGATGATGTCATGATGGATTTGATGATTGCAGTGTAAAAAGGCACCTTAGTTTCTGTGGCAGCTAGTTATTAGACCAGCTGATAAGGGGGGAGGGGTGGTTATAATGAATCAGGAGCAATATAGAGGAGAACTAAATAGGCTGGTTGGAGATGGGGACACTTATACCCAATTGCGTGGAGACCCCACTAAGGAATATTTTGGGGAATTGAGAGAAAGTCTCAAGGATGGACTCAAACTAGGAATACTGAATGACAAAGAATATGAATATCTTCTGCCCACTGCACTGCGTATCCCTGTCATTTACCAGACACCAAAGGTGCATAAAAACCTTGAAAGGCCACCGGGACGCCCCATTATCAGTGGCATGGGATCACTGACGCATAGGTTGGGCCAATATCTGGACACTATGCTGCAGGTGGCAGTGGCACATATACCACATCTACTTAGGGATACTGGACATGCCCTGCGGGTACTTGGGGGTGTGTGGATTGGAGGGGGGACGCTGATGGCCACGGCTGACGTGTCCTCCCTCTATACCTGCATACCCCATGATCAGGGGCTGCGGGCGGTGGGAGTATATTTGTCAAAAACTGAGTTTCGTGAAGAACAATGTGATTTTATTTAAATTTTGTTAAAATTTGCTCTAACTCATAATTATTTCTGGCAGGAGGGCTCATTCTATGTACAAAAAATGGGGATGTGCGATGGGGGCTGGTTATGCGCCCAGTTTCGCAAATATCTTTATGGCGGTTTGGGAGGAGACCATGTTGGAGAGAGATGAGTCACTACCTGTCAAAAAATGGGCTAGATTTATTGATGACCTATTAATTTTTTGGGAAGGATCACAAGATGACTTCAATGAATACATATCCTTCCTGAATAAAAATAATCTCAACATAGAACTGACAGCTACTAGTAGTAAGGAAAGTGTGGTTTTCCTGGATTTAGAGATCCATAAAACTGGTGACCAATTGTGGACACGCACCCATTTTAAAGGTACTGACAGGAATGGGTACATTCCCATAGCTAGCTGTCACCACCCTAAGTGGCTTGAAGCAGTTCCTAAGGGCCAGTTTTTGCGTCTAAAACGGAATTGCACTAAAAATGATGATTTTGAACGGGAATCTAGGAAAATAGCCAACAGGTTTGAGGAAAAAGGGTATGACCCAAAAAGTATAGAGGCAGAACGGTTTAAAGTGGCTAATCTTGATAGACGTGACCTTTCTGGCCCTAGACAGAGGGCTAACCAGGGTATGGATTTTAGTTTTCTTACTGGGTTCAATAGACAATACAGACAAATTGAGTCAGTGTTTAAGAGGCACTGGGGTATATTGAAGCGAGATCCTACTCTTGGTAAACATCTGCCAGAGAGACCTCGGTTTATATACTCCAGGGCACGTAACCTAAAGGATTATCTTGCTCCAAGTTGCGTTAACCCTCCCAGAACATTAAAGAATCCCTGGCAAAATCCAGGTTTTTACCCCTGTCGATCGTGTAGAGCCTGTAAAGAGGGATTGACTGTAAGGATCCAGTCGGTTAATTCCTTTTCCAACAATAGAACCTTCCCTATTAAACAATTCATTACTTGCAGATCAAAGCATGTGGTATACCTGTTGTGGTGTAAATGTGGGCTTCAATATATAGGTAGGACCACTAGGTGTCTATATGAACGCCTGGGGGAACATATCTATAAAATCAAAAAAGATTTCCAGCAGCATAGCGTGTCCAGGCACTTCTCTCTCCAGCATGGTTCCTGTACAGCTGATGTAAGGATGTGAGGTATTGACAAGCTGGTTCCGGAGTGGAGGGGGTGCAACAAAACCCGAGAGGTGTCCAAGTTAGAAACTAAGTGGATATACAATATGGGGACTTTGCAACCTAGAGGTCTAAATATTGACATAGACCTAAATTGTTTCATTAGTACAGATTAGCTAAGACATGGTGGCCATTGCGCCCTCTATGGAGTCCAGATGACAGTGCAATAATGGGTTCAGTCACTTAGTTGATAATGGGAGATGGGATCCCTGTGAATATCCGTTTTAAGGTTTAATGGCTATGGTGGTTAGATTAACATCCACTAGGTGGTGCTAATCACAGCCTAAGTTATTTTATTAGAGAGGTTTGGGGGTTTATCCACTGGGTGGCGCAATGGCAACTATGTGGAATTCCGGATAAATTAAAATACTGAAATTAACGTGTATAGTTAATACAAGCATGCAGACTATGCACATTGGATGGGTTATGATGCACTATGAGGTATATTAATGTGATTAGCTGGCAGCTGGGACTGACCGGCGGCTATAAGTAACGTCGCGCCGTCAGCTCTGTAGCCCCTGATGAGTTGCCTAGCAACGAAACGCGTTGGGCGGAGCTACGGAGCGACGTGCTGAGCGTGTGACGTCAACGGACGTGGAACGTCGGTACACGCTGTTCCTATCGATTGAGCTTGGCGGAGCTTGCTAGCGGTGAGGTTCATACAATTTTTCGGGGGCACAGGTACTTTTTGTGACGTTAGTCAAAATTGCATAAATCCTGATAAGACCCTAAGGCCTACCGAGCACATTACTGGGGCATAGACAATAGATTTTTTGTGCGGGTCATCAGCGCAAGTTTCTGTCAGACCCAGCTTAAGGCTTACCAAGCTTATTGGTGTTTTTTATTGTACATACCTGTAAGTTGTGCTAGATGCACATTTTTATTGTCATATATGACATTTTTATCAATAAATAGAGGATATTTTTACGCTATGTCAGCGCTTTTGCTTCCTTTTTGGTGCTAATACTGATACCGGACTGCACTGAGCTGATGATATCCAGTCCACACACTGAAGACGAATATTGGATCGAGAGGCTGTGAGGTGGCCAATACCTCAGATGCTGTGACGGGCCCACATAGGCCGCTATATCCGGTGAGTGGGGACCTGAAGGGGGGAGTGAACCCTAGCAAGTACAGCTTCAGATGAACTTTTGTGGCCACATTATCTAGCAACATCAGCCTTTGATGAAGTTTAAGTGTGACCTTATAAGTGGTAGACTTATGCACTGAGTAGTGCAATTCTATGGAAATTTGTATTTTTGTATGTAGCGCTTTAACCTTTTTTGTTATATGATTGAATAGCTTGCACACAGCAGGGTAGCGCTCTACTTGTGAATTAACTAATTTTTATTGGTGCTAATTGATGGTAACTAGTGGCTGAGCGCTTATCTATTTGTTTAAAAAGTTTCTGTGGTAGGCCAAACCTTTACAGCTGCAGTAGGTGGTACATCCTCTGATGGCCTTTTTGATGATGGTTACAGTATTGTTATCCCATTTCAGGCAATTGGAAATTGTGGATCACAGAAATTTGAATGACTCTACTTTGGTCAATGCAGATCCATTGGAGAGGAGAGGGTGGGTTGGAGTTCTCCTAAAGTGCTCATCCTGTGGTAAAACTTTACGCCTGTTATTCTGCTTAACGCAGATTAGTACATACACCCCTTAGTGAGCACACATAATTACAATCACATGCAATTTGCATTCATTTTACATGTTGATTGAATTTTTTTGTATCTTATTAATGCTTTAAAAATCAAAGCATAAAAAGACATCACAGCAGCCAGGTAACCAACATTGTTTAAAAGTAAGTCGGCAATGGCTTCAAACTCTTCTTACTACAGACTTCTTTTAAAAAATAAGTAGCAGAGCAAATAACAGAGTAAGGCTAAGTTCACATTATGTGTATATGCTATAATGCAGGCATGATACAATGCACACTCTACACATTAACCACTTTACCCCCGCCCGTACGAATTTCTCCGTCCCTTTTTCCATCCTTTCACCCCCAGGGATGGAGAAATTCGTACTTTCCGCGCTCCCGCCGCTGCCCGCGCTCCCGCTCGCTCTAGCGCGCACTCCCGCTCGTAAACACGCCGCCGGCCGCTCGCCCGGAGATCAATGAACGGGAAAATACATTCCCGTTCGTTGATCTAAGCCCCGCAATGATCCGCTGCTTCTCTGATAAGCAGCGCGATCATTGTGAAAAAAAAAACGTTCCCAGCCTCCTAGTACTTCCTTTCCGGACGTTTGGAGGTCGCATTAAACAAAAAGTTACTGTTGCCATCTTGTGGCCAAATAGTAAAACTACACCCTAAAGCATTTTTCACATACAAATACATTACTTATATACAAAAAATTAACTCATTGCCTCCAACACTCCCCATTTTTTTTTTTTTGTAATTAAAAAATAAATAAAAAATGTACAATTAAAAAAAATACATAAATAGTTACCTTAGGGACTGAACTTTTTAAATATTTATGTCAGGAGGGTACAACACTGTTACTTTATAAACTATGGGCTTGTAATTGGGGACGGACGCAAAACTGAAAAAAATGCACCTTTATTTCCAAATAAAATATTGGCGCAAAACATTATGATAGGGACATAATTTAAACGGTTTTATAACCGGGACAAATGGGCAAATAAATTTCATGGGTTTTAATTACAGTAGCATGCATTATTTAAAAACTATAATGGCCGAAAACTGAAAAATAATGAATTTTTTCCCACATTTTTACTATTTTCCCATTAAAACATATTTAGAATAAAATAATTCTTGGCATAATGTCCCACCTAAAGAAAGCCTAATTGGTGGCGGAAAAAACAAGATATAGTTCATTTAATTGTGATAAGTAATGATAAAGTTATAGACGAATGAATGGAAGGAGCGCTGAAAGGTGAAAATTGCTCTGGTGCTCAAGGGGTAAAACCCTTCAGTGGTGAAGTGGTTAAACCCTGCACGTTATTTTCAAAGAATGAACACTTGCTCTGTAATGTGTCCATTTTTGCACACGTGATCCAGAAACTGATAGTACAAAAGTGCATTGGACTAACATAATCCATTACAATGCAAGTATGTGAATATGGCCATATAATTTGTCTACATATAAAAAAAGCATCCAGTTATTCAGGCAACAGAACATGGTGATAGTAGAATATCTGTAATACTACTGATTTACTATTATGTATTACCTGTTGTCATCGATATTCTACTATTAACTTACTTTCCCTATCTCTCACTTTCCCTCCGCTCCCTATGCTAATTCTACTTACCTACACTGACCTAACATTACACTACCCCCTACCTATGCCTAACACTAAGGTCTCGTTCACATCTGCTGTGCTGAAAAACTTGTTAAAGCGCGTGGTAAAAAACGTGCGCGTTTCTGTGTGTTGCGCTGCGCTTCTTTAACCTATTTTGGTTTCTGGACGTAGAAACTACGTCCAGAAACCATGTGCGCTACCGCGCGCCCCCGCGGCCGATCGCGCGCGTGCACGCGCACTCCCGGCCGCGGATTCGGTAGTCAGGGAATCAATGTATCGGACTATGAAGTCCTCTCCCCCGCTGAAAAAGCGACAGCTTCTCTCGGGAGCTGCGCCTTTTCTGGCCATTCACTTCCTGATGCGCCACTCTAAGCGTATGTTACGCTTAGAGTGACGTCATGTAAACAAACTCATGGCCGCCATCTTGTGGCCAAAAAGTAATACTACACCTGAAAATAGAAATGAATTAAAATCAACACACATTTACATTATAAATCTATTGTTTACCCCCCACCCTCCCAAAACTACCCAAATAAAATGTTTACTATAAATAAAAAAAACCATTACAATAAAAAAAAAAAAAACATGTAAATATTTACCTAAGGGTCTAAACTTTTTAAATATCAATGTAAAGATGAAATATTTCTATATTTTTTTTATTTTAAACTTGTTAATAGTGATGGATGCAAAATGGAAAAAATGCACCTTTATTTCCAAATAAAATATTGTCGCCATACATTGTGATAGGGACATAATTTTAACGGTGTAATAACCGGGACATATGGGCATATACAATACTTGAGTTTTAATTATGGAGGCATGTATTATTTTAAAACTATAATGGCTGAAAACTGAGAAATAATGAATTTTTCCATTTTTTTCTTATTCTTCCTGTTAAACTGCGTTTACAGTAAAGTGGCTCTTAGCAAAATGTACCCCCCCAAAGAAAGCCTAATTGGTGGCTGAAAAAACAAGATATAGATCAGTTCATTGTGATAAGTAGTGATAAAGTTATAGGCTAATGAATGGGAGGTGAACATTTCTCTCGTGAAAACCACGGAACCTGAATGGGTTAAAGCACGTTTTGCTTACTGTAGCAGCAGCAGTTGTCAATAAAACTTTGTTTTTGTATGTAAATGTATTTTTTTCTCCAATTAGGAGTAAAAACGCATGCGCTTCTATGCGCTTGTATGCGCTTCTATGCGCTAAAAAAGCGCACCCATTTACTTGCATTGATGTGCGCTTTACAGCTCAGCACACAGAAATGCATGTAACACTACATTTTTGTAACACTGCTCAGCGCAGCGCATAGATGTGAACCAGCTACATTTAGTTAAATGGAAAAATCAATACCTTGCTGAAAAGTGCGTTCTTAAAAGCGCACAGAAACGTCCCTGATGTGAACGAGGCCTAACCCCTCCAGCACCTGCTGTAACTGAAAATAACCCCCACAACACTCAAGTATACTGTAGCTGAGCGCCTGTTGCTGATAACAACCTCTGGCACCCGCTACCTGTGGCTCGGCTGTTCTGTAGCCGATTGCCCATTGCTGATAAAAACCACCACACCCCCAGCTAATCCACCACATTTGAATATTGATCAGCTATACTAAAGCCTAACGTCTGCATGCCTCCCTATTCATCTCAACAGGGTTGCATGCTGCTGCTGTAGCATCCATATCTCCAAAAGTGTAATGGCTCCCATTTTTGAAAATTCAGAGATGGCATAGTGAAATGGCAGTAACCAATAAAAAGCAAAAGTTTAGGGCAGCAGGAACAACAAGCCAGAGGTCAGAGTTAGTGTTGGGCGAACATCTAGATGTTCGGGTTCGGGCCGAACAGGCCGAACATGGCCGCGATGTTCGGGTGTTCGACCCGAACTTCGAACATAATGGAAGTCAATGGGGACCCGAACTTTCGTGCTTTGTAAAGCTTCCTTACATGCTACATACCCCAAATTAGCAGGGTATGTGCACCTTGGGAGTGGGTACAAGAGGAAAAAAAATATTTGAAAAAGAGCTTATAGTTTTTGAGAAAATTGATTGTAAAGTTTCAAAGGAAAAACTGTCTTTTAAATGTGGAAAATGTCATGTTTCTTTGCACAGGTAACATGCTTTTTGTCGCCATGCAGTCATAAATGTAATACAGAGAAGAGGTTCCAGGAAAAGGGACCGGTAACGGTAACCCAGCAGCAGCAGCACACGTGATGGAACAGGAGCAGGCGCAGGAGGAGAAGGCCATGCTTTTTGAGACACAACAACCCAGGCCTTGCATGAGGACAAGAAGCGTGCGGATAGCATGCTTTTTACCGCCATGCAGTCATAAATGTAATAAAGATAAGAGGTTCGATAAACAGGGACCGGGCGTCAACGCTAACCCAGCAGCAGCAGACGTGATGGACGAGGAGGAGGCGCAGGAGGAGAAGGCCACGCTTTCAGGTGCAACTCAGGCCTTGCATGAGGACAAAAAAATGTGTGCGCAAAGCAATGCAATGAGTAGTTTTCAGGACACAATGGGCTATTCGGAGGAGCTATTCCCACCCCCACAATCTTCTACCTGTGAAAGGTCAATGGAACAGCCACAAATGTTGTGCCCGGATTCACAACCTTTTTCTGTGGAAAATGCACCTCGCACTGAAATGCAAGGCGAGGCCGAGGATGAACATGACGTCAACAACTCAACATGACGCAAAATGGGGGCGGAACAGAAAGCTACTTTCAATGTTTTGAAGGCCTTAATTGCCTCCGGTGGCCAGTTAGATGCATCATTCATCACACCCAAATCCCAGAGCAATGTGTGCAGGAATTTGAATCTCAGGAGGTGTACCGAGATCATCTGGACAAGTGACCAAGTGACAAAGTGACCAGTGACAAAGTGACAAAGTGACAAAATGACAAAGTGACAAAATGACAAAGTGACAAGTGACAAGTGACAAAATGACAAAGTGACAAGTGACAAAGTGAGAAGTGACAAGTGACAAAGTGACAAGTGACAAAATGACAAAGTGACAAGTGACAAAGTGAGAAGTGACAAGTGACAAAGTGACAAGTGACAAAATGACAAAGTGACAAGTGACAAAGTGACAAGTGACAAAATGACAAAGTGACAAGTGACAAAGTGACCAGTGACAAAGTGACAACTGACAAAGTGACAAAATGACAAAGTGACAAAGTGACAAAGTGACCAGTGACAAAGTGACAACTGAGAGGTTGTTCTGGGGAGCTCCACTGCACTCAGTCGCATATGAGGAGAGGTCTCGTCGGGACTGCTGATCCTCCTCAGCTTGCTCAAAGCCTTGAGGGTTTCTGAAGATCCTCTGCTTGGAGTTCGCCGGGGTTCAGCTTGGTGTCGGGGTCGGCGGCGTCCTCCTCACTCCAACGTGGCAGATCTTCTGTTGAAGGAAAAAAAAAAAAAACATTGTTAAAAGTCCAGTACCGCTTCTGAAGGACTCACCAAGAGATGCAGGAGCGCTTCAATCTAGCGCACCATCGCTCGCTGGGTGATGTCTCTGCCTACGCGCTGGAATTCTACGCTGCACATGCTAGCACGCTTTTGCGCAGTGCCGAGGCGCATTCCAGCAGCTAGTAGCTACCAAGCTTCTGTGGATCTGATTGGGCCACCATGTTGGATCTCTGCCAAGTCCTCCAAAATTTTGAGCAATCCACGTTGCGTGACTGAGCAGTGACAACTGTACAGTCAGCATTACAATACCACTGCTGTGTTTACTGAAGAAATCAATGTTGAAGATGGAAACCGCTGGCATGATGCAAGTGGGGGATTCTGAAGATGAAAACGATCAGCGTGATGATACCAACATCAGGCAACCTGCCTCAGGAAACGCTGGTCCCAGCTATGACAAAGAACAGGACGAGGAACAGCTGGAGTTGGAGCAGGAATTGGATGCCCCCACTGCCGAGGGACAGAGCGGTGCACGTTGGACTTCCACAATTTAGCGGGAAAGGACAGCAGAAGAGGAAGAAAGTGATGCTGGTGACGAATATGGTGCATCACAACAATCACAACGCTTACAAGAACATGAAGATAGAGGAGTCTGGCAGGACTCTCTGGCACACATGGCTCAATTCATGCTAGACTGCATTGAACGCGGCCCGCGTATTATTCACTATTCATTATTATTCATTATTCTGGAATCTGGACAACACCAATTACTGGGTTTATACCCAGTTTATACAAACACAATGTTAAAAAACTGATTGAAGAAAGTGTCAGACAGGTCAAAAATGGAACAATTCCAGCAGGCCCTTGAGGATGGAGACTTTAGAGAGGAGATTGACATCCTCCTCCTTCTCTAGCCAGTTGTACGCCGACAGACTGACTTCAGCAAACCCAGGAGGACCAGGAGGGCAGCAAAGAACACAAGCTGCTGCTAGTGCCCAAAAGGGAATGGTATTGGCAGTGTCCTTGGAGTGGGAACATTTTCTGACACCCATGCAGCAGCCCACAGAACAGCAATCGGGCAGTTCCACTTCCTCCAACACCAATCGCCTAGAGAAGATGGTCAAGGTCCAGGACTACATGTCAGATGGCGTAGCTGTGTTGAACAATCCATCTGCAGACAGACGGTGAGTGTGACAGGCAGCACAGAAGGACCATGGCAACTCACTCATAGTACCACAGTTTGATAGTGCTGCCCAAAAAATTATATGGATCCGTGGACCCGGGCACTGCAGGCAGTACTGGGAAGTGGGAACGCAGATTTTAGTACCTAAACACACGATACAACATGTTTTCCGGGGTCGGACTCTGAGGCACATACA
Source organism: Hyperolius riggenbachi (assembly GCF_040937935.1). Classification (NCBI taxonomy): domain Eukaryota; kingdom Metazoa; phylum Chordata; class Amphibia; order Anura; family Hyperoliidae; genus Hyperolius; species Hyperolius riggenbachi. The sequence continues at coordinate 137,272,258 of NC_090652.1, read as the reverse complement.
GATGGTCCCGATCATCATCCTCATCATACAACTCTTCTCCTGAGTCTGACCCACCCACCACCTCTGCCACCCCAACATCCCCAGACACAGACCCCTCATCGTCCTCAACATTAACTTGGGATGCTGGCCTGAGCCCGACCTCCTCCTCCACATCAGGCCCCATCATCTCCTCAATGGCAGCCCTCATTAATCGTTCTGGCGACGGACCGATGGACACAACATTCTCCTCCGGAGAGGGCTGCTGCTGACCACTGGCTGCTGTAGTGGATGTTATAGCTTGCGTGGGGCGTTGGCTGTTGCTGTTGTTGGGAGTGCTGCTCACAGCGGAGGTCTCTGAGGAACTCATGGTGAGCTCATATAGTGGTTGGCGGTGAGTGGAGTATTACTGATCCCAGCAATATACACACTGACTGGCAGAGTACGCAATGCTATATAGTCTGGCTGAGCGGTGTACACAGAGTGGCAGTACACACAATGCTATATAGTCTGGCTGAGCCGTGTACACAGAATGGCAGTACACACAATGCTATATAGTCTGGCTGAGCGGTGTACACAGAGTGGCAGTACACACAATGCTATATAGTCTGGCTGAGCCGTGTACACAGAGTGGCAGTAAACACAATGCTATATATAGCGTGGCTGAGCGAGGTACACAGTGGCAGTACACACAATGCTATATAGTCAGGCTAAGCCGTGTACACAGAGTGTCAGAAAACACAATGCTATATATAGCGTGGCTGAGCGAGGTGCACAGTGGCAGTACACACAATGCTATATAGCCAGGCTAAGCCGTGTACACAGAGTGTCAGAAAACACAATGCTATATATAGCGTGGCTGAGCGAGGTGCACAGTGGCAGTACACACAATGCTATATTAGTCAGGCTAAGCCGTGTACACAGAGTGTCAGAAAACACAATGCTATATATAGCGTGGCTGAGCGAGGTGCACAGTGGCAGTACACACAATGCTATATTAGTCAGGCTAAGCCGTGTACACAGAGTGTCAGAAAACACAATGCTATATATAGCGTGGCTGAGCGAGGTACACAGTGGCAGTAAACAATGCTATATATAGTGTGGCTGAGCGAGCGGTGTACTACTGTTCCCAGCAGCGACACACAATGACTGGGGGGGACCCTGGCTAGCGTGGCTGGAGAGCGAACTACCCTGCCTGCCTACCCAAAGCTAAACCCACAGACAAATGGAGGAGATATGACGTGGTTCGGGTATTTATTTACCCGAACCACGTGACCGTTCGGCCAATCAGAGCGCGTTCGGGCCCAAACCACGTGACCCGTTCGGCCAATCACAGCGCTAGCCGAACGTTCGGGGAACGTTCGGCCATGCGCTCTTAGTTCGGCCATGTGGCCGAACGGTTTGGCCGAGCACCGTCAGGTGTTCGGCCGAACTCGAACATCACCCGAACAGGGTGATGTTCTGCAGAACCCGAACAGTGGCGAACACTGTTCGCCCAACACTAGTCAGAGTAGCAAATAGAAATAGTAGAACTAGAAGATAAAGTAAGGTTAGGGCAAACAACTGATGGCAGAGATCATAAGATAAGGCAAAACTTAAACCAATCAAAAATGAGTCCAAACATAAAGGACAGTCAGGATTGCAACATCTGCTAGCGATCTCCTTTTCCACTGAATGTCCGAGTGAATAGCACATGGATAAAACATTCTAGGAGGAAGTGTCCCCACTCATAATTGCATACAGTGAGTGCATATACAGTACACATAGATTTTCCTATACATGTTCTCTCCATTCAATCAATATCAGTTTGAACACAGACTGCTGCAAGCAGATTTGTTATTATGGACAACATAAACAACTTATTTTTATATATCGAGACAATCCTTTGTAGAAACCTCTTAAGTAGATGAAATATTAGTGATCAAAATCTTCTCATTTGAAAAAACAACAATAATGTGTTGTGTCTGGGGAACGTAGCCATGTGTCTCTGTTTTTTAAATAGCTGGCTGAACAGGTCTAGTGAATTGTATATTCATTACATGGCTGAGGAGCGTTGGGTGCTTTCAGCATCCCACTTGTCATTCAAATGAAATGCTTCTAAGAATTTCAATAGCATTTCAGTAATGATCATACATGGTAATGACAGATTGCTCCAGAAGAAAGGACCAGGGATGATCGCTGGTGCTATAACAGCACTGCCTTCCGCATTAGCATGAAGAATTATCTTCAGCATTCTGCAAATACCTTAACAACAGGAATTCTTGTCTGACATCTCTCAGTATAGCTGACCATGAAACTTTACCAGATGTTAATAAAAGTCAAATTACAAAAAAAGAAAACAATTAATTACATACACTGCATTCTCAGCCAGTGACTGGAGCCAAGAACTTCCAAGAAAGGACAAAGAGGTGACAGCTCAGTGCTCACTGGGTAATTGCCTACCTCCCATCATGACCTATTTCTACTAGCAATGTAATCACCTGCTCCCACTCTTCCTCATTCCCAGCTGGAATAACCTGGGTTGAGTTAAATAATTGATGTTAAACACCTTTGACTTCAATTATTCAAATCAATACAGGTTACTTCATTTTGTCTCGTAGAATAAGTTGAAGAGTTCATTTGTGTTTAACATGATTACATAGGTAACTTTCTGATTGTAGTTTTGAGGTCCTCAGGATAAAAAGCCACTGTGTTGTCATCTGTGGCATGGCATCTTCCTGCCTCCATCTTTGCCTTAATTGCAAGCACAGCATCTTACATTTACAGTTTCTATTGTCATATCCCATTCTTGACATTGGCTCCCTGAGAATGATGGATTACATACACAACATTTCTATCAACTGCCCGTTTATTTGCATGCAGCAGGACTACACAGCTCACCATTGCAATCCACTTTACATACATTTTTTAATCTTCAGCTGTAGAGTAATAAGGGATGCCATGGGCCATCAATATCAGTTGGGTTACGTGATGTTGTCTCTTATCAGTAATGATCGTGAATTGCTTGTGTTGTGTCTCTTTTAGTATATTAAACTGTACACTTACCCTTCATTTAAACCAAGAGGAGATAGAACATGCAAGTCAAGTTTGTGAATTTTTCAATACAATTCCTGTTGTATAAATTGCCTCTTCACACATATTAAATAACATACAAAACTGCACTTTATTAAATTAGTAATATGTAAGATACTGGTAACATTTAAAGTAATCCTGTAAGGGAAAAAAGTGCCCCTGGGGGGTATTTACCTCAGGAGGGGGAAGCCTCTGGATCCTAATAAGGCTTCTCCCGTCCTCTTCAGACTTGGGGATCCGGCGCTAGTGTTGGGCGAACACCTAGATGTTCGGGTTCGAGAACGTTCGCCGAACATCGCCGCGATGTTCGGGTGTTCGCGCCGAACTCCGAACATAATGGAAGTCAATGGGGACCTGAACTTTCGTGCTTTGTAAAGCTTCCTTACATGCTACATACCCCAAATTAGCAGGGTATGTGCACCTTGGGAGTGGGTACAAGAGGAAAAAAAATATTTGAAAAAGAGTTTATATTTTTTGAGAAAATTGATTGTAAAGTTTCAAAGGAAAAACTGTCTTTTAAATGCTGAAAATGTCATGTTTCTTTGCACAGGTAACATGCTTTTTACCGCCATGCAGTCATAAATGTAATAAAGAGAAGAGGTTCCATAAACAGGGACCGGTAACGCTAACCCAGCAGCAGCAGCAGCACACGTGATGGAACAGGAGGAGGCGCAGGAGGAGAAGGCCACGCTTTTTGAGACACAACAACCCAGGCCTTGCATGAGGACAAGAAGCGTGCGGATAGCATGCTTTTTACCGCCATGCAGTCATAAATGTAATAAAGAGAAGAGGTTCCATAAACAGGGACCGGTAACGCTAACCCAGCAGCAGCAGCAGCACACGTGATGGAACAGGAGGAGGCGCAGGAGGAGAAGGACACGCTTTTTGAGACACAACAACCCAGGCCTTGCATGAGGACAAGAAGCGTGCGGATAGCATGCTTTTTACCGCCATGCAGTCATAAATGTAATAAAGAGAAGAAGTTCCATAAACAGGGACCGGTAACGCTAACCCAGCAGCAGCAGCAGCACACGTGATGGAACAGGAGGAGGCGCAGGAGGAGAAGGCCACGCTTTTTGAGACACAACAACCCAGGCCTTGCATGAGGACAAGAAGCGTGCGGATAGCATGCTTTTTACCGCCATGCAGTTATAAATGTAATAAAGAGAAGAGGTTCCATAAACAGGGACCGGTAACGCTAACCCAGCAGCAGCAGCAGCACACGTGATGGAACAGGAGGAGGCGCAGGAGGAGAAGGCCACGCTTTTTGAGACACAACAACCCAGGCCTTGCATGAGGACAAGAAGCGTGCGGATAGCATGCTTTTTACCGCCATGCAGTCATAAATGTAATAAAGAGAAGAGGTTCCATAAACAGGGACCGGTAACGCTAACCCAGCAGCAGCAGCAGCACACGTGATGGAACAGGAGGAGGCGCAGGAGGAGAAGGCCACGCTTTTTGAGACACAACAACCCAGGCCTTGCATGAGGACAAGAAGCGTGCGGATAGCATGCTTTGTACCGCCATGCAGTCATAAATGTAATAAAGATAAGATGTTCAATAAACAGGGACCACGCGGCAACGCTAACCCAGCAGCAGCAGACGTGATGGAACAGGAGCAGGCGCAGGAGGAGAAGGCCAAGCTTTTTGAGACACAACAACACAGGCCTTGCATGAGGACAAAAAGCGTGCGGATATAGCAATGCTTTTTGCCGCCATGCAGTCATAAGTGTAATACAGATGAGAGGTTCCATAAACAGGGACCGGCAACGCTAACCCAGCAGCAGCAGCACACGTGATGGAACAGGAGCAGGCGCAGGAGGAGAAGGCCATGCTTTTTGAGACACAACAACCCAGGCCTTGCATGAGGACAAAAAGCGTGCGGATATAGCAGCAATGCTTTTTGCCGCCATGCAGTCATAAATGTAATACAGATGAGAGGTTCAATAAACAGGGACCGGAAACGCTAAACCATCCCAGATGTTCATTGGTCATGTTACTTGGTTGGGGTCCTGGAGTGTTGCGTAGTCGTTTCCAATCCAGGATTGATTCATTTTAATTTGAGTCAGACGGTCTGCATTTTCTGTGGAGAGGCGGATACGCCGATCTGTGATGATGCCTCCGGCAGCACTGAAACAGCGTTCCGACATAACGCTGGCTGCCGGGCAAGCCAGCACCTCTATTGCGTACATTGCCAGTTCGTGCCAGGTGTCTAGCTTCGATACCCAATAGTTGAAGGGTGCAGATGGATTGTTAGACACAGCTACGCCATCTGACATGTAGTCCTTGACCATCTTCTCCAGGCGATCGGTGTTGGAGGTGGATCTGCACGCTTGCTGTTCTGTGGGCTGCTGCTGCATGGGTGTCAGAAAATGTTCCCACTCCAAGGACACTGCCGATACCATTCCCTTTTGGGCACTAGCTGCGGCTTGTGTTGTTTGCTGCCCTCCTGGTCGTCCTGGGTTTGCGGAAGTCAGTCTGTCGGCGTACAACTGGCTAGAGGAGGGGGAGGATGTCAATCTCCTCTCTAAAGTCTCCACAAGGGCCTGCTGGTATTCTTCCATTTTGACCTGTCTGACTCTTTCTTCAAGCAGTTTTGGAACATTGTGTTTGTACCGTGGATCCAGAAGGGTATAAACCCAGTAATTGGTGTTGTCCAGAATGCGCACAATGCGTGGGTCGCGTTCAATGCAGTCTAGCATGAATTGAGCCATGTGTGCCAGAGTCCTACCAGAATCCTCATCATCCTCTTGTGAGCGTTGTGATAGTTGTTGTGATGCATCATAGTCGTCACCTTCTTCCTGGTCTGCTTCTGCTGACCATTCGCGCTGAATTGTGGAAGTCCAACGTGCACCGCTCTGGCCCTCGTCAGTGGTGGCAGGAAATTCCTGCTCCAACTCCAGCTGTTCCTCCTCCTCTTCTTCGTCATAGCTGCTGGGGCCAGCGTTTCCTGAGGCGGATGGCCTGATGTTGGTACCATCACGCTGATCGTTTTCTCCTTCAGATTCCCCCAGTTGCATCATGACAGCTGTTTCCTTGATTTTCAACATTGACCTCTTCAGTAAACACAGCAGTGGTATGGTAATGCTGGCTGAAGAGTTGTCACTGCTCACAAGCAACGTGGATTGCTCAAAATTTTGGAGGACTTGGCAGAGGTCCAACATGTTGGCCCAATCGGATCCACAGAAGCTTGGCAGCTGGCCGGATGCGCCTCGGTACAGCGCCGTCATGTACTGGACCACTGCACTCTTCTGCTCGGAAAAGCGGGCTAGCATGTGCAGCGTAGAATTCCAGCGCGTAGGGACATCACACAGCAAGCGATGGTGGGGGAGATTGAAGCGCTCCTGCATCTTGGCGAGTGCCCCCGAAGCAGTACTTGAATTTCTACAATGTTTGGCCACTCGTCGCACCTTCAACAGAAGATCGGCCACGCCTGGGTATGTCTTTAGGAACCGCTGAACTACTAGGTTCATCACGTGCGCCAGGCAAGGGATGTGTGTCAGCTTAGCCAACCTTAAAGCGCGAATGAGATTACTCCCATTATCACACACAACCATGCCCGGTTTCAGGTCCAGCGGTGCCAGCCACAAATCCGTCTGTTCCTTTATTCCCTTCCAAATTTCCTCCCCTGTGTGCTGCTTATCCCCAAGGCAGATCAGCTTCAGCAACGCTTGCTGACGCATGCCAACAGCTGTGCTGCACTGCTTCCACGATCCTACTGCTGCTGGGTTAGCGTTTCCGGATGAGGTACAGCTTTGAGATGCGTTGGAGGAGAAGGAGTCAGAGAGGTAGGTGCTGCTGTTGTTATCCAGTGGGAGGGACGGCGGTGCAGCTGTTTGCGGCGTGGGCAACACCCGCGCCGTAGCAGGTGAGGAATCGCTGCCAGGCTCCACAAGGTTCACCCAGTGCGCGGTAAGGGAGATGTATCGACCCTGGCCGAACGCACTCGTCCAGGTGTCAGTGGTGAGGTGAACCTTGCAGGCAACGGCATTCTTCAAGCTTCGGGTTATTTTGCTGACCACGTGCTCATGCAACTCAGGCACTGCAGAGCGCGCAAAGTGGTAGCGGCTGGGAACCACGTAACGCGGGATGGCCACTGACATCATGCCCTTGAAGCTGTTTGTCTCCACCACTCGATATGGCAGCATTTCGCAGGCCAGAAGCTTGGCTATGCTGGCTGTTACTGCCACGGCCCGGGGGTCATTTGCTGGCAATTTCCTCTTGCGCTCAAACATCTCCGAGACAGACAACTGAACCGTAGGGCTGCACACTGAAGGGCTGTTGGTTGTTGTGTTTGATGAAGACTGGGAGACCTCAAGAGCACTAGTCCGGAAAGTGACAGTGTCAGCGTCGTCTGATGTTTGTGAATGTTGTGAACCACGCAATGGCTGGGCTACTGCTGCTGCTGAGGCGGGTCTGGTGGTGAGTCTGGTGAACCCAAGGGAGGCAGTGTTGCTGGTACCCTGTCCTGTCGAGTTTGCCCACAGAGTGGGATGTTTGGATAGCATGTGGCGGCTCATGCTGGTGGTGGAGAGGTTGTTAATACTTTTCCCCCTGCTCAGGCGGGTTTTGCACACCTTGCAAATCGCCATGGTAACATCCTCAGTGCAGTCTTCAAAGAAAGCCCAGACTTTGGAGCACCTGCCTTGCTGGCGATTTCTGTTTGCGCCTCTTTTGCCTCTCACTTGAACTTCCACGCTTGTGGTGCCTGAAATTGCGCGCCGCCTACCTTGTGGCACAAGGCGAACTCGTGCAGCAGTGGGTTCTTCAACAGACTCATCTGTGCTGCTGCTACGACGGCGATGTTCTCGTTCACAAACAAAATCTGGGTCTCTGTCCACGTTGTCCATACCCTCCTCTTCCATCTCCTCAAACTCGTCATATGTCATTGTGGGGGGCCGCCGCCGTGGAGTAGAGCTCCCCAGAACAACGTCAGTATAAACAGGAAGCAGATAGGGTTCCAGCACTCGACTAAGATTGCTGCAGAAGGCCAGGCTAGGCTGTATTGTATATTACTCTGTAAGGGTGTAAGTCCCTCTTAGCTGCGTGCTCCGGCAGAAATAAACAGTACATGCATAGGTGTAGAGAGAGGGGGCTTGAGCCAGCACTGCAGTTAGGGTACTTTATTGTAGAAAAAGACACTTACAGTTGAATGACAGCCAGATGCTCAGAGCAGGTTAAGTGGGCGCCAGGTCTGGGTCCCCCTGCGGACGTCCGTTTCGCGCACACAGCGCTTGTTCACCGCACATTCACCCAAATTACATCAAGGGATTGCCATACAATAAAAAATTAATTTATTCATTAAAAAATGCAAATGTTTCCATTAGAAATTATTAAAAAAGATCCAAGGGGAGGAGACTACATCCGTAAAATGTCAAGAAATGAATCAAAGTGGATCTTCCAATTGGACACTTTGATTCCTAAAGGTTTAAACAATGAAATGGAAACATTTGCATTTTTTAATGAATAAATTAATTTTTTATTGTATGGCAATCCCTTGATGTAATTTGGGTGAATGTGAGAGAGAATGTGGGTATGGAAAGGGTTAATAGCCAGGGGGAATGGAGAAATTTGCATATGAAATTATGACAGGAAACTCCCCTGCAGAGGTGGTTACTTGAATCAGATGGTCTATATAACATGAGAGGTCCCAAATGGCAACTGTTCCTCCTGAAGAAGGCTAACGTTATTTAGCTGAAACGCGTAGAGGTGAAGATATTGACTCTGTCTTCTATGTGTCAAGATATCTAAGAGCTGTGAGCTGTAGAAGCGCTTAGCGGCTGCACTTCGAAAAAGAGCTCCTATATCTTTAAGGTGACGTCACCGACTACAAAGACACTACAAGCGAAGATCCCGGAAGAGCGAGCGTCACCACTGGGATTGCCAGAAGGAAGTGACGTAGGCCGCCGGGTATCCCCGCAATCTAGACGGAGAGTTGTGGAGTTCTTAGCTACGCAGGACCTGATCATCTAACTTAAGGTACCTTGAGTGGATCAATGATATGAGCAATTTTATATATAACTAAGAAGCGCATTATAGACCACATCACAACCTTGGGAGGATTAATCCTGGAGTTTTTCTATAACGGTGGAGAGTATATGAAATTTTTCTACCTGCCATTGTGGACACACTGGGTCTTTTTTTGAAGGACTCGCAAGTTTTATTCGTTGTAACGCTGCAACCTGAGCTTCCTTTTTTTGCAAAAGTGAACTGCATCCTGGAAACTAAACAAATTTTTCTTGGTGCTGGAAGGCTATATGCGGCAGGTCACGCATAGTGTATGATTGTGTGAATGTGATGGTGGGGTGATTGTGGATTGCTTTTATAAGTATAGGATCCTTTTTAAATTATATTGATTTGTTGACTCATACAATTATCTGATTAAAAAGTAGTTGATATTTTAGAAGCGCATGTTCCTTTTTTTACATTTATTCAATTGAAAGGTTTGTGGAATCCCCTTTTGGAATAGTGCAGCTGAGAAAGCCCACTAGCGCCGCTTCCCACTGAGTTTTTAAAAAAAATAAAAGTTTTATACATACCTGGGGCTTCTCTGCGTATCTCACCGGAAGTGGGCTCTCTACGTATCTCTCCGTCAGCCACAGACTGGCCACTACGGGCCAAAGTTATGGGACCTGGTACCAGCAATACAGAAGACTGAGAATGACAGCGTGGGAGTGATCCATGCGCGTGGGGCTGGAGGAAGCCCCAGGTATGTATACAACTTTCTAAATAAAGTATGAAGGTATCATGTGTTTATGCAAAAAGATATAAACATTTTATTAAGCGATCATCATATAAAAACCAGAAAAATTTAAATCAAAGAGCAAGTGGCAGGAGCCACTATACATACATAACTGGCCAGTTCGCAACAGATATTCACATAGCCCACACACAATATTCATGCAACCTCGCTAGAGATATAGTCACTGCTAATGAAGCTGGTGGTACCACCTTTGCCCCTAATAGGTCAGTTTATCTAGCGCTTGTCAATGGAAACAGTCCACACTGCCATGTATAAAACTTTTATTTTTTTTAGTCTCTCGACTTTTATTTTTTTTAGTCTCTGGTACACTTTAAAGGTTTACTTTAAGAATCCTGTGTACACATACAAGTAAGATATATTTCTCCCAGAGTAAAATGCACTATAAATTACTTTTTCCTATGTCGCTGCCACTTACGGTAAGTAGAAAAAAAGGTACACTTCAGATGGAAAGCTATCAAATAGTACAGGTATCAAATCCGTTAACAGTTGAAATGTACCATTGTGACACGCGGGTGCTATGTAAAGCAAGCCTGATAGCAGTAGTGCTGACACAAATTGCTGTTTGTTATTTATATGATTGTAGTATTGAACTAAATGGTGCAGTGCCTTCAAGTGGGAAAAAAAGACTGTATTCCCTTTTAGAGTGGCAGAGATCTTCATATAGTTTTTGTCCCATTATAATGATGCCATCTTAGATCCTGGCCGCCTGCAAAATGTCCTCACTGAGCAAGAAGCTCTGTAAAGGACTCTTTGGGTCTACACAAAAGATCTGTCAGGAACTTACCTGAGGTGTCCCGTGCTGCTCCAGGTCCCTCTGGGAGTCAGTCGGGATCACCGGTGTCCAGGTCTTTTCAACATGTGGCCTCTTCCTGTGTGGCACATGCAGCCAGTGGCATCCCTGGCATCTCTGCGGCCATGCTCGTTTTCCAATTGTGCAGTAACGAATGCGTACAGCCAGGCCTCCATTCTATGCACTTAGGAGAAGATTCTAGCTGGCTGATTTAGCCAATCTGGGCTCCGCTAGCCAGCATTATTGGAAAGATTCTAACTGGCTGCTACAGCCAATCTGGGCTCAGCTAGCCAGCATGGGAATATTCTAGCTGCCTGCTGCAGCCAATCTGGGCAGCTAGTCAGCATTATGGGGAAAGTTCTGGTTAATGCTGCAGCCAATCAAGGCTCAGCTGTCCATCCAAGCCAAAGCCACACCTCTCTCCTCAAAGTATTTAAGCCTTGCTCCTGCAATGTTCTCTTGAACATGATTGCATTAAGCTGCCTTAGTGAAGCGCTGGGTGCTATTTTTCTGATTGGATCTGCCATTTACGACTCTTGCCTGTGTTTTTGACTCAGATTTGATCGCCACCTGGACCGACTTTTGCCTGTTTACTGGATAATGTCTTGCCTAGTCCTTTGGTACTGCAAACCTCTGATTCTCCATGTATGTGACCTTTGGATTGTTACTGGACCTGTTTTTGCGTAGCGTTCTGGTACTTTGAAACTTTCTGACACCTGTTGCCGACCCGAACAGGGGTACAGCTCCCATACCTTTCGCATATAAAACCTTGGTGTAACCGGAGTCGGGCAGGTGTTCTCTCCTCACCTCCCGTTCAAGCTGGGACGTGCCACATGAGGTGAAGACTGTGGTGAGAGATTGGGGCATCGGAGCTAAACCATAGGTGGATACTCTACGAGGCCTCACGAGATCATTAAAGACGAACTGGAATTTAGATCTTATTTGATCATGTGAGACATTTTCAGGAAATTGAATTATTGAAGTCTTATATTTAGATCTTTGCCCCTGTTTCCTTTCAGTAATTGCCTTGTAGTGCCTACTCTACCCATTCTGAAGCCAGCCCATGGATTGGAGTTGTGGCTTCATGTAGCTATTTTCCTCAGTGGAAAACCATGCTCATGCCCCTGTCAGTAATTGTGTTTCTTATTTTAACATTGATAAACATGTCTAACATATTGACCCAGCTCAGGTAACCTTCATTTTCAGTTTTGTAACTTAAAGGGACCCCGAACAGTAGAAAAAATGAGATTGGTACTTACCTGGGGCTTCCTCCAGCCCACCATAGGCTGCGAGGTCCCCCTGGCATCTTCATGACTCCTCTCCGGCTTGCGACCTCATTACCGGCGACACCCGGGCTAGTGTTGGCCCAACACTTCCTAAACGGTGACGCTCGGCCTCATTATCCCGGCCGCTACGCATCATCACCGCGGCCGCCGTGACAGTCCTGTGCATGCGCAGTTTTCTAACTCTGAAAATGTATTTTGTACAGACATGTCACTGTCCTAGAGGCTGGCAACCCTTCTGTTGGTATAGACCTGGGAGGAGGGATAATGCACTACTAACAAGTTTTGGCAGACAGGTTGGGTAGAAGAACAGTGCACTCGGTTCTAGACTTTTTGCTGTCTGAAGCAAACATTTTGAGTAACACCCCCCCCAGTAAAATAATCTCACAGCCGGTTCTTTGCGGTGCAGAATTTGCGATGATCGCTGCCATCCTTTAGTCTTACCATCTCCTTTAGTGAAAACAGTGGGTGATGCTCAATTGTTCACTATAAAACGTAAGTTCTAGGAGTGTGCAACACATGTGACATGTCCCTTCAAAGCAGGCTGTATCCAAAAAGCTTAGAGTGGACCCAGGCCGAAGAAATGGCAGACTCTTTTTGGATCCTTGGTGAAGAAGCCACTGCATTTCCGCTGTAGCTGTATGAAGAGGATGCAGCCCTATATCCCTCACACGCTAGCCGCAAAGGCACACGTCCTGATTTTGCTCTGACTACAGTGACGCCTCATGTGACACGTGCAGCACGTATTAACAGGTCACATGAGGCCCCACTGGAGCCATGGATATGGGACACCGGACAGGTGGCTGGAATGCTGAGGGTGGGTGAGTGACTTGGCACCGCATCTATGCTATACTGTACCGAGCAGAGACATTTGGGGAGGGGAGCTGTCAACCTTTAATTGTTGCCACCCTGGTTCATGTTGCTTTATAGAAAAACTGCCCCTGGTTGGTCAGATGTCACTTAAGATCCAGCATCATTAGGTAACAGTAGGAGTCTCCTGAACACACACTGCATTTGTCAAACAAGGCAGTTCTTAAAGGCACTCTTGGTGACTCCAATCCAGCGAGTGTACATAACTTAAACTTTACACAGACAAGAATTAGAACTCATTTTTGATTAAAAAGCTGTACTTTTGATATTGCTGCGTGTATACGTGTTTGTTTACTTGTGCATATATGTTTGTGACTGGATTTTTCTCATACATATGTTTGTTCACTTTTGCCTTTCATATGCGATATTGTGTTATTATTGTTTTTAATACATGTCCGCCTTTAGTGCGAATTTGGCGATCTCTTTTTAGCCTCTCCCTCTCTCCCCTCCCTCTCTCATCCTTTGGAGGTGGGTTCTCTGTGACCCACCGGAGTGAGGTGGGTGGGACTAGGAGTATATATGTTCCATTTGTCATATTGGAACTTGTGCTATGATTAAGGGCCATTTTCGGCCTGAAACATTTCAGTCGTCCGACTGTGCTGGTTTTACCTGATGTAATAAAGATTTGAATTTTACACTTCACAGAGGACATCGTGCAGACTTTTCCCTTTTTCCTGTTAACTAGATCTGCAGTGCTATCCTGTCAGTGACCACAATTTTCAAACACAATGATGTAGCTCTGTGAATTTTCCTTGAATATCACTGTTATTTGGGTCTGGTCGAACTAAACCAGATGAGAGCTGTTCATGAGAAGTTTGACTTTGACCCAGATCTGAAAAGTGACTCTAGATTCCACAGGGAAATAAAAAAGCGTATGAATGACGCAGATACACATGAGGAACCTATAGAAAGCTTGCAAATGTTCATATTAGTATATGATGAAGACTGTTTAGCAATAATAAATAATTTTGAAATGAAGATTAAGATCTAGACATGAATTCTCTTGTTGTACAGCCGGGACTGAGAAATGCCCTTTTCCACAGTCACTGTCTAGCGGTAGTACAGCGACAGTACAGTCATGTTCTTCAATCTTAATCACAAAGTTAAATATGCATCTTAAACATTTATAAAAAAACATTAGTAAATGCTTGTTTTGTATAAAGAAGAAGCTTGTTGTGCAAATATCTCCTTTGATCCCTGCAGAAACAAACACTGCTGCTTTGGAAAACGAATTGCTTTATACCACGGTGTTTTCAATAGTACAAACCATATGTTTACTCTCTTACATTGTTTTCTATTAAAAATTTCCACATTTCATAAATCTCCTTAAATGCCTATTACCAAACAGGACATACAGTAAATAGCAATTTAATTTGCCTCTTCTTTATTTACATAATGGCATTTTGTTGACAAAAGTAAAAGATGATTACATGGTAACAAAATAAAATATGGATACCCTTTCCTTGCATCCTTATATCTTGTTCAACAGAAGTACGGATTCATGTATTATTTTCTAAACGAGACATTTGGGCTACACTCAGGCTGGAAATGCCACCTCACTGAGGACAATTTTTTCATGTGGGCCTCTAACTGTTCTAATGACTTAACCACTTCACCACTAAGGGTTCTTTCACATTGGGGTGGTGTGGTATTTTTACCACACCTCACCACAGCCCAACCACAGCACCTGTTTTTGGCAGTTTGTTTTATACCGACACAGTGCAGCCCAGTATGACAGAAGTGACTTTTCGCCGCATCTTCGACGCAAGGACAGATCTACGTTACTTCATGGTTCTGCGGCGCCCTGCAATGATGTGCAGGGGAATGAAAGTCATGTAAGTCTATGGCAACGCAGGGTTCTGAAAAAATGTATGTGTTAGCGTTGCGGCGCACATGCATGGAAGCATATTTTTACAATACGCTTACGTGCACTTCCATATTTCCAAAACAGGAAGTGGGTGCAAGCGAGTTTCACTTCCTGTTTAGCTATCAGCCAGAAGGGATTACTGCATATTTAACATGTTAATCCCTGAAGGTCTGTTTTTGGTGGTGCAGTGTGGCTGCACTGCACCACTGCCGCCAATCCACAGTCTGAAACCGGCCTAAGGGTTTTTTCTCTTAAATTCCAGAGCAATTTTCACATTTCAGCCTGCTTCTATTCATTCGGCAATAACATTATCACAACTTATCTCACCAAAATGATTTATATATTATTCTTTTTACCACAAATCAGGCTTTATTAGAATTATACTTTTTGTGAAGAATTATTTTATTTTATATGCATTTTAAAGGGAATAAAAGAAAAAAAATAGTTATTTCTCTGTTTTAAACCATTATAGTTTTAAAATACAGTGCTACTGTAGATAAAAGCTACACATTGTATTTGCCCCTTTATCCCGGTTATTACAACATTTACAGTAAATTGTGTTCATAGTTCAATCTATGGTGACAATATTTTATTTGGAAATAAAGGTGTATTTTTCCATTTTGTGTTTTTGGTTTTCTTATTGTACCCTATCAATAATGATACGTTTTTGCAACAACAACAACAACAATACACCCTCATGGCATACATATTTAAACAGCTTATTCCCACGCCTATGGTAACAATTTATGTATTGTCTTTTAAATTTACTCATTTTGGCTTTTTTTTTTTTCAAAAGTGTTATATGGGGGTGGAGGAGAGGGCAGGAGGAGTTAAAGTGGAACTGAAGTTTAAAATAAACAAAGTTTCACTTACCTGGGGCTTCTGCCAGCTCCCTGCAGCCGACCTTTGCCCGCAAAGTTACGATCCTACATTCCCCTGCTATGACTCACTTTCACTTCTGGCTGTCGCTGTGCACTGCGCCTGTGCAGCCCTGGCTGCGCGCATCCTCATTCACGCTCCCGTTGCCGAGAGCGTACTGTGCAGATGCAGTAGACATTTTCTCGTAATTTTTTTTTAAATGTAATTTTTTCTTGTTGACTAGATGTCCCCTCATAGTCTCCTGTCTTATTTAGAATGCTGAATTCTGGCGTTCTGAATAAGCAGGAAGTGACAGTTTGCTTTGTTTACTATGTAACGTCCATCATTAATGTGGACAACTATGTGCAACTACTGCAAAATGTTGCAAAAAGGTGTTTTTTAAAATAAATATGTGGTGGCATAGTGGAGAGCACTTTTGCCTTGCAGCTCTAGGGTTTGATTCACTAACTGGCGCTAAGTGTTAGCGCTGCAGTGCTAAGCGGGTTTTCCCACGCTAAGCGGCTGTGCGCGTGAAATTGTACGCGCAAACCATTGACTTTGCGTGCAAAGTTTAGCGTTGCACGCATAACTGAAACTGTTGCACCCGGTGCACCTGAAATGGCGCATCGGGTGCGCCTAAAATGTTGCATTGTTGTGACGTTTCGGGCGCAACCGATTTGCCTTTTCGGGCGCACCCCGTAGAGCTAAACTTTGCATGCGAACAGTAATAGCTTTGAACGTGCAAACTACTTAGCACTGTAGTTTACACATCCAAAGCCTTAAGACGTGCTAACTGAGTTAGCACCGGTTAGTGAATCGAGGCCCTAGTGTTCCCAGTTTGTATGTTCTCCCTTTGTTGCGTGCGATACTTCCAGCGTCTTCCCACATTCCAAAAACATACAGATACTTGAACAGGAACATAAGACAATGGCCCATATGCAATTCCCCTTTTATCCTGTGTTTTCTTCCAGGAGATAATTTTTCATCTTCTATTTTAAAGCGGAATATAACCCTGCATTTCAACTTTGCTCTAAAACATTATTTACAGCATATTATATGCAAAAAGCATTTTTTTTTTTCACTAGACCAGCATTGGAAGGGTTAAACACAGAGGTTTTAAGTTCTGTGCAGACGTTCAGATAGTTATATTCTATTTAGTTATATGTATATATTTAGAAATGTTACACACTCTTTGGCTGTCCTCCAACTCCTTCTCAGTGAGAGAGATGAGTCACAATAAACACTTAGATACATTTATGTAAACAAAAAGTATCTAACTCAAGTTCGGATGCGTCTGCAGAAATCTCTAGGGACTTTAAAGCCCTGTGTAACCCTTCCAATGCTGGTCTAGTAAAAAAAAAATGCTGGTTGCATATAATATACTGTAAATAATGTTTTAGAGCAAAGTTGAAATGCAGGGTTATATTCCGCTTTAAGTAACTTGTCAGCACTGGCAAGGTGCCAAAAAGTGTGTGAAAAGTACTGTCAACATTATTTTGAGTATTGTCTTGCTTGCCAGTGATTTAAAATGCATTTTATTGACAAGTTTAAAAATATTACCAAGGAGAATACTCAGGAGAAAAAAGTGAATTGCATATGGGCCAATGACTGACTATGGTAGGGGTTAAATTGTGAAAATGTGAGGATAGTTAGTGACATGACTATATACACTACGTAAAAGCACCATGGAAGATATTAGTGCTATATACTGTTGATATACAATGATAATAATAATAAAAAATAATAATTGCAATTAAAGAGACTCTGTAACAAAAATGTCATCCTTTTTTCTACTATCTTACAAGTTCCTAAACCTATTCTAATGTGCTCTGGCTTACTGCAGCACTTTCTACTATCACCGTCTCTGTAATAAATCAACTTATCTTTCCCCTGTCGGATTTGTCACCCTGTGTCTGGAAGGTTGCCAACTCTTCAGTGTTGTTAACCTGTTATGCATGCCCCCTCCCTCCAGGCCCCCTCTATGCACACTCCCGTGTGTGTTATTTCCATTAGGCAGAGTCTCTGCTCTCTTGTAAGTGAGAGAAGAGAGCTGCCTTTTACAAGATGATAAATCGTCCTCTGAGCTGGCTGGGCTGTCACATACTGAGGAATTACAGACACCGGCAGAGCTGTCTGCAGGAAGAAACAATCAGCCTGTCACTCTTCAGTGGACAGAGCTGCAGGGGGGAAGAAGGTAAACACACAAATGATCTCTTGAGATTCAAAAGGAAGGCTGTATACAGCCTGCTTGTGTATGGATGTATTTTCTACGTGTGGACATACTGTACATCAACCTACTTCCGGTTTTGGTGGCCATTTTGTTTGTTTATAAACAAACTTTTTAAAACTGTTTTTGACCACTTTTAATGCAGTGGGAAGGCGGCTAAATTGTGACAGAGGGGAATAGGAGATGTCCCCTAACGCACTGGTATGTTTACTTTTGTGCGATTTTAACAATACAGATTCTCTTTAAGTGCCTAATGTTTTCAAATGAACAAAACAGTTCAAGCATATACATGTCTAAAATAACATCTGTACTTTTTTGACATGGGAAGCTTGTCTAGCATTTAATTTTCTAAAAATATAGCCATTATTGGTCAAACACAGTCTTCTGCTGTAAAGCACAATCTATTATATTTTTTTAAATTGGTACATTTGAATAAAAAAATATTTTCAATTTTCTTATTTATGATTCTTTTTTCAAATATAAATAAATTATAACATTTAATACAAATTATTCTATGTTTGTGAAAAGATAAAGGGAATACTTGTATTTGGCTGCTTGTGCTCTGCACAGAATATTGTATGAGCTGCCTTCCTGTCCTGAGTATCCTTTCATGTTCTGCCCTTGAGAAGGCTTCAGCATTACTTTTGATATGGGTCAGTTTCTTCTTTTGTACCCTCTAGCAAAAAAATTGTCAACCAAATTGTCAGCTGCTCCTTCATATCTGTCAACAGCAGATTTTATCCTCCCGAGTCTCAGAAATTGCCCTCTCGGGATACTCTTTATTGCGAAAAGGTTTGTTAAGGCTTCAAGCTAGCAATACATTATTACGTTCACCTGGCCTGGTTTGTAGGGATGTGGATGGGGAAAAAATGTTTCATTTGGACATTAAAATCAAAACAACAAACCACTACATTCAGTGTTTATATGGTGAGGTTGTTAAACTAATTGCAGCATCCATCAACATGAATATGTTTTAAGAGGCCATTTCAGAATAAACTCACAATTCTTTTTCACTTAAATAAAATGGGACAGGCATTAAAAAGTTTTCTGGTACAGGTCAAGGCACAAAGGCTTAAAGAGAACCTGTACTGAGTAAAAATATTTAAAATAAACACATGAGGTAACTTCAAATTAACATTACATAGTTACCTTGCCATCAGTTCCTCTCAGAAGCTCACCATTTTCTTCTGACAATAATCCCTTCCAGTTCTGACAATATTTTGTCAGTTTTGAAATATATCAGTTGCTGTCAGTAAAATATCAGTTGCTGTCAGTTATAGCTGAGAGGAAAACTGATGTACCAGGTAATGTCCATGTTTCCCTATGGCTCAAGTGGGCGATGTTACAGTTTAACTGTGTGCTGATCAGAAAGCGGTTATGGGTAATGGCCATTTTCAAAATGGAGGACGGAAAATTCCCTTGATCACAGTGAACAAACAGGACGCGGGACAGGAGAAAGACACTGAGGAGTAGACTACATGGGAGGTAAGTATGACTTGTGTATGATTATTTTGACTTTTCATTTTCAGTTCAGGTTTTCTTTAAAGAGGAACTCTGCTGAATATAACTTAAAGAGGAACTTCAGCCTAAACAAACATACTGTCATTAAGCTACCTTAGTTATTGTTATAATGTTAATTAAAATATATAGGTAATATAATCTCTTACCCACCTTGTTTTAAAAGAACAGACAAATGTTTGTAAGTTCATGGGGGCAGCCATCTTTTTGGTTGAAAGTGTAGGCATGGATTTATGGATTTTTGGTTGAAAGGAGGTGACAGGGAGCATGAGACACAGTGATCACCCCTCCCAGCTGCGCGCGATAGGCAATGAGAACAACAACAACAGAAAACCCATCATGCTTTGCACAGCATCAGTGGAAAATGCCTAGGCAGATTTATTTGATGGGGCGGAGCTTAGCTTCTGTGCAGCTAAAAATGAGGCCTGGGTAAGAAAAAAACTGTTAAAGAAACACCAAGCCCTTTCAGTGCTGCTGAGTAGATTTTTAGTATGGAGGTTCACTATAAGGAATAAAATTGCTTATTTTTCACAATATTTATTTTAAGAAATGGTTTAGTCAATGTTTGCCAAGTGTAAAATCTAACCTCACTCTGACTAACATTCTTTGATTTGTCAGAGATGATAGCAGAGAATATTGTGGAGTGCTTACTGTGACGTCACCCTCCAATTCCTGTTCCCTTGGCCACAGCTTACGATTCAGCCTCAGACCCTGAGGGAAACCTGAAGGCATTCAGCACTGCAGGCAGAATAACCCTTTGGATTGGTTAGTGAATCCACACACAATACAATCTCCTATAGAGATGAGGGAGCTGCCACCAATTTGCATTAGTGTGCAAATAGGCAAATCTAACTCCAGCTAGTCCTATAAAGAAAAGTGTTATTTCAACAACCTCTCTAGAGATAGCGAAATATAACTATATCAATAAAAACAGTTATGGTAACTTTCTCTTCAGAAAAGCGGGACTCTTTGTGGAGATATTCGGAACAAGCACATAGACAAACAATTTTTAATCATTTATTTTATATTAATGCATACAGCTGAATACAGAAAAATAAAAATTTTGAGGAGTCTATGGGAGTTTAATGGGGACAAGTTTATATCAAATAAATGGATGGTCATCTGTAATTTTTCAGCATGTTAAAAACAGCTTTATTACAACATTTCAAATACATAGACAACACAACACACATATATATATAAAGAAGGGAATGCGAAGTTCCATGTCGATAGCTATTTTTCACATATTGCATAGATCATGATGTATTAGTAAACTACAATAGAATGCCAACAAATTGGGTTGGATACCATCACCATCTGAATGATTCAAGGTATATACACTTCATACAATCCTCAGACATAATACCATATCATGTTATAGAAAAACACTGTATCAAGGCCGAGCACTTGGATCAACACTTTTCATGAAGAAAAACACTTCACTTCTTCAGGAGTTGTTCGGCTCTTGACAAACAAATTAATTATTATTTCCTGAAATCATATAAGAAAACATGGTATCAATTCCAAATACAATAACTCCAGAGCGAATATGGAAGTGGCATGCCACAGAAGGGTAGGGGAATGGAGGGGAGGGCGAGAGGAAAAAGGGAGGGAGGCAAGGATTCAAGCAACAACCAGCTGTTTACCATCTTCCCAGGCCAGGGTATTGGATTGCTTTGTGTCTCGTGAGGTGAGTGCATGCAGGCACTTTCAGTGTGTCCACCTCATTTATATTCACGCTGGCAGTGAAGCCAGTATTTTTGGTTGCCGGGTTAACATTGTTGTGGCAACATAGCATCATTGGGACACGTGGCCTATGTTCTCTTAAGCGTGTATGACGCAGTTGTTGCCGTAGATATGATGCCAGAATGGGTCAGTGTTTTAGGTACTTCTAATTTAGTGATGTAGCCTGGAGAGGAGGGAGCGGGTTGGCTCCTGCGGCATTCACTGCATGTGACACCTGGCACTAGTAAGCAATAGCTGCAACGGTGGCTTGATTATAGGGCTTCTGTATCTATATGGGCGGTGTCCATTGGTTACCATATGGGGATGTGCACTATGGCTCGGATAGTTGCTAACTTACATGTTAAAGAGGAACTGCAGTGAAAATAATGTAATAAAAAAGTTCTTAATTTTTACAATAATTATGTGTAAATGATTTAGTCAGTGTTTGCTCATTGTAAAATCTTTCCTCTCCCTGATTTACATTTAGACAGTTATCGCATGGTGAAATTGTTACTGCTGGCAGGTGATGTCACTGAAGGAGATGTAGCTTTCTTTTTGACAGTTGGAAACAGTTATTTCCTACAATGTAACAAGGCTCCCACAGCGTGCTATTAGGACCTCAGAGCTGTGAGGTGCTGACATCACACTGTGGAAGTGGTTTCACCACAATATTAGCCATACAGAGCCCCCTGATGATCAGTTTGTGAAAAGGAAAAGATTTCTCATGGGAAAGGGGGTATCAGCTACTGATTGGAATGAAGTTCAATTCTTGGTTACGGTTTCTCTTTAAGGGGTTAGTTCCACATCAGCTCCGTCCGCTGCTGTTGAGTTGTGATTGGCTGAGCGCTTTGATACCTGATTGGCTGCTTTTTCATTAACTGCTACATGACAGCATCACGCCGATGGACGTGACTGGGACAGCAGCCCCAGGACTGCCAAACGCTGATCGGCGTAAAGTCCTGGGGCTGGCTTTTGCAGGCGATTGCCCCCATGCAGCGCGATCATCTCCTGCTTGGTAGGCGGAGCAGAGCCTTCAGTCTCCCAGCGGCGATCCCTGCTTGGTGACTGATAGACGTCAAAACCGTTGCCTATTTACCATGTACAGCGCTGCGATCTAAGGCAGCGATGTACAGAGGACAGCCGTGTCACTCGGCTGTCCCCTCCAGGGGGACAAAAGCGATCTACTGTGATAGGCTGAAGCCTATCACTGCCGATCACACTGATTGGCTGGCGGGGGGAGGGAGGGGGAAGAGGGAAAAAAAATAGTGCAAAACATTAGAAAAGTAATGTAATAAATATTTAAATAAAAATACACAAAAATCTGGGGGGCGATCAGACCCCACCAACAGAGAGCTCTGTTGGTGGGTAGAAGGGGGGGAAATCTCTTGTGTGCTAAGTTGTGCGGCCCTGCAGCGAGCCCTTAAAGCTGCAGTGGCCATTTTTGTGAAAAATGGCCTGGTCTTTAGGGGGGGTTAAAGTCTGTGATCCTGAAGTGGTTAAGTATTTATTCAGGCATTTTAGTCTGGCTAATATTGATGTTATGCTGCATGGCTTGAAAAAGGGCACATAGTCTGAAACAGATGAGTTGTCACTGTATACAGACAACATCATGGTTGTAATGGTTTAGTAAAGAGCTATTTATACTGAAGATAGTGCTGACTTGCTTTTGGAATACGATTTGAAGACACTCAAGTGTGCAGGCATAGCCGGCCTTTGACCTGAGCGACCAGAGAGGTTGCTCAGGGCGCCGGCTTCCAGGGGCATAGATCGCCCTCCTGACTTCTTCTAATTAGTCTGGCCTTGGCTGCATTTGTACCTGGCTCTGGGTCTGTCTGTAGCTGCTGCAAGTGGTAGCTCCGCCCCCCGTGCCGCTGGGGGTGATGGGGAGGAGAACACAAGGAACCTGCTGCTGCCTCTTGCTGACAAGACTGTGTGTGTACATGCTGCCCTCTAGAGGCTCTAGTGAGAGTAGTGACAGCTAGGCTGCAGAAAGTGCTGCAACCACACATCAGGAGTTTGGGTGGGGAGTCACTGAGGAGGACAAACAGAGCATTGGCTGCCTGGTCTAAAGGCTAAAGAGCAGTGAGAGACTGCCCATGACAGATTCTGACATGATTTGGGGGGGGGGGGGTATTGTGTGTCACTCCTTATTGTGATGTTATGTAAGGGGGGAGTTTGGTTAGGGGAGGTGATCCTCCTGTGAGAAAAGGTGAATTGCATATGGGCCTGTGTGTGTGTGTGTGTGTGCGTGTGTGCATGCACGCCCCCATGAAGAGGATGAAAGGGGGGGGCTCCAAAATTAGATTTCGCTAAAGGCGCTGTGAAACCGAAGGCCGGCCTTGTGTGCAGGAGTGCCTAGGTAGGTCATAGCACATCACTACCTTTCCTCAGTGGGTGCTTGCTACACACTGTTTTGGATCCCTTAAAAATGACACACCAGCAGAAAGGGGACAGACAAGTACCCAGTACTATACCTTTCTATTTCTATTTGGGAAACTTGTAAATTGTTGTGATCTGTAAAATTTCTCTGATCTTTAATACCAGATCTTCTCACTAGTAGAGTTCAATACTTTACCTCATTTTATTTGTATGTAAACTATGTATAAAATACTAATCCTGGCAGTTACTTAATACTACTAAGTCTCACTTACAGAAAAGTAATGGGGGTGAAACTGGAAGTGACATGTAACATGATGATGAGTTCAAATGCTACTTAGAACTAGGCTGTGTTCATTTTCCTTATTGTAAGGGTTAAGAATTCAGGGCTCTAAGTACCCGTTTCTAAGCATTTGAACTGTAACAGCAGATACAATTGTCGTGTTGCTGAAAGATACTGTGCAGACACGGATGAAATAAAAAGTTCAATAATTCAAGATCTGTCTGTGTAGGAGCTGATAAAGCTGAGATTTCTATAAGATTAATAGTCTAAATAAGTGGAATTATAAGCTTAGAAATTTAGTGCAGACACTGCACAGAACTGGAGAGCTTATTGGGTATCATGGTTGAATTTAAGTCTTACTGTAAGACACTTATCTTTTATTGGTGCAGATTGTGCCGACAGCCAGGCTGAGACCTCTCCTTCCGGGTCTCGGCGCTTGTTCCCCACTGATGACGTGCAGGTTGGGACACAGGCCACGCTTTCTGATAGGCGGAGGGCGCATTCTCAGTACGCCCTCCGCAAAAGTAAACAGTAGTCAACAGTAGTCGATCTTACAGCTGACACTTAGGCGTGCTTGAACTACTGTTTGATTGGATGGGCTTGATTCACTAAACCGGGATAACTCATATCACAGCCTTTTTCGCCCGCATTTTCACGTTTGCGTACAATCGCAAATGATTGTGCAAAATCACAAATTTTTCCACGAAAACAATTGTGTTTTCGCATGAAAATCTGCGATTGCAGATTTTCACAAAACACAAAAATGTGCACGAAAACGCAGTGATATGAGTTAACACGGTTTAGTGAATCAAGCCCAATGTGCGGAGTGTGGCCGGCCACTGATTAGATGGAAGTTTTATTTAAACGCTGTGAGTCCCAGTCATCGCCCGTGATAAGCATAGCTGTGGCTAGTTGCTGGGTTCGCACTCTTACTACTATTGCTGTTATCTGGAATTGACCCTTGGCTTGTTATTGACCATTCTTGTCTGCTGCCTGAACCGACCTCTGCTTGTTACCTGGATACTCTTGCTTGCGGCTGGACCGACCCTTGCTTGTTACCTGGATACTCTTGCTTGCGGCTGGACCGACCCGTGCTTGTTACCTGGATACTCTTGCTTGCTGCCTGGACCGACCCTTGCTTGTTACCTGGATACTCTTGCATGCTGCCTGGACCAACCTTTGCCTTGTTACCGGGACACTCTTGCTTGCTGCTTGGACTGACCTTGCCTACCACTACCACCTGGATTCTCTGTCACATTGCTGACTGTCACCATTGTGGGCCTCATCCTCATCAGCAAGGTATTGCTACTATTTGATACTAGTGAACTGTTGAACTCTGTTGATACTAGCCTCAGTGGGGCTCTGGGGGGTTATTGTCCACTCTACTTCAGTCTGTATGCCTTGCACGTTAAGACCTGGGAGTAACCGTAGTCCGGAGACAAATAAGGTGTCCTGTTCACGCGGGGGCTTGTCTATAGGTGAAGACAGTGGGCCGCCGGCCGGACTCAAAGACACGGCATTAAATTGGGGCATAGGGACTGATTGTGGACATAACCTGTCAAGCCTTACACTCACTTATACAGATGTTTAACTAAGCAGAAGGAAGCCTCTGGATGCTCTAGAGGCTTCCTGAGTCCTCCTCACTGCCACTGGCCATTACCCTCTTGTTATTCAAGGACGTGCTCCACTTCATGAAAGAGCCTGGCCATACTGCAGATGAACGGCTTCGGCTTGCTGTGCAATGTTGACTAAACTCACACAGCTTCATTCGTACATGACATTTCTGAGATTTTCTTTCCCTGTGCAGGAACGGTGGACACCTGGATGGATCGGGAAGCCTCTAGAATATCCTGAGACTTCGTCCTACTGAGGACTGAGGATTTTTTGTCTTTTTTCAGTACAGTTTTACTTTCAACGCCTTAGTCTTTTTGCTGACAGGTTAAATGAAAAAAAAGGGCTCAAATGCAAACTGTTCTGTGCATAGTGCTGCTATCCAGGGGCGTAGCAATAGGGGGTGCAGAGGTAGCGACCGCATCGAGGCCCTTGGGCCAGAGGGGCCCCAAAGGGCCCTCCTTCAACTACAGTATTAGCTCTCTATTGGTCCTGCGCTCATAATTATCACTTTTATAGATACTTTGAATGGCAGTAATCATTAACAAACTGTTCCTATCCCCTTTTTTGCACCTCTGACACTGTAGTTGCCATTGACAGGTTTTGATGCGCCGTATTAATTGTTATGTATAGAGTGCTTGGGGGGCCCCACTGTAAAACTTGCATCGGGGCCCACAGCACCTTAGCTACGCCACTGCTGCTATCACCAGAAAGATAGCAGCTCCCATTCATTTGGGCACAAAAATCAAGCATCAAGCAGCAGATATTGCAGAAATAGTTAAAGCAGTGTGTGATGAGCATGTGATTTACTTCAAGATGTAAATACAGTCACATTTATTTGAAGCATTCCTTATGTAAAGGTTTGCTTTAAAAAACATTGTGTGAATTGGCCTGCAGAAGAAAAGGGCAGAGGGTAAGTAGCAGATTGATATCAGGAAAGCAGATACACAGAAATGAAACATGACAGGGAATCAACCAGGGACAGCTCAACTCCCCAGAACTATAAATAAAGGTTTTTTTCCATGTGAGGCACTTTTCCTGCAGAAACCTCACCAGTATAAATTCAGTGAAGATTACGTTTGTTAATAAATCCAATGCTCACCAATTAGCAAAGTCCTATTTTCCAAATTGCATATTTTGGCAAGTTTAACCACTGGCTATAATGTTTTGCAAAAAAAGTAATGTGTTCATTTTAAACAGTCATGATGATCTGCTGTGTATAAACACATAACCAAAGCCTTAGCAGATAATGTGATCAACCACTGTGAGGTCCAGCAGTGGAAGGAATCCAAAACACAGATGGATAGAACTCAACAACAGACAGCTGTGTTTCCAGCATTTTTGTTTCTAATATTTATATTACATATGGGTAAAATAAAATCCATGTTTATACAGTATACTGCAGTCACTTGTATAAGGTTGCTATAAAAGTCATTTGTATGCTGTGGTGTAGATATTACTCTAGTACAGCACAGGAGTTAGTGATTGGGTTGCCTACATGATGGATTTTTAGAGCGCCAGAGGGTCCAATAATAGTTCTGTTGTGATGCTTTGTCATTTACAGTAATGTCTGTAGCACTTTACATCAAGCATCCCTGTTGTATGGAGTGGGGACGATTGAAAGAAGGAAATCTGTACATTATGTGCTGTTCACTAAAAATCTCCAGTGCAGAGATGACTGTGAGAGTTAAATCAATTACACAGGGCAATAGTCTATCAGTGAATGGCCAAGCACAGGTTTACCTTTAACAACAGTTAAACTAGTGTTCCTTCACAGGCACATCTCTGCCAGGAAAGATAGGAATTACATGACTTTCAGGTCACTGTACTGATGAGTGACTTTAGGTCACAGAGGGGTAGAATGATGTGGGAAACAGTATTTATTCAAATGAGGTAGAATTATACATGTATATGTTTTAAACTAAATTTAATACATTTTTATACCTTACAGTAATATTGTATTTTCCTGTTTTAAAGTGTACCTGAGACGAAGGAAGAAACAGTTTTGTACATACTTCCTCCATCCCTCTTCAGCCTGATCGCTCCCTCGTTGCGTTTCTCCGCCGCCTGCAATCCAGCCTGGTAAATTGGCAAGTCGGGGGCCAGTAGGTGCAGGCACAGTGCAGCCAAGTGCGCTACCCTTTCTCGCTCCCTCAGTTGTGAGCAGTAGTACTCTCCCAGCTGCGGGAGCAAGATGGGAGAGCGTGCTTGGCCGGCCCACACATGCGTAGTAAGTCCCCGACTCGCGCAGTTACCGGGCTGGGTTGCGGAGGCTACAGGCAGTGGACGAGTGTGGCGAGTGATTAATCAGCGCAAAGGGGGCTGGAGGAAGCCCCAGGCATGTATAAAACTTTTTTATTACTCCGTCTCAGTTTTCTTTTAAATATTTGTTATTTCAGTGAGTCTAGAATTTACAACCCCTTTTAACTGTCACACTTCCCCAGGAGCTGTCATAGAGGCTTTGAGCTCACATTTATTATTGTAATAAAATTACTTTTCAGTCACATCCATGTTGTTTCACTGTTTGTTTATCTTTCTCACATAGTGTCTTTAAACTACTGTAAACACTATCTTTCCTCAGCCACCGAGAAATAAAGGGGGCTGGCCAAAGCTGTAAATTCGATTTCTTAAAACCCCTCAGTGGTCAAGTGGTTAAAGGACTTACGAGGCCAACATATAAAAAAAAAAGTTTAAAAAGTTAAGTACCTGCATCTCTTTAAAAGACACGGAGGACGCCATCTGCACCCTCCGTGTCGTTCCGCCGGGTCCCCGCAACTCAATAGCCCCCCTGGCCGGTCACGACCGCAGGACCCGGGTCGGGCTCTCCTGCCTCTGCCAATATGGCCGGACTGGCCGGAGGGGCTATTGAGTGGCGGGGACCCAGCGGAACGACACAGAGGGCGCAGATGGTGTCCTCCGTGTCTGTTAAAGAGACGCAGGTAATTAACTTTTTTAACTTTTTTTTATATGTTGGCCTCGTAAGTCCTTTAAAGTTGAAAATACATTTTTACATGTAAACAATATAATTTTTGTGTCAGTCATTAGCTGTGCTCTTGTATGAAATGAAGCCAATAAACTGACTTCAACTTCACTTGAAGGACAGGGACTCTTTCCCACCTTTGGTGCCTAGGTAAAGGTCTTCTAGTATTATCCTGATATGTGGTTAGCCCCTTAAGAAAGGGTTAACAAATTACCACCCAGCAAAGGATGGTGGCCACTAATGATACAATATTTTTTGTCCAATCTAACCAAATCTATGTAGTAGAAGAGTAAATTGAGTGAAAATATTCAATGCACACTTGAGGTAGTCCCTTATGTTACATAAAGATAGGAACATTAGAATAAAAATTGGGCCAGTGGTGGGCACCTAAGCTGAAAGATCCCAATATACAATCTTTCAACTAAGGAAACCTATTTATTAAAAACTCATACAGAAATGTATACAATATTTTGCATTATAACATTTGACAACTTAACCTCTTTAAACCGAAGTGAGAAGAATATGGAGGCTGCCATATTTATTTAACCAGTTTGGCCTATCAGGACGAGCTTCCTCGTCCAGATAGGCACTGCTACTGCCGCCGGCTTGTGCGCGCGATCGGGCGCGCCCCCGCGCGCGCTCCCGCTGCCCGCCGCTAGCCCCCTGATCAGTGAATGGGAATATAATTCCCATTCACCGATGTAACTTCCCCGCAGAAATACCGACGCTTTCTCTCCAGAGAGCGCGGTATTTCTGCCCCCAGGAAACATCTCCCCAGCATTTTAGTTCCTGGATGCGAGATCGTTCGCATCCAGGACTTTTTTCACTGTGGCCATCTTGTGGCCAAATAGTAAACTGACTCCTGTACCTTTAAAAAAAATTCCCTGTAATCGCTGAAGCGGGCAAGCTGGTAAATATACAGAGGCTTGCCAGGGCTGTATTTAGGGTTCAGGCTCCCCTAGGCACCTCAGTCCTATGCCGCCCCCCCACACCCGAAACTCGCCGCGGCAGAGATTGGGCGTGGCCACAAAATGCAGTGGGCGTGGCCACAAAATGCAGTGGGCGTGACCACTGAACATTTCCTCATAAGGGTCCAACCCAAAGTCAGTGGGCCCTTGGTTCCTCCCTGGATACAAGTAAAGTGACCGTAAACAAGCAAGTAGGAAATGTTCCCACCATAAAAACACATTAGCCAGTGTTCTCTACCACAAAATAGTGGTAGGTATTAGATTGTGAGCTCCTCTGAGAAAAGTCAGTAACATGACTATGTTCTCTGCAAAGTGCTGCAAAAGATACCAGTGCTATATCAATATATAATAATATGATAGGAAATTAGACAGTGTCTGTGGTAAGATTAGATTGTGAGCTCCTCTGAGGACAGTCAGTGACATGACTATGTACTCTGTAATGTGCTGCAGAAGATGTCAGTGCTATATACAGTGGAGGAAATAATTATTTGACCCCTCACTGATTTTGTAAGTTTGTCCAATGACAAAGAAATGAAAAGTCTCAGAACAGTATCATTCCAATGGTAGGTTTATTTTACCAGTGGCAGATAGCACATCAAAAGGAAAATCGAAAAAAATAACCTTAAATAAAAGATAGCAACTGATTTGCATTTCATTGAGTGAAATACGTTTTTGAACCCTCTAACAATAAAAGACTTAATACTTAGTAGAAAAAACCCTTGTTTGCAAGCACAGAGGTCAAACGTTTCTTGTAATTGATGACCAAGTTTGCACACATTTTAGGAGGAATGTTGGTCCACTCCTCTTTGCAGATCATCTCTAAATCCATAATGTTTCGAGGCTGTCTCTGTGCAACTCTGAGCTTGAGCTCCCTCCATAGGTTTTCTATTGGATTAAGGTCCGGAGACTGACTAGGCCACTCCATGACCTTAATGTGCTTCTTCTTGAGCCACTCCTTTGTTGCCTTTGCTGTTTTGGGTCATTGTCGTGCTGGAACACCCATCCACGACCCATTTTCAGTTTCCTGGCAGAGGGAAGGATGTTGTCGTTCAGGATTTCACGATACATGGCTCCGTCCATTTTCCCGTTAATGCGATTAAGTTGTCCTGTGCCCTTAGCAGAAAAACACCCCCAAAGCAAAATGTTTCCACCCCCATGCTTGATGGTGGGGACGGTGTTTTGGGGGTCATAGGCAGAATTTTTCTTCCTCCAAACACAGCGAGTTGAGTTAATGCCAAAGAGCTCTATTTTGGTCTCATCAGACCACAGCACCTTCTCCCAGTCACTCACAGAATCATTCAGGTGTTCATTGGCAAACTTCAGACGGGCCTGCACATGTGCCTTCTTGAGCAGGGGGACCTTGCGAGCCCTGCAGGATTTTAATCCATTGCGGTGTAATGTGTTTCCAATGGTTTTCTTGGTGACTGTGGTCCCTGCTAATTTGAGGTCATTCACTAAGTCCTCCCGTGTAGTTCTAGGATGCTTTTTCACATTTCTCAGAACCATTGAC
The DNA here is from genome assembly GCF_040937935.1 of Hyperolius riggenbachi. Taxonomy (NCBI): domain Eukaryota; kingdom Metazoa; phylum Chordata; class Amphibia; order Anura; family Hyperoliidae; genus Hyperolius; species Hyperolius riggenbachi. The sequence goes on along the minus strand of NC_090652.1, from coordinate 137,241,581 downwards.
ACCCCATGAGGTGAGATCTTGCGTGGAGCCCCAGAGCGAGGTCGATTGATGGTCATTTTGTGCTCCTTCCATTTTCGAACAATCGCACCAACAGTTGTCACCTTCTCTCCCAGCTTCTTGCTAATGGTTTTGTAGCCCATTCCAGCCTTGTGCAGGTCTACAATTTTGTCTCTGACATCCTTGGGCAGCTCTTTGGTCTTTCCCATGTTGGAGAGTTTGGAGTCTGCTTGATTGATTAATTCTGTAGACAGGTGTCTTTTATACAGGTGACTAGTTAAGACAGGTGTCCTTAATGAGGGTGACTAATTGAGTAGAAGTGTCTAACCACTCTGTGGGAGCCAGAACTCTTAATAGTTGGTAGGGGTTCAAAAACTTATTTCACTCAATGAAATGCAAATCAGTTGCTATCTTTTATTTAAGGTTATTTTTTCGATTTTCCTTTTGATGTGCTATCTGCCACTGTTAAAATAAACCTACCATTGAAATGATACTGTTCTGAGACTTTTCATTTCTTTGTCATTGGACAAACTTACAAAATCAGTGAGGGGTCAAATAATTATTTCCTCCACTGTAGATACATAATAAGAATATGGCAGGTCATTAGACTATGACTATGGTAGGATTAGAGTGTGAGCTCCTCTGAGGACAGTCAGTGACATGACTATGTACTCTGTAATGTGCTGCAGGAGATGTCAGGGCTATATAAATACATAATAATAATAATATGGTAGGACATTAGACTATGATTATGGTACGATTAGATTGTGAGCTCCTCTGAGGACAGTCAGTCACATGACTATGTACTCTGTAAAGTGCTGCAGGAGATGTCAGTGCTATACAAATACATAATAATAATATGGTAGGACATTAGGCTATGACTATGGTAGGATTAGATTGCGAGCTCCTCTGAGGACAGTCAGTGACATGACTATGTACTCTGTAATGTGCTGCAGAAGATGTCAGTGCTATATAAATACATAATAATAATAATAATAATACGGTAGGACACTAGACTATGACTATGGTAGGATTAGATTGTGAGCTCCTCTGAGGACAGCCAATGACGTGACTATGTACTCTGTAAAGAGCTGCAGAAGATGTCAGTGCTATATAAATACATAATAATATGGTAGGACATTACACTATGACTATGGTAGTAGGGATTAGATTGTGAGCTTCTCTGAAGACCGAGACATGATAACAGCACTATGAAATAAATGGAGTATAATCTTCCAGAACCGGAGCTGAAGCTTGGGTTCAGAAATAGATAGATAAGACAGGGAAGCCTCAGGATCGTATTGAAGTTTTGAGGCTTCCCTCAGCGTCGTCTGCTCTCCCACTACCCAGTGCAGACTCCCTCCACATCGGGGCTGCGCTATTCTTGTGACGAGCACGGCTATGCGTGTGCAGCTCCAGCTTACTGCACATGCATGGCGGCTGCGCTGATTCCAGAAGAGCGCAGCTGCGCTTGGCAAGGGGGAACCGCAGAACACAGAGGGAAGCCTCAATAGGATCCTGAGGCTTCCCTCTCTTTAGCTACGCATATTTCTGTACCTGAGCTTTGGCTCAGGTACAAATCAGGACAATAACTACATTATTTAATGAATACAAGAAAGTGAGAACTAGAAGTGAAATACTGGGAGAGAAGGCAGGGAAATATAAGGGACTATAGGAGATGGCAGAGAAGGGAGGGGGAATACATAAGAAGGAGAGAGGGAGGGGATTGAACATATGGAGCCAAAGTTTAGCAGGACAATCACAAGGAAGTCAGACACAGGAATGTTTCAGCCAGCTATCACTACAGTGTGTGTACCTTCTATGGTGCTTCTCTGCTCCTGTCATTATACAGCTGCCATCACTGTCACCAGGATGCAGAGGATGCAGATAGCTGACCAGATGGACACAGCAGGACAGGCTGACTGACTGACAGGATGGACCTCCTGCTTCTCTGTGCAGCTCTGTCCTCAAGCAGCCATGTGATGGGATTTTCACTGATGCATGTCTGGCACTTTCAGATTCCCCGGGAATGAGAGGGGGCGGGCACACAATCAGCCATAGAACAGGCAGCTCTCTGGTGCACTTAGTGTGTGCTACATCCTTCCCCCTGGGCTTCTGACATCCTCTCCCTTCCTGGCTGTCCTCCTCTTACGTTGCAGGGGGCGGGGCTTCTCCCTGCAGCCAGGCTGGCTGTCTCACTCGCAGACTCAGCCTGGCTTAATGAGGTCGGGACTAAACCACTGTTTAGTATGGCTGGGGTGGGCGGGTGCCAGCTGCAGCTACTGTGGCCCGGACCAGACTCATCCCACAACACCCACCCCCCCTTTTCCTGACAAGGAAAAAAAAAAAACAGAGGTCCACTCCAGAGGAGGAAAAAAATAAAATAAAAATATATATATATAGAACATTAAATTACACCCAATATGTGGCCGCCCCCCCTGAAGACCCGCCCATGGCACCGGCCCATGGGTGACTCTTAAGAGATACGGCCCTGAGGCTTGCCTCCTGCAGGGTCTGTGGGAAATTACACCACCATTGTAAAGACTGCATGTAAACAGCTACATAAGGTATTTCACGGGCTGAGAAGTTTTTGACAGTCCCTAACCTTCAGGAGGGCTGCCTGCAGCTTGTGTGAGAGGCTGGCAGGGACAGGAGACACATTACAGGCAAGTAGCCTCTGTGTGATGTGGGACTGCAATACAGATAGCTCTCTGCTCTATGGGCTCGTGCACACCAGAGCGGTTCTAAAGCGTTTTTTAAAACGCTTGCAGGGGGAAAACTGCTTGGCTAATGAAAGTGAATGGGCTGGTGCACACCAGAGAGGTTCGTTTTTTCCACAAACGCAAACTCGGGGGCTGCAGCATTTTTTAGATTTCTGAGGCATTTCTGCCTCAATGTTAAAGTATAGGAAAGTGGAAAACCGCTCTGAAAAACGCTAGATCAGAGCGGTTTTCCAGGCATTTTTGTTGCAGAAGCTGTTCAGTTACAGCTTTACTGTAATAATATATGAAACCTGCTACACAAAAATGCTCCAAAAAACGCTAGGCATGTTTAGAAAATGACTAGGAATCGCTCTGAAAATCTGCTCTAGCGTTAGCAGATCTGCTAGAGGTTTTTGGTATGCACTGGCCCTATCGCAGTCTCTCCACTCCTCCTCTCTCCCTCATTCACCCTTGTTTTCCCCTTCCCCTAGTGCTGGCTGGATGTGTCCGTGCTGCCATGAATTACAACTTTGTGATAAAAAGTGTGTCTTCTGATATGAACGTTAAATGTGGAGATATGTTTGCTTTCTATGCTGTGTTGTAAAGTTAGGTGTTAAAAGGCCCAGCACAACTGCAAGGGTTAGTTTGTCTATTCATTGCTGAAGATACTATTTAGATGGCAGTGTGAATGAGCCCTAAAGCAATACCAATACCATTATTATTATTATTATTATTTTTTTATTTTTTTATTTATATAGCGCCAACATATTCCGCAGCGCTTTACAAAGCACAATAAGACGACAAGGGGAACATAGATACAACTAACAAATATACCATGTGCGGTGAGTCATCATGACAGACAGCACCACACATAATGCCTGCAATGCAGGTAGCATGAAAGTCTATAGACTTTCATGTTACCATTCACACTACAGTTTACGTTCCCATTGTAACTTAGCCGGGAAAATCATCGCACACGACGTATGCATTGTCATGCATTTTTTTTAATAGAATGGAAGCTGCCGACCTATGTGATTTAGCCCATTGCAATGCATGTATGAAATTGCGTTCATGCATGCGTTGCCTAGTGTGAATGAGCCCTTTGTATCACTTTGAACGTTTTGTAAAAACTGGGTACTAGCTGTTCCTTTTACAGAGGAACTGTTTTTTTGGCGCCAAATTCTTTCGTCCCTTTTCAAGCCTTGGAACTGATATACTGATCTATATACTGTCAATATATGTACCTTTCTACTGGAATTGGTTTGTGAGACTTGAAATTTGTTTCTATCCTCTGAATTGATATGTAGCTTATTTACAGATGTTATTATTATTATTTAGTATTTATATATCGCCGACATCTCCCGCAGATGCATATATCCCTGCATCATATGGCTATCGTTTGCGCTATGTGACACTATGTGGCATAATCCACTGAATTGTCCAAACTAAGTCCATCTCCCGTTCCTCTTTCGGGGAGTTGTTCCAGCGCTGTCCTCTGTTCAAATTTGCTGCTTCCAGAAGCCCTCAGAAACAGTCATGTCCTTGAGTACTTCCAAAGATAGGCAGCTCCGTAATACGGCAGCACACGTTTGTGCATGGGCAGTATGGAGCCACCTGTCTTCGGAAGCACTCGGGGACATAAGTGCTTCTGGAAGTTTCAGCAATCCCCCCCTTAAAAATCCTGCGTTTGTCTCTGGGTCAGGAGCCAATGAAAACGGCTCCTGGCTGATATATGAATCTCGGCTGTCTTTACACAGCAGAGTTCTATGCCAGTGGAGACTGTGTCCAGTGCATGGGAAATGCAGGCCTTAAAACTACGCCACATCAGGCTTAGGCAGCCACGAGTGTAGTGTAGATTTAACATGCGGCAGTCCTAAATCAGTTAATTAGTAATGGACCAATAGTTTATTAGAGAACACTGTGATTATTAGTGTAAACTATAACTATTTTGTGGTTAATATTCTATAGTTGTGGTTATAATTATTTTACACATACACAGTGTATTTCGTTGTTGTGCATATTGTTGTATACCAGCTTTTCCCAAACCTCTCCTCATATTGTTATAATTTGTTTACTTTATTTATAGAATACCAACATATTGTGCAGCGCTGTATAACAGATAGGGGAGACATTACAGCACTAAACAATGTCACCCATAGACATTACAGCGTTCAATCATATTACACAAAATAGTAATGTAACCATGTAGGGATAAGTATAGCAGATGAATCATGAGTACATATGGTGGTGGAGCGGAGTCCACAGAGAGGAGAGCCCTGCCAAATAGGCTTACAATCTAAGGGGCGGGGAAGAGGATGGTGGGTAAGTAATGGTGAATAGATGTTTTTTTAAGGCCATTTTGAATGAGCTGAAGGTGGGACAAGTTTGATGGGGAAGGGAGGGAGTTCCAAAGAACAGACACTGCTCTGGATAAGTTTTGGAGCCTTGTGAGTGAGCAAGTGATGCGAGGGGTGAACATTTGTAAAGTATTGGAGGAGCGGAGAGAGGGTAGGGGAGTATCTTTGGATGATATCTGAGATGTATGAAAATGAAGTATGATGGATTTGTATGCCGGGCAGAGACGTTTAACTGCCGGGCAGAGAAGTTTAACAAGGAACTTGTGAAGAAAAGCGGGGGGAGGAGTGAATGAGCATTCATAACAGATTATAAGGTTGTAAACAAGTTTGATAGATGGTCCGCAGAACTTTCAAATGGTGTCGTTTCACCAGCGATGTTGCACACCACAGATTCCTCCGGAATATATTAGATATCCTGAGGTCGCAGAGATTTGCCAAAGAGGAGTCTATTAGGATAGTGACATGAAAGAGATGTACGGCACATCTAAGTGTAAACCGTCTTTATTACATAACAAGTAAAACAATTTAAAAACAAGGATAAAAGAAACTCACATACGGGGCCCGTGCACTGGGAACCCCGAAAAAGTAGCGCGCATAAAATGGTCAATAGAAGACCTCAAATAAAATGGTGCCGCCTGTCGCCTTCCCGACCGGTTTCACAATCTTGCATCATCAGGGGAGAAAGGCGACCAGGCGGCCAGCACCAACTTTATAACATTTTTGAATTAAAAAGTGGGAGTGGTTAGACTCCACCTTATTCAGACTACACTAGTCAAAGGCAGAAAGCATCAAACACAAAGTAAAAAATTGTGAGAAATTGCATTGTGTCAGAGGGAAAGTAGCAAAAGATCTCTCAGATAGTGTGAATAAGAAGAGGTGAATGCAATATTACCTGCATATCCAATTCGTAGTAGGCTAGTTAAGGCTAAATTAAAAGCCAGATTGATTACTCTGCTCTAGGGCATGTCTTTCCTATGAAAAACTTTTCTCTAGCTGAAAAGCAGGCACTTCCTGTACCAGAAGTAGTCACTGGAACTCAGGAAGTAGCCTTGCACTCCACCAGGGTCAAATTCACCCTGGTGGAGTGCAAGGCTACTTCCTGAGTTCCAGTGACTACTTCTGGTACAGGAAGTGCCTGCTTTTCAGCTAGAGAAAAGTTTTTCATAGGAAAGACATGCCCTAGGGCAGAGTAATCAATCTAGCTTTTAATTTAGCCCTAACTAGCCTACTACGAATTGGATATGCAGGTAATATTGCATTCACCTCTTCTTATTCACCCTATCTGAGAGATCTTTTGCTACTTTCCCTCTGACACAATGCAATTTCTCACAATTTTTTCTTTTGTGTTTGATGCTTTCTGCCTTTGACTAGTGTAGTCTGAATAAGGTGGAGTCTAACCACTCCCACTTTTTAATTCAAAAATGTTATAAAGTTGGTGCTGGCCGCCTGGTCGCCTTTCACCCCTGATGATGCAAGATTGCGAAACCGGTCGGGAAGGCGACAGGCGGCACCATTTTATTTGAGGTCTTCTATTGACCATTTTATGCGCGCTACTTTTTCGGGGTTCCCTGTGCACGGGCCCCGTATGTGAGTTTCTTTTATCCTTGTTTTTAAATTGTTTTACTTGTTATGTAATAAAGACGGTTTACACTTAGATGTGCCGTACATCTCTTTCATGTCACTATCCTACTGGACTCCTCTTTGGCGAGTCTCTGCGACCTCAGGATATCTAATATATTCCGGAGGAATCTGTGGTGTGCAACATCGCTGGTGAAACGACACCATTTGAAAGTTCTGCGGACCATCTATCAAACTCGTTTACAACCTTATAATGTGGGTTGTTGGAATCTGGTAAGCCTTGCTTCTTTACCTTTTTGTTCGAAGATCCTGTATACCAGAAAATGACGAAAGCTGTATTACTATAGACCTGCGCTGACTTTATATATTCATTGCTTGTGTGGACTTTTGGACATTGTCCTTCTCGGCTGCGGTCGCCTTCTGCCTTGGCGCTGACACTTGTTGTTTATTTTACACTACACTACCTACCAACCCCTGCTGCACCCACCAGTTTCACTGCACTCTACTACACTACACTACATTACACTACACTACACTATCCCCTGCTGCCCCACCAGCTAAGTTTCACTGCAATGCACTGCACTGCGCTACACTACAATAAGCCCTGCAGCCCCACCAGTTAAGCTACACTGCACTACACTACACTACACTGCACTGCACTACACTACACCAACCCCTGCAGCTCCACCAGCTAAGCTACACTACACTGCACTGCACAGCACTACACTACACCAACCCCTGCAGCTCCACCAGCTAAGCTGCACTACACTACACACTACACTACACTAACCACTGCCCTACATTACACTACACTTTACTAATCCCTTCTTCCCTCCAAGCTAAGCTACTCTACACTAACATTTCAGTGCTTCAGCTTTCAACTGGTCCTGTGCCATGCTCCTCTACCTCTACAGCTCTTGTCCTGCTTCTACACACACTCCTCTTCTCCTCCTGCAGCTGCTGAAATACCACACACTGTGGCCTCCAATACTAATAATCAGAAAATATGGCACCAGGAAGTACGAGGACCAGAGCTGTATGACGGGTGGAGAAGAGAAGCACATGTACTGCTGCAGGACTGTAGGAGGGGCAGAGGAGCATGGCAGCAGGATGCAGTAAGTGCTTCCCAGCACACTATGTACTACTTTTTATTGTATATTCTGAATATAAGACATACACACTTTTGTCCCCAGTTTAGGGGAAGAAACATTATGTCTTATAGTCCAAAATATATGGTAGTGTCTCACGGATGTGGATCACACAAAGCAAAGGCACTAATGATCCCACTTGTATGTATCCGATGTTACTTGCACAACATACACTGTTGGGTTGGGAATCACTGTTTTATACTATAGCCATATGGTTCTTTTACACAAAGGTTTGCTAGTTCTTATGTACAATAAAGGATTTCCTAACTCCCTGAATTCTTCAGAATGTTGATAAGTCATGTCTGAATAGCTATTTTCTCTTCCTAATGTGGATGTGAGTTTAACTACCCTTATCTGCTCTCTGAAGTGTATTGTGTCTGACCTTCAATACTTGAATATCAGAGCTTTTGCAGGTAGAATACATTAATGTCATCTGGGGAAATGTACAATTCTAGGAGTCAAAGTTTAATGGGACTGTCTCAGGAGAGAAACTAATATTTATTTTCTAATGCTGTCTATATACAGTAATATGTTATAGTATCAATAAAATATGGATCAGAAATAATAGGCAATATGAATATACCATAGCCTCCTCACACTCCATCAATCATTAGTTGTAATATGACAAACTTTGGAAAATTTCCCAACATGCTGTGGCATAAGGTGACATCTAGATATTAATGTTCACAATTGTTCTTATCTCCTGGTATCATCTAGTAATGAAAAGGTCTGATAAAAAGTTAATAACTTTATCTCAGTACTACATTTTCAGTCTTTAGGATCACCATTCTATGTATTGAAGCCAGGGAATTGCATGGCGGTCCCATGGACAGGAAATGAACGTTTTCCCTTTGACAGGAATCAAAAGCAGTAAAAAAAATAAACAATACAAAAAAAACCTTCTAAAACCTTTACAGACTATGTAAAATATTAAAATCACATTATAAACAATTATGATTCAGATACATGTTGCGCACTAGTTCTGGAGGGACTTTATCTATAATCTTTTCCTATAGGTTCTGCTCTCTTCTACTCTTTCTCCAGTGGCCTAGGAAATGGAAGCTGTGTGTGTCTTTCTCAAATACCCCACCAACTTTACTCATGCAATAGCTCAATGCAACCACTCCCTCCATGAAATCATTGCTCTCCCTACCGCTGCACTGGATAGATCAGTCATGTACCCAGAAGGACTCTATATTGAATGGGGTGGAGCTGTCCCCAGAAGGAATCTGCTGGGGTGAAAGTGTCCCCAGGAGGCAGGCCTGGATTTACATCAGAGGAGCCTATAGGCACCCTAGACTTCACCCTCCATGAACCTGCAAGCCGCTGTTGAACCACACCATAAGTGTGCTGGTTGGCCCAGCTGTCACTTCTCCCTTACTAGCTTTGCCCGTCATAACTACAGGTGACCCCTAGCATTAAAGAGACACTGAAGCGAAAAAAAAATAATGATATTATGATTTGTATGTGTAGTACAGCTAAGAAATAAAACATTAAGATCAGATACATCAGTCTAATTGTTTCCAGTACAGGAAGAGTTAAGAAACTCCAGTTGTTATCTCTATGCAAACAAGCCATTAACTCTCCGACTAAGTCTTAGTCGTGGAGAGGGCTGTTATCTGACTTTGATTATCTCAACTGTAAGTGAACTGTTTACTTTTTCTCTGCTAGAGGAGAGGTCATTACTTCACAGACTGCTCTGAAAGACTCATTTTGAATGCTGAGTGTTGTGTAATCTGCACATAATATAGAATGATGCAATGTTAGAAAAAACACTATATACCTGAAAATAAAAGTATGAGAATATTTTCTTTGCTGCTAATCTTCTAGTAATTATTCATAGTACACAACCAATTCACTATATCATATTTTTTTTTCCGCTTCAGTGTCTCTTTAAGTAACCAGAAGTATCCTCAGTATAAAAGTAGCTAGTGGTGCCCCGACTAAAGGGAGATCTCATCAGTGGAATGACGAGAGCTGGGTGAGTAACCTCTCATTTACACTCCACTCAATACTGTTTTGGGAAGGAGGGAGGCCCTGGGGGAGGGGAGGGGGCCGCTTTTACATCATCTGGCACATGTATACAGAGCCTTAAAGAGGAACTTCAGCCTAAACAAACATACTGTCATTAAGTTACATTAGTTATGTTAATTAAAATAGATAGGTAATATAATCTCTTACCCACCCTGTTTTAAAAGAACAGGCAAATGTTTGATTTCATGAGGGCAGCCATCTTTTTGGTTGAAAGGAGGTGACAGGTAGCATCAGACACAGTTTCAACTGTCCTGTGTGCTGATCACCCCTCCCAGTTGCTAGGCAATGTGAATAACAACATAGGAAATCCCATAATGCTTTTCACAGCATCAGGGAAAAAAAGCCCCGGCAGTTTTCTTTGATGGGTGGAGCTTAGCTAAAAATGCAGCTAAAAATGATGATTTGGTAAGAAAAACAAAGTTCTGATGCTGTGAAACTGTTAAAGAAACACCAAGCCTTTTCAGTTCTGCTGAGTAGATTTTTAGTCCGTAGGTTCACTTTAAGGTAAGTCCAGCCCTGCCAGGAGGTATCTGCACTGGATAGGGTAGAAATGCCTCCAGGAGGTAAGGTATATTCACTGGATGGGGTGTTTGTGCCCAGAAGGTATCTGAATTGGAATGGGGTGGAGGTGTCCTAGCACTTCACCTATCCGTGCACATGATAGAACATGCTCAGTAGCAGCCTGGAGTTGTCATACGAAGGGAGACCACAAGGTCCTGTGTGGAATGAATGACAGCTGTGTATCATGGACAGTAAGGATGATTTACTGCCCCTGCCCCCCAAAGTAAGTACATGTAATCCCACTTTAACTCCTCTGCACACTGTTGCCATTGATTAGAAAAAAGCTTATTCAATAAGAACGCAATAATGCAATTTGGTGATATTTAACCTTTTCTGAAATATTGCATGTGCAAGATATTTTTAATATTATGCAGGAGAACAGAGGCGCCAAAAGGATAAAAGGAAGTTTTATCCATTTGGCGCCTCTGTCAAGTGCCTGGCTCTTCTGCTGACCTCATATGCTGTTGCTCCGTTGTTGTTGCCTGATGAAGCGGGATCAGGCCTGCGAAACGCGTTGCATATTTGGAGTTCATAAATAAAATATATTGACTGTGTTTACTACAGTCGTTGTGTGTCTACTTGGAGGAGGTAGGTCCACCACTGCCTCCTCTATTTACCAAGAATTTGGTTTTTAAGCTCATTTAGCTTCCTTTTATCCTTTTGGCGCCTCTGTTCTCCTGCATAATATTGAGTCCACCCTGGGTGGAGGGTTGAACCCCCTTTTTCTCATCTACAGAGAGCGACTTCTTATTCCTGAGTGGGGTCAGGAAAATCTCCCCACCTGCCTTTACAGTGGTTGCCTAATGGTAACCCTGGTTTGTGAGTATTAATATTTACTCTACCTAGTAACCATTTACCAGTACATATTACACTATTGGGGCTCTTGGTGTTCCTTGTTTTTAAGATATTTTTAATGCTCACTTTTGAACTAGTAGCACATCTATGAACTCTTTCAATAAATGCAGAAGTTTTAACGGGCGCACACTTAATTAGCCTGATCCATGTACATTGTGTAATACTTGTGCATGTAATAATAGCTACTTAGCATGTGTGTAGTGCATCTGCATAATGCATGGAAATAAAAGGGTAATGGGGTAATTTTCAAGCGAAACTGCCAATATTATTTGTGTGATTAAAACACACTGAGAGGCTGGAGCGCATAGAGAGAGGCACTCATGTGAAAAATTGCTTGTTTTTTTGGTTTCCCATGGCCGGGGAGAGATAAAGGTGTATATTTTACTGCACAATAAAACACAAGGTTATGACGCTAGCCAAACCTCAGTGCACATAAAAATTGGAGATAGTATTAGACATAAGGTCTGCCTTTATAACTTTGACCCCATATGTTTTCTTTTTCTTAAATGTCATTGAATTCAGAATTAAAGGTCACTTACAGATTATAAATTTTTTTTATAGTGTGCAACTAAGAGCAAAGGTAGTAGGATTTAATATTTTAACATTTTATAAGAAATGCTTACATAATTGACTTAATATTTCCATACTGGCACTGACCATTCTAGAATAATAATTAATTTAACGCATAAGTTGACTTGTAACAAAAATATGTTGATTCGACCCCAAATTATGTTATTTGCAGAAAATAGATCACAGTAAGTAATACAGATCACATATACTATATACTGTGTAGACATATAGGCAAAACAATGTGATCCTATACACTGATGACCATGTGCAAAATCATGTTGCTACCTGTCCCCCAGAAGAGCTAACAATCTAGTCACCACCATAGTTAAATAGTTTTAAATAGTTAAACAGTTTAATAAATATTTAAAGGGAACCAGAGATGAACGTTTCACACAAAATAAACATATCAGTCGATAGCTTGTAAAGAATAAATGCTCTACCTGATAATTTCGCCGCTCTGGTGTGCCTTTTTTAGTGTTTTTTATCCATTATTGCTCCAGGAAGAATCAAATATGGCCGCCGGCTCAAATCCCTTCTGCTTCCGGGTTATGAGTTGTTCTGGATGTGCTGTCTAGGCTATAAGAGACTATGCTGCTATCTAGGCTATATGAGAAAGGATACTGCAGCCTTTCATCTGTGTGCTTTCATTTTGGTATGATGTGCAGCTGCCTGTAGGAAGTGTCTCTCATAGGAATGAAACTGCAGTCATCATCATTATCTATGCTGAGAGCACACAGATCATATTGAAGCCACACTTATCTGTTTCAGAGCTTCTCTCTCAGCAGGAGCAGCCCCTCCCATGTCATCACAGCTCTCAGTATGCAAAGCAGGAAATTTGAGCCAGGAGGTGGCAGGCTTGGGCTTGAAAAGACTCCACATTAGAGTGACTCAGGGCCCTTTTCGACCAGCGCGTTTGCGCTGGCTGAATCGCAAAAACGCAAACCGCTAGCGATTTTACAATCGCTACGGTTTGCTTTTTAACATGGGAATCGCGGTAGGTCATTTCCACTACCGCGATTCGTTTTTGCGGGGAACGCGAACGCGCGGCGGAGCGATAATTGCCGCGATTTTGCTATGCAGTGCATAGCATAGCAAAATCGCGGCCGCGAACGTCGGGGAATCGCCGGTAATTGCGATTCAGCAATCGCTAGCGTTCAGCGTGAACGCTAGCGATTGCTAGTGGAAAAGGGCCCTCAGCTATAATGATTCCAGGTCAAACCTAGACTGAACCAGTCAGCTATTCTTATCACAGCTGATAATAGACTAATTAAGCAGATAAGAATGAAACTAAAAGCAGGGTAGGTGTTCACTGTCATGTTCCCACTGATAAATGTAAAAAAATACATGAGGGTGCTTCGTCTCTGGTTCTCTTTAAATACTGGTAGTTAAATAGTTTTGTGTCCCTATAGTAGGCTAAAGTTACATACACACGCTTGTTTAAACTCGGCTGTGGCACCCAATAAAGCCCTCCTTTGCTGAGAATCTACGTGTGTTCATGAATATGTCAGTTGCATGCACACCTAAACTTACACATACTCATACGTATGCATCAACGCATACATATATACAGGGGCGCCTCTAGCCTTCTTGTCACTCCAGGCAAGAAATCCTGTGGCGCCCCCCCCCCCCCCCATAAAAAATAAAACAAAAATCATATACATTATAGAACACTTCACACATGATATAAGCCATCAGAGAGGGATAACTATGAAATGGGGCCCTAGGCAAGATAACACTTTGCCCTCCACTGATGGTCACCTGGCTTATTTAGTTAGATTTGGTGGGGACTAGCAACCACCAGGCCCCTAAACTCTCTCTAGACCCTAGGCAGCTGCCTAAGTTTGCCTTGTGGATGATCAGCATTGTATGCCATACAGCACATGCTGCCAGTATGCACCTCAAATAAATACAGCATCCACACTACAAGTTCCAATGGCAGTCACATTGCAAGATTGGATTATCAAGCAAGACATTCTTACTTTCAAAATAATTTTTGCACAAACATTATGAGATATGCAGATATGTTACCACCTGTTAGGGTAGGACTAGAGTGGGTATATTATGACATTGAAGGGCTGATATGGTAAGGTGGTTTAAGGTCCAGTGCACACCGAGCGGTTTTAGCAGCGATCCGCCAACCGCATTTGTCTGTGAAAACGCTTGGCTAATGTATTTCAATGGAATGGAGCACACCAGCGGTTTGAGGTTTTTAGCAAACCGCAAACGTGCCTCCTGCTGCACATTTTCGGTTTGCAGAAGCGATTCTGCCTCAATATAAAGTATAGGAAAAATGCAAACCGCTCTTAAAAACGCTAGATCGGAGCGGTTTTCCAGGCGTTTTTGCTACAGAAGCTGTTCAGTAACAGCTTTTACTGTAACAATATTTGTAATCTGCTTCACAAAAACGCTCGGCATGTTTAGAAAATGTCTCTAAACATGCCTAGAATCGCTCTGAAATCTGCTCCAAAACCGCTAGCGTTTTGAGGATCTGCTAGCGGTTTTGGTGTGCACTGGGGCTAATAGTTTGATTCATAATCCATTCTGGAGATAAGCACAGTGTGTTTGTAGTGTAAGTGATACAAGAGAAGAGAAGTAGAATGGAGGGAGGAAGGGTAGTAGAGGGTCAGAATTGATGACATGGATGAGCAGATATCTATGAGTAGAATAGAGGCTCAGTGGGTACCACTACTGCATTTTAGTGCTGAGTCCTAGGCTTGAACATTGGCCAGGGCAAAATCTGCATGGAGTTTCTGTCTTCAGACACTTCAGACATTTCCTGCATCCTAAAAAACATACTAATAAGTCAACTGGTTTACCCCAAAACAATCCTATATTGAAAATATTAGACTATAACTGTGGTAGGGATTAGACTGTGAGCTCCTCTGAGGACAGTCAGTGACATGACTATGTACTCTGTAAAGTGCTTCAGGAGATGTCAGTGCTATATAAATAAACAATAATAATATGGTAGGACATTATACTATGACTATGGTAGGGTTAGATTGTGAGCTCCTCTGAGGACAGTCAGTGACATGACTATGTACTCTGCAAAGTGCTTCAGGAGATGTCAGTGCTATATAAATAAATAATAATAATATGGTAGGACATTAGACTATGACTATGGTAGGGTTAGATTGTGAGCTCCTCTGAGGACAGTCAGTGACATCACTATGTACTCTCTACAGTGCTGCAGAAGGTGTCAGTGCTATATAAATACATAATAATAATATGGTAGGACTAGGACATTAGACTATGACTATGGTAGGATTAGATTGTGAGCTCCTCTGGGGACAGTCAATGACATGACTATGTACTCTGTAAAGTGTTGCAGAAGATGTCAGTGCTATATAAATACATAGTAATAATATGGCAGGACATTAGACTATGACTATGGTAGGATTAGATTGTGAGCTCCTCTGAGGACAGTCAGTGACATGACTATGTAGTCTGTAAAGTACTGCAGACGATGTCAGTGCTATATAAAGTACTGCAGAAGATGTCAGTGCTATATAAATACATGATAATAATATGGTCGGACATTACAGTTTGACTATGGTAGGGATGAAATTGTAAGCTCCAGTGAGCAGTCAGTGACATGACTATGTACTCTGTAACATGCTGAAGATGTCAGTGCTACATAAATACACAATAATAGTTCCAAATGCTACTGGCTCCCCTGAAGAGTGCTCAGACTAGTGTACATAGTTGTGCACATTGTTCCCCAAGTAGCAGTTGTTTGGTCAGAGAGACAGTGGGAGAGGGAGCATGAGCAGAGGGTGAGGGCAAGCAAAGTTAAGCTCCACACTCACCACAGTGACTGCAACAACACAGGAAGATGGATCCAGCGAGGTGTCCCCTCATGACAAGCGTCCAGCGATTCATCTTCCTGCCAGCGGGTATGTGAGATGTCACGTGACATTACAGGACGGGCGCGAACGAGAAGTCAAGCGACCTCAGTACTTTACTTGATCCTCAGTGACGGTCACTTTTCACCACACAACGCTAAGCGATGTCACGACATCGTGTAAATGACTACTTGTCGCTCAAAAAAAATAAATTGATGAACATCGGGAAAATCGTTGGAAAAATCGTGAGGTGGTACATAGCATTAGAGAGAGGGCAAACAGACAGCATTAATGGAAATACATTATTATGCCATCTTCAATTATAAGTAGTGATGGATGTAATTACACACATTGCTTACATGTACATTATCATTGTTTGAGCTTTAGATGCTGCCCTCCTATTCACTCACGCACAATTAAAGACAAAACCTGCAACCCCCACTGTGTCTATTACACACTTCAAACACTGTCCTGTTGAATTCAGGGAGAAGTGCAGGCTGTGTAGGGGAGAGGATCAGATGATCCTACCGCTCCATAGCTAGTCATGGCGATCCTCCTGACATCTAGACATGCAGACATTCTAGCAGAGCACACAGCTGTCTGCACTGCAGAGTTTACTGTTTGTTTGTTTGTTTGTTTGTCTCACTCCCTCTGCAGACTCAGTAACATTTGGGGGTAGGGCGCTGTCGCTGTCTCCTCTGTGGAGGGGCAGAGAGCAGCTATAAGCCAGACACCTTCTTCTTAGGGAGTATCTATAATTCTGAACTCTGAATGATTCTTTAGTGACTTAGCAAGCATACCATGCAACATACTCATCATACTCTAGGGGTGTCGCAATCCTTATTAATAAAAATATCCCTTTCACTTTACATGACATAAAAATAGACCCGGGGGGTAGATATATAATTATGCGAGCTAATATTAACCAGGAAAATTTGATTCTGGCAAATATCTATTTACCTCCCCCGGCAGATATCGCCATACTGGATAACATTATTTCTACAATTGCACAAATGCCCTCTCAGAAACGTATAATGTGCGGTGATTTCAACCTTGTGCATAACCCCAATCTGGATCACCTTAAAAGAAACAACAGAGATACGTTGGAATTCAGTAAATGGTTGGAGGCCTACTCCTTGGTAGCTATATGGAGATGGAAGCATCCCACGACTAGAGCTTACTCCTGCCACTCTGCTTCCCATGGGTCTCTTTCGAGAATAGATCTAGCCTTAGCCTCTAATGAAACCCTCCCATTAGTTAGAGCCACTCAATTTCTTGCTAGGGGAATCTCCAACCATGCACCTCTGGAACTGATCCTGTCACTAGGGCCAAAGCCAAAAGACAAAATCTGGAGGCTGTCTAAACAATGGATTGTTGATCCTACCATTGACGACATTATCAAACGCCAAATTAAGACATACTGGGCGATAAATTCTGACTCCTCTTCCCCACAAATAGTATGGGACGCTAGCAAAGCTGTCATTAGGGGACAATACATGGGGGCTATAAAATTTGCCAGAGATCAATCTAAAGCCTGTGTACAGTGGAGGGAGAAAATTGCAACAGATCTCGAAATGGAATACACTGCTACCCAAAATACAGACACACACAATAAATGGCAATTAGCTCTCACACAACTCGAGCTGTATAGGATAGACTCCACCAAAAAAAGTATTCTAGAACAAAGACAAAAAATATTCGAGCAGGGGGATAGGACTGGGAAACTACTAGCCTGGCTATCAAAAGACATTCAACTTAATACCACTATACCTCGCCTGCTTAATGATTCACATAATCCTATTACTGACCCTGAAGAAATAAATGAAGTGTTCCTTAGCTTTTATTCTGACTTATACAGAAGTAGACTAGGCAAAAGCGATGCTGATCTCACCCAGTATTTGGCAAATATTAACCTGCCAGTATTACCTATAGAAGATAAAGAACTGCGTGACGCCCCAATTACGGTTAATGAAATCATAGATGCAATTGCAGATATGCAAACAGGAAAGACCCCAGGCTTGGACGGGTTCCTCGCAGAATTCTACAAGCAATACTCTACACTACTAGCCCCAAAACTGAAAAAGGTCTTCCAACTATCATTCGACAATGGCTTTCTCCCCCCTACCATGCTGGAGGCCCAAATAATTGTGATCCTTAAACCAGGGAAAGATCCCACAAAATGTTCATCATACCGGCCCATCTCCCTTTTAAATACAGATGCAAAAATCCTCGCAAAAATACTGGCCAACAGATTAAACTCATATATTTGCAAGATAATACACCACGATCAGTCAGGATTTATGCCTGGCAAAGGCACGGATATTAACTTGCGCAGGCTATTAACCAACATCGCTGCCCCACACACCAATAGAGGACATCGGATCGTAGTCTCGCTAGATGCCGAAAAGGCATTCGATTCGGTCGAATGGAAATATCTGTGGGCAACCATGAGTAAACTTGGGTTCGGAAATAATTTCATCACATGGGTTCAAATGCTCTATGACTCCCCCAGGGCCAAGATTCGCACAGGTAACGTAATTTCACAGTTCTTCAACCTTGGACGTGGTACTAGACAAGGATGCCCACTATTACCCAGGCTATTTGCAATAGCAATGGAACCAGTAGCTGCTCGCATTCGCCAAGCCCCTACAGTGAAAGGCCTAACACTAGGGAACTTGCAGGAGAAGATATCTCTCTACGCGGACGATGTTCTGTTATATCTCAATGATTCTCTTTCCTCACTTGATGCGGCTCTTCACCTTTTTGAGGAGTTTGGCATGATGTCGGGGATTAGAATCAATTGGAACAAATCACTAATATTCCCTCTAGACGACATTTCTCTTCTGCCAGCCCCAGCAAACTCTTCTCTAGCGGTGGTGGACCAATTCAAATATTTAGGTATACAGATAACTAAAGATCTTACAAAATTTCAAACACTCAATGTAGATCCGATCATTCGCCAACTAGAGAATAAATGCACTGTTTGGAATAGACTCCCAATTAACCTGATTGGTAGAATAAATTTAATTAAGATGATCTTCCTGCCCAAGTTTACCTATGTGTTCAGACAGTCTCCGGTGTGGCTCACATCTTCACTATTCAAACGTATCGATAAAATAGTCTTATCTTTTATTTGGGCGGGCAGGCAGCCACGAATTGCCTTAGACCTCTTGCAGCTCCTAAAAAGTAGAGGAGGCCTTGCTCTCCCCCACTTTCAAAAATATTTTTGGGCATCAGTGCTCGTCACTGTTCGCTGGTGGTTTTCACAGGACGAATCGAATCCCGCCGTAAACGTTGAGGCAGCGGTGCTGGGCTCATATGAGCAACTTACCAACCTACCTTATAGAGGCCCTAAAGCCAACCCCCAAACCACACCAGTCATGCTAACAACCTGGAAGGCCTGGACAACAGCTAGAACCCGACTTCTTAAAGCCAACACTATGTCTCCTTACACGCCACTGTGGGGAAACCCAAACCTAAGGCAATTTACCACCATCCCTGATCCAGCCATATGGGCAAGATACGGTATTAAGAACATATCTCACATGCAACACGAAGGCTCCCTAAACACATTCCAAGATCTAAAGGCGCAGTATAATCTCCCAAATAAACACTTATTTAGATACTTGCAGTTGCGACATGCCCATAGATCACAATTTGGCTCGCGACCCCCAGACTTAGACACTGACAGCTTGGAACGATTACTCATGACCAAAGACCTTCCTAAAACACTATCGGCCATCTACACTGAACTTCTCAGCTCTAACCACCCAAGGTTAACTACTTGACGACCGCCCCCAGCCGAGGGGCGGCGGCAAAGTCCGGGCCCAAACGACCGCAATACGCCCATCGGCTGGGGCGGCTGCGGGCGTGGCTATGCGGCGATCACGTCATTCGTGACGCGATCAGCCACCGGGGTCTGGCCCCGCCCCCCGTTCGCTGTAACCCGCCGGCCGTTGGGAAGCGCCGGCGGGTTACTAGCACCCGGATCGCCGCATGTATTTTGTATAATAGGCTTTGTAATGTATACAAAGCCTATTATACTGGCTGCCTCCTGCCCTGGTGGTCCCAGTGTCCGAGGGACCACCAGGGCAGGCTGCAGCCACCCTAGTCTGCACCCAAGCACACTGATTTCCCCCCCCCTGCCCCCTGATCGCCCACAGCACCCCTCAGACCCCCCCTGCCCACCCCCCAGACCACTGTTTGCACCCAGTCACCCCCCTAATCACCCATCAATCACTCCCTGTCACTATCTGTCAACGCTATTTTTTTTTAGTCCCTAATCTGCCCCCTGCCCCCTCCTGATCACCCCCCCACCCCACAGATTCTCCCCCCCCCCCCGTGTACTGTATGCATCTATCCCCCCTGATCACCTGTCAATCACCTGTCAATCACCTGTCATTCACACGTCAATCACCCGTCAATCACCCGTCAATCACCCCCTGTCACTGCCACCCATCAATCAGCCCCTAACCTGCCCCTTGCGGGCAATCTGATCACCCACCCACACCAATAGATCGCCCGCAGATCCGACATCAGATCACCTCCCAAGTGCAGTGTTTACATCTCTTCTCTCCTCTAAACACCCACTAATTACCCATCAATCACCGATCAATCACCCCCTATCACCACCTGTCACTGTTACCCATTAGATTAGACCCTAATCTGCCCCTTGCGGGCACCCAATCACCCGCCCACACGCTCAGATTGCCCTCAGACCCCCCCCCTTATCAATTCGCCAGTGCAATATTTACATCTGTTATTCCCTGTAATAACCCACTGATCACCTGTCAATCACCCATCAATCACCCCCTGTCACTGCCACCCATCAATCACCCCCTGTCACTGCCACCCATCAATCAGCCCCTAACCTGCCCCTTGCGGGCAATCTGATCACCCCCCCACACCAATAGATCACCCGCAGATCCGACATCAGATCACCTCCCAAGTGCAGTGTTTACATCTCTTCTCTCCTCTAAACACCCACTAATTACCCATCAATCACCCATCAATCACCCCCTATCACCACCTGTCACTGTTACCCATTGGAATAGACTCTAATCTGCCCCTTGCAGGCACCCAATCACCCGCCCACACGCTCAGATTGCCCTCAGACCCCCCCCCCCCCCTTATCAATTCGCCAGTGCAATATTTACATCTGTTATTCCCTGTAATAACCCACTGATCACCTGTCAATCACCCATCAATCACCCCCTGTCACTGCCACCCATCAATCACCCCCTGTCACTGCCACTCATCAATCAGCCCCTAACCTGCCCCTTGCAGGCAATCTGATCACCCACCCACACCAATAGATCGCCCGCAGATCCGACATCAGATCACCTCCCAAGTGCAGTGTTTACATCTCTTCTCTCCTCTAAACACCCACTAATTACCCATCAATCACCCATCAATCACCCCCTATCACCACCTGTCACTGTTACCCATCAGATTAGACCCTAATCTGCCCCTAATCACCCACCCACACCTCAGAACGCCCTCAGACCCCAGCCCTGATCACCTCGCCAGTGCATTGCTTGCATCTATTTCCCCCCTCTAATCACACCTTGAGACACCCATCAATCACCTCCTGTCACCCCCTAGCACACCTACCCATCAGATCAGGCCCTAATTTGCCCCGTGTGGGCTCCTGATCACTCGGCCAAACCCTCAGATCCCCCTCAGACCCCCTTCCGATCACCTCCCCAGTGCATTGATTGCATCTATTTTCCCCTCTAACCGCCCCCTGAGACACCCATCAATCACCTCCTGTCACCCCCCTAGCACTCCTATCCATCAGATCAGGTCCAATACATCCTGTCATCTAAGAGGCCACCCTGCTTATGACCGGTTCCACAAAATTTGCCCCCTCATAGACCACCTGTCATCAAAATTTGCAGATGCTTATACCCCTGAACAGTAATTTTGAGAAATTTGGTTTCCAGACTACTCACAGTTTTGGGCCCGTAAAATGCCAGGGCAGTATAGGAACCCCACAAGTGACCCCATTTTAGAAAGAAGACACCCCAAAGTATACTGTTAGGCGTATGATGAGTTCATAGAAGATTTTATTTTTTGTCACAAGTTAGCGGAAATTGATATGTATTGTTTTTTTTTTCACAAAGTGTCATTTTCCGCTAACTTGTGACAAAAAAAAAATCTTCTATGAACTCACCATACTCCTAACAGAATACCTTGGGGTGTCTTCTTTCTAAAATGGGGTCACTTGTGGGGTTCCTATACTGCCCTGGCATTTTAGGGGCCCTAAACCGTGAGGAGTAGTCTAGAATCCAAATGCCTCAAAATGACCTGTGAATAGGACGTTAGGCCCCTTAGCGCACCTAGGTTGCAAAAAAGTGTCACACATGTGGTATTGCCGTACTCAGAAGAAGTAGTATAATGTGTTTTGGGGTGTATTTTTATACATACCCATGCTGGGTGGGAGAAATCTCTCTGTAAATGGACACTTGTGTGTAAAAAAAAATCAAATAATTGTCATTTACAGAGATATTTCTCCCACCCAGCATCTGTATGTGTAAAAATACACCCCAAAACACATTATACAACTTCTCCTGAGTACGGCGGTACCACATGTGTGGCACTTTTTTGCACCCTAAGTGCGCTAAGGGGCCCAAAGTCCAATGAGTACCATTAGGATTTCACAGGTCATTTTGCGACATTTGGTTTCAAGACTACTCCTCACGGTTTAGGGCCACTAAAATGCCAGGGAAGTATAGGTACCCCACAAATGACCCTATTTTAGAAAGAAGACACCCCACGGTATTCCGTTAGGAGTATGGTGAGTTCATAGAAGTTTTTATTTTTTGTCACAAGTTAGCGGAAAATGACACTTTGTGAAAAAAAACAATTAAAATCAATTTCCGCTAACTTGTGACAAAAAAAAAAAATCTTCTATGAACTCACCATACTCCTAACGGAATACCTTGGGGTGTCTTCTTTCTAAAATGGGGTAATTTGTGGGGTTCCTATACTGTCCTGGCATTTTAGGGGCCCTAAACCGTGAGGAGTAGTCTTGAAATGAAATTTCTCAAATTGACCTGTACAATTCTAAAGGTACTCATTGGACTTTGGGCCCCTTAGCGCAGTTAGGGTGCAAAAAAGTGCCACACATGTGGTATCGCTGTACTCAGGAGAAGTAGTATAATGTGTTTTGGGGTGTATTTTTCCACATACCCATGCTGAGTGGGAGAAATATCTCTATAAATAGACAATTGTGTGTAAAAAAAAATAAAAAAAATGTCATTTACGGAGATATTTCTCCCACCCAGCATGGGTATGTGGAAAAATATACCCCAAAACACATTATACTACTTCTCCTGAGTACGGCAATACCACATGTGTGGCACTTTTTTGCAGCCTAACTGCGCTAAGGGGCCAAAAGTCCAATGAGCATCTTTAGGCTTTACAGGGGTGCTTACAATTAGGCACCCCCCAAAATGCCAGGACAGTGAACACACCCCACAAATGACCCCATTTTGGAAAGTAGACACTTCAAGGTATTCAGAGAGGAGCATAGTGAGTCCGTGGCAGATTTCATTTTTTTTTTTGTCGCAAGTTAGAAGAAATGGAAACGTTTTTTTTTTTTGTCACAAAGTGTCATTTTCCGCTAACTTGTGACAAAAAATAAAATCTTCTATGAACTCACCATGCCTCTCACTGAATACTTTGGGATGTCTTCTTTCCAAAATGTGGTCATTTGGGGGGTATTTGAACTATCCTGGAATTTTAGCCCCTCATGAAACCTGACAGGTGCGCAGAAAAGTCAGAGATGCTGGAAAATGGGAAAATTCACTTTTGGCACCATAGTTTGTAAACGCTATAACTTTTACCCAATCCAATAAATATACACTGAATGTTTTTTTTTTTATCAAAGACATGTAGCAGAATAACTTTTGCGCTCAAATGTATAGGAAATTTTACTTTATTTGAAAAATGTCAGCACAGAAAGGTAAAAAAGTCATTTTTTTGACAAAATTCATGTTTTTTTGATGAATATAATAAAAAGTAAAACTTGTAGCAGCAATCAAATCGCACCAAAAGAAAGTTGTATTAGTGACAAGAAAAGGAGGTAAAATTCATTTAGGTGGTAGGTTGTATGACCGAGCAATAAACCGTGAAAGCTGCAGTGGTCTGAATGGAGAAAAAGGCTCTGGTCCTTAAGGGGCGAAAAGACTGTGGTCCTTAAGTGGTTAAACAAATGTCTTCAGAAATGGACCAACGATATACCTACCTTGACTAAAGAGGACTGGGACTTAACCCTAGCAGAATTTCCCACTACTGTAATTGCAGCTAATGACCAGCTCATCCAGACTAAATTCTTGCATAGAGTCTATCTCACCCCCGAATGCCTGCATAGAATGGGCAATAATAACCCAAATATTTGCTGGAGATGTTCAGTGGAAATAGGCAGCTTTATACACATCTTCTGGTTATGCTCCAAAATTGCCCCCTTTTGGGAAAATGTCCTTACAATTATTAACACACTACTGCAAACCTCCTTTCCATTGGATATTGGGATGTTCTTATTGGGGAAACTTGGAAAAAACACCCTTTCAACGCATAGACAACGCCTGGTGAGAATACTCTGCTTCTATGCTAGGAAAGAAATCTTAAAATTCTGGAAAAAGAATTCAGTCCCCACCATAGGTACGTGGGCAAAAACTATTAACAGTGCTCTGCCTATGTATAGGACTACATATCTAAACAGAAAGAGTCCTAAGACATTCAATAAAGTTTGGGGTATATGGGAAAGCAGGATACTTGATCCTACAAATGAGAACTTCATTCCAATCTTGGAGTGAGTCGGGCGGGCTCCGGTTCTGGGGCGGACAGTGCTTCTCTTTCTCCTCCTTCCTTTCACTTTTCATTCTTCCTTACCTTCCTTTGGGGCCCCTGTGCCCACCTTTTTACTCGTTTTCTCTCTGCAGAGCAGCTATACCAACAGCACCTAATAAATGTGATATATGAAGCGATATTAAAACAAAATGGCTCTGAACTATATTACTGTTAATTATTACAATATTTTCTGTACAATATCTCGACATAAGTCCGCCTAAATGTATGTATTTTATGTTGTATATTGTATCCTTGCCTTTTTAACCTTGTAAAACTCAATGAAATCTTTACTGTAAAAAAAAAAAGTCAAACACTGCAGACTGAACCTGACTTATCTGTACATTTCTCTCTCTCCAGCATGTTTCCAGGCCCAGCAATACCTTGATTCTTCCATTCCGCACCTCACAGTGCTTACAGGCTCCTCATTCCTTTGCAGCTGCAACAGCCATGACTTTAGCAGTGAGCAGAAGAAAGCAGCTTCTTGAGAGGTCTTTCCTCTTCTGCGATTGTAGTTTAAAAGCCGAGAGAGAATATAATTCAAAATAAGTCTGCTCCCTCCTGCATCCCGTTGAGTACCTGCGCAGTATGCAGACAGCAGCAAATGAAAAACTGTGTCTAGTTGGCCTGTGTCTAGAAATGGCAGTACATGCACACATAGAAAACCCTTCTGTGACACATGCAATGCAGCACATAACCGTCAACTGAGTTTACCAGATATTGCTACTTATCTCAGTTACTTACAAAGGTTTTAGGAATCTTACATTACATAGAAAACCACACAATCTCTGCAGTATCACCAGTTGTCTGAATTTTACTATTGCTCATACCAATTACTTAAATCCTAAAATATGCTGTATTCAATGTCCCAGCTCTGCCTATTAATGTTTATGGTTGAATCTTTTTTTTAATTACTTTTCAATTAATTTATGAACAATTTACCAAATGGACAGTTATAAACTTCTTACATTATGACAAATGACTCAATGCATTCTTAGAGAACTGTCAAATGACAATTTGGCTTGTAGCAGCAAATACGTTCTTATTACAGTAAAATGTTATTGCTGTCATTTCCTAGTAATTTTAATTGCACACGTCTGAGCCATTTGCAACACTTAAAACAGAAGAGAACGAGAAAAATAATAGTATATAGACATTCAAAAACTGTTACCAGTTTCCTGTATCCTGTTGATATCTTCCAATCTAACGATTGGGTCACTTTACTTATGGGGAACACTCCCAATACACTAAATAAAAAGTAATAGTGAAAGCACTCAAGAGTACTGTAATCCCAGTAAATGAAGGGTTCATCAAGATACTTATCCTGGGTGTCACGCACCATTGTTGCCTCAAGCTTCAAAGTCACCTCAGGAAAAATACATAAATTGCATCATAGGGCAATACAGTATGATCCTTTTTCATTCAGGAAGAAATTTAATGAAATGGTTACGCATCTAACCAAGCTGCACCTGACAAACACTCACTGCATAGGGCTAATAAGCATTACAAAGGCACAACTGTGCTCATAGCAGTAGAACAGGTGCATTAAGAACTAATGTATCTCACAATACAAATAATTGAATCAAACGTATGAATTGCACATTAATACAACTTATTATTGGGGGACCTTACCCTTCTCTTTTTGAGAGAGACATCAGTTCCACGCTGCAAAGCATGTTAGCAGGGACGCCGCGCGCAGGCTTCTCTCGGGGTCCCCACCTGAACCTACATTTAAAATCACCCAACAATTTGGGAACATGCTAGCAACGTTGACTTGGGAGTAGTGTTGGGCGAACAGTGTTCGCCACTGTTCGGGTTCTGCAGAACATCACCCTGTTCGGGTGATGTTCGCGTTCGGCCGAACACCTGGTGGTGTTCGGCCAAACTGTTCGGGTTCGCCCGAACGGCTCATTGCCTGGCCGAACAGGGCCCCTGTTCGGCACGAACAGGGTCCTGTTCGCCCGAATACTGCCCCCCTATGGGGTCGCAGGCATAAGGGGGAAGCATGCCCCGATCGCGGGGGGGTCGGAAATTCCCCCCACCCCCTCCGCTAGCGCTCCCCCCTCTGCCCGCTTCCCCATTCAAAAGTTAGGAAGTGAAACTGTACCTGTGCGGTAGTGGGTGGCTGGCAGTGGACGGCACTATGGAGTGACTGAGGAGGAGTCCGGAGAGTGACGCGTTGAGGGAGGCCGGGCAGCGGGCGGTTCAGCAGTGCTGAACCGCCCGCTGCCCGGCCTCCCTCAACGCGTCACTCTCCGGACTCCTCCTCCTCCTCAGTCACTCCATAGTGCCGCCCACTGCCAGCCACCCACTACCGCACAGGTACAGTTTCACTTCCTAACTTTTAAATGGGGAAGCGGGCAGAGGGGGGAGCGCTAGCGGAGGGGGTGGGGGGAATTTCCGACCCCCCCGCGATCGGGGCATGCTCCCCCCTTATGCCTGCGACCCCATAGGGCCCCCAAAAGTGGGATGTTCGGGGAGTTCGGGGTTCGGCCCGAACATGCCGAACATTGCGGCCATGTTCGGCGAACTTTCCCGAACCCGAACATCCAGGTGTTCGCCCAACACTACTTGGGAGCAGCAGGGCCATATATAGGGGAAGGGGTGCGGTGTGTGGGCGGCGCCCCAGGTACTCTCACCGCCTGTATGTATGATCCTTTGCTGCAACCTGCAGCTTCACTTCAGACATCTGTGTTGTGTTTGGAATCAGTGATGAGCGAAAATGCCGATATTCTTTTCACATTATTTTTGCAAAAATAAGTACAATTTTCTTTTTTGATAAGCGAAGATACGCTTAAATAATTTAGCATTTTTTCTTTTTTGCTTTACTTTTTGCTTAAAAAGCAAAAATGTAGTTTAGCGGTTTTTCGCTTTAATCTTCTACATCCAATAACTAATGGGAGGCCTGATATGGGGAGAGAAGAAATTACTTCGTATAAACGTTTGCATTTTCGTGCAAAGCCCATTTGAAGATGGCAGTTATTTTCGAAAATTGAAGTTTGGTCAAAAATATGGCACTTGCTTTTTAAATTCACTATTTGGGTGAAAACGCAAAAAATTTGCATATTTTCATGGAAGAAACGTGAAAAAGAAAAGGGCACTTTAGAAGCGAAAATTACTTTGGCGAAAATTTGCAAGCAACACTGTTTGAGACCACATGTATTCACCATCTATATCTGGCACACACATGCAACTCCTATTGCTGCACGACTCCTCCTCACAGTTACTGCTTCCTTCAATTAGCTCCCAGAGGGTACTTAGGCTCATAAGGTAGTATGTTCCTGCTGAGATATAATCCACCACCCACACTTTGTTCTACTGAGTGTCAAAACCATGTTTTAAACATCTACCACCAACATGTGCATGCAATACTATGCTCCTCCCAGACAAGGGTGATGACCCAACTACAAACCAGTTATCAGCTCAGGGTCCAACCTATTCAACCTTTCTTTCCAACTATATTCTTGCAGTGGAATGTAGGTTTTGGGACTTTCTTCCAACCTTCATGTATAATCTCAATGAACCTGTTTATGAATGTTCGCTAGCTATAGAAACATTCTTCCAAGAAGAGGAAGACTCTTATTAATTTAGTCCATGAGATAATCTGTAAAATACTATCTGGGTCTCTGTAGTCAATCCATATGGTTTAGATGGCAATATTTTTTTCAAAGCTGGTGTTGTTTTTTGTCATTGGATTTTCTATGTTCACTACGCTCTTTATTATGTCTGCCCATTTAATAATGGAGGCAGAGCATTGGTTTCCAATACTGGGAAATACAATGTCTGACTGCTGCCAAGAAGTTACTTCGAGTTTTAAACTTTGTACTATAAAATCCAGAGATTAATGTTAATGTAATCTGGAGCAGCCACAATTATAGTATCTAATGAGATGAGACTGTGTTACTAATGCTATCAGATGTAATCTGCAGGACTGATCACTGGTTGCTTACCTGTGCCTTGTCCACTGGGCCTATACATAGTTACATAGTTATTTTGGTTGAAAAAAGACATACGTCCATCAAGTTCAACCAGTATAAAGTACAACACCAGCCTGCTCCCTCACATATCCCTGTTGATCCAGAGGAAGGCGAAAAAACCCTTACAAGGCATGGTCCAATTAGCCCCTAAAGGGAAAAATTCCTTCCCGACTCCAGATGGCAATCAGATAAAATCCCTGGATCAACATCATTAGGCATTACCTAGCAATTGTAGCCATGGATGTCTTTCAACGCAAGGAAAGCATCTAAGCCCCCTTTAAATGCAGGTATAGAGTTTGCCATAACGACTTCCTGTGGCAATGCATTCCACATCTTAATCACTCTAACTGTAAAGAACCCTTTCCTAAATAAATGGCTAAAACGTTTTTCCTCCATGCGCAGATCATGTCCTCTAGTCCTTTGAGAAGGCCTAGGGACAAAAAGCTCATCCGCCAAGGTATTATATTGCCCTGTGATGTATTTATACATGTTAATTAGATCCCCTCTAAGGCGTCTTTTCTCTAGACTAAATAAACCCAGTTTATCTAACCTTTCTCGATAAGTGAGACCTTCCATCCCACGCATCAATTTTGTTGCTCGTCTCTGCACCTGCTCTAAAACTGCAATATCTTTTTTGTAATGTGGTGCCCAGAACTGAATTCCATATTCCAGATGTGGCCTTACTAGAGAGTTAAACAGGGGCAATATTATGCTAGCATCTCGAGTTTTTATTTCCCTTTTAATGCATCCCAAAATTTTGTTAGCTTTAGCTGCAGCTGCTTGGCATTGAGTATGATTATTTAACTTGTTGTCAATGAGTACTCCTAAGTCCTTCTCCAAGTTTGATGTCCCCAACTGTATCCCATTTATTTTGTATGGTGCTAGACCATTAGTACGTCCAAAATGCATGACCTTACATTTGTCAACATTGAATTTCATCTGCCATGTATGTGCCCATATAGCCATCCTATCCAGATCCTGTTGCAATATGACATTATCTTCCTGAGAGTTGATGATTCTGCACAATTTTGTATCAGCTGCAAAAATAGCAACATTGCTCACTACTGCATCTACTAGGTCATTAATAAATAAATTGAAGAGCACTGGACCCAGAACAGACCCCTGTGGGACCCCACTGCTAACAGTCTCCCATTTTGAGTACGATCCATTGACCGCAACTCTTTGTTTTCTGCCCATTAGCCAGTTCCCTATCCATGAACACAGACTCTTCCCCAGTCCTTGCATCCTCAACTTTTGCACCAGACTTTTGTGGGGAACAGTGTCGAAGGCCTTTGCAAAGTCCAAGTATATCACATCTACAGCATTCCCAATATCCATATTAGCATTCACTACCTCATAAAAGCTGAGCATGTTAGTCAAACAGGACCTGTCTTTAGTAAACCCATGTTGATGCTGAGAAATAAGATTATTTTCTACTATGAAGTCATGTATAGTATCTCTTAGTAACCCCTCAAATAGTTTGCATACAACTGATGTTAAACTTACAGGTCTATAATTTCCTGGATCAGATTTTTTGCCCTTCTTAAATAATGGGAAAACGTGGGCTGTACGCCAATCCACTGGGACTCTGCCAGTTGCAAGAGAGTCACAAAAGATAAGATAAAGGGGTTTATCTATAACTGAACTTAATTCCCTTAGGACCCGAGGATGCATGCCATCCGGGCCAGGTGCCTTGTCTATTTTTAATTTATTTAGTCTTGCCTTTACTTCTTCCTGCGTTAAGTATTTAATATTACAGTTAGAAGATTGAGACTCTTCCGCCTCTGTAGTTTGCAACAGTGCTGTTTCTTTTGTGAAGACAGAAGCAAAGAAAGCATTTAATAACTCTGCCTTACCTTGGTCATCCACTATGCTCTTCAATCTCTCCCCCTGCAACAGCACTGGATTAGCTCCTGGCTCTGGGTGGCCTGTGGCGGCTGTGGCTTTACAAGACTCCATGCTTGGCGGTGTCCAGCCTGCTGTGTTATCACGTTAAACTCCCCCCCCCCTATTTTACTGCCTACCTTGTTGTGGTTTTTGTTGGTAAAGGGGGGGGAGGGGGGAGAGCTGGGTAATTCAGCTATAGCTGAATGTACTTATGTTTAATGTCTTAATCCTATACTTAATCGACTCTGTCTGGTTGGCTAACCTAATAAGTTTTGCATTTTTTATTGTTTGATTTGTAAATGCTTTATAAAGCACCATGGCCTTTTGATCAGCATATTCATGTCATGAGTAAGGGCTGTCTCTGACACAGGAGACCAGGGTTCATATCTTGGCTCTTCCTGTTCAGTAAGCCGGCACCTATTCAGTGAGAAGACCTTGGCAAGACTCCATAACACTGCTACTGCCTAGTGAGTGTGCCCTAGTGGCTGCAGCTCTCGCTCTTTCAGTCCGTCAGGTTAAAAAATGAAATACCATTCCCTGGATATTTATATAATGATACGCCAAAATTTACTGATGCTGGGCAATTTCACCAAATGGATAGATATGTGCCAGGGTTATCCCACATCTCCAGCATATGTCAAAGGCTTGGAGTTAAAGTAATGTTAGGGTCATTAGAACCATCTTAATGCTAATTTATAATTATTTTCCTGTGCACATGTATCGAGAGCTTAGATCTAGATGTATGAGTAAGTTATGCTTCTCTTTCCTTATTAATTAGGAGGAAGAGTCGCAATCACCTGTTAACAAATGCTATATAGAGCAGGGATGGTATGGGATGGTGGATTATCAGCAAAACACAACTATATAAAGTCTCATTCATTCCTAGTTTAGCTCTGCATGCTGTTATTCAGGTTGGAATTATCCATTAGTTCCCCTAGAACCCAACAATGTAATAAAGGTTTGATGGAGGGTACCACTGCCCATATCTATAATAAGTCTGGCCTATGGCTATGAATCCCAGCTCATACCCAATGGTACCTGTTGGCCTGGCTGCATCTTCTGGAATGTTGATTATGAAATCTATTATTGTAGAGGTAGCTGCAGCTGTCAGTGGATTTTCTGTATAATGATGTACGCAGTTTTGGACACTGTGGAGTCAAAGGAATTCACAGAGTTCATGGAGCAGTCAGTTTAACATGAGTGATAGTTAATAAACATTGTCAACAAATTTGTACCATTCTATCTCATTCACAACAAGCAGTTCTCTAGAGTTCATTAATCAGCATATAACCTAGCATGTTCAGTTTGCCATCATCCATATCTCTAAACTCTACATCTAGTATCATGTTAAGGGGCTGAATGTAAAGAGGACAGGCTCCCTTTAAGAATGAGTGATGATGAAGGTTTCTGAGGTCTGCAGGGATGGCGAGTGTTCTGTTGTTCTGTCATGAAAGTATTTACAGCTTGGAGACAGAGCATATAGTAATTGCCCACCTCAGCACCAGGCTAATGCTGTCAGTTGTAATAAGGCCACTTAGGAGTTGGTTTTCATGTACTTTTTCATAGCTATTATTTTACCTCTGCTTCCTGTTTGATGTTCCACCAGACAGCTTTCACAACCTTTTTGAAAGTAGACCCCTGGAAATATTGTAAGTTTGCTGGTTGTCTATTTTGAAACAGTTTTTCTCTTTTATTAAGGCTCCTAAAGCTTTTTGTTTTCAATATACCTTGCAAAGCAGAATGTTACAGCTCCGAAGCAATGCATCTGTTTGGTTAAACTGAATAAGAAATAATTATGTGTTGCAAACCTGACATATAGCAGTGCTGCAGTGAGAAACCTGCAATAACTATTAGAAATAGATTTTTGTAAAGACAACATAGGCAGCTGCATAGGTCCACAAAGATTCCGGGGCTGCAGAATACCTCTCAGATAATGATTACCACAGAAATAATGAAGTTTTCTATTCACCTTCAGTTTTATAAATTCTACTGTTATAGTGAACTCAGTGACGCAGGTGGCTGCTGTGTCTTCGATTTCAAAATTTGAAGACATTGGGTAAACTTAGTGCTGACACTGAAACTCAAATATGGTGAACAGTGAGGATTGATTTTGGTTAGTTTGATAAGTTTTATTAGTCAGGAAAGTTGCAAAGAAAGAACTTTGCACTAGGGAGACAAAACTGACCCTACAGTGAGAGGCATACAGAGGCTGCCATGTTTATTTATTTTTCTAAACAATACCAGTAGCTTGGCTGTCTTGCAGATACATGTGGCTTCAGTCGTGTCTGAATGCATGCAGTTAATGTAATCAAACTTTGGTCAGAACACCTGATTTGTATGCTGGTTCAGTGTCAGTGGTTTATAGGACAATTACCAAAGTTAAGATTTTTCCCTAACTGCAGTTTTGTAAAAGTAATACCTTTTAAGGGCTAACTGATAAAGTTATATTATACAAGCTTTGTGGGATCTAGTCCCCTTCTTCAGGCAAATTTCCAGATGTTAGCTGAAGGTATTACTAAAAGGTATTACTTATTAAAATAATAAGTAAACAATTTTTATTATTGAAAGGTATTAATTTAAAAAAAAAATTCTACCTACTTGTTTGGTTAACAAAGTACAGAAGCTTTTTTTTCCTTAACTGCTGTAATACTTGGAGGTGAACGACTGGCAATGGAATGTAGCACTGAAAGTTAAAAACATTTTTACCACTGATGGTGTTGGATGGCAGAACGGTCCACTCCCAGAGGTGGCTCCGTCCTTTGAAGAATTGTGGATGTGGCTGAATCTAAATACTGTTCTCACCTACAGCACCAGCCAAAAGCCGCATGGCCATGACGTTAAGATAGCGTGAGGAGTGAGAGACAACCTGTCTCACTCCTTATATGCAGAACGGACGCAATGCGCAAAATCAAGCGAAGGTACCGCTCAATGGCTGTCTGCCATGGCAAACAGCATTCCTTTTGCTGGTGGAGGTTTTCTGTGCTTTATATATAGCAATGGTCACACAGCCGATGAGAAGAGATCACACCACGGGCAGATATAAAGGGGGCAGTGGGAGGGGCTTTTTTTATTCCTTCTTGCGTTCTCTGTGTGTTAGCAGAGACAGACAGGGGGAGAAGTTTATGCATCACAAAGAGATAGCTTGCAGTTAGATCTGTTTTTTTTTTTCAATTCAGAACCGTGATTTAAAAGGTGTATTATATGCAGAAGTGATATTTGTAGGAATTATTGTGTTCTGAAGTGGTTAGGTAAGTGTGTGTAGTTACACTGCTTACATGTATTGACAGCTATTGAGAAGTAGGATTAAGACAGTGCAGATTTACATAAACTGGAATTATGTGGACAGCAAGGTACCCAGGACCGGATTTGTACTCTTTGCCACCCAAGGCCAATGTCACCAGCCGCCCCCCTTCAGGATAGGTAGCAAGATGACCCCTCCCCCCTTCCCTCCAGTATAGGTAGCGAGATAATCCCTTCCCTCCAGTATAAGTAGCCAGATGACCCCTCCCATCTTTACCTCTAGTGTAGGTAGCCTGATGATCCCTTCCACCCCAGTATAGGTAGTTAGATGACTTCCTTAATCCCTCCCTTTCCTACTCCCCCCCTCCTTTCAGTACCGCTTGCCTCCACACCACAGCAGCCATCAGTGTCACTTACTTCTCTGCTCGTCTCCAGAGCAGAAGCTTCCTCTTCCCCTCCGTCTCCAATGCTGCCCAAGTCCGTAGCCGCACGCTACAACGCCAACGTACTCAGAGAGCAAGGTGGGCGCTGCACAGGTGGCTAGCAGCAGAGTACCGCGGTCAGGCACTTTCCTGATCTCCGTGCATTGCAGCATTTGCAAGCTTGCAAATGCTGCACCAGTGAGTCTGCTGCTTTGGTGCCCTTGCTCCTGTCATGACCTAAGCCATGGCCTAGGTGGCCTAGGCCTAAATCCGGCCCTGAAGGTACCTGCAGTTGTCCAGAGTCCAGTGTGGTTGCAGCTAGCTGTACTGCACCTAGAACTGAGAGAAGTATTGTCACATAGTACTCCTTCAGCTGGTGTAGCCTAGGTAGAACTGTGTGTAGAACTAGGTAGGTACTGTACTACTACTGCAGGTTCATATTGTCTCTTAACTAGATGTATTGTACAACCAACATAGAGAACTGTCATTCCTAGGAGTTAATGCATGCTGCTTTAGTATGTATTTACTTACTGTACAAGTCCAACCAAGCAGTTGTGCTGTACTGTGTCCACTGACCACCTCAATAAAAATGAAAAATTTCATTTTGATTCAGGGTGATTGACTGTTATGCTGTCTTTATGCCGTTCCAACCTTTTGGCCATTTCCCCTCCCTTGTTGCCACTGATCTCCTACACATACCCTAGCAAATTTGGTGGTTCTAACATGTATAGGCACTTTTATTATTATTATTATTCTCTAGTATTTATATAGCGCCAACATCTTTCACAGCACTTAACAGAGTTTATAATTTTCTCACAACCTGTCCCTCAGAGGGGCTCACAATCTAATCCCTACCACAGTCATATCTCCATCCTAGTCCAGGCCCAATTTAGGGGAAGCCAGTTAACTTATCTATGTTTTCGGGATCTGGGCGGAAGCCAGAGTGCCCTGAGGAAACCCACACAGGCTCCAGAAGAACATGCAAACTCCACGTAGGTAGTGCCCTGGCTGGAATTCAAACCAGAGACAAAGCACTGCAAGATGAGAGTGCTATCCAATAAGCTATGTGCTGTTTTGCTATTAACCTTTAAAGTCATGCCATTGACTTTAACCACTTTACCCCCACGCGTACGCATTTATCCGTCCCCTTTTCCATCCTTTCACCCCCAGGGACGGAGAAATGCGTACTTTCCGCGCTCCCGCCGCTGCCCGTGCTCCCGCTCGCTCTAGCGCGCACTCCCGCTAGTAAACACGCCGCCGGCCGCTCGCCCGGAGATCCATGAACAGGAAAATCCATTCCCATTCGTTGATCTAAGCCCCGCAATGATCCGCTGCGTATCCGCTAAGCAGCCTTCTCCTTACTGAAAAGAATTGATTCAGAAGGAATTGATTCTTGCCATACACTGCACATCAATTTCCAGCAGGGTATCCATTGAAAATCAATCGAACTGTATAGTTGCACTGTTTGTTGCAGTGCTAAGCTATAGGTCATCGATCTTCCAATGCTCTTTCCTCTTCAATTTTCCAGCCCGTCTGATTGATACTTTCCATTGATTTTTAGTCAAAATCGATATAAATTGATTGATCTGACATTTTGAGAAATTGATTCCAAGCAGATAAATTGAATCTGCAAAGAATCGAAATGAGAAAATCAATTAGCTTATGGCCACCTTTAGTTCACCATCACCAAGTAAAACAAAATGTTTGCCCCAATATCTTGGCACTAATGTAGCTGCAATGGATTGGATACAGACTGTGCTGACCTATTGGCCGAAGGTTTCATCCAAAAACAAGCCTCGAAAAAATGACCTTTTTTGCCTGTATCTCTCTGCAGCAATCTCTGAATTCTAAAGTAGAATATAATTCAAAATGTACTGCTAAGACAGTGGTTACACTACAGCAATGCTGCAAGCTTTCATCATGTTTAATAGCAGTCTGAAAATAAGGCATTTTTGTGGATTTCTTTAGTGCTCAATTGTAATAAGAGAAGTAAAACTCATAGTTTCGTGTTTTTATTCTAGCGCAAAATAAGTATGAACAAAGCGTTGTGATTGAATACAGAACATGAGGCAGCATTTTTGTTTTGTCTCAATTCAGCAAAGATAAATAATTTGGATGCTTGAAATCTCAATTTAAAGTGATCTGAATATGAGTGAGCTGAGGCTGAGGTAGGAAAGGAACTGTAATTTACAGACATACTTGAGATTTAACTTCAGCAATAAAATATAATGAATGCTCTTCAAAGCTCAGCAGGTAGCGAAAAACAAGATACTGTGAGACACTGAGAGCTGATGTTCAAGTTCCCATTGTGCAGGAAATGCTGTATAAAGCATATAAGTCAGCTATGTACTGAGTAAGAAGTCAGGCCACCCAAAATGATCCGTTGTTTGGGTATATGGTAAAGTGTATGTCAGTAATCCTGCACTTACCATGTCAGTCTCTGTTGCCCCCGCTGGCAGCGCATCTGGGACTTCCGCTGCGGCTGGCCGCATTGACAGGGATGGTGTCGGCAGTGTTCATGCGGAGGTCCGGCTGCATGTTACTCAGACTGTTAATGAGGGTGGACGCATGCACTGGCAGCGGCGCTCCTCTTATGCTCTAAGGAAGCGTGTCAGCTGATCACCTATCAGCTGACACGCATGGCTCCACCTCCGGTTCCTGATTGGCCTAGCGGCTCGGGGGCGTGGTTTTCTGCTTACCCGGGCTTCTTAAGCACTGTTCTGACACTTGCTCACTGTCTGCTCTAGCTAACACTTCGCAGTGAAGGCTTCAGACCTTAGTCAGTTCTGTGTGTGGCTTGAACCGGCAGGACCCCAGGGATTCCATACTAGCTCAGCTATTTATATATTGATTATACCTGTGTTTGACTTCTGCTTGTTTCTCTGACTTCTCTTTGCCTGCCGATTTTGTACCTTTGCCAATCTGATCTGTTGCCGACCATTGCCTGATTATTCACTTAGATTTAGCCTGCCGATTCTGTACCTCTGCCAATCTGACCTGATGCCGACCTCTGCCTGATTACTCACTTAGAGATTGCCTGACGATTTTGTACCTGACCAATCTGATCTGTTGCCAACTCGATTTGTCTGACCATTCTTATATCTGTATTCAGTGTTGTTCTGCCTTCTACTGTTACTGTCTATAAGACTTTACCCTTTCAGGCAAAGTCTGATATTTGTCTGTCTGCTAAAGCCCACACACACTAGCAGATCGTTACAGTGTATTGGTCTATGGTCATTACACATTGCTTCGCTTGCACTAGACTTTGTTAAAGTGCACCTCCTGGAATAAAATCAACACTTTCAGCACAGGCAACAGAAGTTAGAACAGAGTAGCAGGGAAAATGTCTAAAAACTGACGGCTTGTGCCTTACAATCCAGGTTTTGTTAGTTAGCCACTTCCATTTCTGGAAAACTGCCATGGCAATTTTCTGCTTTTGCAAAGAATTAAGCCCCCTCTACACCATTCAATTTCAGGCGCAATCGATTGAAATTGACTCAAATTCAATTAGATCGATTAAATCCGACATGTCCAATCAGGATTCGATCGATCCTGTGATTGATTTTGGCTAGTTGTCTATGCAAATAGATCACACGATTGAACATGTCGTATTTAATCTATCTAATCGAATTTGATTCAATCGAATTTGATCGATTGTGCCTGAAATTGAATGGTGTAGAGAGGGTTTAGATTGTATCATCAGTGGTAGATGACTTATTGTGTGGCCTGATGGGTACTCTGCTTCTACCGGTGCCACTGAACCAGCCTATAGCCCCCTCTACACCATTCAATTTCAGGCACGATCCATCGAATTCGATTGGAACGAATTCGATTAGATCAGTTAAATCCGACATGTCAGATCGGGATTCGATCGATTTGCATTGAAAACTAGCCAAAATTGATCACGCGAACAATCGAATCCCGATCGGACATGTCGGATTTAATCAAATTCGATCCAATCGAATTCAGTAGATCGCGCCTGAAATTGAATGGTGTAGATGGGGCTTAACTCAGAGAGGAAGGTAAAGAGAGACGAAAATACAGCGTCAGCCCCAGCATGTTGCATTCCAGAGCTGCCACAATGCTTCCCTGCTGCTTAATGAAATAGTCATAGTAGGTGTCACTCTGACTCCTTTTTACTTTGGAATTTACTGTGACTATCCACTTTAGTATTTGCCAATGATCTTCTATTCTCTGGTCTTTTAAATCTAGAGTAAACAATCAGTATTCCTCTAGAGGGTGCTGATCCGAATGCCTAGTACACATGATGAGATTTTATGGCATATTTCCTGCCAGATCGATTATTTCCAACTTGTCCGATCTGATTTAATTTACCAATCGATTTTCCATTTACTTCTTTGGAAAATCGATCGGAAAATCGAACAGAAATCAGATCGGACATGTTGGAAATAGACGATCTGGCAGTAAATCTGCCAGAAAATCTCATTGTGTGTACTAGGCATAGTATATCATCTGTAATCCACTAGGAGATTGCACAGTAGTGGTAGAGGAACTGCCCAGGTGCAAAAACTACATAGGTGGACCTGTAAAAACTACATAACCCATAAGTACTTACCATCACTTTAATAGGTAGCACTTTCTTAAAAAATAAACATTCAAGTTCATCAATGAAGCATCACAAATAATGGCAAAAACAATCTTTGAGTTGCAACCCAATAAATTGAGGTAGCAACAATCAGCTGTATCCAGCAATAAAGTTCCATGGGCAATATGGCTTCATGCAGTCTGACAATGTGGCCATTTAAAGATAACCCGAGTTGGGTTCAGAGACTGAAATCAATAATCATGAGAAAAAGCACTCACAACAGGGAAGGCTGATCAGGAGGCCTGTGTGAGAGACAGCAAGCCGGTGTTCCTATTGAATGATATTCAGGATTTTTATTATTCCAACACGCATCCCCTTCAGAACTTGCAGCTCTGATCAAGTGTCCAGGGCCGGGCCGAGGCATAGGCTGGAGAGGCTCCAGCCTCAGGGCGCAGTGTAGGAGGGGGCGCACAATTCATTCAGCTTTCATTCCTAATTGTGTTTGAAGCAGAAAGAAACAAGAAAAGGGGATACATGGCAGTGACTGCAAGCCAGATAACTAGATAGTAAGGTGTTGAGGAGGTTGTGGGCCCTGTGGCGCTTCTTAGTCTAATAGTAATCAGTGTGTGATGGCTGGGGTGGCAGGGATGGAGGGGCACACTTTGGTGTCTCAGCCTTGGGTGCTGGAGGACCTTGTCCCGGCTCTGCAAGTGTCCGATAATTGCCTACATGTGCTTCATGGTAGGACCCTCCTGGATGGGCCCCAGAATCCTTTAGAACCCATACACTTCTCTCCCCTGTGATGCTCTATTGATGGCCCAGCCCACAATGAATCACTGCTTAATATGCAAATCGACCCTTTGTTGTCCCTGAAAGCCAAAACATACCTCCAAAGCCCCTGGAATGCAACGATGTGTCAAGTTGTTAATTTTACAGAGCCAATCTAATCCAACATGCATACAGACTGTTTTAGTGTGGTTGATCCTCATCAGTACATGGCATGGATTAATGTGGCTCTATGTGGCAGGATTTTAAACACCCAGAGTTACAGATTGCCCAGCAAGCGCTTGGTGAACCAAAACTCCTAGGAGTGTGTAAGGGGCCAAAAACCACCAAAAAGCCTTCTTACTAAAACGCTATGCAAAACATAAATTTGCCTTCTTACAACAGAAGGAATTGTAGTTATTGAGGTTGGAGTGAGCATATGATGTCTCCCACAATGCATCACTGCTGAATATGCAAACTAGGCCTGAAATTTCAATTTCCGTGATGACGTCATTTCTGCATTGGGGAAGTTTGAAGTAGTGGCTTCAAACTTCCCCCAAGTCTAGTGTTGGGCGAACAGTGTTCGCCACTGTTCGGGTTCTGCAGAACATCACCCTCTTCGGGTGATGTTCGAGTTCGGCCGAACACCTGATGGTGCTCGGCCAAACCGTTCGGCCGCATGGCCGAACTAAGAGCGCATGGCCGAACGTTCCCCGAACGTTCGGCTAGCGCTGTGATTGGCTGAACGGGTCACGTGGTTCGGACCCGAACGCGCTCTGATTGGCCGAACGGTCACGTGGTTCGGGTAAATAAATACCCGAACCACGTCATATCTCCGCCATTTCTCTGTGGGTTTAGCTTTGGGTAGGCAGGCAGGGTAGTTCGCTCTCCAGCCACGCTAGCCAGGGTCCCCCCCAGTCATTGTGTGTCGCTGCTGGGAACAGTAGTACACCGCTCGCTCAGCCACACTATATATAGCATTGTTTACTGCCACTGTGTACCTCGCTCAGCCACACTATATATAGCATTGTGTTTACTGCCACTCTGTGTACACGGCTCAGCCAGACTATATAGCATTGTGTGTACTGCCACTGTGTACCTCGCTCAGCCACGCTATATATAGCATTGTGTTTACTGCCACTCTGTGTACACGGCTCAGCCAGACTATATAGCATTGTGTGTACTGCCACTGTGTACCTCGCTCAGCCACGCTATATATAGCATTGTGTTTACTGCCACTCTGTGTACACCGCTCAGCCAGACTATATAGCATTGTGTGTACTGCCACTCTGTGTACACGGCTCAGCCAGACTATATAGCATTGTATGTACTGCCACTCTGTGTACACCGCTCAGCCAGACTATATAGCATTGTGTGTACTGCCACTCTGTGTACACGGCTCAGCCAGACTATATAGCATTGTGTGTACTGCCACTGTGTACCTCGCTCAGCCACGCTATATATAGCATTGTGTTTACTGCCACTCTGTGTACACGGCTCATCCAGACTATATAGCATTGTGTGTACTGCCACTGTGTACCTCGCTCAGCCACGCTATATATAGCATTGTGTTTACTGCCACTCTGTGTACACCGCTCAGCCAGACTATATAGCATTGTGTGTACTGCCACTC
Source organism: Hyperolius riggenbachi (assembly GCF_040937935.1). Classification (NCBI taxonomy): domain Eukaryota; kingdom Metazoa; phylum Chordata; class Amphibia; order Anura; family Hyperoliidae; genus Hyperolius; species Hyperolius riggenbachi. The sequence goes on along the minus strand of NC_090652.1, from coordinate 137,200,611 downwards.
TGTGTACACGGCTCAGCCAGACTATATAGCATTGCGTACTCTGCCAGTCAGTGTGTATATTGCTGGGATCAGTAATACTCCACTCACCGCCAACCACTATATGAGCTCACCATGAGTTCCTCAGAGACCTCCGCTGTGAGCAGCACTCCCAACAACAGCAACAGCCAACGCCCCACGCAAGCTATAACATCCACCCCAGCAGCCAGTGGTCAGCAGCAGCCCTCCCCAGAGGAGAACGTTGTGTCCATCGGTCCATCGCCAGAGCGATTAATGAGGGCTGCCATTGAGGAGATGATGGGGCCTGATGTGGAGGAGGAGGTCTGGCTCAGGCCAGCATCCCAAGTTAATGTTGAGGACAATGAGGGGTCTGTGTCTGGGGATGTTGGGGTGGCAGAGGTGGTGGGTGGGTCAGACTCAGGAGAAGAGTTGTATGATGAGGATGATGATCGGGACCATCTGTATGTGCCTCAGAGTCCGACCCCGGAAAACATGTTGTATCGTGTGTTTAGGTACTAAAATCTGCGTTCCCACTTCCCAGTACTGCCCGCAGTGCCCGGGTCCACGGATCCATATAATTTTTTGGGCAGCACTATCAAACTGTGGTACTATGAGTGAGTTGCCATGGTCCTTCTGTGCTGCCTGTCACACTCACCGTCTGTCTGCAGATGGATTGTTCAACACAGCTACGCCATCTGACATGTAGTCCTGGACCTTGACCATCTTCTCCAGGCGATTGGTGTTGGAGGACGTGGAACTGCCCGATTGCTGTTCTGTGGGCTGCTGCATGGGTGTCAGAAAATGTTCCCACTCCAAGGACACTGCCAATACCATTCCCCTTTCGGCACTAGCAGCAGCTTGTGTTCTTTGCTGCCCTCCTGGTCCTCCTGGGTTTGCTGAAGTCAGTCTGTCGGCGTACAACTGGCTAGAGAAGGAGGAGGATGTCAATCTCCTCTCTAAAGTCTCCATCCTCAAGGGCCTGCTGGAATTGTTCCATTTTTGACCTGTCTGACACTTTCTTCAATCAGTTTTTTAACATTGTGTTTGTATAAACTGGATATAAACCCAGTAATTGGTGTTGTCCAGATTCCAGAATAATGAATAATAATGAATAGTGAATAATACGCAGGCCGCGTTCAATGCAGTCTAGCATGAATTGGGCCATGTGTGCCAGAGAGTCCTGCCAGACTCCTCTGTCTTCATGTTCTTGTGAGCGTTGTGATTGTTGTGATGCACCATATTCGTCACCAGCATCACTTTCTTCCTCTTCTGCTGTCCATTCCCGCTAAATTGTGGAAGTCCAACGTGCACCGCTCTGTCCCTCGGCAGTGGGGGCATCCAATTCCTGCTCCAACTCCAGCTGTTCCTCGTCCTGTTCTTTGTCATAGCTGGGACCAGCGTTTCCTGAGGCAGGTTGCCTGATGTTGGTATCATCACGCTGATCGTTTTCATCTTCAGAATCCCCCACTTGCATCATGCCAGGGGTTTCCATCTTCAACATTGATTTCTTCAGTAAACACAGCAGTGGTATTGTAATGCTGACTGTAGAGTTGTCACTGCTCAGTCACGCAACGTGGATTGCTCCAAATTTTGGAGGACTTGGCAGAGATCCAACATGGTGGCCCAATCAGATCCACAGAAGCTTGGTAGCTAGCTGCTGGAATGCGCCTCGGCACTGCGCAAAAGCGTGCTAGCATGTGCAGCGTAGAATTCCAGCGCGTAGGGAGGGACATCACCCAGCGAGCGATGGTGCGCTAGATTAAAGCGCTCCTGCATCTCTTGGTGAGTCCTTCAGAAGCGGTACTGGACTTTTAACAATGTTTTTTTTTTCCTTCAACAGAAGATCTGCCACGTTGGAGTGAGGAGGACACCGCCGACCCCGACACCAAGCTGAACCCCGGCGAACTCCAAGCAGAGGATCTTCAGGAACCCTCAAGGCTTTGAGCAAGCTGAGGAGGATCAGCAGTCCCGACGAGACCTCTCCTCATATGCGACTGAGTGCAGTGGAGCTCCCCAGAACAACCTCTCAGTTGTCACTTTGTCACTGGTCACTTTGTCACTTTGTCATTTTGTCACTTGTCACTTTGTCACTTGTCACTTGTCATTTTGTCACTTTGTCACTTGTCACTTTGTCACTTGTCACTTGTCACTTTGTCACTTGTCACTTGTCACTTTGTCATTTTGTCACTTTGTCATTTTGTCACTTTGTCACTGGTCACTTTGTCACTTTTCACTTGGTCACTTGTCACTTGGTCACTTGGTCACTTGTCCAGATGATCTCGGTACACCTCCTGCGATTCAAATTCCTGCACACATTGCTCTGGGATTTGGGTGTGATGAATGATGCATCTAACTGGCCACCGGAGGCAATTAAGGCCTTCAAAACATTGAAAGCAGCTTTCTGTTCCGCCCCCATTTTGCGTCATGTTGAGTTGTTGACGTCATGTTCATCCTCGGCCTCGCCTTGCATTTCAGTGCGAGGTGCATTTTCCACAGAAAAAGGTTGTGAATCCGGGCACAACATTTGTGGCTGTTCCATTGACCTTTCACAGGTAGAAGATTGTGGGGGTGGGAATAGCTCCTCCGAATAGCCCATTGTGTCCTGAAAACTACTCATTGCATTGCTTTGCGCACACATTTTTTTGTCCTCATGCAAGGCCTGAGTTGCACCTGAAAGCGTGGCCTTCTCCTCCTGCGCCTCCTCCTGTTCCATCATGTCTGCTGCTGCTGGGTTAGCGTTGACGCCCGGTCCCTGTTTATTGAACCTCTTATCTTTATTACATTTATGACTGCATGGCGGTAAAAAGCATGCTATCCGCACGCTTCTTGTCCTCATGCAAGGCCTGGGTTGTTGTGTCTCAAAAAGCATGGCCTTCTCCTCCTGCGCCTGCTCCTGTTCCATCACGTGTGCTGCTGCTGGTGCTGGGTTAGCGTTACCGGTCCCTTTTCCTGGAACCTCTTCTTTGTATTACATTTATGACTGCATGGCGACAAAAAGCATGTTACCTGTGCAAAGAAACATGACATTTTCCACATTTAAAAGACAGTTTTTCCTTTGAAACTTTACAATCAATTTTCTCAAAAACTATAAGCTCTTTTTCAAATATTTTTTTCCCTCTTGTACCCACTCCCAAGGTGCACATACCCTGCAAATGTGGGGTATGTAGCATGTAAGGAAGCTTTACAAAGCACGAAAGTTCGGGTCCCCATTGACTTCCATTATGTTCGGAGTTCGGCGCAAACACCCGAACATCGCGGCGATGTTTGGCGAACCCGAACATCTAGGTGTTCTCCCAACACTACCCAAGTCCCAACATGTGCGGCCGGCAGCATCGGCAGTGTTGGACATACCTTCCAACACGAGTCCAAAGCTGTGCGTCCTCTCTTGCCGTCTGCCGGCTCTTGTGCACAGCATACTTCCTGGTTCCTGTATGTCACATGTCATACAGGAAATATGCCGTGTATTAGAGCCTGCAGGAGGCAAAGTGGATAGACGGGCATTGCTGGACTTGTGCTGGAAGGTATGTCCAGCACTGCCGCAGCTTGGGGGCACAGAGAGAGGCACAGAGAGACACAGGGCAGGCACAGAAAGATACAGGATGGGCACAGAGAGAGACCCAGCGTGAGCACAGAGAGACAAAAGTGGCATAAAGACACAAAGGGGGCAAGAGAGAGACGCAGGGGGGGACACAGACAAAGGGGGCACAAAGAGAGACAGGGAAAGAGCGCATAGAGGTTAGGAACAATTCTTGATTTGAAGGAAATCATGAATAAAATCGAAATCGTGATTTCGGACAGAAATCGCTCAATTCAATTTTTTCCTAAAATTTTTCAGGCCTAATGCAAACCATGCCTTTGTTGTCCCTGAAAGTCAAAACACCTTCAGGACTGCTGGAATGTATTGATGTGTAATCTTGTTAATTGTACAGAGCCACAATAATTCAACATGCATACAGACTGTTTCATATTGGTTGGTCCTCATCAGTACATGGCATGGATTAATGTGGCTCTATGCGGTAGGACTTGAAACACCCAGAGTAACAGATTGCCCAGCAAGCTCATGGTGAACCAGAACTTCTAGGAGTGTGTAAGAGGCTAAAAAGGTCCAAAAATTTGCATTCTAATTAGTATATAATAATGATTTTAGAATGACTTAGTTAACCAAGTAAAACAAAAAGTTGGCTCCGGTATCTTGGCACCTACATGACTGTAATGCACTGGACACAGACTGTGCTGACTATTGCCCAAAGTTTTATCCAAAAACAAGCCTGGAAAAAATGACCCTTCTCTGTATCTCCAGCAATCTCTGAATTCTAAAAAGGGATATAATTCAAAATGTATTGTGAAGACAGTGGTTACATGGCTTTCATCCAGTTTAATAGCAGTCTGAAAATAAGGCATATTTAGTCGATTTTATGTGCTCAATTGTATGAAGAAAAATAAAACTCATAATTTCAGATTACAGCATCTTTTTATTTCAGTTCAAAATAAATATGAACAAAGCATTGTGATTGAATACAGAACATGAGGCAGCATTTTTGTTTTGTCTCATTTCAACAAAGATAAATAATTTGGATGCTTGAAATCTCAATGTAAAGTGACCTGAATATGGGTGGGCTGAGGTAGGAAAGGAACGGTAATTTACAGACATACTTGAGATTTAACTCCAGTCCAGCAACAAAATAAAACGAATGTTCTTCAAAGCTCTGCAGGTAGCAAAAAACAAGATACTGTGAGACACTGAGTGCTGATATTCAAGTTCCCATTGTGCAGGAAATGCTGTATAAAGCATACAAGCCAGCTTTATATATGTACCAAGTAAAGAGTCAGGCCAACCAAAACAATCAGAGGTTTGGGTATATGATGGCAGGGTGGTCATTGGTCAACATACATTGCTTCACTTGCTCTAGAATGTGCATATGTTTGCTGATGAATACAGATCTTCTGTCCACTTGACCGAATCTTTGGATTCTATATCAGCTTATAAAGTCTGCTATTCATTTGATGCAGGGCTGGTTCTAGTTACAATGGAGACCCCAGGCAAAACCAACCTAGGGGCTCCCCAGACAGACATCCCCCAGGGCCCCTAAGTCAGCTGCTGAGCCACCCCCAGGTCTCCCCCCAACTTAATTGTGGTCCTCCAGATCCCTGCAGAGTTTTCGTCAGGGAAGCGGTTCACCTATCCCAGCTGGCGCACTTCTCCATAAGTCCCTGGCTCTGTGCATCTCTGTCTTCTTTTTTGCAATGGAGCCTCTTCTCTGTGACCCAGCACATGTTGTAATGTAATATGCTGCCAGGTTACTGAGAAGATGGGGCCAATGGGGATGAAGACTAGAGGTGTACCGAACGGTTCGCCGGCGAACGGTTCCAGGCGAACATTGGGGGTTCGCGTTCGCCTGCGCCAGGCGAACTTTTCCGGAAGTTCGATTCGCCCCATAATGCACTATGAGGGTCAACTTTGACCCTCTGCATCACAGTCAGCAGGCACATTGTAGCCATTCAGGCTACAGTAAGCCCTGGAGCCCCACCCCCCCTTATATAAGGCAGCCTCCGGCGGCCATTACAGTCACTCGTGTGCCTGCTAGAGAGAGGAAAGGGACAGCTGCTGCAGACTTTTTCTCTTAGGGACAGATTAGTTAGGTTCTAGGCTGCTTTGCTTGTTCCTGACTGATTAATATTGCTTTTAAAGCACCCAGCAGCAGCTCTTTTCAGAGCTCAACCTGTACATTTTTTTTCTGACACTTTTGTTGCATGCACAGCCTTGCTAATTGATAGTGTGTGTGCCACTGCCAGCAGCCCAGCACATTCAGTGACTGACTGCCTGTGTGTGTGACAGGGAGCTGCACATTGTACTACCCAGTACTGCATATACCCCAGTACCTGTTGTGTTTACTTAACCCACCTCATCACTGCATATACCTAGCTTTGTGTTGAGTGAACCCAGCTCACTGCATCTAACTACCCAGTACCTGTTGTGTTTACTTAACCCACCTCATCACTGCATATACCTAGCGTTGTGTTGAGTGAACCCAGCTCACTGCATCTAAGTCTAACTACCTGTTGTGTTGAGTGAGAACCCACCTCACTGCATCTTAAGTACCTTTACTGTATACTGTTCAGTGAACCCAGCTCACTGCATCTAACTACCCAGTACCTGTTGTGTTTACTTAACCCACATCATCACTGCATATACCTAGCGTTGTGTTGAGTGAACCCAGCTCACTGCATCTAACTACCTGTTATGTTGAGTGTGAACCCACCTGGCCACCTCACTGCATCTAACTACCTGTTGTGTTGAGTGAGAACCCACCTCACTGCATCTTAAGTACCTTTACTGTTGAGTGAACCCAGCTCACTGCATCTAACTACCCAGTACCTGTTGTGTTTACTTAACCCACCTCATCACTGCATATACCTAGCCTTGTGTTGAGTGAACCCAGCTCACTGCATCTAATTACCTGTTGTGTTGAGTGTGAACCCACCTGGCCACCTCACTGCATCTAACTACCTGTTGTGTTGAGTGAGAACCCACCTCACTGCATCTTAAGTACCTTTACTGTTGAGTGAACCCAGCTCACTTCATCTAATTACCTGTTGTGTTGAGTGTGAACCCACCTGGCCACCTCACTGCATCTAACTACCTGTTGTGTTGAGTGAGAACCCACCTCACTGCATCTTAAGTACCTTTACTGTTGAGTGAACCCAGCTCACTGCATCTAACTACCTGTTGTGTTGAGTGTGAACCCACCTGGCCACCTCACTGCATCTAACTACCTGTTGTGTTGAGTGAGAACCCACCTCACTGCATCTTAAGTACCTTTACTGTTGAGTGAACCCAGATCACTGCATCTAACTACCTGTTGTGTTGAGTGTGAACCCACCTGGCCACCTCACTGCATCTAACTACCTGTTGTGTTGAGTGAGAACCCACCTCACTGCATATAGCTAGCATACCCCCGAGATGAACAAAATGGACAAACCAGGTAGAGGAAGAGGTAGAGGCAGACCCAGAGGAAGGCCACCAGGCACCGGCAGGTCTGTGGCTGTGCGAGGTGGTGTTGCTGTGATTTCATGCGGACCTGCCCCAAAATACAGTGCTCAGAAGAAGGCACATGCCATCACTTCCCAAAATCGTGAGGAGGTGATTGAGTATTTAACACAGAACACCTCATCTCCCGCAGCCACCAGCGCTACAACAAGCACCACATCCGCTGCATTTGACACTTCGCAGGAGTTATTTGGTGGTGGTGGTGAAATCACTGATTCCCAGCCACTACTGCAACAACAACAAGAAGGCGCAGGTACACCACCTCATACGTCTGAGTTAGGTGGCGATAGTATGGACGTAACGTGTGTGGATGGGGATGATGGTGGACCACCTGAAGTTGGTGCACTTGAGGAGGTGTCTGAGGAAAGCGCAGCTGGCCAGGAGGATTATGATGACGATTATACGGATATCACATATGTTCCCGGTAGAGGAGATGACCAGGGGGACAGTTCAGAGGAGGAGTCAGAGAGGAGTAGGAGGAGACGACTCCATGATAGAAGCAGAGGGAGCTCGTCCTCAGAAACAGCTGGGGGCAGTGTCCGGTGCCATGTATCGCCAGCTATGGCCAGGGAGCACACATGCCCTTCAACGTCAGCTGCTGCTGATGCCACCGTAGCGCCATCACCCCAGGGGGGCTTAGCGGTTTGGAAATTTTTTCACGTGTGTGTCTCAGATCGGAGCAAAGCCATCTGTTGTCTCTGCCAGCAAAAATTAAGCCGTGGAAAGGCCAACTCTCACGTAGGGACAAGTGCTTTACGAAGGCACCTGGAGAGAAGGCACAAACAGCTATGGCAAGAACACCTGAGGAAAAGAAGCACCCCTCAAAAGACAAGCAGCGGAGAACAACCGTGGCAGCCGTCACAGGGGGCTTCTGCTGTGCCACGTTCCCATGGTATTGTTCGTGGCTGGGGGGAGGAAGAATGGATACACTTTTAAACAATTTAAAAATACAACCATCTAAACTTTCAAACAATTTAAAAATACAACCATCTAAACTTTCAAACAATTTAAAAATACAACCATCTAAACTTTCAAACAATTTAAAAATACAACCATCTATCATTTTCAAAAAATTTAAAAAAAAGGGCAAAAAAACTTGCCCTCCGTAAAACATTCTTGGCAAATGCTTTCGACTTGGTTTGTCTTCCGCTGGCTCAAGGGTTCATCTGACCACAGATGCCTGGTCTGCAAAGCACGGTCAGGGCAGCTACAGCATGGGTCTCAGCAGGCTCCCACTTCGGGCCGCAATCCAACCTTCATTCCCCGCGGTGACAATGGCAGACTTGCCCTCCATAACAGATTCCCGTTAAAGGATTTAAAGTTAATTCATTTCAAATACACAGCAGGGCCTCGAAAGTCCGCCTCCTGTATTGTTATTTTTGGTCACTACCTCGGGGCGGGCGTGCATGCCTACCTGCTGCCCTCCTTGGATGTGTAGTGGTAGCCGTTTCTCAGGCTCCACACCGGATTCCATCCCTCATTCCCCGGCCATTACCCGGGGTCACAAATGACAGACTTGCCCGCCTCCATATGATTCTCGTGAAAGGAATGTGGTGTCATCTTTGCCCGCCATAACTGGTTCTCGTTAAAGGATTTAAAGTACATTCATTTCAAATACACAGCAGGGCCTCGAAAGTCCGCCTCCTGTATTGTTATTTTTGGTCACTACCTCGGGGCGGGCGTGCATGCCTACCTGCTGCCCTCCTTGGATGTGTAGTGGTAGCCGTTTCTCAGGCTCCACACCGGATTCCATCCCTCATTCCCTGGCCATTACCCGGGGTCACAAATGACAGACTTGCCCGCCTCCATATGATTCTCGTGAAAGGAATGTGGTGTCATCTTTGCCCGCCATAACTGGTTCTCGTTAAAGGATTTAAAGTACATTCATTTCAAATACACAGCAGGGCCTCGAAAGTCCTCCTCCTGTATTGTTATTTTTGGTCACTACCTCGGGGCGGGCGGGCGTGCATGCCTGCCCGCTGCCCTCCTTGGATGTGTAGTGGTAGCCGTTGCTCAGGCTCCACACCGGATTCAAACCTCTCATTCCCCAGCCATTACCCAGGGTCACAATGGCAGACTTGCCCGCCTCCACAGGATTCTCATTGTAGCGGTACTGAACAAGTACACAGCAAGTAGAAAATGTAAATTAAAAACAAAACGTAAGCTTTTTAACAATGCCATGGAAAGTTGAGAAGGAAGTCACACATTACCTGACATCACTGAGTGAGGAAGAGCAATCACGCCATGTTGCGCAGTAGTCCAGCATGGCCGTCACTACACAAACAGCTGTTTGCGGTGCGTTACACAGTGAGTTTGGTGTGTCAGTGTGAAGCAGTACTCTAATTACACTCCCTGTTTGATGTATACACATGCAAGATGTTTGAAAGCACGTTAGGCGTGCAATTTAGCATTCAATGTGATTTCTGCCCTTAAAACGCTGCTTTGCGTCACATCCAGATTTTTCACTTTTGGCATGTATCCCACTCCGCCATGCCCCCCTCCAGGTGTTAGACCCCTTGAAACATCTTTTCCATCACTTTTGTGGCCAGCATAATTTTTTCTATTTTTCAAAGTTCGCCTCCCCATTGAAGTCTATTGCGGTTCGCAAATTTTTCCGCGAACCGAACCTTCTGCGGAAGTTCGCGAACCCGGTTCGCGAACCGAAAATCGGAGGTTCGCGACATCTCTAATGAAGACAGGAATGCATGGAGCCACAGACACGGAGCCAGAGGGGACGGGGAAGTCGCTTCACTTCCTAAAACTTTGCAGGTGTCTTGGAGACCACTATAAATTTGGGGGAGCCGGGGGTTGGCTAGTAGCTGGCTCGGGGCCCTGGGACAATTGTCCATTTTGCCGCTATGGAAGCACTGTCCTTGTTTTTATGGGAAGACTGCACTGCAAAGTTCTCCAATTTGCATCAGCTGTTTGAGAGTGCAAGAAATTCTTGGTCATGCTCTTTTTGCCATAATGACGTAGTTATTAAAATAGACTAAAGCTGACTGCAGAGTCTGCAATTATTTCAGTTTATCAAGAATAAGTTACTATACATGCAAGAAAATTTGAATCAGGATTTTAGGCTAACGTCAAAGAATAAGAGTAAGCAAGCGTTTGGCTGTATAGCCTTCGTCAGGATCAATCCTGTTTGCCAAAAGCTTGCTTACTCTTGTTCTTTTAAGTTAGCCAATAAATGGTATTATCCTGATTCAAAACTTCTTGCTTTTACTGATGGCTAACATGGTACAATACCCTACTGCTATCACTATAAATGGTGGCACAAAAGTGAACTTCAAGAAGTCTGAGAGACCAACAAACATGGGGACATGTAGGTGGAAATTGAAAACCACTAGATCAAGTAAAATACCAATTGACCAAACTTCCAAGGACTTCCAATGACTTTACCCATTAGCTTTTTCTATAGCTTATAATTATAAATTCTAGCAATGTAATCTTTGCACCTATTTTTTTTTTATCTCTAAATACCAACATGACCATTTCTGGTGGAGAGATGTTTTTTGGTGCATTTTCTTTTGTACCTTAGTTTTTTATACTGCAGACAAGCACAATAGCAAAAATAATGACTTCAATGCAATTTGATGAAAATTTGCAGAAATTGTGTGTTTTTTTAACAGAACAAGTGAGTGGTGAAAAGCCCAAACAAGTATCACAATGGGCCTGATTCACAAAGCGGTGCAAAGTGTTTGCACGCCTGTGAAAAGCCCCTTATCACGCCTAAACTCAGTTTAGGCGTGATAAAATGAAACTCGCGCGAAATCCAGCGCGCGTGGTGCAGTGCGCGCGATGTGCCAATTAAACCCTATGGGCGCTGCGCGGAGTTGCGCGATTGCACGCGCAAAACTTTGCGCGCTGGACTTTGCGCGCGATAAAGAGCACAAAACGGTGCTAACTCAGCAGTGCAAAGGTTATCAGGCCTAAAGTCTTTTAGGCGTGATAACTGAGTTATCACCGCTTTGTGAATCAGGCCCAATGTATTAGTATATAAAATAAAATTACAAGTTTATTGAACAAAGGTTAAAAGATGGGTACATAAAGCTGTCAGACAAATAGTAAATTTTGGCAGAAAACAGTGAAACCCCTCTTTATGGAGTGGTCTAAAATAGATGTTTACTCCTCCCAAGAGTCTAGTAGCTACAGACACTTTTTGTCCCACGAATTAGCTGCTCTATGCAGGCCTCAATGAAGGTTTGTATCTTTCTCCTGCTCACACCAACACAGCTCAGTCCAGCAATCTTACCGCCCCTTAGAATGCCCTCCTCCATTCAACTTGCTTGCCACTGCCGGTGGATTGATCACCAATGGCAGTGTGTAGCATTCCTCTTGCTCAGCCCTGTCTCTGGCACCATATTCAATGGTCATTGCTTTTCTTACTTGGTCTCATGACCTTCAAGCTACACATGTGACCAGCAATAGCCACTCAGTGGAAGATGAAGCAATTCTCCTAGCAATGGTTCCTGTCCCATCACAATAAAACAATGCACCACACATTGGGAGAGATCCAATTTACTTTTTTGCTAAGTTTTCTCCTAGGAAATCATTTTTCATCTTCTGTTTAACCACTTGAGGACTGCAGTGTTAAACCCCCCTAAAGACCAGGCCATTTTTTGCTAAATTGGCCACTGCAGCTTTAAGGGCTCGCTGCAGGGCCGCACAACTCAGCACACAAGTGATTTCCCTCCCCCTTTCTCCCCACCAACAGAGCTTTCTGTTGGTATGGTCAGATCGCTCCCCCAGTGTTTATTTATTTTTTGTACAAATATTTATATCATTATTTTTATAATACATTTCCTTTTCATCGTCTGTCATAGGCTTCAGTCTATAGCAGCCAATCACCCCTGAACCGCTGGAGGGGACAACCTTAGATCTCAGCGCTGTACTATGTTTCGCCGTCTAACCTTCTCCTAGTGTCGATCGTGCTAGGATGCACGCACATCAACGATCTCCTGCAAAACAGGCCTGCAGGACCTCACGCCAATTGGCGTTAGGCTGTCCTGGGGCTGCCGCCACGGCTACGCCCATCGGCGTGACACAGTCGGCTACTGGTTAAAATAACTTTTAAGCACTCTGCAATTGAAAAAGTACCAAAAAGTAGGTGAAAAAGTATTGCCAAAATTATTCTGAGTATTTTATTGCTTGCTGGAAGCTTAAAAGGCATTTTATTTATTGTGTGAAAATATCACCAAGGAGAAACTTTAAGAGAAAAAGTGAATTTGATCAGGCCCATTGGCTTTAGTTCACTAAGACACATTCCGTAAAAAATCAAGGGTCAGTAAAATACTGCATTCTGTGTTTTTTTTCAAAAATTTCCAAGATTTTTACACATGCGGTAATAGATTGTTAATTTACCAAAATGCTTTATGACAATTCGATAAGATTTTTACCTCGTGGTATTTTATTTGGTATTTTAAAGTATCATGCATGTATTTCATTTACTGCTCTGATCCATAAGGTGAAAACAAGCTTTAGGTGTGAAGAAGTTAAATAGAAACCGTAATCAAGGAGTGAACTTCATCGCAATCAGTAGCTGATATACCCTTTCACAGGAGAAATCTTTTCCTTTTCTCAAACAGATCACCAGGGGGCTCTGTATGGCTAATATGGTGGTGAAACCCCTCCCACGGTGTGATGTCAGCACCGGGGTACTGACATCACACTGTGGGAGCCCTGTTGCATTGTGGGCAATAACAGCTGTTTCCAACTGCCAAAAATGCATCACTTTCCACAGACATCACCTGCCAGCAGTGAAAATGTCGCCATGTGATAAATGTCAGAATGTAAATCAGGGAGAGGAAATATTTTACAATGGGCAAACATTGACTAAATCCTTTATAAATAATTATTGTAAAAATTAAGCACTTTTTTTCATTACGTTATTTTCACTAGAGTTCCTCTTTAAAGGAAACCATAGATCAAATTTGCTAAAGCATTTACACTTACCTTCAGCCCCCTTTAGGCCATTGGCTCACTCACAGCCATTGCGATCGCCTGGTGGCAGACCCGTCCCTTTATCAAGTTGACATCAGTCCCACAGTACTGCTCGTGTGCCCCCACCACGCTCCCATCGCCAGGAGTGTTCTGCCCCTGAGCAGTTTTACTGCGGCAAGCGCAGAATGCTCCAGGCATCTCAGGTATACTATAATAATAATACAAGTTAAGTGAAACTCTAACAAAAAGGTTTGTTTTAAGTTTTAGTAGTAATGGTCTGTATGTGTTTTGACTTCTGCTTGCTTGAGAGTAGGAATATTTGTTGATTCTGGCCTGTCTGTGGAACAGAAAACAAAGAGAACTTTCCCAGCAGGTGGACAGACATATTGTGCACTGTGACAACATTTCACTCACTTATTCTGAGGAGGTGGGGAATGATGGAAATGGCAATGAAGGAAGACTGTCTAACTGCACTTTGAGAGCAAATACCCAATAAAATTACACATAAACAGTATCTGCAAGAATGGCGGTGTAACCCTGGATGGGGCCCCAGGGTTACCTTTACCGCAGGGCCTCATCAGAACTTGAAACGTACCTGTCCAAGCTGTGCTTGTCAGGCCAACAGGCAAAAATATGTGCGCATGCGTTATTTGTGCTATGCAGGGCCGGCCCGCCCATGAGGCGGGGTGAAGCGTTTGCCTCAGGCGGTGCTTCTGAGGGGGCGGCACCCGCCCGTCCGTGGGTGTGGAGTGCCGCCCGAGCTGGAGGGGATAGCGGGCAGGAAGGGGGTATTGGGGCTAGCGGCGGGGAGGGGGGTCGGACCCCCCCTCCCTCGCCTGGGTCCCCCATCCTCCGCTCCCCTCCAGCTTGTTATGCGCGCTGGCTGCGGCTGTAAGAGGCAACGGGCGGGGATCACTCACCTCTTCCTCGTTCCAACGTGCGCTCCACTGACGTCACTTCCTGCGGCGTAGCAGGAAGTGACGTCAGTGGAGCGCAGGCTGAACGAGGAAGAGGTGAGTGATCCCCGCCCGTTGCCTCTTACAGCTGCAGCCAGCCAGCCAGCCAGCGCGCATAACAAGCTGGAGGGGAGCGGAGGACGGGGGACCCAGGCGAGGGAGGGGGGGGGGTCCGACCCCCCTCCCCGCCGCTAGCCCCAATACCCCCTTCCTGCCCGCTATCCCCTCCAGCACGGGCGGCCCCCCCACACCCACGGGGGGGGGGGGGGGGGGCGCAGCGGCGATTTCTTTAAAGTTTGCCTCAGGCGGCAAATGGTCTAGGGCCGGGCCTGGTGCTATGCTGCCATGGCTACTGCGACAAAGGTAGAGTAATAATGAGAACCTTTTTGTTTGTTTGCTTTGTGTGCTACTAGAATTATTTAATGAAATAACACTTGCTGGTTTCACTTATATCGGTGAGCTATGAAAAAACATTTGTTTATTGTTGTGTAAAAATAACATAAAGTCATATTTCTTCTAGATACGATACGGACAGAACTTCTTATCTAACCAGATTAGAAAACATTATTAATATCTCTCTCCTTCAACTATTTTAATATTAAAAAAAACAAAACAATTTTGTTTTATTCTATCAGATTTTTTTTGTTATTCTCTAACTGTAGCTTCTGGTTGGGAGAAAGACATTTTATGCTAAAGTGGTACTCTAGCCAAACTTTATTTTATTTATCTTGCTTGCCCAAAAAGCTGTGTTTTTTATTATTTATTAACTCTCATTAGAAAAAGAACTTTCTCACTTCCTGTCATCATGGTTTCAGGAAAACAGAATGAAAGTTAAACTCCAGATATGGGCAGCACTTGGTTATCACTCTCGCCTTGCAGTGCTGGGTTCCCAGTTTGAATCCCAGCCAGGTCAACATCTGCAAGGAGTTTGTATGTTCTCCCTGTGTCTGCGTTTGTTTCTTCGGGCTACACTGGTTTCCTTCCACATCCCAAAAGCGTACAGTTAGTTAATTGGCTTTCCCCCTAAATTGGCCCTAGACTACAATACATGCACTACAGGACATAGACATATGACTATGGTAGGGATTAGACTGTTTTATTTTATTATAAAAATACAAAAATGTACAAGAATACAGATAATTAGAAAATAAAAAGTATGCATAACAAATATAAGCATACTTACAAAGAAGAAAACAAAATATACATGCTTGTCAATGCTTGTTAGACAACAAATACATAGGAACATTTCTCCATAAATTTGAAACAAACAACTATCATGCAATGCATAATAAGAGATCATATAGAAGGCAACACTGCTGGAAAGGTACGCAAACACTCGCATCCATACAACCAAGACTTATCAGAAAAAGGAAAATAACACATGTAACAAAAACCAATACCAAAAATACAGAGACAATACCTACACTACAACATTCTCACAGAATAAAACACTAACAGACACAATCAGAACAAAACATTCATGCCCAAGGGACTTTTACGCCCAATGTTTTAGGAAACAAGGCCTAAGCCTTAAACATACAGAGACTAAGACAAAACAGAAGACAAGACAATAACCAAAAAAAAACAGTGACAAGACACATCAGGGCAGTACCTTTCAATCAGTGATTGTCCCCTCAACTATCATATCTTCCTCCTCAGGGGAGAGAGGTTCACCCAACAAAACCTCAAACCTATTTGACAAGCGAATCCTCTTTGCTCCAGCTCCATGCACTGGGTAGATCTCCTGTCCTGAGGGGTTTTAACTTTAGGCCCCTTCTTCTTTTGAGTTTTTAATTTATTCTCTAAGTACTGCTGCTCTTCAGGGGACAAGAGTTCCCTGCCTCGAGTCCTAGCAGAAGGACCAGGCAGCACCAAGGGGTCCTTATCAACAATTTCCTCAGGAGGAGGAGGAGGAGGAGGAAAAAAAAGGATCAGGATCAGGAAGGAAAGGAGGAGGGGGAGGAGGAAGAGGAAGGGGAAGTTCAGGTTGGGAAATGGAGAAGGACCTGGGAAGGGAAGAGGAACGGGAAATGGAATGGGTAATGGGCCAGGAGGGAGAGAGAGAAGTTTGGGGATTTGAGGAGGTGGAAGGAGGAGGCTTTTTAGAGCCACCGGCCTTTACACCCCTGTCAGACGTTGAAGGTCTGGTGCGTTACGCCTTAGGAGAAGAGCCCTCCGCTCCATGAGCAGCATCCCTGACATTACTCGGCTGTCCGGGCCCAGACTGCTCACCAGGGGCCATGTTGGCTTAAGGACCAGGGGGGAGGGAACACAGAGGAAGGGACCACATCATACTGAGGCACAGAAGGGTGGATTCTGACTGTACAGGAACATTAGGAACAGACAAGACAACAGACTGATCCTCCTCTCCCATTGGGACCAACATGGCTTTCCTGAGATCCGAAGACATCGTAGCCCAGGAGACCAGGCATTCCATGTAAGGATGTCCAAACTCCATACAAAAATTGCACTTGATTCTACGACAATCCCCCGCGGAATGCCCATACTCCTGACACCTGCTGCATCGCGGATCCAGGCAGTTGCTGGCGAGGTGTCCCCTCTTGCTACACCTATTACAGGTCCTTGGCTGACCGGGTAGTAGACCGTTATGCGATCTCTACCAATAAGGACGGAGCGGGGAATATGGGTCATGACGCCCTCCTTGGTATGGAGTTTAATCACCACCTCATACTCCCCCCACCAGATACCCGAGTCATCGAAGACCCTGTGTGGCGAGGAAAAAAAGTCAGCAAAGTGCTGCACCCAAACCATTAAGTCACGGACAGGGATGCTCTCATTGGTCACCACAATGTGAGCCTTCTTTTCCAGTGACTGCCTTGACAAAGGGAAAACATTAAAGCCATGCCAACCGACTACCGGTGGAAAGTTTCAGACGCTCTTCTAAAAAAGCCTCCATGCCATGCTGGGAAAGAAAGCTCACATTGTAATATTGCGGGGGATCCCCTGGAGCCAGGATCGCAAAGAGGTCAGAGAGTTTGACTCCCACGCCCAAGAGGAGCCTGACAAACTCTTTTTTGCCTGGGACCGTGGTCTCACCCTCCCACTTTAACCTAATTACATTCCTCCTCCCAGGCGTGTAAGCCTCAGATCCTGACTCCAGGGGAACCAGGACTCTTCTCCCAAAAGGCGCACCACGTGCAACCCTGGAGTAAGACATGGGCTGGGCTCTAGGAGCATTCTGTGCTTGACTACCACCAGCAGCAAGTGCCACCAGGTTGGAGGCGGGGCCCAGAGGGGGAAAATCAAATCCCACTCTAACCAAGTTCTCCAACTCTGGCACTGATGAAACCTCAGACCCAGCCCCATTAGTAGATACATTAGTGAAGTCACAAATACTCAAAACAGGAGCTTCAGGAGATTGGAAGGGTTACGTACAGAGTCTGGGGCATTATGTCCCAGACCAAAAATGGTCTCCATCCACTCCTGCTTGCCAGTAAATGAGAACCTCTTTATAAGCTCATTCTCAATCAAATATCTCTTCCCATCGGCGTGAAATTCCTCCTGAAAACCACAATTTGGATCACTGTGTCCTACCAAATGGATATTGCTATAATTACCACCGGACTTAATAGTATGGATCATGGCATCGCCGGAGTGATTATCACTTATAATAAGACGGCTTTTCTCAATTCTATGTCAGGTTGGCGGTTTTACACTCTGTAATAATGTTCTCGAGAATGACTGGGGGAGGATCAAGATGTTTTCGTTTGTCTTATTTCTTCTTCTTTTTTTTAGAAGTGCTACTTTCACTTCCTGAATCACTATCTGAAAAAAGGTTCCTTTCAAACATTGCCTCTAAAGTGCTTTTTCTGCTAATATCACCCTGTTCCATGTTAACTCTCCTCGAGATATGCATCTCTTGGTCAGTCTCAGGTGAGATAGCAGAAACCTTATCTGCTTTAAAGGATACCCGAAGTGACATGTGATATGATGAGATAGACATGTGTATGTACAGTGCCTAGCACACAAATAATTATGTTGTGTTCCTTTTTTTTCTTTCTTTGTCTGAAAGAGTTAAATATCAGGTATGTAAGTGGCTGACGCAGTCCTGACTCAGACAGGAAGTGACCCTCACTGATAAGAAATTCCAACTATAAAACACTTTACTAGCAGAAAATGGCTTCTGAGAGCAGAAAGAGATAAAAAGGGGGATTTCTTATCAATGAGGGTCACACTGTAGTCACTTCCTGTCTGAGTTAGGACTGAGTTAGCCACTTACATACCTGATATTTAACTCTTTCAGACAGAGAAAGAATAAAAAGGAACACAGGATAGTTATTGGTGTGCTAGGCGCTATACATGCACATGTCTATCTCATCATGTCACATGTCAGTTCAGGTATCCTTTAACCAGAATCCACTAGAACAGTGATCTTCAAACTTGGCTCTACAGCTGTTAAGGAACTACAAGTGCCACAATTCATTTGCCTTTCTGAATCATGACTGTAGCTGTCAGATTCCTGCAATGCATTGTGGGAATTGTAGTTCCTTAACAGTTGGAGAGACAAGTTTGCAGATCACTGCACTAGAACAAAGGAAGAAGTCCCAGAAATGCTACCCAACAAACCACCAACGGGGGAAAAGCCACCCCTTGTTCATGTTGCACAGCACTTACAGCGACCTTGACTAGGAGGAAGAGACTTCTCTTCCTTCCCTCCCACTTACAAAACAACATGCAAATTAGTATCAATACCTGCTTGGCTGTCAGAAGAAACCACCTCATCTCTTCCAACCTCTAAATTAACATGCAAAACATCATTAGAAAGTTCCACCATCTCCCCTCCCACCTCCATTTCAATATCTAAGCAGCCAGAAACATTAGACTCCTCTCCACTCAGCATAATTTTATCATGCAATGCAGCATCAATAGATTTCACATTTTTTTTACGCCCTTTTTGGCTTGTCTTTTTCTTTTTAGACTTAGAGGGTAAGGTTACTATTTCAAATAAAGCTTTTTTCTTACCCTCCGTCGTTTTGACAATGTCCCCACCTTTTTGCAATTTCCTCCAATCCAGGAGACCTAGGAAACTTGTCCTTAAACATGGTCCATAGATGTGGCCAGGCTGGTTTCCTGACCATCATTAGACTTCATGGGCTCTTCAACCCCATCTTCCTGCAATTTTTGTTCCAAATCGCTGGCCTCCATAGCCGGCATAGACTCTTGGGACTGCTCAACCAGCGGCAGTTCACTTGGTGTCTTCGAGCCAGCATTAAAGCCACAGGGCGTCATCTTGGGCAACTTCCATCGATTCAAGTAAGGCAATAGACTTCTACTGGACACCTTCCACAGCATCTTTTTCACCCCCCACACCAGCCGCACAATCCTTAGGGGACACAGTCGCTGCCACCCCAGAGGTTTGAGCATGAGAGGGGCCATCACCAGCATGCTCCGAGGAGGCCATTACAGCCTCAGATATCCCACCCCTATCACTCCCAGTATGGGATATGGCCATACACAGCTCCAGCATTGGCAGAGTCCACCCCACGGCCCACCCTCACTCCGGGGGACACAGCGCTATTCAGACCGCCTAAATCCCCGGCAGTTGAGGCAGCAGGGCAGGCACCACCAACACTCTCCCGGGCGACCACTGAGGGTAAGGGGAAGTACTTGGCTCATTGTCAGACTCTAAGCTGTGAATGTCCGCCATTAGACCACCTCCTTGCAGCACTTCACCTTCCTCGTTCACCCTTTGTCCTGGTAAAGGAAACGATTGGGATTCCACCATCCCTGGGGTTTCTTGTACCTGGGAAACAGCCCAGCTAGGGACCTCCCTGGGGGCGCTGGTTGACTTCACAATGACATACTCATCTACTTCCTCGGACTCTATGTCAGTGTCGGGCTCTAACATTTTCTGGAAGCGCCTTCTATACTCCATTTGTTCTACAAAGTGTCCACCAATGGCCTTCAACTGTTGTAGCCTTTTTTCTGAATTTTTATTTCGGCCCTCAAAGCTACCAGATCTTCATTGGTGCGGAGAAACGCTGGTCTCCAACTGCGGCCAAACCAGTAACGTATGGTTTTAAAACTGAATTTTAGTTCTCTAAATGTTTCCATGCAGGTTTTGACTTCCCGGATCCAGGCCACATCATCGTCTGCTAAGGATCTCCCCAGTGGAGGATCCCCATCCCCAGGTAATCCATAGTGTGTGTGTGGGGGGGGGGGGGGGGTATGAGATGGCCGCTCCATGACTGGAGTGGCCAGTTAGAGCAGGAAAGGTCCCTGCTAGGACTAGAAGCAAGGGCCTCAAGTCCAAAAAGAGTCCAAGAAAGGAGCACCAGAGCTAAGAATATGGATCAGCAGCACCTTCTCTTGAAGACCAGGAGCTCACCAACACATGTCCTCCTCCCTAGGATTAGATTGTGAGCCCCTTTGAGGGACAGTTGGTGAAAAAACAATATACTCTGTACAGTGCTGCGTAATATGTTGGCGCTATATAAATACTTAAATAAATAAAGGTATAAAACCCTACAAAATATACAGTGGGATGTGAAAGTTTGGGCAACCTTGTTAATCGTCATGATTTTCCTGTATAAATCGTTGGTTGTTACGATAAAAAATGTCAGTTAAATATATCATATAGGAGACACACACTGTGATATTTGAGAAGTGAAATGAAGTTTATTGGATTTACAAAAAGTGTGCAATAATTGTTTAAATAAAATTAGGCAGGTACATAAATTTGGCCGCTGTTGTCATTTTATTGATTCCAAAACCTTTAGAACTAATTATTGGAACTCAAATACACAGGTGAATCCAATTATGAGAAAGAGTATTTAAGGGGGTCACTTGTAAATTTACCTCCTCTTTTAATTTTCTCTAAAGAGTAGCGACATGGGGGGTCTCAAAACAACATTTAAATGACCTGAAGACAAACATTGTTCACCATCATGGTTTAGGGGAAGGATACAGAAAGCTGTTTCAGAGATTTCAGCTGTCTGTTTCCACAGTTAGGAACATATTGAGAAAGTGGAAGACCACTGGCTCAGTTCAAGTTAAGGCTCGAAGTGGCAGACCAAGAAAAATCTTGTATAGACAGAACTGACGAATGGTGAGAACAGTCAGAGTCAACCCACAGACCAGCACCAGAAACCTACATCATCATCTTGCTTTAGATGGAGTCTCTGTGCATCGTTCAACCATTAAGCGCGTTTTACACAAGGAGATGCTGTATGTGAGAGTGATGCAGAGGAACAAGAAAAAGCTGCCTCGCTGCTCACACTGCAACATTTTTAATTCACCAGGGAGTCTACCAGTCCACACCTGGATCCCATAGGTGTGTGAAGGCAACCAAAGTAAGAAAAAAGTGACCGGGTCTCCACCTGGATTTTATGCAAAAAATGCTATAATTTATTTATACCATAGTACAAAAATACACACGACGTTTCGGCCTGCGGCCTTTATCAAGTGTTACAACAAACTGAGCGTGGCTCACATATAAATCACAGACTTTCCCAAACAACACACCCTCTAGGGGTGGGTACTAACTTAATTCGAGAGACTTAAAGGGATATTGCACTTAGACATTAAGATTCACAAACCGGTTCATAAAAAACATCTTAAACTGAATTCTTCATTAAGTCCATTTGGAACCATTGTATTCAATTTACTAATCCATCTACTCTCCCTTTGGAGGAGGATAGTCTCATTATCCGTTCCCTCTCCTGCTGTTACCTTCTCCAGTATACACCAGCGTAGATCTCCCACCATGTGATCAGATTCGTAAAAGTGTCTACCTAAGGAGGAATCAAAACTTTTTTCAGGATCATTCACATATTTCCTGTATAACCTAATATTGCTGCGATGCTCATTTAACCTCACTCTAATTGGCCTAGAGGTTTGACCTACGTAGCCCAACCCACACGGGCATTTCAACAAATAAATGACATTTGGTGTAAGACATGAAAAATTTCCATTAATATTAATCTTTATGCCCTTACTGGGATGGGTCACATAGTCTCACCTTATAATGCTGTTGCAGTTCTGGCAGCCTAAACATGGGAACGTACCCATCTTTTTTGACAAAAATGTAGACTTTTGTTTTGAATTGTTTTTTAAATCAGCTCTCACTAGTCTGTCTTTAATACTCTTACCCTTTCTATAAACAAAACTAGGAGGGGAATAAAATACCTTAGATAAAAGGGGGTCTGCTTCTATCAATGACCAATTACTTAATATAGTTTTTTTCACTAATTGCGCATGGTTCTCATAAGTTGAAATAAACTGAACTCCTCTCTCAGTGTCCTCCCTCTGTGTTCTCTCTCTCAAACTTCTTCTATCAAATCCTGCTACTATATTAGCTGTTTCCATTACATCCTCTCTCCTGTATCCTCTTGCTACAAAATTCTCCACTAGTCTATCCACCTGTTTATGGTAAGTCACAACATTTGAAGTGATTCGTCTAGCCCGAATAAACTGACTTTTTGGCAGGCCCCTAAGTAGGGGTGGGGGATGACAACTAGTGGCCATGAGAGCATTATTTCGATCAGTCGGTTTTCTGAACAAATCTGTGTGGAAACCACTACCATCAACGACAATGTCCACATCTAAAAAGTGTAATTTACAAGGATGAAACTCCAACGCGAACTTAATGGTCTCATGGCAAGAATTCAAAATGTTGAAAAATTCTTTTAAACTTTCTTCCGATCCGGTCCAGCAGAAAAACAAATCGTCGATAAAACGACAATCACCTCTGCCAAATTTCAAAATAGGTACTAGGCTCTGTCTGCAACACCTGCACACTCCCTGCTGCACTACCTCAAAAGCCGTGCATGCTGCGTGCATGTGCACACGCCGGCGCACTGAGCGTACACACTCCTGCCCCCTTGGCCCAGTCCTCCGTCTGTCTCAACGGTCGGCCCATGCTACACATGTGCAGTAGCGCAAAAGCATGGACACAGGGACAGGAAGGGATGCAGGGACACAGGGGTTTTAAAGTATAGGTTCCTGTAATTCTAGGAATTACCAGGAGAAATCATCTCTCGATGTTTGCTTTATGTACAGGCATCCAACCTCTCTTGTGGCTGTCAAAATATGATCAACAAATAGGAGTTTTATTTTACTCCCAAAGTCATAAGGGGAGCATACTGCTTGCCCCTCTCCTGTCCACAAGGCATTACATTCAGCTTGGCTGAGCCCAGTGTATGTGGCATTCACCTGTTGCCAGCAGACCGTTGGCTGAAAAGATCATGAATGTCAGTTTGTGTGGCTCTTGGTTAATATGTCCCATTGTGTCCATTGTTGGATTTAACCCAAGGACCAACAGCTGTCAGGTACAAGTATTAATTAGGAGTTAATGAAAGTGAACGTATTGTTGGTAGACTGCATATTCCTTGGATAGCAGTGTTAAGTAGCCTTAGTGACCCTCAAAGTGCAGTATTAAACAGGCCCTCCAATGCAGAGTAAGCGAAGTGTGGTAAGGTAAGTTACTCACCTGTACCACCATTATGCTCCTTCCTCCAGCATGCCTAAGCTTGATGTGTGCTATTGCTGACACTGTGGCTCACTGTTTCCTGCTGGCATGGACAAATTGATGTCACATGCTGGTGGGTCACAAGAACAGATCTACAAGACCAAGGGTAGCCTTGGACAGAATACTGATCGAAGGAAGAAGAAAAAAAAGAGGAATTTGCCTGCCAGATAGGTGAGTCATCTCTTCAACATGCTCAACTTGCCACTATGCATTTTGGGGCCCTAGACAAACTCCACCAGGAGCACAGCCCCAGTCTTATTTGTGATCTCTCTGTGACCCCAGGACACAACAATATTGGAAGACTGTGGAGAGAATTACTAAAGATGAAGTGAAGTGAATCTGTATCCAGTCTTTTTCGTTCCTTTAATATGTGAAAGTAAATATTTGAAGGTAAGACAACTTCAAAACACTTTTTGATCTTCAGTGTTAGTAAAACATTGCCTGTAAGCCTAATATACATAATATAAAGCCAGTTTTCCCCCTCTGTCTCTAGTGCTGGAATTATTTTCAGCATTAGAATGCAATGGCTTTAGTGGAATTATAGATTACTGTTTGTAGCAAGAAGTAAACACATGTCAAATAATACCTTAGATCTGCAGAAAGCAGAGATGACACAACGCTTTTGAGAAGGATGTTTTACCAAAACACTTCAGCTGTGAAGAAAAGCATAAAATATGCTGCATGGCTAATATGAAGTACTGCATCACATATAAATAATATTAAATCACAAATGCTTACTTGCTAGTCTCAATACTGCTGATTGACTATATGAAAAACATGAGCAGCAACTAATTACCTTTGTATGCCTGTTAAAGTGATTTATTCTGTTTAGTTTCTCCTGTCACAGGATGAAGTAAACTGGCTCCTAGCTATTTCCTCTGCCACCTCCAGCACCCTAGACCCTGTTCCATCCAGCTACCTCTGTCCACACTTCCTTATCCTGGCCCCAGTCCTCGCCTCTCTGTTTAACCTTTCCCTCGGACTTCAAACAGGCTACTGAACTTCCCTTTGCTAAAAAAAAACCTATCTCCATCCTACTATCCCGGGAGTTGATATAGGCAATAAAGTCTATAAGAGTAAACTTTTTGCTGATGATGTTATTGACGCTCACTAGTCCCCATACCACCTTACCTAACCTACTAAAAGTCCTTTCTGACTTCAGCCTTCTCTGGATTCCATCATAATTTAGATAAATCTGACATAATGATTGCAGCTATGTCCACTCAAGGGGGAGGAGACTAGGTGCATCCTTAAGTTAAGCATACCAAGACAAATATATAAAATATTTAGGAATTACCTTAACAAAAGACCCTTCGGATCTCTATAAATTTAACTACCCACCCATTTTCACAAAGTTAAAGGGAAGGTTCAAGCAAAATAAAAAAATTAGTTTCACTTACCTGGGGCTTCTACCAGCCCTATGCAGCCACCCTGTGCCCTCGTAGTCACTCACTGCTGCTCCAGTCCCCCGCTGGCAGCTTGCCGACCTCGGAGGTCGGCGGGCCGCATTGCGTACATTTTTACGCATTCCCCCTAGTGCAGGAACATTAATACATACATTTTTACGCATTACTGGTTCAATGCGTAAAAATGTACGCATTGAACCAGTAACGCGTAAAAATGTATGTGTTAATGTTCCTGCACTAGCGGGAATGCGTAAAAATGTATGCAATGCGGCCCGCCGACCTCCGAGATCGGCAAGCTGCCAGCGGGGGACTGGAGCAGCAGTGAGTGACTACAAGGGCACAGGATGGCTGCATGGGACTGGTAGAAGCCCCAGGTAAGCAAAACTCATTTTTTTATTTTGCTTGAACCTTCCCTTTAAGTCAGGATCTACAAGACTGCAATAAATATAATATTCATTCGATTAGAATGACCTTGCTCCCTAGAGTTTTATATTTATTCCGAGTGCTTCCAATCAAAGTTCCCCTAGGGGACATTGCCAAACTACAGCAACAATGTACACATTTTACCTAGGCTAGTAAACGTCCCACAATCCAAAGGAAGATCCTCACCTTTCCCATCTCTGCTGGGGGAGTGGGAATAACCTCTTAAGCCACCTACTAGCAGATAGCACAGCTAACTTTAATTAACACTTCTGTCCATACTCCTATATGGGTGGGCTTGGAATCGAACCTCCTTTCCCCATTATCACTTAAAGGGATAATGTAAGTTAATAACATAAATCTCCCTCACATCAGAACACTGTCCCCCACAACCATCCCATCTTTGGCTGTCTGGAAGGTTTACAGATACAAGCATTCGTTCCAGTCCCCTATCTCTCTGATGGCTGAGCTCTTCCGAAAACCAGAATTTGAGCTTGGACATACCCCGAAGACTTTTACATGGTGGTTATCCCATAAATTCTCAAGAGTCGGCAAATTTGTCTGACAATCCTGTATCATTACTCTTTAGGACTTTATACAGACTTTCCACCCCCTGTGAAGGGAGATGTTCAGAATCAATCAAGTCTTTCATTTTCTCAAATCTCTGACAAATATTGAGCAAGCTCTTACATATTAATTTTATGACTGAGGTCCTTTGCAAGGATAACCCCTTAGAGAAGGGCCAAATATTGCTTATACAGTGATGAGTGACCCTAAGATATCTGATAAGCCCCTGATAGCTCGATTTCATCGAAAGGTAGCTACGAGATGATTTAGCAGATCCTTGATCTGCAACCCAGTTTTAACTCCCGCCCCCTTTTAAGTAAGCACTCTCTCTCCAGATGGGAGATACAGAACCACACAACACTCAAGTTGATATAACAGCATCTGAATTCTTTATTTACAAACAAAACTTATATACCCATATGATGGGAAAAAACAGATTAAACTGGAGTGAATATGTGAGTTATTTTTTAACAATAGGACAGACAAAAAATACAATGGTTGTGTTTTACTATAAACATTCTGAGAGAGGCAGGCTTGGTCACATGTGTTGATAGTCAATACAACAGGTTCTTTAGACAATGCATGAAAGTAGTCTAATCATCCCTGTTAATTGGCTTTTATGCTAATACATCAGTTTGTTATGTAGATCCAGGTCTGTATACTGTTGAAAAGGAATGCCTAAAACTTTGTTTATTTTCTTCTGAAGTGTTAATGCAAGTGTCCTGCCATCCTGAGTAAAGGGGTCCATACACTCAGCTGATTTTCTGGCTGACTGATCGATCCAGATCGATCGATCGCAAATCGGTTGGCCAATCGACCGATCGATGGCCGATTTCGATCGATTTCGATGGATTTCCATCGAACTGGCAGGGTGGAAAATTTAGGTCGATCTGATGAGATTGCTTATCATTTTGCATTGGCCTTAATGGAAATCTGATGGCAAAAAAATGCCATCAGATCGAATTTCAATAGATTTCACACTGAAATCTATTGGAATTCTATCCTGGTAAAAAATGTTCTAAAAACACATCAGATAGATCATCAGATGCATTTCTTATTTATCTGCTGCCAATCTGACGAGTGTATGGGCACCTTAAGATGTTCTCAGAAGAGCAATTTATGTCATTTTAGCTGTGTTGTATATCAAGGTGATAGTAATAGCACATTAATGAAAACAGCACATTACTAAAAAACCTTTCAGCCCCCTTATCTACTTAATGGGAGGCAGACACCAGAAGAGTTCTGTCAATTAGGAGATGGGGCCACTGTGTATAGTATGTACTCTACCCTTGACTGCTCCATTAAGTTGTTACATCGTGCATATTTCACTCCAGAGCGATTGAATAGGCTAGACTCCTCCTCTTTGTTTCAGAGGTTGTGGACATAGGGGCACGTTGTGGCTACTTGGTGGTCCTGCTATAGGGCATAACACTATATGGAAAACAATTAACACTGTGCTGGAGCGCCAAACTCCTTTTAGTCCAAATATGCTCTTATTGGGTGATAAACCTTTCAGACTCAGCTACCGAACTCATAAATTAGTTCAGCACATACTGTAGCTTCCACTGCTAAAAGAGAGGGCTTTTAGTCCACAAGCACATGACCCATTATCTTGACACCAACTCCATGTTTGACCCCCTACAATCTGGATTTCGGCCAGCCCACTTTACCGAGACTGCCCTCACCAAGCAAAATAAGCAGACGTAATGACCCTTTAAACTTTCCAGCACTAAAATGCTATCAGCAGTGTTTCCACAGCTTGATAAAAGGCTTTTGCTTTCTATTTACTTTTCAGAATTTGACAAACTGTTCGACAGCCTTATTTGCATAGATAACAGCACAATTTTTTAAACAATTGCATTGCATGAAATTAGAAAGGGACTTCAACTGATGTCTCAGTAGGAATAGTACGTAACAAAGTTTATTTTATCATGTCCCATGTCATGTTCAGGTACATTTTAAGTAGTACCCATCATGCAAAAACTCAGACATTTTGGACTTTGGAAATGTTCTCTTAAAGTACCACTATCATGAAAATTGTAAAATTGTAAAATGCATATAAACACAAATAAGTAAGAAGTATGTTTCTTCCTGAGTAAAATGAGCCATAAATTACTTTTCTCCTATGTTGCTGTCACTTACAGTAAGTTTCTGGACTTGAAGGCTCTGAACAGAAATGATTTGCATTAACAAGTGCCCACAGCTGCTGTGCATCTCAGAGACTCAGAACACATTTAATCACTTCCTGGTCAGCAGATCACAGCCACTTCATCAAGGTTATGTCCTGTGTTTCCTGGTTTCCTGTTATTTGGATCCTTGACCTAATTATCCTGTTCCTGCTCCTTGTTTTAAATCCATTCGGGCCTGCCCTGTGATACTCTGCTCACTTTCCTGTTGAGAACTGGCTTGTATCTGACTTTACTAGGTATCTGACTGCGCTGGTCTTGGTTTGTCTAGACCAGGGGTCTCAAACTCAACTTACCTGGGGGGCCGCAGGAGGCAAAGTCAGTATGAGGCTGGGCCGCATTAGGAATTTCACAATCGCGGCGCATCGCCGCCTCTGCCCGCCCCTCTCACTCTTCCTTCACAGAGAGGGGCGGGGAGAGGCGGCGATCCGTGCAGCGATTGACGTCAGGAGGGGCAGAGCTGAAGCTGAAAGCTCTGCCCCTTCCAGGAAATGCCGGCGGATGGCCCCCCGGGCCATTTGGGGGCTCTGCAGCCCTCGTTTAGTGGCGGATTACTTGGGAGCACTGAAGCGAACTATAAGGAAGCTTTTGCTGGCGAGGGCCACAAAATATTGTATCGAGGGCCGCAAATGGCCCGCGGGCCGCGAGTTTGAGACCCCTGGTCTAGACCATCAATTGTTTGCTGCCTGCCCTTTGACCTCAGCAATTGTGACCCTGACTACAGTTACCAGACTAGTTTCTGCCTGCACTCTCTCTGTGGTATCACTTGTATCATACCTACCACCTGAACAGGGGTCAAGACGATACCAGAGAATCCTGACACCATTACAGCCTGCAAGCCATCCACTGATGAGTCTTCTTTATTTTTGCTGCTACTTTAAATGGATAATTGTACAGAACACAATGCACCTATACTGCATTTATGAGTAAATCAGCACAACGGTGTAGCCAGACCTGCTTAAACGGCTAACCCCATAACAGTTTGCATATTAATCTTTCCCTGCACAGTGGCTGGAAAGTGTACTTGTTGAAGAGAGCCTAAGGTGGGCACATAATATTGAAAAAAAAAATATATCATGCTACCTGATCCGGGGGGAGGGGGGGGGATGGGGGGATTAGGAGGAAGGGGGTTGTGTGAATCATCCATGTCACACTCCACCGCTCCTGTGGGCCGCACTGGGCCACTTTCCCTTTCGTAACCTCTGGGTAATGACGCTGGAAGGAGAGATTGATTCTCTCTCACAAAGTGCAGGGAGGCGGCAAAGTGGCAGGGGGCATGGTTGGGGCGTTTTGGGCAGGGAATCTCTCTCCTCTATCTATCCTCCAAGATAGCAAAAATATTGGTCTGTATTCACACAATCACACATGTGGTAAGAGATTTTTGACCTCTATATTACCGCCAGTGATCATTTCCGCATTTTTTTCCACAACTACAATTCTTCAGCATGCGGGTATAATGCGGAAAAAAGTGTGGTAACGCGTAAATAGGCATTAAACTTGCGATAAACATGCGGGAAAAAAATTTGCATAAAAAATTGTCCGTCCCCCCCCCCTCCCCCCCCCCCCCCCCCAATTTTTTTTAAGTCCAGCAGAAGCAGTACTCAAGCCTCCAGACTCCATTTAAGTCAATGGGAAGCAAAATATATCGCCAGCTACTTGTCGGTGATAATAATCAGTACTTTAGACAGAAATAATTTTCTCCTTTTTCATTGTGAATTTGGATCTTTTGCGGTAATTTTCCGCATTATTTGCAGACTTGTACCGCACATTTTCCACATGCAGAAAATTTTGTGAATGTCAACATGGTCTTATTTTGGTTGTAAATATCCCGCAAGTAGTTTTCCGCATTTGGAAAATGATTGTGAATTGAGCCCATTGTCTGTAATTTGGGAGGGCTATATCGCAGTGGTGGTGGTGGTGGTGGTGGGGGGGGGGGGGGGTGAAGAGTGTGGGGACACAGAGGCATGTCATTAGGCAGATAGCATGCCTCTATGTCCCATCTGCCCCCCCCCCAAGAACCACCTTAACTCTTTAAGGTCTGTGCCACTGACAAGGGAGACCAGGGTTAGAATCTCGCTCTTCCTTTTCAGCAAGGAGACTTTGGGCAAGGCTCCCTAACACTGCTACTGCCTACTGAGCATGCCCTAGTAGCTGCAGCTTTGATTCAGCCAGGTAAAAAAGTGTTAAAGAAAAGTCTAGTGCGCTCTATAGCTTGTAACAATGAGAGTTCAGTTCACATAAGTCACCATCCAGCAGCTTGAATCCATCCAGCTGAATATCCCAAGGATTTCAATCACTTAATCTCCTCATTGGTCAGCCAACACGTCATAGAGAAATAGAAAGAGAAAACATATAGCGTAATCCAGTTGCTACAAAAATCTGCCCTTCACCATTCCAGAGTGAACACACACCACCTTGTGCTGGGACACACTCCCCCCAATGTGCCCGCACTCACCCTATTAGCCTCCAATCAATCCGGAGGTATGGATATAGCGTGTATGGGGGAAGGCAGGGATCACTCCAGTATGCAGGCAATCTAAAAACTCAAAGATGCGCCATATAGTGTAAAATCATTTAATAAAAAAGGTTTAAAAAACCAGTTACACTCACAAGCGTAGATGGTCACAAGCGCATTGTATCATGTGTACACAGCAGTCCCGGGCAGCCGCTCACACACACGCTCCGCTTCAGACCCTCGCGTCCTGTGATTTCCTGGATCTTACGGTCATGTGACATAGCTCCGCCCTATGCATTTCGTCATGTAAAATGACTCATCAGGGGCATATGTCACAAAGGTAGACCGTAGGTTATATTCACTTCTAAATTACTCTGCAGCCATCTGTGTTAGCGCTTACCCGTGGGGGACATGGAAAAACGACAGTAGGACTGCTACAATATCAATATAATACAACATGTTGTATTATATTGATATTGTAGCAGTCCTACTGTCGTTTTTCCATGTCCCCCACGGGTAAGCGCTAACACAGATGGCTGCAGAGGATCTAATTTTAATAATAGGCGGGTTTCAAATAAAAGGGGAGGGTAATTTAGAAGTGAATATAACCTACGGTCTACCTTTGTGACATATGCCCCTGATGAGTCATTTTACATGACGAAATGCATAGGGCGGAGCTATGTCACATGACCGTAAGATCCAGGAAATCACAGGACGCGAGGGTCTGAAGCGGAGCGTGTGTGTGAGCGGCTGCCCGGGACTGCTGTGTACACATGATACAATGCGCTTGTGACCATCTACGCTTGTGAGTGTAACTGGTTTTTTAAACCTTTTTTATTAAATGATTTTACACTATATGGCGCATCTTTGAGTTTTTAGATTGCCTGCATACTGGAGTGATCCCTGCCTTCCCCCATACACGCTATATCCATACCTCCGGATTGATTGGAGGCTAATAGGGTGAGTGCGGGCACATTGGGGGGAGTGTGTCCCAGCACAAGGTGGTGTGTGTTCACTCTGGAATGGTGAAGGGCAGATTTTTGTAGCAACTGGATTACGCTATATGTTTTCTCTTTCTATTTCTCTATGACGTGTTGGCTGACCAATGAGGAGATTAAGTGATTGAAATCCTTGGGATATTCAGCTGGATGGATTCAAGCTGCTGGATGGTGACTTATGTGAACTGAACTCTCATTGTTACAAGCTATAGAGCGCACTAGACTTTTCTTTAACGTGTGTTTGAACAATTTACAGTATTGTTTATCCAGCGCGCTCCACGTGCCGATTTTTGTGTTACCCCCTTTTTTCCATTAGCGCAGCTTTCTGTATATTCTAATCTAGGTAAAAAAGTGTGATATAAATGTTCTGTGTCTAGTCTTGTCTGTGCATGATCTGTAAAGCTCATGATCTCACTCCTTTCCTTTCTTGTTTAAGTGAACCCAAGGTGGTATTTAAAATAAAAATAAAAAAAAAATCTCACCTAAGAAGGGGCTAGGAGGACATGGGAAGCATCTGCAGTATTCAGGGGAATCCTGTCCCCTCCATTGCCTCATGCAGACCACCAGAATATATCCACCAAGAGCTTGTCGGATATTTTATGTTGCTGTGCTCTTCCTCATGCATGAGTGTTGCGAGTATGGCCATGAATGCGCATCAAGACAGTGCTACTTGTCCATGTGCGGCTCCTTGCTACTGTGCAGGTGCAGCAGTGCTCGCTTGGAAGCAGCACGGCCGCATTTATGCATGAAGATGAGTGCAGATGCGATCTTCATGAGGGTCCTGGGCAGTCGCAATGTCTTGGAGGAGGATGCAAGAAGCCTCTGGAGGAGGATTCCCTCTTCTTATGTAAGTATCTCAGTAACCTCAGGTTTACTTTAACTACTTGCCAACCGCTCCACGCCGATTGGCGTGAACACGGTGGCAGCCCTAGAAACGCTCCATGCCTATTGGCGTGAACGGATTTCAATGGGGCTAGCAGGAGACCGTGCATGCGCATCTCTGCTTGGGAGCTCTGCTCCGCCTTCAGTCTTCCAGAGGCGATCGCCGCTAGCAGCTGTCTAATTACCCCATACAGCGCAGTGATCTAAGGCAGAATTGTACTGGGGACAGCCTCCAGAGGCAGGGAAGTGATCGGCTGTCATAGGCTGAAGCCTATGACAGCCGATTACGCTGATTGGCTGGAGGGAGTAGGGCACATACAAATTAAAAAAAAATAGTGAAATGTAATAGTAAAATAATAAAATAAATATTTACAAAAACAAAGCAACTCTGTTGTTGGGAAGAAAAAGGGGGGGGGGGGGAATAACTTGTGTGCTAAGTTGTGCGGCCCTGCAGCGAGCCCTTCAAGCTGCAGTGGCCCAATTTAAGAAAAATGGCCTGGTCTCTAGGGGGGTTAATATTGGGAATACATGGCTCGATTCTGGGCCATTTAGATGGCCCAATAGATAATTTCCGACATGCCCGATCATTTCGCTGCTCGATTCCGCATTGAAGACAATGCAAAAAGATGAGAAAAACGAGCGTAAGATAAGAGAATTGCCTGGGGAATCTAGTGGGGAATTGATCGAGTGGCAAAATCGAACCGTGTATGCCCAGCATAACACCTCGGTCCTCAAGTGGTTAAGTTTTACATGCCTTGCGCATTTCATTGTGTGTATGCACACTAACTGAGTTATGGAACGGTGCCACTTTTGATGACATGGTACTGTTTTTGATTTGTTGTTTTGAAGTGTAAGGAAACGCGGAAATGCCGCCGTCTCTCAAGGTGAGGCGGCTGTTTCCGCGTCCAGCATGGCGTCACAACGCGGAAAAAACGCTGCATGCCGCATAGGCAGTGCGGCGGAATCCGCATCAGAGGCGGCCCCCGCACTAGATACATTGCATGACAGTACTGGTGTGGCTGGGACTGATAGTCCACCAAGATTCAGACTTACACGCGCGCGAGCAGAAAGGCAGAGTTTAAATAACAGTTAGAAGGGTGTCGGCTGACCAGCTGGGTCAGCTGACAAATTCCACTGCTCTCATTGGACCAGCAATTAGGGAGGTCCTGGAAAGGTCCTAGAGTATATATACTGCTGGTTGTTCACTTGCTCTTTGTCTGGCGTGCGATCACATACGTGGGAGCACCCAGATCCGTAGTCAGATCCTGAAGTGTGCCGGGACCAGCTGGAGCTGTAATCCTACACTTAGCTAGATATTTGATAGCTAAAGTACTAGTTTGATTGTGATTATATGTTATGACTTTTGCCTGCCTCGACTATCCTCCTGAACTCTGACCTTGTACCTCGATATTTCTGATACTCTGTTGCCGAACCTCGGCTCGTTCCAAGACTCTGTTTCTGCCTCCTGATTTTGTACCCCGATATATCTGATACCCCGTTGCCGAACCCTGCCTGTACTTTGACTCCGCCTTTGCCTACTGTATTTGTACTTTATCTGTCCGTGTGTGTACGACCTGGCTTGTCTGACCTCGAGAACCGACCTCACGATTGGAGGCGGTTCCCAGTCCTGTTAGTGACACTTCTTCCTGAGTGTCACTCTCGGACTTTCCTTCCTACTGTCAGTCTGACTCCTCCCGTCTTGGAGAGCTCAGGTCTGCAGAAGGAATACGTGCAGTTCTCCTTGCTGCACTGAGGCCTAGGCCTCCTAGTGTTACTGTTACACCAAAACACTACACTCTACTCAGGCGAACAGAGGTTAGTTTGTATATCGGATTATCGGTGAGACTGCAGATCACTTATAATCTGGTATATATCTGTATTTCCGGCGATACTGCAGATCACCGGTAAATCAGATACTCTCTGCGCCCACCGATCGTTACAGAACGCCAGACCCAAATACAAAATGGACGCAAACACTGATTGTCTGGGTGTACTTGCCGCTTCGGTGGACAACATCAATCAAGTACTGGGCACCCACATAACTCTTATTGATGCCCTATCAGGGTCTGTACAAACCCTCCAGACATCAGTGAATCATGTGCGATCCTCTCCTAGCTCTGACATACGTATGCCTGTCCCTGAAAGCTTTTCCGGCCACAGATCTGACTTCCGGAATTTTAGGAGT
Source organism: Hyperolius riggenbachi (assembly GCF_040937935.1). Lineage (NCBI taxonomy): Eukaryota > Metazoa > Chordata > Amphibia > Anura > Hyperoliidae > Hyperolius > Hyperolius riggenbachi. The sequence goes on along the minus strand of NC_090652.1, from coordinate 137,166,081 downwards.
AGAGTATTTTCCTATTTTGAGTTGAGACCCCAATCTTCGGGTACTGAGACCCAGAGGGTCACGTTTATTAAAACTTTGTTGTCCGGCGACTCCCAGTCATGGGCATATAGCCTGCCCACCGGAGACAAAGCGCTTACCTCTGTAGAGGAATTCTTTAAGGCTATGGCGGTAATTTACGACGATCCAGACCTTGCCTCGACTTCTGAGCGGAAGCTCAAGCTATTGCGTCAAGGCGAAGGTCCGGTCGAAGATTACGCGGCCGAGTTTAGGAGGTGGTCAGTTACGGCCAGGTGGGACACTCATGCCCTGTTAGATTGTTTCTTGTCAGGGCTGTCCGATGAGGTCTCTGACATGATGTTAAGTCAGCCCGAACCCAGAACAGTCGATGAGGCCATCTCAGCGGCCATCCGGATCGACCGCAGGCTGGGCTACCAAAGGCAGACCAGGGGTAGTTCCCGTGTCAGAGGGGTGTCTTACGCCACAGCCCCAGTGATTCCACCTCCTACTGTTTCGTCTTCTCCGGTCTTGCTTCCATCCGAGCCAATACAGATTGGTCGGTCAAAATTGACCCAGGTGGAGCGAAGACGGAGAATGACCGAACAGCTGTGTCTGTATTGCGCTGAAGGGGGGCATATAGTACGAAACTGCCCTAATAAGCCGGGAAAACGCTACCGCCTGGGAGTGGTAGGGGGTAACACCCTGGGCGTCCGACTTTTACCCTTAGAAGAAAAACGGTTGCTTCTTCCCTGCACCATTACGTGGGAAGATAAAACCGAGGTCACGGAAGCCTTTATCGATTCAGGCTCCGCGGCAAATTTTATGGATTTTGAGTTTGCTAAGAAATTGGGTATCCCACTCACACCTGTACAACCACCCATCCAGGTTACGGCAGTGGATGACTCTCCTCTGCAAGGGAGTCACCCACTGTCTCAGACACCAGAGGTGGGAGTCACCATAGGGGTTCTGCACTGGGAAAAATTACAATTCTTTGTGTTGCATATGTCTACTTCCACCATTATACTCGGCATGCCATGGTTGCACCTTCATTCTCCGCACATCGATTGGGCCACCGGCCAACTGGTTTCTTGGTCAGCACGCTGCTTTCAGCAATGTTTAGGGAAGGTGACACTGGGCCAAACCAGGGTTCATGTACAAGGGGTACCTGAGCAATATTTAGAATATTCTGATGTGTTCTGTCCCAAGGCAGCAGACAAATTACCCCCACATCGCTCTTTTGATTGCCCCATAGATATCCGTTCTGGTTGTATGCCTCCTCGGGGTCATCTGTACAATTTATCTGGGCCAGAAAAGTTGGCCATGCAAGAATATATCCGTGAGAATTTAGCCAAGGGTTTCATTCGTCCGTCCCGATCGCCTGCTGGAGCAGGTTTCTTTTTCGTTAAAAAGAAAGACGGGGGCCTGCGGCCCTGTATCGATTACCGGGGACTGAATAAAATCACGGTAAAGAACCGATATCCGTTACCCCTGATAGACGATTTATTTACGCAGGTCACAGACGCCAAGATCTTCTCAAAACTGGATTTACGGGGCGCGTACAACCTGGTACGCATAAGAAAGGGTGATGAGTGGAAAACGGCCTTTAACACGCCAGACGGGCATTACGAGTACCTAGTGATGCCCTTTGGGTTATGTAATGCCCCGGCCGTTTTCCAGGAACTCATCAACGAGGTCTTCAGAGAGGTGTTGGGGAGATTCGTGCTGGTCTATCTAGACGATATACTTGTTTTCTCCAACAACCTCTCTGAGCACAGAACGCATGTGAAATTTGTACTCAGCAAACTAAGACAAAACTCGTTATACGCTAAACTTGAGAAATGTATTTTCGAAGTAACATCTGTCGCCTTTCTGGGTTACATTATTTCCACCACGGGCCTGTGTATGGATCCCGCCAAAGTCTCTGCTGTGTTAGAGTGGCCCCAACCCGTGGGGTTAAAATCTTTACAGCGGTTCTTAGGCTTTGCGAACTATTACAGAAGGTTCATAAAGGGGTATTCCACGGTCATTTCACCCCTCACCAGTCTTACAAAAAAAGGGGCAGATACTAACCACTGGACTCCAGAAGCTCTACGAGCATTCTCCACTCTGAAAGACTTGTTTTGCTCAGCACCCATTCTGAGGCACGTTGACACTTCTTACCCCTTTATTGTTGAGGTGGACGCCTCAGAGGTCGGGGTAGGGGCTGTGCTGTCTCAGCGATCAGGGTTGCAGGGAAGATTACATCCCTGTGCCTATTTCTCTCGTAGGTTCTCTCCGGCAGAGAGAAACTACGATATAGGCAACAGAGAGCTCCTTGCCATTAAACTTGCCTTTGAGGAGTGGCGTCATTGGCTGGAAGGAGCAGAGCATATGATTACGGTATACACCGATCACAAAAACCTGGAATACATCGAGGGGGCTAAGAGGTTAAGTCCCCGTCAGGCTCGATGGTCGTTATTTTTTTCGAGGTTCAGGTTCCTGATTACATACACCCCGGGCAGCAAGAACGTTAAGGCAGATGCTCTGTCCAGATGCTTTGAGCCAGAGACAGCCGAGCCTCCTGCCCCAGAGTCCATTATCCCACAGAGGCTAGTGTTAGCGGCAGCTGAGACTTGGGAGGACTGGACAGAGACCCTGAGGCCTTTTCAGCAGGATGTCCCCGAAGGGAAACCTGAAGGGGTGATGTTTGTACCCCTACCCTTTCGTCTCCGCACTTTGCAGATGTTTCATTCTCACAAGAATGCGGGACACCCTGGGGCATCTAGAACTCAGGATCTAGTATCCAGGTGTGCCTGGTGGCCTTCTTTAGCAGCAGACTGCAAGGAGTTCGTTAGGGAGTGTGCAGTTTGCGCTAAGAGTAAACCCTCCCGGCTGGCACCTGTGGGTACCTTGCAGCCTTTACCCACCCCGAGTGAGCCATGGACTCATTTGTCCATGGATTTTGTGGGCGAACTTCCCAAGTCAGAAGGTATGTCGGTCATTTGGGTGGTAGTCGACCGCTTCAGTAAAATGGCCCATTTCGTGCCCTTGAAAGGACTCCCCTCAGCCCAGGAATTGGCCGACTTGTTTATTACACATGTCTTCCGGCTGCACGGCATTCCGGAGAACATAGTGTCGGATCGGGGAGTCCAGTTCGTTTCTAGATTCTGGAGGGCATTCTGCCAACAGATGGGCATGAAGCTGTCATTTTCATCGGGCTACCACCCACAGACCAATGGGCAAACGGAGAGAATCAACCAGTCATTGGAGCAATTTTTGAGGTGCTACGTTGCGGAGACGCAGAGCGACTGGGTTAAATTTCTGCCCTTCGCGGAGTTCGCACAAAATAATTTGAAAAGCTCTTCCACCGGATTCTCTCCGTTCCAGGTTGTGTCTGGAAAATTGCCCAAGTTCTCACCATTTCCAGTGGCCTCCACCCCGTTTCCAGCTCTGGAGGCCTGGCAGAGGTATTTTAAAGACATTTGGCGCACGGTGAGAGATAGTTTACAAAAGGCGTTTTTGAGTCAGAAGGGTCAAGCTGACAAAAAACGCTCAGTGGAGTGGAGGTTCAGACCAGGGGACTTGGTCTGGGTATCTACACGTCACTTGACCCTGAGACAACCTTCTGACAAACTTGGTCCCAGGTTCGTGGGTCCATTCCCGGTTGCTAGGAAGATCAACGAGGTCACATATACCGTTGATCTTCCCACCAGCATGCGGGGAGTGAGGTCCTTCCACGTATCACTTCTTAAACCCGCAGTCCAGGTGGGTCCCACTCCTCCTCCTCCTGTGTTAGTAGATGCCCAACCTGAATATGAAGTGGAAAAGATTTTAGATTCCCGCACGGTTCAAAACTCGGTTCAGTACCTCGTACATTGGAAAGGGTACGGCATTGAGGAGAGACAATGGGTACCGGGTTCACGCATGCATGCAGACGAGTTAAGAAGGGAGTTTCATGCCTTACATCCCGAGAAACCTGGTAGGAGTTGTCCGGAGTCCACTCCTCGGGGGGGGGGGTACTGTAAGGAAACGCGGAAATGCCGCCGTCTCTCAAGGTGAGGCGGCTGTTTCCGCGTCCAGCATGGCGTCACAACGCGGAAAAAACGCTGCATGCCGCATAGGCAGTGCGGCGGAATCCGCATCAGAGGCGGCCCCCGCACTAGATACATTGCATGACAGTACTGGTGTGGCTGGGACTGATAGTCCACCAAGATTCAGACTTACACGCGCGCGAGCAGAAAGGCAGAGTTTAAATAACAGTTAGAAGGGTGTCGGCTGACCAGCTGGGTCAGCTGACAAATTCCACTGCTCTCATTGGACCAGCAATTAGGGAGGTCCTGGAAAGGTCCTAGAGTATATATACTGCTGGTTGTTCACTTGCTCTTTGTCTGGCGTGCGATCACATACGTGGGAGCACCCAGATCCGTAGTCAGATCCTGAAGTGTGCCGGGACCAGCTGGAGCTGTAATCCTACACTTAGCTAGATATTTGATAGCTAAAGTACTAGTTTGATTGTGATTATATGTTATGACTTTTGCCTGCCTCGACTATCCTCCTGAACTCTGACCTTGTACCTCGATATTTCTGATACTCTGTTGCCGAACCTCGGCTCGTTCCAAGACTCTGTTTCTGCCTCCTGATTTTGTACCCCGATATATCTGATACCCCGTTGCCGAACCCTGCCTGTACTTTGACTCCGCCTTTGCCTACTGTATTTGTACTTTATCTGACCGTGTGTGTACGACCTGGCTTGTCTGACCTCGAGAACCGACCTCACGATTGGAGGCGGTTCCCAGTCCTGTTAGTGACACTTCTTCCTGAGTGTCACTCTCGGACTTTCCTTCCTACTGTCAGTCTGACTCCTCCCGTCTTGGAGAGCTCAGGTCTGCAGAAGGAATACGTGCAGTTCTCCTTGCTGCACTGAGGCCTAGGCCTCCTAGTGTTACTGTTACACCAAAACACTACACTCTACTCAGGCGAACAGAGGTTAGTTTGTATATCGGATTATCGGTGAGACTGCAGATCACTTATAATCTGGTATATATCTGTATTTCCGGCGATACTGCAGATCACCGGTAAATCAGATACTCTCTGCGCCCACCGATCGTTACATGAAGCAAGAAAAGCCAGGTCTTTGATTCATAAAATGTAGCCACATTTCACAAATGACCATCATTTAAAATGCAATTTTGGAATTTATTACCCAACCCTCACTGCACATATTGCCGTAATCCTAATTTCCCAGAATGTACAAGTACCAAATACCCTGACTGTGGATGTCAGTCAGTTGACATTCCTACTTAGGTTTTTTTTTTCTTTTTAAACTTTGCGTTCTAATATGAAAAGCATTAAGTTGAAATTCTCTTCTTAACTGGTGATGAGTTGCAGGTGGCCTTATCAGTGAACCATAGCAGTGAAAAGGTCACAGTGTAACAAAGTGTCAGCTTTCATTCCATCCTTCCTCCTAATAGTCTAGAAAATGACCTTGCTGTGTATCAGGGCTTGATTTATCAGGTGTATGCAGTGGGGCAGGTTGTTACAGTTGCACATAAGTAGAAATCCAACTGTCTCTTCTTGGCATATTTCTGTGAAGTTCAACGTATCAAAATCAGAGAGCGCTGCCACATCCCATCTCGCGGATCGTGGCATAGACTTAATGTGACAGGCTCCCCTAAAGATAATAACATTTAGGATAGACATTCTGGCTAGCTCAGTCAGACTGGCGATCATTTGTTTACACAGCCAATTCCGAATTCAGATATTTATGCTCTTTTACAGTTGCTTGGTATTTATGATAATTGCTCTGTGTCAGTTGTACAGAACATCTCATGCGTTGTGGCAATGCTGATAACTGTGCAGAGGTCGTCCAAGACTCAGACCTTCATGACTCATTTACTCCTTGAATTCATTAAGTTGGCAGACTGGCAGATAATCAATAGGGATTCTTGTGAATGCCTATTACTAATAACAGGAACTACCTAAAATTGTAGGACGATGACATGTTCATATTCTTGACTAATTGACATTGGTGGGGTTTTGAAAAGTATCTATCTAAAGAGCCACTTATCTTGAAATGCAAAAGTTTAAATGCGATTTATATTTCATTGCATTTACTATACTTAGATTTCGAGAGAATAAAGAGTAAGAACAGAAAAAGCGCAAGTGGTGACTGGAGGATTTTTTTTTTCCTTTTAAAGGCCCTTACCCACTAAATGATTCTCACAAACGATTTTGTGTGACGAATGATTTTTTTTCACGATGTTTGGCAACATTGTTTAATTAAAATTAAAGGATGTTCATCAGCGCACGACACCCGAGGCGATCGTTTGTTATCGAGCCGCCAACATGCTCGATTAAGTCATTGAAGATCGTTCCTAATGATCCTTATTGAGTTGCGTGGGTTTTGCCGCAATCGTGTAAACACGATCATTAATTTCCAATGCTGCAAACGACACTTGGAGATTCGGCCAGATGGATCAGGGATCTACAATGATGAACAATCGTTTACCCGATACACCTGGCCGAATCTTCAAGCTTTGTTTGCAGCATTGGAGAATGAATATACAGTATGTGTGTATGTGTGTATGTGTGTATGTGTGTGTGTATTTGTGTTTTATTCAACATGGGTTTTTGATTGGACTTGGGGCATACTGTATGTGGAGGTCCTCCGAGATATTAGATTTAGGTTAGCCTAGGACCTAGGTTCTCAACATGCGGTACGCGTACCCCAGGGGGTACTTCTGATGGGTCCAGGGGGTACTTGGGCTTGATGTATTTAAGTTTAATAAATGTATGGTTTCAGAAAATAACAAATCCTATTTAAAACAGCCAAACTAGTATTTCAGCTAATTAAAAACAGCAAATGTTTGGAAACGGTTTAGAAACGATTATCAAGCACTACTATTCAGTGTATCTGTATCAAGGGGTACTTGAGTTCTTACCATATCAGGGGGTACTTGGACAGCACAGGTTTTCAAAAGGGGTACATACCCATGAAATGTTGAGAAACACTGGCCTAGGATATACATCTGCATGCGGGTCTACTGTGGGGATGGGCCTGGCTTTAGAAACAATTTTACTGTGAATTTTTTTTCTTTTTATTGCCTTTTTATTTTTGTATAATGATGAATATTAAAATTTGAATTGTTTATTAAAGTGTACCAGAGACGAAAACCGTCTCGGGTACCACACTTACCTGAGGTTTCCCTAGAGGACAACTATCAAAGTTAACTAAAATTCTAAATGCCGCATATATTTCTAGTAATTATTAGCATAAAGCAATTAAAGGCTTTTTTTCATCTTATGTTTTATGTGAAGAAAATATGACATTTACAGAGAACAGTTTTCACTCTGGGCATTACTATGGAGGACTGTGTCCAGCACATTCAGCATACAGAAACAATCTTCACTAGCAGTAATCCTGTGAGTAAAAGCAGAAATATAGCTTCAAATGCAGCTCTGTGTGCCTGCTTCTGTTTCTGACTTTCTCTGCCTCGCAGCCTAAAGTAAACAGTTCAGCAGTTTACAGCCAGGGAGATCTCATTCTGAATGTGGGGGGGCGGGGGGTCATATCCAAGTAATGAAAAAGTACAGGTCCTTTTTTCAGATCATTCTGTGTATCTAAAAACCCCTCAGCTGTTCTCATATGATCTGCCAAAAAGCAGTGTGTATGTGAGCAGAGCAGAAACAAACAGTGAATTATTGCTCTGTTAATAGCGACAGAGAAGTGGAACCTAGCTACATGGTATGGCTCTAACCTCTAGCATCAACACCGACACAAATTGTTACAAGCAGTTTAGTAGACAAGGCATTTTTTTTCCCACAGGCTGTAATGAGACCCCTGAAAAGCTTTCTAGTGTTGCTGGCTAAAAGCTTTAAAAGGTATGCAGGGTTTACAGAAGAACAGTTTCTTTGATAGTTTGTTCTATAATTCCCCTTGAGGCCGATTGATCTTTCGCCATCTCCCTGTGTGGCTCCTGTATCCTGCTGGATGGCTCAGTAGCCTGGTCGAGTCCTGCTTTGTTTTGTAAGTTTGGCTTTGCATGCACGCCCATAGCTGGAAGTGTTCTGCTCCTGCACAGTAATGCTTCCAGCCATGGGAGCACAATGGAAGTGCGCATATGGCTGGGCCACACATGCGGGATGAAGCACATCTTGTCTCGGCCAGGCTACTGGGCCATCCAGCGGGGGACAGGAGCCACTCAGGAAGATGGCAAGGGACTGAGCGGCCTCAAAGGAGCTTAAGGAAGACCCAGGTAAATAAAACCTGAGACTTATTTTGTGGGCTCTGACTTGGGCTATACCTTTTGTCACTTTACAATGCACTTTTAAAGCATGGCACCTTTTTATTATTTTCTTGACGAAGCTTATATGTATGAATAAGCGAAACATGTTGATTTAGTGGGTGTTTGATTGTTAGTGTGGGGGCAATCATATCTGTCATAGTTCAGGTGTTCAAGTGGTGCATTTGAATTGATGTTTCAACTGAGTTATCTCTTTGTACTTACTTGAGTTTATCTGGCAGATGACAGTCTACAATTAATTGGAGTATTGAGGCTGTAGCACTCGCTCCAGGACTGTGTGACCATTAAAACATTTTGTATTGTCCTATATGGTGGTTTTGGCCTTGGGTGATTCCATTATCTGGGTTTATCTCTCATCCTATACATTATAGGACTCAATGGTCACAGCATTTCATGTAGATATGTGGAGATTGTCCCCCTTAATGTTATATGGGGATGGTGTATTAGCCCTTATGTATTTTTATCTCATGACTCTAGTGTTCTGCAGGGGTGGGCAAACTCAGGCCACATAGGATTCACAAGTTTGACCGGGGAGCTGGGACAGAATAGGAGTGCGGCATGCGAAGTGTGCTGCAGCAAAAAATGGGTATGGTCATAACTGGATGTTGGTGGAACTAACGTAATAATGTAACGCAAAGATAGTGGGCCCAAGTTTTCTCCCAAAACACAGGCAAAGTGACGCTAAAGGTAATTAGACAATGTTCCCCCACCCAAAAACAGAAGATGGCAGCAGCCAGATTTTTTTTGCACCAAACCACAAAGGCCCAGGGACAGCAAGCAGACCTCGCCAGACCGCAAGAGATGTAATGCGGCAGTGTTTCACCAGAAAATATAGATAATGCGGCAGTTTTTCACCAGAAAATACATGCAATGCAGTGGTGTTTCATCAGAAAAGACATTTAATGTGGAAGCGTTAAATACACACAGTGCGTAATGTTTCCCTGAAAATACAGGTAATGCGGCAGCAGCTCTAAGCCCTCAGCATAGCTCCTTGATCATCTTCCTGCAGCAGCTCCCTGATTAGGCCCCTGACAGGCACAGCAGGGCTATGGGAAAATAATGCCTGAAGCCTTGCACTGGACACACAAATAGTCTCCAGTGCAGGGCTTCGGACGCCATTTTGCCAGAACTCCTGCAGGCTGGAGGTGAGCTGTAGGCTGTGGCCGATGAACTGGCACGGAGTCCATTGGACTCTCCAAGCCAGCTCACCGCCTGGGGACCCACCATCCACCCCTGCTTCGGCGGGTTGGATGGAATGGCCCACCCCTGGTGTTAACGGTTAAGGCCTCTGTCTCTGACACATGTGAAATGGGTTTGAATCTCGGCTCTTCCTGTTCAGTAAGCCAGCACCTATTCAGCAAGTAGTTCTTGGGCAAAACTCCATAACACTGCTACTGCCTACTGAATCCACTGTAGTGGCTGCAGCACTATTGCTTTGAATCCGCTAGGAGAAAAGCGATAAACTGTACAAATTTGTGTCTTGTATTGTTTGTCCAGATTTGGATCAGAATGGGATATAACTTTTGGGCTCATTGGATGGCCATCTGCCACTGTATGGTCACTTAAAGGACAACTGAAGCGAGCGGGAAATGGAGGCTGCCATATTTAATTCCTTTTAAGCAATACCAGTTACCTGGCTATCCTCCTGATCCTCTGCCTCTAACAGGGGCATTTCTAGGGTCCTTAGAGATTGGGGGCACCTGTGGGCACCAGGCAGGGAGGCAAAATGGGCGGGGCCATGAGGTGAGTGGGCGTGGCCATTTGTAGGGCCAAATGTACATGAACTTAGCAGCGGTGTAAGCTACAGATAACGGGCCTGCCCATCAAAATATTGGATGGAGCCCCCGTCCTTTATTTCGATAATTTACAATCAGTATAGGCATAGATCAAAGATGTATACGTACATACAATTTTGATTGGTCAATCACTGACCCCCAATTTTACCACCCCTGTACAGTAAGTGGGCCAACAGACAATGAATTTTATGAACAGAGCTAAAATTGGCTAATCAAAATTGTATGTGTGTACCAGGCTTTACAGCTAATACTGTACATACTGAAAGTAGCAGGGATCAGCATACAATATAGCTGGTTTACAATCAGTAAAGGCACAGAGTAGTGTTGGGCGAACATCTAGATGTTCGGGTTCGGGCCGAACAGGCCGAACATGGCCACGATGTTCGGGTGTTCGACCCGAACTCCGAACATAATGGAAGTCAATGGGGACCCGAACTTTTGTGCTTTGTAAAGCCTCCTTACATGCTACATACCCCAAATTTACAGGGTATGTGCACCTTGGGAGTGGGTACAAGAGGAAAAAAAAATTTAGCAAAAAGAGCTTATAGTTTTTGAGAAAATCGATTTTAAAGTTTCAAAGGGAAAACTGTCTTTTAAATGCAGGAAATGTCTGTTTTCTTTGCACAGGTAACATGCTTTTTGTCGACATGCAGTCATAAATGTAATACACATAAGAGGTTCCAGGAAAAGGGACCGGTAACGCTAACCCAGCAGCAGCACACGTGATGGAACAAGAGGAGGGTGGCGCAGGAGGAGAAGGCCACGCTTTGAGACACAACAACCCAGGCCTTGCATGAGGACAAGAAGCGTGCGGATAGCAATTTGCATTTTGTCGCCATGCAGTCATAAATGTAATACAGATGAGAGGTTCAATAAACAGGGACCGGAAACGCTAACCCATCACAGATGTTCATTGTTCATGTTACTTGGTTGGGGTCCGGGAGTGTTGCGTAGTCGTTTCCAATCCAGGATTGATTCATTTTAATTTGAGTCAGACGGTCTGCATTTTCTGTGGAGAGGCGGATACGCCGCCGATCTGTGACGATGCCTCCGGCAGCACTGAAACAGCGTTCCGACATAACGCTGGCTGCCGGGCAAGCCAGCACCTCTATTGCGTACATTGCCAGTTTGTGCCAGGTGTCTAGCTTCGATACCCAATAGTTGAAGGGTGCAGATGGATTGTTCAACACAGCTACGCCATCTGACATGTAGTCCTTGACCATCTTCTCTAGGCGATCGGTGTTGGAGGTGGATCTGCACGCTTGCTGTTCTGTGTGCTGCTGCATGGGTGTCAGAAAATTTTCCCACTCCAAGGACACTGCCGATACCATTCCCTTTTGGGCACTAGCTGCGGCTTGTGTTGTTTGCTGCCCTCCTGGTCGTCCTGGGTTTGCGGAAGTCAGTCTGTCGGCGTACAACTGGCTAGAGGAGGGGGAGGATGTCAATCTCCTCTCTAAAGTCTCAACAAGGGCCTGCTGGTATTCTTCCATTTTGACCTGTCTGGCTCTTTCTTCAAGCAGTTTTGGAACATTGTGTTTGTACCGTGGATCCAGAAGGGTATAAACCCAGTAATTGGTGTTGTCCAGAATGCGCACAATGCGTGGGTCGCGTTCAATGCAGTCCTAGGCCGAAGAGGTCATAGCCTAGGGTCACAAAACCTGTTTATTGGGCAATTTCAATGGTGGCGAGTCTGACGTACATAAATCGCAGCAATGGCCGTTAGCAACGTCTGAATCTCACGAAATGTCTCATGCAGGTAGAAGACATATTGTTAGACTTGGGCTCCAAAGATGGGTTCCCTACATCTCTGCAAACCAGAGTTACAGGGCTCCAAATTTGGTAAAATCCCCCATAGGCTTTCATTGGGCCTCCTATTTACAGTTCCAAAATCTCACATCTTTTCAAAGGGCAATTGCTCAGCAGTGGCAAATTTTCTAGCATTGTAGGGACCCTTAGGGGGAACATGACTGGTGAGTTTCGGGCCCCTAGGCCAAAGAGGTCATAGCCTAGGGTCACAAAAACCTGTTTATTGGGGCTATTTCAATGGTAGTGATGGTGACGTACATAAATCGCAGCAATGGCCGTTAGCAAAGTCTGAATCTCACGAAATGTCTCATGCAGGTAGAAGACATATTGTTAGACTTGGATTCCAAAGATGGGGTCCCTACATCTCTGCAAACCAGAGTTACAGGGGTCCAAAATTGGTAAAATCCCCCATAGGATTTCATTGGCTCCCTATTTCACTTTCCAAAATCTCACATCTTTTCAAAGGGCAATGGCTCAGCAGTACCAAATTTTCTAGCATTGTAGGGACCCTTAGGGGGAACATGACTGGTGAGTTTTGGGCCCCTAGGCCGAAGAGGTCATAGCCTAGGGTCACAAAAACCTGTTTATTGGGGCTATTTCAATGGTAGTGATGGTGACGTACATAAATCGCAGCAATGGCCGTTAGCAAAGTCTGAATCTCACGAAATGTCTCATGCAGGTAGAAGACATATTGTTAGACTTGGATTCCAAAGATGGGGTCCCTACATCTCTGCAAACCAGAGTTACAGGGGTCCAAAATTGGTAGAATCCCCCATAGGATTTCATTGGCTCCCTATTTCACTTTCCAAAATCTCACATCTTTTCAAAGGGCAATGGCTCAGCAGTACCAAATTTTCTAGCATTGTAGGGACCCTTAGGGGGAACATGACTGGTGAGTTTCGGGCCCCTAGGCCGAAGAGGTCATAGCCTAGGGTCACAAAAACCTGTTTATTGGGGCTATTTCAATGGTAGTGATGGTGACGTACATAAATCGCAGCAATGGCCGTTAGCCAAGTCTGAATCTCACGAAATGAGTCATGCAGGTAGAAGACATATTGTTAGACTTGGATTCCAAAGATGGGGTCCCTACATCTCTGCAAACCAGAGTTACAGGGGTCCAAAATTGGTAAAATCCCCCATAGGATTTCATTGGCTCCCTATTTCACTTTCCAAAATCTCACATCTTTTCAAAGGGCAATGGCTCAGCAGTGGCAAATTTTCTAGCATTGTAGGGACCCTTAGGGGGAACATGACTGGTGAGTTTCGGGCCCCTAGGCCGAAGAGGTCATAGCCTAGGGTCACAAAAACCTGTTTATTGGGGCTATTTCAATGGTAGTGATGGTGACGTACATAAATCGCAGCAATGGCCGTTAGCAAAGTCTGAATCTCACGAAATGTCTCATGCAGGTAGAAGACATATTGTTAGACTTGGATTCCAAAGATGGGGTCCCTACATCTCTGCAAACCAGAGTTACAGGGGTCCAAAATTGGTAAAATCCCCCATAGGATTTCATTGCCTCCCTATTTCACTTTCCAAAATCTCACATCTTTTCAAAGGGCAATGGCTCAGCAGTACCAAATTTTCTAGCATTGTAGGGACCCTTTTAGGGACCCTTTTTTTTCCTCTTGTACCCACTCCCAAGGTGCACATACCCTGTAAATTTGGGGTATGTAGCATGTAAGGAGGCTTTACAAAGCACGAAAGTTTGGGTCCCCATTGACATGGCCGTTTCTACCCCCGTGCGGGGCGTGCCGCCGCCCGGGGCGCTGCTGGGAGGGGGGCGCTGTGATGGAGGGGGGAGCCGCAGCCGCGGGGAGGGCAGCCCGACCTCTCCCTCCCTCTCCCTGGGCCGCCCTCCATGCGATCCCCCCTCGGACGAAGTGCAGAGTAATGCGCAGGGAAGCGCTATAGAAAACTACTCACCTCGCTGGCTCCAAGCGCTGCTCTCTCGCCGCCAGTCTCATCTCTGCCTACACACGCTGATACACACACGCTGCTAAACAGGAAGCAGCGTGTGTGTGTATCAGCGTGTAGGCAGAGAGAGGAGACTGGCGGCGAGAGAGCAGCGCTTGGAGCCAGCGAGGTGAGTAGTTTTCTATAGCGCTTCCCTGCGCATTACTCTGCACTTCGTCCGAGGGGGGATCGCATGGAGGGCGGCCCAGGGAGAGGGAGGGAGAGGTCGGGCTGCCCTCCCCGCGGCTGCGGCTCCCCCCTCCATCGTGGGGGGCACCTACCTAACCTATACTGGGGCAGCTACCTATCTAACCTATCCTGGGGGGCACCTACCTATCTAACCTATCCTGGGGGGCACCTACCTAATCTAACCTATACTGGGGGGCACCTACCTATCTAACCTATGCTGGGGGGCAGCTACCTAATCTAACCTATACTGGGGGGCACCTACCTAATCTAACCTATACTGGGGGGGGGGCACCTACCTAATCTAACCTATACTGGGGGGCACCTACCTAATCTAACCTATACTGGGTGGCAGCTACCTAATCTAACCTATACTGAGGAGGCAGCTACCTAATCTAACATATACTGGGCGGCACCTACCTATCTAACCTATACTGGGCGGCACCTACCTATCTAACCTATACTGGGGGGCACCTACCTATCTAACCTATACTGGTGAGCAGCTACCTATCTAACCTATACTGGGGAGCAGCTACCTATCTAACCTATACTGGGGGAAGCTACCTATCTAACCTATACTGGGGGGCACCTACCTAATCTAACCTATAGTGGGAGCATTAACTTATCTAACCTGTATTGGGGGCACCTACCTACCTAGCTAGTCTATACAGGTGACAACTATACTGGCTACCTATATTGGAGGCACCTACCTAACTAACCTATACTGGGGGGCACCTTCCTATCTAACCTATAGTGGGAGCATTAACTTATCTAACCTGTATTGGGGGCACCTACCTACCTAGCTAGTCTATACAGGTGACAACTATACTGGCTACCTATATTGGAGGCACCTACCTAACTAACCTATACTGGGGGCATCTACCCATCTAAGCTATGCGGGGGGCAACTATTCTGGCTACCTATATTAGAGGCACCCACCTAGCTAACCTGTAGTGGGGGCACCTAACTATCTAACTTATACCGGGGACGCCTGCCTATCTAACCTATACTGTGGGCAACTATACTGGCTACCTATACTGGAGGCACCTACCTGGCTAACCTATACCGGAGGCAACTATACTGGCTCACCTATGCCTGGCTACCTATACTGGGGTACCTATAGCTGGCTACCTATACTGGGGTACCTATTCTGGGGGAATCTATACTGAGTGCAACTAGACCTGGCTAACCTACACTGTGGGCACCCATACCTTGCTTCGGGGGGGGGGGGGGGGCGCAATTTTTACACCCTCGCCCTGGGTGCATTTTAGCCTAGAAACTGCACTGCCCATTGACTTCCATTATGTTCGGAGTTCGGCCATGTTCGGCCCGAACCCGAACATCTAGATGTTCGCCCAACACTACACGTGACCCGTTCGGCCAATCACAGCGCTAGCCGAACGTTCGGGTAACAATCGGCCATGCGCTCTTAGTTCGGCCATTTGGCCGAACAGTTTGGCCGAACACCATCAGGTGTTCGGCCGAACCCGAACATCACCCGAACAGGGTGATGTTCTGCAGAACCCGAACAGTGGCGAACACTGTTCGCCCAACACTAGCACAGAGTAACACCTTACACTGTACACACTGGAGGTAAATCAGCACACAGTGCAGGCACTAGAGAACAGCGTATACTGTACATACTGTAGGCAGCAGAATTCAGCACACTGCAGCTAGCGTGCCAAAAATATGAGGATCACGTTGTGCGGCGTGCTTATCGCGCCGAACCGAAAAATGGGTGGGCCATGGACCAGAATATAGGTGTGGTAACTGGTGGAGACAAATTTACATGAACCTAGCAATGGTGGGACATTAGATTATGATAGTGGTTGAGAACCTTTTGGAGGCTGAGTGCCCAAACTGCAAACCAAAAGTCACTTATCTATCGCAAAGTGGCAACAGCAATTTAAACTAAATACTGTACAAACGTTTTAACTCATACATGAACATTATGGAAAATCCAAGTTGAAAATAACCTGTGAAGATAAACAATTTCATCCATCCTACTCCTGAAAAATGTATTCAATTTTTTAGAACCTCCCAGTTTTATTTTCTGTTTTAAAAAGCTAAAAAAGTAGGTTTAACCACTTCCCAACTGAGGGGTTTTACCCCCTGACCACCAGAGCAATTTTCACCTTTCAGCGCTCCTTCCATTCATTCGTCTATAATTTTATCATTACTTATCGCAATGAAATGAACTATATCTTGTTTTTTTCGCCACCAATTAGGCTTTCTTTAGGTGGGACATTATGCCAAGAATAATTTTATTCTAAATGTGTTTTAATGGGAAAATAGGAAAAAATGTGGGAAAAAATGTATTATTTTTCAGTTTTCGGCCTTTATAGTTTTTAAATAATGCATGCTACTGTAATTAAAACCCATTAAATGTATATGCCTATTTATCCCGGTTATAAAACCGTTTAAATTATGTCCCTATCACAATGTTTGCCGCCAATATTTTAGTTGGAAATAAAGGTGCATTTTTTTCAGTTTTGCGTCCATCCCTAATTACAAGCCCATAGTTTATAAAGTAACAGTGTTATACCCTCTTGACATAAATATTTAAAAAGTTCAGTCCCTAAGGTAACTATTTATGTATTTTTTTTAAATTGTAAATTTTTTTTTTTTTTTTAATTACAAAAAAAAAAAATTGGGGAGTGTGGGAGGTATGGAGTTAATTTTTTGTGTAAAACAAGTTTATTTGTGTGTAAAAAAATGGTTAGGGTGTAGTTTTACTATTTGGCCACAAGATGGCAACATTACAAATTAGTTTCAGGCGACCTGCAAGCTTCCTTCCGGACGCTTGCAGGAAGTAGAAAGAGGCTGGGACTTTTTCACAATGATCGCGCTGCTCAGCCGAGCGGCAGCAGATCATTGCGGGGCTGAGATCAACTAACGGGAATGGATTTTCCCATTCGTTGATCTCTGGGCGAGCAGGCGGCGGCGTGTTTACTAGCGGCGGGCGGCGTGTTTACAAGCGGGAGCGCGGACAGCGGCGGGAGTGCGCAGAGTACGGATTTCTCCGTCCCTGGGGGTGAAAGGATGGAAAAAGGGGCGGAGAAATCCGTACGCGCGGGGGTAAAGTGGTTAATGCTATTGTCTCATATGATAAGGATTCAGCTTTTCCCATAGTCTCGCAGTTAGCAATCATGTGACCCCCAACAAGACAAATTCAGCAATCATGAGGCCCCCAACAAATCATGAGGCCCCCAACAAGACAAATTCAGCAATCACAAGGCCTCCAACAAATCGTGAGGCCCCCAACAAGACAAATTCAGCAATCATGAGGCCCCCAACAAATCATGAGGCCCCCGACAAGACAAATTCAGCAATCTTGAGGCCCCCAACAAATCATAAGGCTCCCAACAAGACAAATTCAGCAGTCATGAGGCACATAAATAGACAGCATTTCACATAAATAGGCAGAATGCCCCCTTAATATGGTAGCCCCCCAAGTTAGGTAGTGAGTGACAGGGACCCCCAGGTTAGCTAGCGAATGACAGGCGCCTCCAGTTAGGTAGTGAGTGACAGGGACCCCGATAGTGAGTGACAGGGAGCCCCTTTAGGTAGTGAGTGAGTGCCAGGGACCCCTTTTAGGCAGTGAGTGAGTGCCAGGGAGCCCCTTCAGGCAGTGAGTGAGTGCCAGGGAGCCCCTTCAGGCAGTGAGTGAGTGCCAGGGAGCCCCTTCAGGCAGTGAGTGAGTGCCACGGAGCCCCTTTAGGCAGTGAGTGAGTGACAGGGAGCCCCTTTAGGTAGTGAGTGAGTGCCAGGGAGCTCCTTTAGGTAGTGAGTGAGTGACAGGGAGCCCCTTTAGGTAGTGAGTGAGTGCCAGGGAGCCCCTTTAGGCAGTGAGTGAGTGCCAGGGAGCCCTATTAGGTAGTGAGTGAGTGCCAGGGAGCCCCTTTAGGTAGTGAGTGAGTGCCAGGGAGCCCCTTTAGGTAGTGAGTGAGTGCCAGGGAGCCCCTTTAGGTAGTGAGTGAGTGCCAGGGAGCCCCTTTAGGTAGTGAGTGAGTGCCAGGGAGCCCCTTTAGGTAGTGAGTGAGTGACAGGGAGCCCCTTTAGGCAGTGAGTGAGTGACAGGGAGCCAGGCCCCTTTAGGTAGTGAGTGAGTGACAGGGAGCCCCTTTAGGTAGTGAGTGAGTGACAGGGAGCCCCTTTAGGTAGTGAGTGAGTGCCAGGGAGCCCCTTTAGGCAGTGAGTGAGTGACAGGGAGGCCCCCCCTCTAGCCGCTGCCGCTCCCCCCTCACCTGGCAGTGTAGTCAGACTTCAGGATCAGCGGCGACCCGACCAGGACCAGTGGGCGCCGGATGCACCCGCTCGATATGCGGAAGTGATGTCACTTCCGCATATCAGTGCGGGCGCTGGGTCCTAGCGCCCGCACGATTGGTCGCCGGCTCGCCGCCTGATCCTGAGGTCTGAGTGACGCGGCGGCGGCGGCGGCTAGAGGGAGCCGCTGACAGAGGGCGTGTCGGCGCAAAGAGATCCGTGGCACCCCAGGACAGATTGGGGGCACGTGCCCCCCCAAAATAGAGCTAGCGACGCCCCTGGCCTCTAATACTTTTAGCCATAGACTCTGAACAAGCATGCAGCAGATCAGCTGTTTCTGACATTATTGTCAGATCCTACAAGAGTAGCTGCATGCTTATTTCTGGTGTTATTCAGACACTATTGCAGCCAAATAGACCAGCAGGGCTGCCAGGCAACTGATATTGTTTAAAAGGAAATAAATAGGGAAGCCTCCATATTCATTTCACTACAGTTGTCCTTTAAGTCATAGTTATACCTACTGGATAAGGAAACACACAGATCTCTTTCTTAAATACTTAAACTCAGAGCAAACCGTTACAGTATTTTTCCCAGCCATCAAGTGATGTGAGCCTTTGCAGACTATGTCAAATTCCATCATTTTACCAGTTATGAAAATATGCAAAAACACATTTTGTAGTAAGTGAAAAGACAATGTTTTAATGTGAATGCTGGCTCTTCCTAAATTATAGACCAACATCGAGTCGTGATGAAACCTGTGAACCTCGGATCAGTATGGGAATGTTCACCAGATGGCAGAGAGACAGCCGTGACAGCAATGATATCAGACTGTAAAATGACTAAATGTGCACAGCATGGCGCTGAAATGCAGCAAGTCAACAATCGGGAATTCTTACTTCTGTGGTTGTGTTACAAGCAGTACGGAGCAGATTGTTCTGCCCACTCTGTGATTTGCATCAGTTCGGGTAATCTACAGCAAACAGGACTGGCCCTGGATCTGCCAATATTGTGTGCCGGCATTTGCCAGACTAAAAGTCACCCTAGAATAGTCAATTTCACCTAATGGAGAATTTTCACTGGAAAAGCAAATTATTTCCCCTTTTTTACTTGCTTAGTGATAAACTGGTTAAATCAAAAATTCCACAAAGAGGTTTTTCCCCTTATTGACCAGAGCAATTTTCACATTTTAACCCTCCTGGCGGTCTAATGATTTCCGCCAGGAGGCAGCGCAGCAGTTTTTTTTTTTTTTTTAAACCATGGCCACAAGGCAGGATGACGTCACCCGATCCACCCCTCAGTGCTGCCTGGCACTGATTGGCCAGGCAGTGCACAGGGTCAGGGGGGGCGCGCGGCACGACGGATAGCGGCGATCGAGCGCGGGGCGGCGGCGATCGATGTGCTGACGCAGCTAGCAAAGTGCTAGTTGTGTTCAGCAAAAAAAAAATTAAGCAAATCGGCCCAGCAGGGCCTGAGAAAACCTCCTGAGCAGCTTACCTCGAACTACGTTCGGGGTTACCGCCAGGAAGGTTAATGTTCCTCCCTTTCATTTGCCAATAACTTTATCACTACTTATCACAACAAAAATAATCTATATCTTGTAATTTTTTTTTTCAGTTTTGCGTTTGTTACTAATTACAAGCCCTTATTTCCAAAAATGACAGTAATATACCCTCATGACATGCAAATTAAAAAAAAAGAAAGGAAAAAAAAAGCTGAGTCTGTAAGGTAACTTTATGTATTTTTTTTTTAAATGTCAGTTTTATATTACATTTGTTCATAAAAGTATTTTATTTTGGTAACCATGGATTAATGGGGTATTTGATGTGTTTTTATCTATTGTGATGTCTGTAGGTGTAATGTTACTATTTAGTCACTAGATGTCCCCCCCCCCACTTTATTATTCCTGTGTAATGTTAACAGTACACTATTGTACATTGATCACAGGCATTGTAATCGGTGAAGGGAACTACGTTCCCATTCACTGATCAGTGTACTAATGGGCGGCTATGAGAACGTGCACGAGTGAGCGCGACGGGTGATCCCTGTGAGGTATGTATATCTACGCCCCTGGGACTTTAGATGAAGTCCTGTGGGACATAGATATACTGCCACCTTCACAATAACTTGTTTTAAAGTTTTAAAAATCAACTTCTATAGTTAAACAGCATTATCTACCGATGGATGACCAATTCAAGTATTAACAGAGATAATGGGATGACATAATGCAAAATATTAACACTTCATTCAGTAATGCTGTATACAAGCCGGCACGTGGCGTCCCTTCCAATACGTATTGAAATATAAGGAACTGATGTCTCTTTTGCATTTGGCTTTCAGCTCCTGCTGTATTTGTGCTGGAGAAGTAATAAACAGTATGTGCATTTCAATTGCTGAGAAGCCTTTCCTGCCATATATACAGTTAGGTAGGGGTGTACCTAGAGGGGAGCAGCTCTAGCGATTGTAGAAGGGCCCAGAACTTTTTTGCTTTCAACTGCTAACCTTCCCTTCCTCAGATACAGGGCACTTTACTCCAGATCAGGTGTCTTTGTGGCTACACTTGTTATGGGTGTGAAGATCATGTTAGCCACACTTGTTTTATGATTCTTGTGAGATGGGTCCAAATACCATGAATGGCACCAAGGGGAGGCAAGGGAAGGGGTGTAAACATTGGGGGACCCCATAAAAGGTTTGCTGGGGGCTCCAAGAATTGTAGTTACTTCCACTGCAGTTAGGTCAGACCAGGCAGAACCTGACTTACAGTTAGGTCCACTAATATTTGGACTGACAACTTTCTTTTCCCCCTAATTTTGGCTCTGTATGTTACCACAATGAATTTTAAATGACACAACTCAGATGCAGTTGAAGTGCAGACTTTCAGCTTTAATTCAGTCAGATGAACAAAATTATTGCATACAAATGTGAGGCAACTAAAGTATTTTTTTAACACAATCTTTTCATTTCAAGGGCTGTAAAGTAATTAATGAATTTGGCTGCTTCTGTCGTGTCACTTTCTCAACAAACACTAGTATCCCAGTGCCACTGGCAGCCATGCACACCCAAGCCATCACACAGCCTCCACCGTGTTTTTCATGTGATGTGGTATCAGTGTTGCCAACCGTCAGTAAATTTACGGATTGTCCATAAATAAACATTTACATTTTAGTGCCCGTGATTTCTGTAAGTACTTTTGCTGTGTCCGTAAAAATCAAGCAGATCCATTGACTTGCCGGGGGTGGGTTGTTGCAGAGTTAATTCCGCCCCTCGGCTCACTGTGGCAGCCAGTAGCAGGCATTTCTGTCTCACACATCCCCTCCCCTTTTTTCCCTGACCAACTCCACCCCTGCCTCTGTCAGTCAGCCATCTAGCCCGGGAATGTGTGCGTGGCGCGGATTATTTGAAAGTGACTGATGACTGTGAGAGTCAGAGCCTCACTCAAAGTCTTCACTGACAGTGGTGCTGGCTGGGGAGGGCAGCGAGGAGCCTGAGGACTCCAGGAGCCAGTGAGCAAGGAGATCTGTGATCATCACAAGAGAGGAGTGGTGATTGGTGAGGAGACGCTGGCTTGTGAAAAAAAAGAATTTTTTTTAACTGTTTCTGCTGCTCCAGGGGCCAGAGGGGTGCAGGGAGCACTGATGTCTGCCCTGGTCTATGTGTATGGGCACTGTGAGGCATTCCATTAAGGGGCCACACACACAGCCTGTGCAGGCTTTATTACATCACTGCTCTATGCTAATCATCACTTGTGCAGGGAAAGGAATTCTGGCAGTAAGAGGGCCATAGGGATCTGAAGTTAAATGTGGTGCAATAGCTGTGTAGCTCATACATTATAAGAGCCACAGTCACAGTTGACGTGTTGTGCCAAAAAACGTGATCAGCAGCTCTTGTGACTTGCCCTGTCTGTCATCAGAACCTCCACACACCCCTGACATGATGAGGCATAAAGCTGCTGGGCTAGAAATGGCTTATGGATATTCAGGCAAGAAATACAGATCTATCACTTGCCTCCAGATTATAAAGATCCATAACTTTCAGATGAGTTATATACCGTATATTCTGGCGTATAAGACGACTGGGCGTATAAGACGACCCCCCCAACTTTTCCAGTTAAAATATAGAGTTTGGGATATATTCGCCGTATAAGACTACCCCTCTTCCAATGCACACCAAATAAAAAATTAAAAAAAAATCATATACTGGTGCTATGTACGAACAGATACTGGTGCTGTACTCTCCCTCTCCCTAAGTGGATTGGTCAGCTCTTCCTGTCACCGTTTATCAGAGCGGTATGGAAGAATAGATCATGCTGTGCTCATAAAACACGCCTCTTTCACCCTTCTGGCCCACCCTTGCATCCCATTTTCTGCCTTCTCTGCATCTCAGATCTCGCACATGTGCGCCTTCACTACAGTCCTCAGCAGCAAGATCTGAGAGGCAGTAACAGGATAGGGCGTCCTGTATAAGACGACCCCTGACTTTTCAGAAGATTTTCAAGGGTTAAAAAGTATTCTTATATGCAAGAATATACAGTAGGTCCTGTAACATGCAGTCAGGCTACAGAGAGATCACTTATAAACATACTTAATAAACCAAAGCCAGGCTGCACAAAGCCCATCTGACCTAGTCCAGGCTCAACACATTGGGAATGAAATGTTCAGGCTGGGAATACATAAAAGATAAAACTATTCTTGCTTCAGATTGTTGCTTAACCCCCTTGGCGGTATGAAAAATACCGCCAGGGGGCAGCGCAGCAGTTTTTTTTTAATTATTTTTTTTTAAAATCATGTAGCGAGCCGAGGGCTCGCTACATGATAGCCGCTGCTCAGCGGCATCCCCCCAGCCCCGCCGATCGCCTCCGGCGATAGGCGATCAGGAAATCCCGTTCAAAGAACGGGATTTCCTGGAGGGCTTCCCCCGTCGCCATGGCGACGGGGCGGAATGACGTCACCGACGTCAGCGACGTCGGGACGTCATTGGGAGACCCGATCCACCCCTCGGCGCTGCCTGGCACTGATTGGCCAGGCAGCGCTCGGGGTCTGGGGGGGGGGGGCCGCGCGCCGCACTGGATAGCGGCGATCGGGCGGCGGCGATCGGGGTGCTGGCGCAGCTAGCAAAGTGCTAGCTGCGTCCAGCAAAAAAAAAATTAAGTAAATCGGCCCAGCAGGGCCTGAGCGGCACCCTCCGGCGGCTTACCCCGTGTCACACACGTGGTTACCGCTAAGGAGGTTAATACATACGTGCTCTCCATAAATCTGTTCTCCCCGGACCAAGCTGGATCCTTGGAGCACAGATTTATGGACATCACTTATGCATAAAAAAAATCAGGCGTTTTAAAGAACAAAAAAACAGATCTACAGTACTTATCTGTAGCCCGGGGTCCCCTCCTTTGCAGCTACCGACCGCTTCACGAGCGCATGGCATTGCTCATATGGCTGAGAGCATTCTGCGCAGGTGCAGTACTTCATGGTCTCTGCCACAGGCCTCTCGCTGGCACAGGCGCAGAAGAGGCCAACCTCGCCGGCTGCTATGGAGGGGACCCCTGGACCACAGTTGGTGGTGGAGCTGTAGCAAGGGACACATAGGAAGCCCCAGGTTAGCAGATCTGTGTTTTTTTTTTTTTAAATGCCTGATGTTTCCTTTAAGCAGCAATTTGCACATTGATGTGTGCTGGAAAATGTGGTTGAAGCAAGAATAGTTTTATCTATCCCCGAGCCTGAAAATTCCATCCCCAATGACAATTTGTTGCATTTGGTCCTTTTCCACATTTAACTGAACACTCTTTTGGAGGAAAAAAAAAGCTGTTGGATTGAGTATTTTGTGTGAAATGACTCCAGATTACGTGTATTTGGGGTGAAACGCTGCCAGGTCACATGTATTTTTGGTGAAATGCTGTCAGATTATGTGTATTTTGGCAGGAAACACTACGGCGGTGCTCAGACTTCCCGAGCAGGCCTACTTACACCATGTGCTAAGGCCATGTATATTTGGCCCCACCCATGACCACGCCCATGTTGTGTTGGATGGTCATGCCCATTTTTGGGCGTGCCACGCAGTGCACAGTAGAGTGTCAGTAAAAAATGTCCTATGTCAGTAAATTTTTGGATCTTTGTCAGTAAAAATTTATGTGAATCGTTGGCAACACTGTGTGGTATGCTTTGGATAATAAGCTGTTCCTTCGCCTTGTCCATACTTTTTTCTTGCAATCATTGCAATTGCAATGATTGCAATTGGTTTCATCTGTCCAAAGAATGTTTGTCCAGAATTTTGCTGTTTTTTTCGATGTTCTTCAGCAAATTCTAGCCTTTCTACAGTATTCTTGAGACTTATGAGTGGCTTGCACCTTGCAATGTACCTTTTGTATTTACTTTCATGTAGTCTTCTCTGTATGGTAGACTTGGATATCGATATGCCTACCCCCTGGAGAGAGTTGTTCACTTGGTTGGCCGTTGTGAAGAGGATTCTCTTCACCAGGGAAATGATTCAATGATCATCCACCACTGTTGTCTTCTGTGGACGTCCTGGTCTTTTTGCATTGCTGAGTTCACCAAGCATGCTTTCTTTCTAAGGATGTACCAAACTAGATTTTGGCATCCTACCTAATAAAAGGTAAGTGTCGCTGCGTCCAGAGGTTTGCAGTGTCCCTGGTAATTTGTTGTTACTGCGCATGTGTGCAGTAAAGTAGAGCTGGAGGGACCAGGGAGGGAGGTTGGTGGACGGGCAGTTGGGTGCGCGCCGGTGTCACGCGCGACGGGTGTGCGTCGGGCACGCGCGGTGGGTGCGCGGGCATCCTGAGTGATTGGCAGCGGCGTTAATAAAAGACCTAGAGCCCATTTTGAAACGGGCTTGGGTCTACTAGTGCATAATATTGTAGCAATTTATTTTTTCACCTGCATGGAGAGGGCCTTTGAGTGCATGTTGTCTGTTCACAGTGAAATTTTCCACATGTAAGCACCACACCTCCAATCAATGCCAGGCTTAATTGATCTGCTTAATTGAGAATGACATAACGACAGACTTGCCCACACCTGTCCATGAAATAGCCTTTGAGTCAACTGTCCAAAAAGTTTTGAACTACTGAAATGGGGATTGTATTAAAAAATGCTTTAGTTGCCTCACATTTTTATGCAATTTTTTTTGTTCATCCCACTGAATTAAAGCTGGAAGTCTGCACTTCAACTGCATCTGAGTTGTTTCATTTAAAATTAATTGTGCCAATGTCATTATTAATGACTGGGGTGTAATTCTCTGTACTCGGAGGCTCATGATCACTGATGAGCAGTTTAAGATAAAAGGAGTAGGGTTAAAAGTCAGAGAAAATGTACAATTTAATTTCAGCTTTTAGTAATGCTCAGAAAGTTGGACTGGTAAACAGAGGCCGATTTTGTGAAATCCACAAGGTGGTGGCCAATGGGAGATTAGTGCCAAACATATTAACTAGGCTGTTTTTTTCTTTTTTTTTCTTTTATTGCCTGAAAGAGTTAACCTTCAGACGTGCAAGTAACAGCTTCTCTCTTGTCGGATCTTTTTGTCAGATTATAGCATAACCCTCGCTGATAAGGAATTACAGCCATAAAACTTTTTCCTGCAGAGAATAACTTGAGTGCAGGGGATAGATTTTAAAAAATCCAATATTTTAGCTCTGGGACTCTTGAGTGACTGCCACTGAGCAGAAAAAAAACAAAACATCAAGGCTCTTATTTAATTCACTTTTTCTGCTATGTTTTCTCCAAGGAGATCATTTTTCCACTTCTGTTTAAAATAACTTTTCAGCACTTTGCAGTTGAAAAAGTACCAAAAGCAGGTAAAGGATTGTGAAAATTATAAAAGTATTTTTTTGTTTGTTGTTGGCTTAAAGTGAACCTAAAGCCAGGCAAAAAAAATGAGATGAACTCACCTGGGGCTTCCCTCAGCCCCCTGCAGCCGATCGGTGCCCTTGCAGCCCCGCTCCGATGGTCCAGGACCCGCCGGCGAACGCTTCCGGTTTGGCCGTCACCGGCCGACAGGCATGGGAGCGCGAGTGATTGTTCGCGTTCCCAGCCTGTATATCGCCCTCTATGCTGCTATTGCGGCTGGGAACGCGAACAGTCACTCGCGTTCCCATGACTGTCGGCCGGTGACGGCCAAACCAGAAGTGACTAAAATGGTTAATAGAGGCGCCAAAATAGGATAAGATGGGTTAAAAACCGTTTAAAAAGGAGGGGGTGGGTGGATCCACTACCCTCACTACAAATGACCATGCTAAATCAAGCCGTAGATGTTGCAAGAAAATATTTATTAGTCTCCAAATACAGTGCAACGCGTTTCACGGGCGCACATCCCGCTTCATCAGGCAATTGAGGTAGGAGAACACAAGTATAGGTCTGTAGAAAGCTAGAGCGCCTCTGTCTGTCACAGAGGCGCTCTAGCTTTCTACAGACCTATACTTGTGTTCTCCTACCTCATTTGCCTGATGAAGCGGGATTTGCGCCCGTGAAACGCGTTGCACTGTATTTGGAGACTAATAAATATTTTCTTGCAACATTTACGGCTTGATTTAGCATGGTCATTTGTAGTGAGGGTAGTGGATCCACCCACCCCCTCATTTTTAAACGGTTTTTAACCCATCTTATCCTATTTTGGCGCCTCTATTAACCATTTTTAGTCATATCTTGTCCACCCTGGGTGGAGGGGTGTATCCCCATTTTCTTTCTATAGAGAGCGACTTTTTATACCTGAGTGGGGTCAGGTGAGAATTCTCCCCACCTGCTATTACAGTGGTCGCCTGCGTGGTGACCCACACTTGTGAGTATATTCTCATTTATATACTTTTTTCACATTGGTCGAACATACTACACCAGATTTGGCTCTCGGTTTTTTCCCTGTCTTTCAAGCAAACCGGAAGTGTTCGCCGGCGGATCCTGGACCATCGGAGCGGGGCTGCGAGGGCACCGATTGGCTTCAGGGGGCTGAGGGAAGCCCCAGGTGAGTTCATCTCATTTTTTTTTGCCTGGCTTTAGGTTCACGTTAAAAGGCCTGGAAAGTAATGGAAATATGTTGGAAACCTAAGATGTAAACAGTTAATTGTTAATAGTTGATAGATAATTATTGGCATTGATTTTTAGAGTGGGAGGCCTGAGGCGATGCATGTATGGTAATAGCATCAATTGGACGGTATGTAGTGGTTTTTGGTGCTAGCGGTCTGTTGTTCTTAAGGGGCCAGAGACTGCTGGTACTGAAGTGGTTAAGTACTGCCACAGTGGTATCTACTCAAGGGGCCTGTTATGAGTTCTGTTTAAATAAAAATAAAAGTTTTTTATTTGTAAAGGGAAACCTCTTTCTCGCATTGCCACAAATTTTTTCATGCTCAATGCATTATTCAGTCCATCGGTACAGCTGGTGTGGAATAAAAATGCTGGGAAAGCATGCATGCATTCATGCATGACAGCAGAGCTTATTTATGTTGTCGTTCAAGACTTTCTGGATAATGGTATTTTCAGATAAAAGATCACATAAATCTGTAGTTCAGTCAAATCAACATTACATAATGTAGTCAGTATAATGGAAGTCACAAATCATCCCTACCTTCCACTTATCTTTTCTGCAAAACTTCCATCTCCTCCTCCCAAACTTCTCTTTATCATATATAATGGCTGTACTGGGGAACTCTTCCGCTCTGTATTTTAAAGGGACTCCGAGCAGTGCAGAAACTATGGAAAGATGCACATCATTTTAAAGCTCTCTTTCTCCTCTTTCCAATGATATATAAACCGCCACCCTACGCCTTTTAGTTTTCGCTATTTTCGCGATTGAAATTGCCGCGGCCGCGATTTCGATCGCGAAAATAGAGAAAACTAAAAGGCGTAGGGCAACGATTTAGGTGTCGTCAGAAAGAGGAGAAAGAGAGCTTTAAAATGATATCCATTAAGCCATAGTTATATTGTATTACACAGGACGACACTTTCCCCAGTGTCAGCAGCTCCATTCTGCTGAATGCAGCTGCTGACTTTGACAAAAAGTCGCCCTGTGTAATACAATATAACTATGGCTTGATGGATATCATTTTAAAGCTCTTTTTCTCCTCTTTCTGACGACACCTACATCGTTGCCCTACGCCTTTTAGTTTTCTCTATTTTCGAAATCGAAATCGCGGCCGTGGCAATTTCAATCGCGAAAATAGCGAAAACTAAAAGGCGTAGGGTGGTGGTTTATATATCATTGGAAAGAGGAGAAAGAGAGCTTTAAAATGATGTGCATCTTTCCATAGTTTCTGCACTGCTCGGAGTCCCTTTAAGTGCAGCACATCTAAAAAGGAAATAAAAACTTTAGTGTGCAAATTTATTTTTTATAATTTAAGTTTGTCCTATGAAGCTATGAGTAATTTTTGTGTTTTTAAGACCTGATTAACCTTGTTACTCTGGTTTTACGGCTATGTTCAGTGGACGCTGCATTCCCTGTAACAGGAACATAATGCAATGTGAAAAAAGCAGCGCTGTACGTTATCCGCATGGTGCTTTCCATACATACAGTCATCTGAAATCTATGCTTCACTGTCACTATTTGCGCGTTTCCCGGTAACGTGCTGCTGGTAGGGCTAGGGGTAGCACACCTGATAGAACACTGCATTGGTCACAGTATGAACGTCACAATGCTTTTGTGTTGCAAAGTTTTGCGTTACAATGTGGCCATGTAGATGCAACTGAATGCCCAACTGTCAACCTAGCCTAAAAGGAAACCTGAGACAAGGTGCAAGAATTTATACTTATACTCCTCAAGCTCAAGTTCCATGTAGGCCATGGGCTCCCTCATTCTCCTCCTGGGCCACTCTGTTCCTCCACTGGTCGGCCTGGTACATTTGCCAGTGGTTTCCAGTTGTGCTCTACTGCACTTGCGTGGCCATGAGGTGTGAGCATGCCTAGTAGAGAGATACACTGTAACGAGCTTACCTTCCTGCAGCGAGTCCCGCGGCGTCTCCAGCAGCGTCTCCAGCGGTACTCGCTCGCGTGGTCTGTCGGCCTCCAGTGGCATCCCCGGCACCCCTGCAGCAGTGAATCAGCGCCTGCGCAGTGCACTTAGACGGGCGTGTGTAGAGCAGAGAAGCCTTTACAGGCTGATGAGGCGTATCTGAGGTGGTCAGCTGTGAGGTCATCAGCTGACACGTTCTGGTAGGAGGTGCTGTCAATTCCGGGGGCGGGCTTACACTCTGCATTTTGGATACTTATGGCCAGAGCATTCACTTGCTCACTGGCCTTGATACTAATCAGTTAGCTGGTTCTTGGTCCTTAGCTAGTGAGAGTTTGAAAGCTACATTTCATATATTGTGCATCAGCAGGATATATATGTACTCTAGTCAGTCAGTATTGTGTTGTTTGTAATATTGTATATTGATCTGTGTACCGACCTTTGCCTGCCTATTTGACCTCGTATCTGCCTAGCTCCTTTGTACTACTGCCATCTGATTTCTGTGTATGACTTGGCCTCACTGGAGTAACAATAGGGGATGCGACCCCTGCCCCCGCAGGGGGACCCACTCGGGCCGTTTTGGGGGGCCGGAGGGGACGCAGCACGAGGGGAAAGCCATGCCCACAGTCGGTGGGGATGGGGGAAGGTCCCCCCCCTCCCTCACCTCAGGGCTCTCCCCTCTGCGCTCCCCTCCAGCTTAATAAGTGTGCGGGCAGCGACGGGCAGCGGCTGATACTTGCCTTCCTTCCCTCCCCCGTGCGGTCCAGCGTGCATTCCTCACTCTAGTCTCTGACGCGACTTCCTGTTATACACGTGAACGACCTCGGTCTGTCTCAGACTATGCTTTTCTAACTAGTACTGTGATTTGCATTTGTTACGTCAGATCTCTTCACGTATCAGTGTGATATTATCAAGGCCCATATATATGGATGAGCTGCGAGACCAGATTTTGACACTCGCAGGAGCTGTCAATCACCTCACTATGCATGTTTCCTCTCAGCAGATGCAGTTGACTCAATTGTCTAACACGCTCGCTCAGATGAATCTTTCTGCTAATGCCAATAATCAGCAGGCTCCTCCAAGTGCTTCTAATCTTCCTATCATAGAGCCAAAAATGCCATTACCAGAGAAATTTACGGGCTCACGATCCGATTTTAGTAATTTTTGGAATCGCTGTATGTCATACTTTGAAGTCATATCTTGATCTTCAGGAACTGAATCACAGAAGATTACCCTGATTAAGACCTTACTTCAGGTTGACTCTCAAACCTGGGCCTATGGTTTGAGTCCAGATCATGAAGCTCTCACCTCCATTGAAAGTTTTTTCGATGCCATGGCAACCATTTATGCTGATCCTGATATCTCAGCCACGGCTGCTCACAGAGACCTCCATCAGGGTCGACATACTGTCGAAGAGTACACTGCTGAGTTTAGGAGATGGTCGGTATCTGTTAAATGGGGTGGGGCAGCACTCCTACACCAATTTTTGTTCGGCTTAGCCGATTCTGTGAATGATGTTCTAGTAGGTCATCCTGAACCCAGGAATTTAGAGGATGCTATCTCTTTGGCTATATGGGTAGATAGACGGATTAGACACCGACACCAGGGTAGGGCCTAATCTACTTCAGGAAATGTTAGGCCGAGTAGCTCTTCATTCACTTCTAGTGAAGAGCCCATGCAACTGGGGTTTTCTAAACTCTCCTCCGCTGAGAAACTCAGAAGACAGGAAGATCTTTGTATGTATTGTGTTGGGAAAGGTCATTTTGCACAGTCTTGTTCTGCAAAGAAGGCTCTGGAAAACTCCAGCGCCTAGGTGAAGTAGGGGAACTTCACTTGGGCGAGCAATTGCTTCCCCTTAAAATAAAAAAAAAATAATTACCAGTTACCATTCATTGGAGCGATAAGTCTTTCCATTCTGAAGCCTTTATTGATTCCGGGGCAGCTGGTAACTTCATTGATTCTGTCCTTGCTGCTGATTTGGGTATTCCTGTCGTGTCTTTACAGAACAAACTTTATGTCACTGCCATTGATGATACTCCTTTGCAGACTAAACAACCTATCTCCATTACTCCTGAAATCTCCCTGCAGGTTGGGGCCATGCATTTCAAGAAAATTCAGTTTTATATACTCAGGATGCCCTCTAGTCCTTTGGTTCTGGGTCTGCTGTGGTTGCAGGTTCACAACCCTTGTATTGACTGGTGCTCAGTCAGGACAACTGATCAGTTGGTCACATCAGTGTCTGGGAATATGTTTGAGGAGCATTCCACTCCTACCTTTAGGGGTAGAATCTGTCAAAGTACCACAACCATACCAAAACTTTTCTGATGTCTTTTCTCCTCACTCATAGACAATACGACAGTCCCATTGACTTATTGTCTGGCACTATGCCCCCGCAAGGTCACCTTTACAACCTTACTGGTCCTAAAAAACTGGCCATGAAGGAATACATTAAGGAAAATCTCAAGAAGGGGTTTAGTCGACCATCCACATCTCCAGGATTCTTCTTTGTGGAGAAAAAAGATGGGGGTTTATGTCTCTGTATTGATTACAGGGGACGTAATAAAATTACCGTTAAAAATTGGTACCCTTTACCTTTGATTGATCTTTTTTTCTCAGGCTTCAGGTGCCAGAATTTTCTCCAAATTAGATTTACGAGGTGCATATAAATTGAATACGCCAGGGAGATTAATGGAAGACAGTGTAATGGATAGGGAAGATACGGCCGCAACAGCAAGCGGCATGGCGGCTATCTCCGTGTTGCAGCCAGCGGTCTCCGCCGCGCGGTTACATGCTGGTGCTTTGCCTGGTCCTTCTATTGCTCATAGACTAAGGGCTACGCGCGTGCATGCCAGGTGACAGGACCTTTATGCAACTAGAAGTGGAGTCAGCTGATCAGGCGATCAGCTGACTCCAGCTATGCTCCGGATTGGCTGAGTGACTGGGGCGGCGCTGTGGAGCGCTTGCAGTATATATAGGACAGGTCATTCAGTTGCTCCGCGTCTGCTGTTGCAAATGCTACGTGTTAGCACTCAGACCTAGTCAGATCCCAAAGTGTGCTAGAACCAGCTGGAGCTGGGGATCCACACTTAGCCATATTCTGTTGATAGCTTATAGTACTAATTGAATTGTATTATTTGTTATGACCTTCTGCTAGCCTGACTACTCTTCTGTTTACTGATCCTGTACCTTTGCCTATCTGATATAGTTGCCGACTCTGCCTGAAACTCTACTCGGATCTAGCTTTCTGTCTTTGTACTGTATCTGTCCGCTCGTTGCCAAACCTGCTTGTCTGACTCTCCTATCCTCACCAGTGAGCCTAGTCTCTGGTGAGGGATTCTCTGCCAGTATCATCTGCTTCACTGGTGAATACTAGCTGCAGTACTATCTGAATCACCTACTCCTCAGGTGATCAGTAGCTGCAGTACAGTCTGAATCACCTGCTTCTCAGGAGATTACAAGCTGCAGTACTATCTGAATCACCTGCTTCTCAGGAGATTACTAGCTGCAGTACTATCTGAATCACCTGCTCCTCAGGTGGTCAGTTGCTGCAATACCTGCTTCTCAGGTGAATAGTCACTACAGTACTATCCTCTCTACCTGCCCCTCAGGTGATAGTGGCTACAGTACAGTCTGAATCACCCATTCCTCGGGTGATCAGTACACTTGTTGTAACATAGTTCCACCCGCTCCTCGGGTGAACTATCTCACCATTGTCTGTATCTCCAGCTTGCTGGAGTTTGTATTCCTGTGTTACATAGATATACTCCTATCTCCCAGCTCCTCTTGGAATAGCAAGTATCTCTATCATTACTGTTGCACCAAACACATACCCTCACATTGGTTGTCCTGGTCCTGGCTATACCAGTATTATTGGTGATTCTGAAGATCACACATAATCAGGTATAGCGTCTGTATTATTGGTGATACTGCAGATCACCAATAATCAGAGAAATCTGTTCTCGCTGACACCAATTGTTACAGACAGCTTTTAATACCCAAGATGGTCATTATGAGTACCTAGTGATGCCTTTTGGCCTTTGCAATGCCCCCCTGTCTTCCAGGACTTCGTTAATGACTTTTTCAGGGATGTGTTGGGTAAATTTGTGGTAATTTATTTAGATGACATATTGATTTATTCTAACACCCTGTTTGAACATCGCAACCATGTTAAGTTTGTTACAAAAATTGAGGGAAAACTCTTTGTTTGCTAAATTGGAAAAATTCCTTTTCGAGGTCACACAAGTACCCTTTTTAGGACACATAATTTCTGATCCAGGACCAGAAAAAACTTTCAGCAGTTCTAGACTGGCCACAACCCAAAGGGCTCAAGGCTATTCAGTGGTTTTGGGGCTTTGCCAATTACTATCGTAAGTTTATTAGACATTTCTCCACTTTGGTTGCTCCTCTAACTGATTTGACTAAAAAAGACGCAGATCCTGTCAACTGGTCTTCGCAGGCCTGCAAGGCCTTCTATGATCTTAAATCAGCCTTTTGTTCTGCTCCTATCCTTACTCATCCAGACGTTGGGCTGCCCGTCTTTGCCGAGGTAGACGCCTCTGAGGTCGGGGTAGGAGCAGTTCTCTCGCAATTTTTGGGTCGTCCTGATCGCCTACACCCTTATGCGTTCTTCTCTAAGAAATTCTCTTCAGCAGAACGCAATTATGACATAGGCAACAGGGAACTCTTGACTGTAAAAATGGCCTTTGAGGAGTGGAGGCATTGGTTGGAGCCTGTTACAGTTTATACAGACCATAAAAATTTAGAATATATTGAGGGGGCTAAGAGGCTCAATCCTAGGCAGGCACGCTGGGCAATGTTTTTTCTCCCATTTTAATTTTGTCAACACATATAAACCGGGGCCCAAGAATGTGAAAGCTGATGCCTTATCCAGAAATTTTGAACCTGAGATATCTCAACTTGTTACTCCAGAAAATATTCTACTCTCACTTTCTGTTTTGGCAGCTGTGCACACTCCAAAATGTCCTGATCTGAGCAATTCCCTGCAGCCCTTTCAACAAGACAGCCCCTCCGGTAAACCTCCTAATGTAGATTATGTTCCTCTACATCTCCGCCTTGAAATACTCCAATGTAACGAGCTTACCTTCCTGCAGCATGTCCCACGGCTTCTCCCGCGGCGTCCCACGGCGTCTCCCGCGGCGTCCCCAGCGTTACTTGCTCGCATGATCTGTCGGCCTCCAGTGGCATCCCTGGCACCCCTGCAGCAATGAATCAATGCGCGCGCCTGCGCAATGCACTTAGACGGACGCGCGCAAGGCAGAGTAGCCTTTACAGGCTGAGGAGGCGTATCTGAGGTGATGTCAGCTGTGAGGTCATCAGCTGACACTTTCTGGTAGGAGGTGTCAATTCCGGGGGCAGGCTTATGCTCTGCATTTTGGATACTTAAGGCCAGAGCATTCACTTGCTCACTGGCCTTGATACTAATCAGTTAGCTGGCTCTTGGCCCTTAGCTAGTGAGAGTTTGAGAGCTACATTTCATATATTGCGCCTCAGCACAATATATATGTACTCTAGTCAGTCAGTATTGTATTGTTTGTAATATTGTGTATTGATCTGTGTACCGACCTTTGCCTGCCTATTTGACCTCGTATCTGCCTAGCTCCTTTGTACCACTTCCATCTGATATCTGTGTACCGCCCTTTGCCTTCCTATTGACCTTGTACCTGTTTAGCCCCTTTGTGCTACTGCCATCTGATTTCTGTGTATGTTTCGGCCTGTCCCTGACTTCGCTACTGTTTGATCCTTCCAATACGACTGACATCTGACTTATGTGTATGACTCTGCCTGTTATTTGACTTCAATTTTTGCCTAGCCCTTCTGTACTTCAGTCATCTGCTCATGTGCACGACCTCGGCCTGTCTCAGACTACACTTTTCTCACTAGTACTGTGATTTGCACTTGTTACATCAGATCTCTTCATGTATCAGCGTGATATGCACTCATACATGGACTAAAAAAACTGTGTGTGGGCACATGCATGTTGCCTGGGCATGTGTTGATCTGATCCAAGCATGCCTAGTCCAGATGCTTTTGTTTACAACCAGAAGATGAAGAGGGGCGCTGAGCTAAAATTGTGGGCTCTGTGAGGATCACCATCCAGAGTCTTCTGACTACTTGGGGAGGTATTGAACTGTACCCCCTCCCCAATACATGTTGAAAAAGCACCCAAAGGATAATAAGATGAATTAAAATCTATAAAATATCTGTAAATATGGTTTGAGGTGGCTTACCTCAATTAAGAAAAATTCATATATAAATGAATAATATTTATTAACGCTCTATTCCTGGCACTGAACATAGTGTGGCACTTGATTTGGCCTGAGGAAGTGGGCGGAGACACATGAAACGTATTGCCAGTGCTATTAAAGATTATTCATTTATATATGAATTTGTCTTCATTGAGGTAAGCCACCTCCAACCTTATGTATTTTATAGATTTCAATTAATTTTATTATCCATTGGGCGCCTTTGCATCCTGTTTGTGCATTTTATACCACCCCGTCTCAGGGTAGGGAATACCCATGGTCCCCGTCTAGGACCCTTTATTTCTTGAAAGGTGCGACCACTTCTGGCTGACCAGGACCCCCGAGTGGAGTTGGGTTTAATGATCTCCACCTGTCCCATTGCAACCTCCCTTCGTGAGTACCATCCGTTTACTATTTCTTATTTAGCCACTTGAGGACTGCAGTGTTAAACCCCCTAGTGACCAGGCCATTTTTTACTAAATAGGCCACTGCAGCTTTAAAGCTTCACTGCAGGGCCACACAACTCAGCACACAAGTGATTCCTCCCCCCCTTTTTTCCCCACCAACAGAGCTCTCTGTTGGTGGGCTCTCATCCCTGCTAGGATGTTTGTTTATTTTTATACAAATATTTATTTGATTTACTTTTAAATAAATGTTGCTTTTTTAAATTTAATTTATTTTATACTATCCCCGCCCTCCCTCCTCCCGCCAGCCAATCACTGTGATTGGCTTTCATTGGCTTCAGCCGCGGATCACCCCTGAGCCTGGCTGACCCCAGTACAGCGTTGCCTTAGATCACAGCGCCATACAATCCTATTAGAACGCAGTTTCACAGTCTAACAGTCTCCGATCGGCGATCGTTGCTTGGAGACTGATGGCGGGCTCAGTCATTCCATCGGGGATGCGAGGTTTGATCATGATTTATCTAATAACAAAGCGCATCAAAAGCTGTGTGCCTAACGTTTCATCTATTAGCTTGGGCTTCCTTTTTTGCTGATCAGATTTTACAGCATTCTGAACCTATTTGCTCAATACTTTGGGCCTAAATGAATAAGCCAAAGAATCACATGCAGCACTCCTTTAGCTCATGATTGGTCTGCTACCACTGGGGAAGCAGTATATTTGGGCGCATGAGGCAAGTGGACAAAAAGGGCGCCGCCATTGACTCTCATGTTAAATATCGTTTAATGGGCGCCCAATGGGGAATTTGGGCGCCTGGTGAATAATAACCATTACAAACATACTTACCATAGTTATCACTTGTATCTATGTAAAGTGTAATAACTAAAGCGATATTATCTGGAAAATACAAATACTATAACTCCTGGCCACCTGCATTATTTATTACGAGAATGGGATGTCTCCATGCAAAGCGAAGCACCCCAAACTTTTTAAATTCCACATATGCATACATGTGCAACACGTAGAAAGTGAATAAAATGTTTTTTAATGATAAAGGTGTAGCCCCAGCAATTCTTCTTAATCCCTTACTGCACCATGAAAGCTAAAGTGCCAGGAAGACTGAAGAAGACTACAGAAACGGATTCCACTAACCCCTCTGAAAAAACATATAAAAATGGAAATATTATTGGCTGGTGAAAAAAGCTGTCCTAAGGCTATTAAATCATAGATTTCCACATCACATGCACACATATCAATATCACCTTTCATACGTGGCTGTCACCTGCACAATATGAGGAATAGGCTTTCTGCTGTGGTTTTGAATAGCTGAACACAGAATATGGATTAGAGCGACATAAAACATAAGAAGTGTTAGAGGGGAGATGACTCATTTTTGAAGTCCTATTAAGCACCTTAAACTTAGCCTTGAAGTTTTGTAGAACAGAGCAGCATGTGATGTCATTAGCTCAATCATCATTCTTGTGCAGATACACTGGGTAATGGGAGGTCATTTTTACAGTCACTTAAAGAGGAACTTTAACCAGTGATTGAGGATTGAACATCATCCCAGTCAGTAGCTGATGATACCCCCTTTCCCACCATAAATCTTTAACTTTTTCATATATGGATCATAAGGAGGGTCTGTATGGTTGATATTGTGATGAACCACTCTCCCTCCCACAGTGTGATGATATCCTTGGTCCTGACGACAGTTTGCTGTCTGTGAACCTCATTGCATTGTGGGAAATAACAGCTGTTTCCAACATGTCAAGCAAGCAGTATCTCCCTCTGTGCATAGAACTCTCAGGTAACAAACATTCCAGACAGATCACCTGGCAGAACTAAAGATGTCACCACCAGTGATACATTTCAGAATGTAAATCGGGGAGAGGAAAGATTTTACAATATGCAAACAATGACTAAATCTCTAATGAATATTGCAAAAAAAAAAAAAAAAAAGCAATTTTATTCCTTATATTATTTTCACTACAGTGTCTCTTAAAGGAACAGTTTTTTTTAAATATATGCATGTATATATTTATAAGCGCAGAATGCTAATTTGGGCCCAAGATAATTTTACCGATATTCTACTATTACCTGTTATGGATAGTACACTATGGAAAATTCTCACACTAACTTCCCCTATCTATGTCTAACACTAACCTATCCCCTACCTATGCCTAACACTATTCTACCCTCTACCTTTGCCTTTTTCTAACACTGCTGCTATTTTTGCTGTCCTTGCTGCTACAAAGTTTAGCTGCACTATAGCCGAAGTTCACCACCATTGCTATTTCCACTGTCCCTGCTGCTCCACTGTTGCTATTACTGCTTTCCCAGTCACTATGGAGTTTGGCTAAAGAATAGACAAACTCCAATGCAGCTACCAAATTCAGAATTTAACTCTGGTGCCCAATTTCCAGGACATGAACCACACCCACATTACCTGCGTCCCTTTTTCTAATGCCTGATACCAAATCTATGTGCAGTTACCATACCAACATAACATTCCTGATTTTGAAAGCTTATGCACACCTCCTACCAACCATCACAACACAGAGCAATTTGGCCAGCTGAAAAATCCAGGCATTGCCATGTGTACCTAATACTGCCTATGGAAACAGTATACACAGTGAAGACAATACAATTATACTACAGAGCAAATGGGTAACTCAAGCTGGAAAAAAAATCATCACTACAGAGTGAAGATTCAAATAATCCTATGTCACTATCACTATTTGTAAATGTTTCTCTTTAAAGGGAATCTAAAGTGACGTCACGATGAGGTAGGCATATGTATGTACAGTGCATAGCACCCAAATATGCTGTGATGCTTTTCTTCTTGCTCTGCCTGAAAGAGTCAATATTCTACTATGCAGCTGTTTTCATCCAGTCGGGACTCAGTCAGTCAGGACTCATCAGTGAGTCAGTCAGACTACTGATAAGGAATTATAGCAATAAAGTACTTTTTTTTTTTTTTTTTTTTTTTTACTAGGAATCCCAGTTTTCTGCCTAGAGAGGATAGATACTAAAAGGGAAATAGTTAATATATTTCATATATTTTACAAATATCATGTGGTTAGCCTGAACTTTTTTGCATTTTGATTTTGATTCTCTTTTTTTTTGCTCTTGATTTTTTATTTACGAAGCTGCGCAGCTTTCAATCATTGTGCATCAAGTCCACCGGTTGGACCTTGTCAGATCTAGAGGGCCCTGGGTAGAGTGGGTTTGGGGTGTGGGTGTGTTGGGGGCTGGGGGTTTCCTGCTGCCATATATGGTTTTATGCTAATTTTGTATAGTAATTTTTGCAAGTGATTAATAAAGTTTTGTATTTTTACAAATAATATACAAAAGTTGTTTGTACTCAATCGGGCCATACCCCTTCCATATAATATCTCACAAGGTATGTTGTTAATATATTTTCATGTCTCTACTGAGACACAGAGACTGTTACATTCAGCTGAGACAAAACAATAAATCTGCTTTTTTAAGTTTTTAAACACAACATAAAACTGTGTGAAAGCCATTTTAGGAGAGGGAGATAGATACAATTACATATATCTTCTTTGTTTTCACTTAAAGGATACCTTATCCCTAATTTAAATTTAAAAATGAAGCTGTGTGTGTGTGTGTGTGTGTGTGTGTGTGTGTGTGTGTGTGTGTGTGTGTGTGTGTGTGTGTGTGTGTGTGTGTGTGTGTGTGTGTGTGTGTGTGTGTGTGTGTGTGTGTGTGTGTGTAGGTGTGCATAGGCGTGCATAGGCTTACCGCACCTGGATATTCTGCACTGCGCATGTGCAGTATGTCCTATTGGACTTCCTGTGACAACACTCATTGGTGGAGCAAGCCAGCGTGAGAATGTACCCGGTGTGAGTGCACTCCACGTTACAGGAAGCCCAATAGGAAATACTGCGCATGCGCAGCGCAGTATGTCCAGGTCAAAGGGCGCTGACCAGGAAATGAGGAACAGGTGGCACAGCGAATGAAACGTAGAAAACGCCGGGCCAAGTTATCCTTTAAGTATCATTTTGAGGGTTACTTCAATTGATAAAACAGCTCACAGTTACTGTGCAGTTTCTAGTTTGCTGGTCAGTTGATATGTGTTGTCAATTTTCTGTTGTCTCTGGATAATTATCTCCCTCAAGTAAAGTGAAGTTGTAATGTCAAGAGTAAGAATGTAATTAATTTTTACATGGAGCATGCAAGAAACATGGAGCAAAGAGACGCTCTGGGTGGTAATCATTTTATTAGAAAATGCAAAATTATTTGTAAATAATGTAAGACGATCAGTGATCGGTGGGATATGCCTTACTGATACAACAGCCAAAGAGGTTCTGTACACTCCAGCTGCTTTTTTTTTATTAACTTTTAACAATATAAGACACACGAGAGAACATATAAATTTATATTCATTGTATTAAAAGTGTATTTACTCTGTTTTTATTGAAAACTGCAAATCATCAGAAAAAAGGACAGACTTTAAAACAGTCTCATGTTGTGCCTTAGGGTGTCCTCTGTACACTGCATTCAGAAAACCTCAATAGGCTTTAACTAATGAAACAACACTTCTTAACCGCTAAACTCATAAGGCATGCTTGTCCGTCATCGTGATCTTGAACATTAAAAATAGTCTCTGGGAATGATATCACCTGATAACTGCAAAGGCTTGTGGGATCTAGTCATGCATAAAATAGGGCAGATGTGCTGAGGGAATAAATTGCACGTTTTTCATGATATCCTCTTGGACATTAAAGGACACCTGAAGTGAGAGGGACATGGAGGCTGCCATATTTATTTCCTTTTAAACAATGCAAATTGTCTGGCTGTCCTGCTGATCTTCTGCCTCTAATACTTTGAAGGACTCCCAAGGCGAAAAGCAAAATCTCTTTACTTACCTGGGGCTGCATCCAGCCCCTAAAAGTCATTTGGGTCTTTTGTTGCAGCTCCTGTCCTCCCCGTGTCCTGCTGCCTGCATGTAAGGATCTTACAGTACACTCCTGGTGATGTGGGCGAGGGTTCGTGCATGCGCAGAAGGGCCAACCCGTTGCCTTATATTCGGGCAGCGGGACATGTTCTATGTTTACCTAGATAAATACCTAGATATGTGTTTGACTGAAAATGGAATGCACCTCCCAGAAG
Organism: Hyperolius riggenbachi; assembly: GCF_040937935.1. Taxonomy (NCBI): domain Eukaryota; kingdom Metazoa; phylum Chordata; class Amphibia; order Anura; family Hyperoliidae; genus Hyperolius; species Hyperolius riggenbachi. The sequence continues at coordinate 137,125,058 of NC_090652.1, read as the reverse complement.
AATCATCTCTTCTTTCATACTGGGAGGCATTATTCAGGAAGTTAAGAATGTTGGCATGTTTAATACATTTTTTTAAGGGGGTGCGGTTTAGGGACTTTTTGAAGTATACTCTTTTTCTGTTGGTTTCTTTCAGGAGCTTGGTTGTTAGCTTTTTTTTTTTTGTCCTGATAATCTTTTTTGTCTTTTATTTACCTGTAATTTGTATGCAGTTTTGGTTTTATAAGCTTAAAAAATCGTATTAAAATTTCTGTTACACCACCGGGTTCGGCATATAGCGGAAAGAATTGACAGATTATTGGGTGGGGCTGGGGAAGACCCAGCTGTCATGGTACACATTGGCACCAATGACGAAGTTAGTGGGAGATGGAAGGTCCATAAAAATGATTTTCAGGTACTTGGAGATAAACTTAAAGCAAAGACCTCCAAGGTGGTGTTCTCTGAAATACTGCCAGTGCCACGCGCTACATCTGAGAGACAGAGGGAGCTTAGGGAGTTAAATAAGTGGCTGAGAAATTGGTGTAGGAAGGAAGGGTTTGGGTTCCTGGAGAACTGGGCAGACTTTGCAGTCGGCTACAGGTTCTACAGCAGGGATGGGTTGCACCTTAATGGGGAGGGTGCAGCTGCATTGGGGGAGAAGATGGCTAAACAGTTGGAGGAGATTTTAAACTAGGATCTGGGGGGAGGCGGGAGGATAAAGTCTCAATATGTAGACAAGATAAGGTAAAAAGACAGTGGGAGCCTAACATTATGGGGGGTGGAGAGGGGGGTGGGGACAGTGTAAAGATTAAGGAGGTTGGTAAAACTTCAAGTAGCCCATTTCGTGTAAACAAAATTGGTAAATGTGTTGGTAAAAATATAAAGTGCATGGTAACCAATGCTCGGAGCCTTGCAAATAAAATAGACGAACTAGAGTTCATTCTGAATGACAAAGGCTATGACATTGTGGGAATAACCGAGACATGGATGGATGAAAGCCATGACTGGATAGCTAATTTAAAAGGATACAATGTGTTTAGGAGGGATAGAACAGGGAAAAAAGGTGGAGGGGTTTGTCTCTTTGTTAATAATTCTTTTACAGCTGTCCTCAACGATGAGATGGAGGAAGATTGCGAAGATGTGGAGTCCGTTTGGGTAAATATTCATGGTGGAAATAAAAGTTGCCAATTGCTTACTAGGGTATGCTACAGACCACCTCTTATTAATGAAGCTGCAGAACTGCGATTACTACAGCAGATTGAAAAAGCTGCAAGTAAAAAGGTCATAATTATGGGCGACTTCAACTTTCCAGACATTGACTGGGGTATTGAGGCTACCCATTCTGGTAAAAGCAGCAGATTTCTGGCAGCACTACAGGACAATTACTTGACTCAAATGGTAACGGAACCAACTAGGGGGAATGCGTTACTGGATCTGATCATTTCTAATAGACCAGATAATGTATCAAATGTGCAGGTTCAAGAACATTTGGGAAATAGTGATCACAACATGATAACGTTTGATCTGGTGACTTATAGGCCACGGGGCAGCGGGACCACTAAAACTATGAATTTTAGAAAAGCAAAGTTCAATCAAATTAGGCAGGCACTAAGTTTGGTGAACTGGGATAATGTACTACAAGGGAAGGACACTGAAGGGAAATGGCAAGCTTTTAAACGTATTCTCAATCAATATTGTAGTATGTATATCCCATATGGAAACAAAATGTCTAGGAATAAAAAAAGGCCTCTATAGATGAATAGAAAGGTTAGGGATAAAATGAAGAGGAAAAAGAATGCCTATAAGGTCCTAAAAGAGGAGGGGACTGAGGCTGCACTAAGCAATTATAAGGAGTGCAATAAAAATTGTAAAAATGAAATTAGGCTGGCAAAGATCGAAGCTGAAAATCAAATCGCTAGGGATATCAAATCTAACCCAAAAAAGTTTTACAAGTACATCAACTCTAAAAAAAGAAAGGTTGACTGTATAGGAATCCTAAAGGATGAGGGTGGGAACTCAATGGTGGATGACCAAGGTAAGGCAGAGTTATTAAATGCTTTCTTTGCTTCTGTCTTCACAAAGGAAACAGCACTGTTGCAAATTACAGAGGCAGAAGAGTCTCAATCTTCTAACTGTAATATTAAATACTTAACGCAGGAAGAAGTAAAGGCAAGACTAAATAAATTAAAAATAGACAAGGCACCTGGCCCGGATGGCATGCATCCTCGGGTCCTAAGAGAATTAAGTTCAGTTATAGCTAAGCCCCTTTATCTTATCTTTTGTGACTCTCTTGCAACTAGCAGAGTCCCAGTGGATTGGCATACAGCCCACGTTTTCCCATTATTTAAGAAGGGCAAAAAATCTGATCCAGGAAATTATAGACCTGTAAGCTTAACATCAGTTGTATGCAAACTATTTGAGGGGTTACTAAGAGATACTATACATGACTTCATAGTAGAAAATAATCTTATTTCTCAGCATCAACATGGGTTTACTAAAGACAGGTCCTGTTTGACTAACATGCTCAGCTTTTATGAGGTAGTGAATGCTAATATGGATATTGGGAATGCTGTAGATGTGATATACTTGGACTTTGCAAAGGCCTTCGACACTGTTCCCCACAGAAGTCTGGTGCAAAAGTTGAGGATGCAAGGACTGGGGAAGAGTTTGTGTGCATGGATAGGGAACTGGCTAATGGACAGAAAACAAAGAGTTGTGGTCAATGGATCGTACTCAAAATGGGAGACTGTTAGCAGTGGTGTCCCACAGGGGTCTGTACTGGGTCCAGTGCTCTTCAATTTATTTATTAATGACCTAGTAGATGCAGTAGTGAGCAATGTTGCTATTTTTGCAGATGATACAAAATTGTGCAGAATCATCAACTCTCAGGAAGTTAGTGTCATATTGCAACAGGATCTGGATAGGATGGCTATATGGGCACATACATGGCAGATGAAATTTTAATGTTGACAAATGTAAAGTCATGCATTTTGGTCGTACCAATGGTCTAGCACCATACAAAATAAATGGGATACAGTTGGGAACATCAAACTTGGAGAAGGACTTAGGAGTACTCATCGACAACAAGTTAAATAATCATACTCAATGCCAAGCCGCTGCAGCTAAAGCGAACAAAATTTTGGGATGCATTAAAAGGGAAATAAAAACTCGAGATGCTAGCATAATATTGCCCCTGTTTAACTCTCTAGTAAGGCCACATCTGGAATATGGAATTCAGCTCTGGGCACCACATTACAAAAAAGATATTGCAGTTTTAGAGCAGGTACAGAGACGAGCTACAAAATTGATACGTGGGATGGAAGGTCTCGCTTATCAAGAAAGGTTAGATAAACTGGGTTTATTTAGTCTAGAGAAAAGACGCCTTAGAGGAGATCTAATTAACATGTATAAATACATCAGAGGGCAATATAATAGCTTGGCGGATGAGCTTTTTGTCCCTAGGCCTTCTCAAAGGACTAGAGGACATGAGATGCGCATGGAGGAAAAACGTTTTAGCCATTTATTTAGGAAAGGGTTCTTTACAGTAAGAGTGATTAAGATGTGGAATGCATTGCCACAGGAAGTCGTTATGGCAAACTCTATACCTGCATTTAAAGGGGGCTTAGATGCTTTCCTTGCGTTGAAAGACATCCATGGCTACAATTACTAGGTTATGCCTAATGATGTTGATCCAGGGATTTTATCTGATTGCCATCTGGAGTCAGGAAGGAATTTTTCCCTTTTGGGGCTAATTGGACCATGCCTTGTGGGGGTTTTTTCGCCTTCCTCTGGATCAACAGGGGTATGCGGGGGACGGGCTGGAGATGTACTTTGTACTGGTTGAACTCGATGGACGTATGTCTTTTTTCAACCAAAATAACTATGTAACTATATATGTAACTATGTAACACCCCCATGACCCCTGTGACTACGGTAGGAGCAGAATAATTGGTCACTACGTGTGGGGGTGGGGTGTTTGGAATGACTGGCCCCCTAACCCCCTGCGGTAGGGGTCTAGATGTAAGGGGCCCCAGAGTAATGTTGCTTGGAGGGTCCGTTACTCCCCTGCTATAATTAATTTCATTAACTTTGCATGAAATATTTCTTATGTTCATTTGGAGGGTCTCTGAAGACTGATGTTATTATGTACCCCTAGTTTCACTTTCCCTTTCATTTGCTCCACTTCCTCCCCTAATCTCTAGTCTTTTAATGTTTTTTTCAATAAGTAGTAGACTAGTCCCAATCCAGATTCCTAAAAAAAATAATAATCATCACATTCATTATTCTCACTATTCTCTCTATCAATGGGGGAAATGTCCCATCTGAGCCCCTTTGGTGCTATTTCTTTTGCTAGATATTCAGTTAAATTGACAATGTACCACCTGTGTTTTTTTTGTTCTTTGGCTACAAAATGTCCCAACTCTTCATTGTGGATTAGGTTTGGGTGGGAGCTCAGTTTAACCGGTAGAATAGGAGAACCGAGGAATAAAGAGAATATTCTTATTGAAGTTGCAGCCTACCATGCTCCTTACCGCTGAGGAGTCATGAGGACATGATGTATGGAGGAGCTGATGTGGCTAGAGGGCATATCGACTTATTTGCTAGCAGGAGAGTGAACCAATCAGACCACAGCGTGCCTGTCCAGATATTTATATTGTTGAAAGCAACATTTTATTGCGGTAAACACAAGTGGTATGGTGTAAACTTCAAAAAGAAGTGAAGAAAAGATGAAAGGCCAGGGAAGCCTACATCCTAACTTTTATTTATATCTATCTAAAAGTTGTCAAAATACTTCAATGAAACCTGCAACTTTATAAACCTAAGCCTTTATACTTGGGGCTTCCTCCAGCTCCCTGTAGGCTGTGGGCTCCCTCACTGTCCTCCCGGGCTGCTCCATTCTTCTGCAATCTTTGTCAGTAATTTCCCCAGTCACCGCCAAGTCACACTCGAATGCAAATGATGGTCCCGGCCGCCCCCATGCCATTTGATACCACACTCCTATGGCCAGGAGTCTTCTAAACATTTGCAGTTTGCTAAGACTCAGGTGCAAAACACTCCTGGCCATGGGATCGTGACAAGGTGACTTGTGTGGCCGGGACTGCACATGTGCTGTGGAGCGTGACTGACGCCGAATGAGCTTACCGGAGAAGATTGCAGAAGAATGGAACAGCCCGTGAGGATGGCGATTGAACCCATGGTCTACAGGGAGCTGGAGGAGGTCCCAGGTAAGTATAAATGGGCATATGCAGTTCGCTAACATTGTAACTGCTCAGGTGCAGAACGCTCCTGGCCCAGGGGGCGCGATCAGGTGATGGACTGTGCAGTGGAGTGTGACTGACACCCACTGGGGAAATTACCACAGAAAATTGCAGAAGATTGAAGCAGCCCAGGAGGACAATGAGGGAGCCAAAGGTGTCCCGGGGGCTGGAGGAAGGCCCAGGTAAGTTTAAATGATTAGGTTAGAAGTCATTTCTACAGGATGACTGGTGACAGTGATTTGAGCTCATCTTAATGTCCGTTCTTCACATGTGGGTGTGTTGGTTGGTATTCTATACTTTGGAATAGATATCACTCATAAACAGGTACCACTGACAAGTAGATCCTACAGAGACAGGTTCCATTGGCAGGCACATAACAATGATAGGCAGAGCCCATTGGCAGACAAAGAAAAATGGCATGAAAGTAAAAAGAAATATTCAAATGACAGGCAGATATCTCTAACAAGGGAGTAGAGATATCCCGAACTGGTCGCCGGCGAACGGGAACCGGCGAACTTCCGTTGTTCGCGATCGAGGAGAACCGCAAACTTTTACAGAAGTTCGATTCGCCCCCATAGTGCATCATTAGGGTCAACTTTGACCCTCTACATCAGTCAGCAGGCACATTGTAGCCAATCACGCTACACTCCCTCCTGGAGCCCCACCCCTCCTTATAAAAGGCAGGCAGTGTCAGGCATTGGACTCACTTGGGTGCCTGCAGTAATTAGATAAGGGAGAGCTGCTGCAGAGAGAGCTATAGGGAAAGCTTAGTTAGGCTCTTGTAGGCTTGTTGGCTTGCTCCTTGCTGATTCTTATTGCTAAAAAAGCGCACCTCAACAGCTCTTTTGAAAGCTAATCTTGTTCTTGTGATCTATATTTTTTTTTTTGTGGCCCACTTGCATTATATACAGCCCTGTCAGTCAGTCGCAGCTGGCCTTTGGCACCTTAATTCCTACTGTGTCACTGCCAGGCCCAGCACATTCAGTGACTACCTGTGTGTGTGTGTGTGACAGGCAGCTACACATTTGTAATCCCAATCACTGCACCTGTTCACTGTTCAGTGCACCTACCTACCTATACCTACGTGAGCGCACACATTGTTAATACCACCAGTCATTGCACCTGTTCAGGGTACCTGCCTGTGTGTGTGTGTGACAGGCAGCTGCACATGTGTAATCCCAATCACTGCACATGTTCAGTGCACCTACCTACCTACCTACATGAGCGCAAGCAGTGTAATATACCACCAGTCATTGCACCTGTTCAGGGTACCTGTGTGTGTGTGTGTGTGTGTGTGTGTGTGTGTGTGTGTGACAGGCAGCTGCACATTTGTAATTCCAATCACTGCACCTGTTCACTGTTCAGTGCACCTACCTACCTATACCTACGTGAGCGCACGCATTGTTAATAACACCAGTCATTGTACCTGTCATTGCAGTCCGTGTGTTTGTGTGACAGGCAGCTGCACATTTTTAATCCCAGTCATTGCACCTGTTCACGGTACCTGTGTGTGACAGATGCACATTTGTAATACCAATCCCTGCATACCTGTTCACTGCACCTGTGTGACCGCACGCTGTTTAGTATACCAGTCCGTGCATACCTGATAACTGCACCTGTGTGACAGCTGCACATTGTATTGTAATACCAGTCACTGCATACCTTTCACTGCACCTATGTGACTGCACATTGTATTAGTCAAGGCAGAGGCAGGGGCAGACCCAGAGGCAGGCCACCCGGCAGGTCTGTTCGAGGTCGTGCTGATGTTATACGTCAAAGTACAGTGCTCAGAAGAAGGCACGTCCCATCAACTCCCAAGATTGTCGTGGTTGACTATTTAACACAGACTACCTCATCTTCCGCAGTCACCAGCACTACTCCAAGTACCACATCCACCACATTTGACACTTCGCAGGAGTTATTTGGTGGGGAAATCACTGATTCACAGCCATTATTGTTACAACAAGATGAAGGAGCTAAGCAAGTTACAACACCTTATATGTCTGAGTTAGGCGACACTATGGACGTAAGGTGTGAGGAGGAGGAGGATGAAGTACCTGCTGTTGGTGCAGTTTTGGAGGTGTCTGATACAAGCGAAGTTTTGGAGGATGATTATGATGATACTGCCATGGATGCCATGTGGAATCCTAAGAGACATGATGACCAAGGGGACAGTTCAAAGGGGGAGTCAGAGAGGAGGAGTAGGAGGAGACGAGTTGCTGAAAGAAGCATGGGGAGCTTGTCATCAGAAACAGCTGGTGGTAGTGTCCGGCACCATGTATCACCATCTATGGACAGCCAGCCAACATGCCCTTCAACGTCAGCTGCTGATGCCACCATAGTGCCCACACCCCATGGTGGCTAAGCGGTGTGGACATTTTTTAGTGTGTATGTCAAAGACCAGAGCAATTCCATCTGTACTCTCTGCCACCAAAAATTGAGCTGTGGAAAGGCCAGCACCCATGTAGGGACAACTGCCTTATGAAGGCACATGCTGAAAAGGCACAAACTGCAATGGGAAGACCACCTGAGCAAAAGCAGCACACAAAAGCAAAGCCACCCTCCTTCTCCTCTTCCTGCTTCAGGTGCATCATCTTCTTCAGCCACTTTCTCCCTTGCTCCTTCACAATCACAGCCAACCTCCTCCACTCCGCCTCTCACCTTGAGCGGTTCCTGCTCCTCTGCCCACAGCAGCAGCCAGGTGTCCATGAGGGCAATCTTTGAATAGAAGAAGCCAATGTCTGCCAGTTACCCCCTTGCTCGGTGTCTGACAGCTGGCTTGGTGGAACTGTTGGCTTGCCAGCTGTTACCATACCAGCTGATGGACTCTGAGGCCTTCCGAAAATTTGTGGCCATTGGGACAACGCAGTGGAAGATACCAGGCCACAATTATTTCTCCCAAAAGGTGATACCCAAACTGTACCGTGAAGTTGAGAGGCAAGTGGTGTCATCTCTTGCACACAGAGTTTGGTCAAGGGTCTATCTGTCCACGGATGCCTGGTCTGCCAAGCACAGTCAGGGCAGGTACATTACTTACACAGCCCATTGGGTCAACCTGGTGACCACTGGCAATCAGGGAGTACGTGGCTGTGCAGCAGACATAGTGACACCTCCACGGCTTGCAGGCAGGCCTACTGCCACCTCCTCTCCTTCTTCTCCTCCTCCTACTCCTCCTGCTACTGCCTCTTCGCTGTCGTCCTTCTCCTCCACCTTGGCTGAGTAGCAGTTCAACTCTACTGGTGCTGCGATCTCCTCTCCAGCTACACAGCCCCAGCTCCCCCAGGGCTTATGCTGCATGCCAGGTACGACGGTGTCACGCCATCTTAGACATGTCTTGCCTCAAAGCGGAGAGTCACACTGGAGCAGCTCTCCTGGCTGCTCTTAACAAACAGGTGTTTGGGAAAGTTGGCACATGTACCCTGCATGGCACATGTGCTCAGTCTCATAATTCAGAGATTTGTGTATAAGTACCCAGGCTTACAGGACGTCCTAGAGCAGTCCAGGAAGGTGTGTGGGCATTTCAGGTGGTCTTACACGGCCATGGCACGGTTTGCCGATATTCAGTGGAGAAACAACTTGCCGGTGAGATGCTTGATTTGCAATAGCCTGACTCGCTGGAATTCGACCCTCCTGATGTTCGACCGCCTGCTACAACAGGAGAAAGCTGTCAAACAGTATCTCTACAACTACCGTCAAAGGACACAGTCTGGTGAGATGGTGATGTTCTGGCCGAAGTACTGGACACTGATGAAAAATTCCTGCAGGCTCATGCGGCCGTTTGAGGAGGTGACAAACCTGGTGAGTCGCAGTGAAGGCGCCATCAGTGACTTGATCCCATATGCCTTCTTCCTGGAGCGTGCCATGCATAGAGTGGTGAATCAAGCTGTGGAGGAGCGTGAACAGGAACATGAGGAAGAGTTGTGGGATCAATTCTCAGCAGAAGCAGATGATTCCTCAACACCTGCGGCAGCACAGAGGGGGGAGGAGGAGGAGGAAGAAGAGTTGTTTGGAGAAGAGGAGTCAGATGAGGAAGGTGTTGTTTTGGAGGAGGAGGAGGCGGAAGAACAACCACAGCAGGTGTCACAGGGGGCTTGTGCTGCTCAACCTTCCCGTGGTATTGTTTGTGGCTCGGGGGAGGAGGAGGAGGACTTACCTGACATCACTGAGGAAGAGCAAGAGGAGATGGATAGTACGTCTGCATCCAACTTTGTGCAGATGGTGTCTTTCATGCTGTCCAGCCTGTTGAGGGACCCCCGTATAAAAAAACTCAAGGGGAATGAGCTGCACTGGGTGGCCACGCCACTAGACCCTCGGTATAGGCACAAAGTGGTGGAGATGTTTCCAAATCACCAGAAGGCAGACAGGATGCAGCACTTGCAGAACAAGCTGACAACTATGCTTTACGATGAATTTAAGGGTGATGTCACAGCACAACGCAATAAAGGTGCCACTGCTAGTAATCCTCCTCCTCCCATGTCCACGCAGGCAAGGACAGGACGCTCCAGCAATGTCATGGTGATGTCAGACATGCGGACATTCTTTAGTCCAACACCTCGCCTTAGCGCTTCCGGATCCACTCTCCACCAACGCCTCGACCGGCAGGTAGCCGACTACCTGGCCTTAAGTGTGGATGTAGACACTGTAAGCAGCGATGAACTCTTGGACTACTGGATGCGCAGGCTTTACCTGTGGCCAGAGCTGTCCCAATTTGCCATCCAAATTCTCTATTGCCCTGCCTCAAGCGTTCTGTCAGAAAGTACCTTCAGCGCAGCTGGAGGCATTGTCCCTGAGAAGAGAAGTCGCCTAAGTCAAAACCGTGCTTAGTACCTTACCTTTATCAAAATGAATGAGGCATGGATCCCGGAGGGCTACTGCCCGCCCGAAGACTAAATCAGTCCCCGCACACAGCATCTCTGCCTGCACGCCGTGTGACTGCCTGCCCCATGACTAAGTCGTTCCCCACACAGCATCTCTGCCTGCAGGCCGCTTGACTGCCTTCTCTGCCACCACTAACAGGGTCCAGGACTCCAGGCAGATTCCTACATTTTTAAGGCCGCTGCTAGCATCAGCCGCTATAATTTTTCTGGTGCGTGTACATGCCTGCCTAATTTTTCTGGCTGCACTGTGGCTGCAACAACAAAACAAAAGGCATGTACATGTGTCAATTCCCCTTCGTGATCGTTACTTTGCCGCGGCAAGGTAACGATCACGAAGGGGAATTGACACATGTCATGTGAAGGGGCTTGCGTATCACAATGAAGCAATGACCGCCGGCTATATGAGTGGCTCGGGGGGTGGCACACCAAATTCGATCAGCTGGACAATGACTGTTGTTCTGTCATTGAGCTACCTCAGCCTGGCGACCATATGGGCTTGAAAACCGCTATCGCCTGCACTCTCGCCATGGTGCGCACCAGTCCAGCATGGCCGTCACAACACAAACAGCTGTTTGCGGTGCGTTACACAGTGAGTTTGGTGTGTCAGTGTGAAGCAGTACTCTAATTACACTCCCTGATTGATCTATACACATGCAAGATGTTTTAAAGCACTTTAGGGCTCCAGTTTAGCATGCAAAGTGATTTCTTCACTTAAAATGCTGCTTTGCATCAAATCCAGATTTTTCCCCCAGGACTTTTGGCATCTATCCCACTCATCCATGCAAAAACGCAGATGTTAGACCCCTTGAAACATCTTTTTCATCACTTTTGTGGCCAGCATAAAGGTTTCTAGTTTTCAAAGTTCGCCTCTCCATTGAAGTCTATTGCAGTTTGCAAAAGTTCGCAAGTTTGCGAATGTTTGCGGAGGTTCGCAAACCCGGTTCGTGAACCGAAAAATCAGAGGTTCGGGCCATCTCTACAAGGGAGTATGCAGAACAGGTAACAAAATAGTGAAAAGAGTGAGGGATGAAGCACATAATGAGTGTTCAGAGTGTGAGAATTCCAAGGGGAAGAAGGAGGAAACAAAGGATATGGGAAACAGTGAATAGTGATGACCATAACCTTGTTTTGTTTCGGTGACTTAGTGTTACACTACGCTCTGAACTTTCTTCACCAGCTTGGCTTAACCAGGCTTTTTTTTTTTTTTTTTAAAGAAGACTATATATATATATATATATATATATATATATATATATATATATATATACTGTAATAAAAAATATTTCTGTGGTCTGTTATGTAATTTTTCTATGGATTAATGCGGAATATAACACAGCATTTCTACTTTGCACTTATAGATTATTTACAGCATATTATATACAACCAGCATTTTTTTTTTACTAGAACAACATTCAAAGGGTTAACACAGGCCTTAGAAACTTCCCTGCCAGCAGAGCTGGACGCATCCGCACTTGCAGATAATGTTATCTTGTGTTTGATTGTATCAAGTGAGGAATGTAAACAAAGTCTTCTCTGACAGTGCCAGGTCTCCTGATGGTCCGGCATTGCCCTGGGATGTATTTGGCTGGTGTTAGCTCCACCTACTTTTTCTAACCCTAACACACAATTATTTAGTTGTTCAATGACCTAGTTTGTGAGCTTTGCGGTCTTTGGCTTCAATAATTTGCAACGAAATGAAACAAAACTGATTGGCTGTTTGTGGCTCCACCCCCTTTTCTGAATTTGAACTGCAGTCACCCAGTGACCAACTGTACCAGGTTTGCGGCCTGTGCCAAAAACAGTGCAAAAATGGCAGCAATTAAATATTCACCTTGAAAATCAATAGGTGACTTTTGATTGTCTTTTTTAGGCTTCACCCACTTTTCTGAATATTAATCTCAGTCACCCAGTGACCAACTGTGCAAAGTTTGAGAACCCTGCCATTAACAGTGTAAGAATGGCTGCAGTTTACATTTTCCCAGTGAAATTTGTATTTTGCTCAGCCCACTTTTTGGTTATGTGTATAAAAAGTATCCTATGTGTTATTCCAGGTAACGTACTATGTGTGTCAGGGCCGGTTCAAGTAACAATTAGGCCCTAGGGCAAAATTAGCCTGGGGGCCCCCCAACAGACACCTACTGACCAAAAAGCGTAATTAAAGGCCCTTTGTTGCAGCTCAATTTCCCTCCTGGGCCCCTGAACTGGCTGCTGACCCTCTCCCAATCACCTCCTAACTTAACAGACTCTGCAGAGTCCCTGGAGAGCAACAGTTAAGATAGGGGAGGGACACCTTGGGGGCCCCTACAGGCTCTGGGGCAATTGCCCATTTTTTCCTATGGTAGCTCCGGCCCTGATGTGTGTGCCAAATTTCATTCAAATCCGTTCAGCCATTGTTGTGTGATTGAGTATACACAGTATATAAGGAGCTGATGTCTAACAGGTAAAAAGTGTAATATTTATAAGTGCGAGAAAATATATTCTGCCTAAAAATACAGAAGTATTTGTTCAGTCAGTTTCAGCACTGGGAGAACAGCATTTTTTCTTTACACTATAACTTTTACACATGTCCTAGATAGCTGTATTGTGATTTGCTGTGGTACTTTTCTTGTAATATGTCTCTTCTTTTTGCTGATAAACAGTATGATATGCAGTTTCTTGCTGCTGAGACTGTTAACTTTCTTCCTCTGACTCCTCATCCTGTCGCCCCCCATCATCTCTAGAGAAAATATACAGAAAACGCAGCCTAGTGTGCAGACTCAGGGGATAATGAACGCAAACATCACCTGAGAACTACATTTCCACAAAAGAAGAGCACAACTGCAAATATTGAGAAGGTACAAAATGCTTTATTATGAAACCTCAGCACAGTACAAAAGAGATAAAACAATTAAAAACAAAGCCCAGAAACAAAACGGGTTACATATGTTTGACCACAAATGACAGTGCATTTAATAAGCATGCAACCTGGATTTATGAATAACTGGTTAGGTTCTGTAAGTCAAACCCCAAAAAGGGTAAATGCAATTATATATATCTTCCTTTTCACTAAGGTCTGGCATGTGTGCCATGTGCAAAATAATATATACAGTATATGTATAAGACATATGACAAAATATGAGCATAAAGGTAAAGTCCTGTGACACAATATAGATATGGATTGAATTATAAATGACTGTCCGAGAATAGATAAGTGATAAATATATAAAATGGCTCCATATTTATTTATAGTAATGGCTGTCAAGGGCTGGCAAACAGACAGGAGGACAATACCCAAACCATATGTGAGACAGCCAGGACCAGAATATATACCCAGCCTAATGTGGAAAGTAAGAAAATAAAAATGGCAGTTGGAATGATACAGCTGGTGGCCTGAGGTCTTTTTTCCTAATGTCATTTTTATCTCTTATCTTACTAGGGATGGCCAATGAGATTTAGGATTGGGCAAATGTTGAATACAATTGTAAGTGGCTTCAAAATGGGCCAATCAAATTTCATCTTGGTGGATTTTGATTGGATCATTTTCAAGCTGCATACATTTGCATACAAAATAAGCATAATCCTGAATCATCTTAGAATTACTTGCATCTCATTTACCATCCCTATGTCTTACTACTCCTTTCTTAGGGCTGGTGCACACTAAGGGCTCATTCACACTACAAGAGCTCTTCTAAGCGCTTTTTGATTTTAAAAGCTCTTGCTAATATTACCCTATGTAAGTGTTCTCACTGGAGCGATGTGATTCTGTAAAAATTCCCCATAGCATTGCATTAGCAAGAGCTTTTCAAATCACTAGCACTTAAAAAGCTTTTGTAGTGTGAACCAGCACTGACTCCACCCCCCCCCCTCCTTAAACAGGAGCTGTTAGGTATAAGGTCTCAGAGAAAAAAAACACATATATCAGTAGCTAAAGATTGGCTGTACTTACATTACATATGCATTTCACTGTCCACGTTTGGATTTCACAGAATTTTTATATAGTATTTGCAGAGAATAATGCTCCTGACAGCTCATGGCAGGTTCCATGTTTGTCTGTCTCCTATGAAGCCAAATGTGTCGTCATGTCCTGCCTGCTTCCTGATGATTCCACTCAGAAAAAATACAACACTACTGTGCAGTGAATATTAATTAGCCATGTGGCTAGGAACAATAGCGGACTCATGCAGTATACTCTGCCCGGAGATTTTTCAGTGCTGGCTGTTGTAACATGAGCCTGTAACTTCTCACTAGCAGCCGAGGGGAGGACCCAAGCAGCCCCAGAATGCTTTGCAGTATGGTATGCGGCCTGTCGTCCTTTTAAGAGCTTGGGTCTAACATCTTTGCTGTTCAGCACACATCAAAAGTAAGAGAGATTTTTAACTTCAATATTGCCTTTTGGCTTCCTTCTAAACTGTTTAACACAGGAGAATAGAGGTTTAAATTAGCTTTTGCAGCCTGACAGTTACTCTTTAAATCTTCAAGGAGACCTGAAATGAGAGGGATATGGAGGCTTCCATATTTATTTCCTTTTTAAACAATACTAGTTGCCTGGCATCCGGCTGATCTTTTATGTATCAGCAGTGTCTGAATCGCCCACCTGAAATAAGCAAGAAAGCATGGGGTAAATTCTTTTTCAGGGCTTTAAAGTATTAGTGGCAGAGGGTTGGCAGGACTACCATGGAAATGTGCATTGTTTAAAAGGAAATACATATGGCAGCTTTCATATCTCTCTCACTACAGTTGTTCTTTTAAATCATGAACTTCCATTGTACAATAAGCATAGCTAATTGGTCCTGTTAGTTCCTTGTATTCTAGGATAGAATGCTAAGTCACAATGAGAGCTGACTTGGTTCTCTGTAAAAACAGGAACACAATGGAGAGAAAAAGGCACATCGCATGTTATGCAAATTTACGTTGCATATGGTGATGCTTTCAATTAATGAAAGTATGCTTCACTGCCACAGGTAGCATGCACGTTTTGCGGTAATGCACTGCATGAACTGTGTTGGGATACTGTTGGCAGTGCGATTTTTGCATTAAAATACCTCTGTTTTATCGCACTGTAACTCCCTACTGTGAACCAAACTCTTATAGATTACTTTTTTATTTACAATTCTCCCATTTTCCATCACATTCATGCTTTTGTGCTATTCTAGACCCATGTCTTGTAACTTCCACATGTTTTTTTTTTTTTTAACCAAAGATGTAAGCTACCTATTATTGTGGTTTCATCTAACTTCTTGTTTCTACTGGTGGAAAATAACTTTGAGCACTTTTATGTTAGTGTTGCAGACCTGTTGGGAGTGAACTAGAGTGCCCTTTTCAGTTTGCATTTCATAGTACGAGGGGATGCTGACAAGTATTGAGCGTTACCCAGGGTTGGCTTGAGTTGCAAAAGTAACCTGGAGATCCTCTAGCCCCTTCCCACAGCAAAGTCAGCCCCCGGGCTCATGAGCTGGCTGCCGACATTACCCCCCGGTGGTCTTCCCTGGACCGCTCCACGGGGAACCTGATTTTTTTTGGCTGAAAGAACCGCACTTCAATTGCGACATTTGAAATTTTGGATTTCAGCTGGGATCATTTTTGTAATTGTATTATTCACATTCAGGTATTGATTCTGATGCTTTTAGGGTGCCCCAGAGACCCTAACCCCCTCCTCCCGCCGGGTTAACTTTTAATAAACATTGTGGCCTGCAGCCAAGACGGTGTTTCAGATTTTGGCCCAGTTTGGATCCATGTCTCTTTACCAGTTACCAGTTTGTCCAGGAAATCTGACTTATTTGTTGCAAAATGTTACAAAACAGCCACTGATGTCTCCTCTCTTTCGTTTGGTTGTCAACATTTTCAGAATCCACTTTGCAGGAAGCTTTCACATTTACTCTGGGTTCCTCACTTTCCACACTGAAATGGCCAGTGTTAAATTTGACAACCCAACGTTTAACTGTTGCATAGGAAGGGCCTCACCCAAAGTTTGTGCTATTTCATCATGGATCTGCTTTTCACTTTTCCCTTGGAGAAATGGGAACTAGATTATGGTCCTATGCTTTTCCACATTGAACTTCTTTGGAGATGCTGCCACGTTCACTTTGGAATAAAAAAAAAAGTTAAAAACAAAGGTAGTTGATTTTTTTGCAATATTGAGTATAGACAAGTAGGCCAGTGTACCCTGCAATTTACAGCTTTTTTTTCCAGCAGGGAGGGGGGAGGTGTCAAGGTTGTGTGGATGGCGGCCCAGTGCCTGTGTCATTGTTATAATAATGCTAGCATTATTATATGGCCTCTGGCAGGATCAGGAACAGATATGTGGCTGTGGAATGAGAAGGTATGGGAACTTCACCAGGCGGCTAGCAAGCACCATGCCATGATAGCAGAGATAAATACACACTTCAGCATATTCCTCTGCTAGCACTCTGCTAGGGGGAGAGGATTCAGGACTGCCACTGTACTTATGCTCACAAGTGTTTATTGCAAAATTCAGCTGTAATTGGCAAAGGAGTGCTGACACTGGACTTGCAGTGACTGACGGTTACTGGCAGAGGGTTGGCTTCTCCGATGAGCCATATCTTTAATTTAATTCCATGGCCTTCTAACTCCTCAGACCTAAAACCAATTGAACATGTTTATGGACACCAAGGACTTGATTCACAAAGCCGTGCTAACTGTTTAGCACGGGTGTGCTAAACAGTTAGCACATGAAGTGCCGTTCGCGGACTTTTGCGTGGGCAAAGTGCCGCGATTCACGCGATCGCTGACTTTGCACACGCAAAAGTCCGTGATCGCGCGAATCGCGGCACTTTGCGCGTGCAAAAGTCTGCGAACGGCACTTCAAGTGCAAACTGCTTAGCACGC
This sequence comes from Hyperolius riggenbachi, assembly GCF_040937935.1. NCBI lineage: Eukaryota > Metazoa > Chordata > Amphibia > Anura > Hyperoliidae > Hyperolius > Hyperolius riggenbachi. Next base: position 137,108,122 of record NC_090652.1, on the reverse strand, counting down.
CCGTGCTAAACAGTTAGCACGGCTTTGTGAATCAAGCCCAATGTTCGATTACTAGATCAGCCGCAACTCACCTGTCAGCAACTGCAGTCTTCATGTCTCCAGATACCTCTAGCAACTGTCCAATATGTTAAGTCACTTCCATGGCACCTGGCTGTGTTCTGTGCTGCCAGAAGTGGTTATTTTGGGTATTGGCAGGTTATCATAATAATGTAAATCAATGATACAGGTAATAACAGAAGTCTGCCAAAGTGAGAAATGCATGGACATTTCTCAAACTGGTCAATTTAATACGGGTAGTAGACAAAGGAACAGAGTTGCCAACACGGGATGAAATGCATTCAAAATCTGTTAAAAATGAGCTATTGGTAGACTTACCTTCAAGAAGGTAGACTCAATAAGTCTAGATTAAAAAACAACTTTTGTTTCAAATTCAAAAATAACTCAATTTGTGACACGTTTTATGGGAGAAAACCCGCTTCCTCAGGCAAAAAAATGGAGTATCTGTTTTTCCAAGGTAGCGAGCTTGGCACCTCCATCGATTTAGAAGTAACCTCACCAACCATTGTCCGTCATTTGTTGGCCAATGTGCAAAGTGGCTATCCTGCCATTTTACTATTTGCCCATTGTCGTGTGGCACTTTCTTGGACATGACATAATCTGGAGAAGGGGGTGAGGGTAATGTTAGGCACAAGAGAGGTAGAGGTTAGTGTTAGGAAGAAAAGAGGAGAAGTTAAAGTTAAGCATAGGCATGAAGGTCGCACATTTGAAAGAAAATGTATACATTTTGTCAACTCACTGGCCATGTAAACTCTTACTCTAGCGATTTCAATAGCGCTTATCCAAAGTTAGTCTATTTCAGTGATTCAATAGCAGTGATCAGTGGCGTAGCTAAGGAGCTGTGGGCCCTGATGCAAGTTTTACAATGGGGCCCCCAAGCACTCTATAAATAAAAATTGATATGGCGTACCAAAACCTGCCAATGGTATCTACAGTCTCAGAGGTGCAAGAAGGGGATGGAGAACAGTTTGTTAAGGATTACCACTAATCAAAGTACCTATAGAAGTGATTATTATGAGCACAGGACCAATAGAGAGCTAATACTGTAGTTGAGGGAGGGCCCAAGGGCCCCGATGTGGTCGCAACCTCTGCAACCGCTATTGCTACGCCCCTGGCAGTGATTACAATTTGATAAAATTGCAATCATGGTGCCAGCATCATGTTCTGAGCGATTTTCATTCAAGGAAGCAAGCTCCAAATACACACACACACACACACACACACACACACACACACACACACACACACACACACACACACACACACACACACACACACACACACACACACACACACACACACACACACACACACACACACACACACACACACACACACACACACACACACACACACACACACACACACGTTCCCATATTAAAATATATGTAGTCTATGAAATCCATTCTACTGTAATTGGATAGTTGGTTATTAAAATGTCTGGCCATGTTCTCAGATCTGTAATTTGTAAGCCTTTGCTGTGTCTGTTTCTCTTACTGCTAATGGATATATAACTTGTCTCTTACTCTGCTGCTGAAAGCTGAAAAATAAACACTATAGCTGGCAGAAATATTAAAGCAATGCAAGAGATCACAAAACCAATTTAAATAACAAGACCAGTTTTCCAATAAATAGAATTTATCAGTTCAAGATCAGCAAAACTGCTTTTCAGGCAGAACCATGTTATGCTGCATGAAAATAGCTTAGCTGTTCAGGCAAGTGGAGGAACCAATGTATCCTTACACATCTTTAAAGTACAGCATGAACTGGTACAGAATAATCAATAAAACATAAACTTGCCGATACTGATACAGTTGCATTTTTTTTTTTGCTTTAGCAGTTAATATAGTGGTACCTATGCCAAAAGCTGAAAATCCAGTAACCTTCCAGCCAGTGGCATAGCCAAGGAGTTTTGGGCCCCGATGCAAGTTTTACAATGGGGCCCCCCCAAGCACTCTATACATAGCAATTGATCTGGCGCACCAAAACCTGCCAATGGCAACTACAGTGTCAGAGGTGCAAGAAGGGGATGGGGAACAGTTTGTTAATGATTACCACTGTTCAAAGTCTCTATAGAAGTGATTATTATGAGCACAGGACCAATAGAGAGCTAATACTACAGTTGAGGAAGGGCCCTTTGGGGCCCCTCTGGCCCAGCGGCCCCGATGCGGTGGCTACCTCTGCAACCCCTATTGCTACGCCTCTGCTTCCAGCATCTGCTTATAGAGTATGAAATGTGAGATGGTCATTTAATGGTGCTGTTTAACTTTCTAACAGCTTACAGTAATTTTTTTTTAGTTGCCTAAGGCCAGTACCTACATTGGAATTGAACTTCGACAGTGGGATGCAAAAGTTTGGGCAACCTTGTTAATCATCAAGATTTTCCTGTATAAATCGTTGGTTGTTATAATAAAAAAAATTTAGTTAAATATATCATATAGGAGACATACACAGTGATATTTGAGACGTGAAATTAAGTTCAATGGATTTACAGAGTGCGCAATAATTGTTTAAACAAAATTAGGCAGGTGCATACATTTTGGTACCACAAAAAAGAATTGAAATCAATATTTAGTAGATCCTCCTTTTGCAGAAATTACAGCCTCTATACGTTTCCTGTAAGTTCCAATGAGAGTGTAACGATTGCGGAATCGTCTCCGTGGTCAGCGCACCAGACGTGCGCTGACGCGGCGGATTTCCTCCACAAGCGTATTATTGCGGACACCCAGGCTAGGTGCTATGCACCCGCAGAGGGCAATTCCCACCGGCAGATGGCGCTGTGGAGTGCAGGCGAACACAGCCGCTGCACAGCCACAGATGCCAAATGGGAATTGTACAGATCCGGGACAAGGTACAATCAGGCAGGGCTGGATAGCCCACAGGGAACAGAGCAAAAGGACAGAACCAATGTGTGCCCACCAAATTAGTCGCCACCCAGCGACAGCGAACACACAACGGCGGAAACGAAGTAGGAAACGCAATCGCAAGAATGGCAATTGCCAATAGCGACAGAAGACTGAGCAGGACAGAGCACAAGGGTAGCAAAGGCACAGCAAATCATACAAAGAGAAAGATAAAGAAAATAACAAATGCTAGCTGAACGCGAACACCGCACTCATTCGCAACAGTGCACGCGTTCGTGCGCGGTCTCCGCGTGTTACGCACAACAGAGACAAGCACGCCTAACTAACCAAAGACAGACAAACACGAAACAGAGAACGCGAGCGCTTGCTTAACGGTTACCTCACCGAGCCTACAGCAAGCGTTTCGAATCAGACAAGACAGACACACGAAAACAGGGACAAGCGAGAGATAGGATCCACAGCACTAGCGAAAAGTGGCTAGCGCGATCCAAGTACAGAGTAGCAGAACAGAAGGATCCCCAGCGCTGGCGAAAAGTGGCTAGCGCGATCCCAGAAGACAGAACAGAAGGATCCCCAGCGCTAGCGAAAAGTAGCTAGCGCGATCCCAGGAGACAGAGTAGCAGAACAGAAGGATCCCCAGCGCTAGCGAAAAGTGGCTAGCGCGATCCCAGAAGACAGAACAGAAGGATCCCCAGCGCTAGCGAAAAGTGGCTAGCGCGATCCCAGGAGACAGAACAGAAGGATCCCCAGCACTAGCGCTAGGGCGAGTGCGATCCAAACACACGGCAGACAGAACAGATGAGGTAGGCAGAAACAACCGCTGTTTCAACCTACACTCCAGACTCAATCAGAAGGATCCACAGCCGCTAATGCTAGGGCTTGTACGATCCAAACACAAGACAGACGGAACAGGCAAAACAGATGATACAACCTGACTGGACTAGAAGGGGAGCCTAAAGCAACCCCCAGGAATTAACTATACTAGATAGCAATGGCTGACACTCCAGCAGTGTCCATCAGGAACAGACCATGGAAGGGAAATGTCCAGCAAAGCATTCTGGGAGCAGAATGCTTTTATAGTGCTAGTCATCAAAAGAAGGCAGGTAACGTATTTGCATGACTAATGTATGCAAATTCCTCAGCAACACAAGCTGCAGAACTGACAGAAAGTCTCTCTTAAAGAGACCTGCAGAATGCAGACGTGAACAGTGGTCAAAACGCTGCCTGTCTGCACAGGCAGCTGAGCAAATTCTCACAGAGAGTCTGGATTCTGGTTGAAGGTATTTTCGACCATTCCTCTGTACAAAACATCTCTAGTTCATTCAGGTGTGATGGCTTCCGAGCATGGACAGTTCTCTTTAACTCACACCACAGATTTTCAATTATATTCAGGTCTGGGGACTGAGATGGCCATTTCAGAACGTTATACATGTTCCTCTGCATGAATGCCTTCGTGTATTTTGAGCAGTTTTTATGGCCGTTGTCTTGTTGAAAGGTCCAGCCCCGGCGCAGCTTCAGTTTTGTCACTGATTCCTGGACATTGGTCTCCAGAATCTGCTGTTACTTAGTGAAATCCACGCGTCCCTCAACTCTCAAAATTCCCAGTCCCTGCACTGGCCACACAGCCCCACAGCATGATGGAACCACCACCGTATTTTACTGTAGATAGCAGGTGTTTTTCTTGGAATGCTGTGTTCTTTTTCCTCCATGCATAATGCCTCTTATTATGCCCAAATAACTCAATTTTAGTTTCATCAGTCCACTGCACCTTATTCCCAAATGAAGCTGGCTTGTCCAAATGTGCTTTAGCATACCTCAAGCTGTGTAAAGTGGGCCAAATGGTTGAACGATGCACAGCGGCACCATCTGCAGCAAGATGATGTTGTAGGTCTTCGGTGCTGGTCTGTGGGTTGACTCTGACTGTTCTGACCATTCCTTGCTTCTGTCTATCCGAGATTTTTCTTGGTCTGCCACTTCGAGCCTTAGCTTGAACTGAGCCTGTGGTTTTCCATTTCCTCAATATGTTTCTGGAAACAGACAGCTGAAATCTCTGAGACAGCCATCTGTATCCTTCCCCTAAACCATGATGGTGAACAATCATTGTCTTCAGTTCATTTGAGAGTTGTTTTGATACCCCCATGTTGCTAATGTTCAGAGAAAATTAAGAGGAGGGAAACTTACAATTGACGCCCTTAAATACTCTTTCTCATAATTTGTTTCACCTGTGTATGAAGGTCAGGGGGCACTGAGCTTACCAAGCCACTTTGAGCTCCAATAATTAGTTCTAAACGTTTTGTCATCAATAAAATTACAACAGTGCCCACATTAATGCACCTGCCTAATTTTATTTAACCTCCTTAGCGGTAACCCCGTGTGTGACACGGGGTAAGCCGCCGGAGGGTGCCGCTCAGGCCCTGCTGGGCCGATTTACTTAATTTTTTTTTTGCTGGACGCAGCTAGCACTTTGCTAGCTGCGCCAGCACCCCGATCGCCACCGCCGCGCGCCCGATCGCCGCTATCCGGTGCGGCGCGCGCCCCCCCCCCCCCCGGACCCCGAGCGCTGCCTGGCCAATCAGTGCCAGGCAGCGCCGAGGGGTGGATCGGGTCTCCCAATGACGTCCCGACGTCGCTGACGTCGGTGACGTCATTCCGCCCCGTCGCCATGGCGACGGGGGAAGCCCTCCAGGAAATCCCGTTCTTTGAACGGGATTTCCTGATCGCCTATCGCCGGAGGCGATCGGCGGGGCTGGGGGGATGCCGCTGAGCAGCGGCTATCATGTAGCGAGCCCTCGGCTCGCTACATGATTTAAAAAAAAAATAATTAAAAAAAAACTGCTGCGCTGCCCCCTGGCGGTATTTTTCATACCGCCAAGGGGGTTAAACAATTATTGCGCACTTTCTGTAAAACTTCATTTCACTTCTCAAATATCATTGTGTGTGTCTCCTATATGATATATTTAACCACTTGATTTTTTTTTTACTAAAATGGCCACTGCAGCTTGAAGGCCAAGCTGCAGGGCTGCAAAACACAGCACATTATTATTATTTAGTATTTATATAGCGCCGACATATTCCGCAGCGCTGTACATATTGTCTTGTCACTTAACTGTCCCTCTGAGGGGCTCACAATATAAACCCTACCATAGTACTATGTCTATGTATGTATTGTGTAGTGCCTGTATTGTAGTCTAAGGCCAATTTTAGGGGGAAGCCAATTAACTTATCTGTATGTTTTTGGGATGTGGGAGGAAACTGGAGTACCCGGATGAAACCCATGCAGACACAGGGAGAACATACAAACTCCTTGCAGATGTTGACCTGGCTGGGATTCGAACCGGGGACCCAGCGTTGCAAAGCAAGAGCGCTAACCACTACGCCACCGTGCTGCACATGAGTGATTTCCCAACCCCCTTCCCCCCCACCCCCACCAACTGACCTCTCTGTTGGTGGGGTCTGGTCGCCCCCAAGTTGTTTCATTTTTTTTTTTAAATAAATATTTAGATCTTTATTTTGTGATTATTTTTTCCTATTTTTTTTTTCAAATCCCTCCCTCCCTCCCCTAGCCGGCCAATCACGGTGATCGGCTGTTATAGGCTTCTGCCTATGAGAGCCGATCGCTCTCTTGTCCCCCAGGGGGACAGCCGTGTCACACAGCTGTCCCCAGTACAGCACTGCTGCTGATCACAGTGCTGTACATGTAAATAGACGGCAGTTTTGCCGTCTTTACAGTCTCCCGAGCGGCAATCAGAATCCAGTATAGGTAGCCAGGTGGCACTTCCCCCCCCCCTCCCCAGTATAGTCTGCTGCCCACCAGCCCTTTATCTTTTGGTGCCCCTTCATCCTGTGGTGCCCTAGGCCATGGCCTATGTGGCCTTGACTTAAATCCAGCCCTGTTGGCGCTCTCTCCCTGGATCTCAAGCGGTTCCTACACACTGCGGGGGATCTATGGCCAGGTGGGTAGCGCTGGATCTGATACTGCAGGAGTCGCCAATTAGGGGTAAAAAAATGCCTGCACTTCTATGCGCTTGTATGCGCTAAAAAAGCACCCCCATTCACTTGCATTGATGTGCGCTTTACAGCTCAACGCACAGAAATGCATGCAACACTGTTTTTGTAACCCAGCTCAGCGCAGTGCATAGATGTGAACGAGGCACATTTAATTACATGGGAAAGTCAATACCTTGCAGAACAATGCACTGTGAAAAGCGCACAGAAATGGCCCAGATGTGAACGAGGGTGGATAATGCTGAGTTTAGTGCTTAAAGGGCTGAATTCAGTAAGACACAGTGACACCGTGTATTGTTTTAAGTGCTTCATAAAATTAGGGCTAATTCCTGTCTGGTAATTCCTTGAAAAGCTAAGCCAACAATTTACTTTCCATTTTAACCCATATTTAATAATGGTATGACATCTTTGGCACTCCTCCCATCTGTGTTACATACCCCTGTTGGTAGGGGTGAAATGTTATGTTTTCCTAAACTCCAGTATCATATGTTTTTGGTGCATGCGAAACAGAAGGATGGGACTTATCCTAAGTGGGGACAGGTTTTCCCTACATGCCTTCAGCGGTGGGAGCTCTATTAATAACCTGGGTCATCCCCTCCGCTTATTATATTATCATCCTACCTCTTACTTACTTCACCATATTGGGCTCCAAGTGTCTTCTTTGTGTATTCATTCATTGGGTTTGATTCACAAAAGAGTGGTAACTGTTAGCACGGCCGTTTTCGCGCGAATTTTACGCATTGCGCGCGGTCACGAATTTTCGCGCGAAAACGATATCAATTCCGCGGTAAAATTTGCGTTTGCGCGCAAAAACGTTATCATAAAAACTTTGCTGGGGTTCCCCAATGATCACACCCCTTCCTTGCCTCCCCTTGGTGCCCTTCACTGACTTGGGGCCCATCTCACAAGGGTCATAAACCAGTTTGGTCTTCAACACACAGTAACCTGTATGGGAGGAAAAGAAGGTTAGTAGCTGGGGGCTGTGAAACAGCTCTGGGCCAGACTGCGATCTCAGCGGCTTCTTCCCTCTAGTTATGCCCCTACCTCACAAGCTCTGGGCCAGACTGCGATCTCAGCGGCTGCTTCCCTCTAGTTACGCCCCTACCTCACAAGCTCTGATGATGAGTAATTACACTGGACTATGAAAACATTTGTGTATGGGCTGGGTAAACAGTTCATGTACATATAGTTTAATATCTTACGGAAAACAATGACCCTAGGAATCTGATTACTAAGATTTTGCTCAAAGCATAATGAAGTTCTCCATTTTCTCTGTAGCTTGATCTTGAATTCAGGCGGAGTCTGTACTTAATACATGATAGAGGCATAACTGCTATCTTAAGAATTAGTAAGTTCACATACTTTGTTAGATATTTTTAACAGTTGGATCTGGTGCTGTTAATTAAACTGGACAAAACTACATAAATGATATAAATCTTCTTTCTGCTCATGTAATACGACATACAGACTCTGCAAAATATAGCACACATTTTTATGAAAAAGGGATGCCTGCACATGTATTCCAAAGGCATCACATTCTTTTGTGCATTTGCATGTGAATTTGCTTTACAATGTTTTTTCGTTTCAAATTTGGATGGCAGATCTGCTATTTTTCATATGCAATGTGTGATTCATGTTTCAGTGCAAGTCAATTGGAACCAGGGCCGGGCCGAGGCATAGGCTGGAGAGGCTCCAGCCTCAGGGCGCAGTGTAGGAGGGGGCGCAGAATTCATTTAGCTGTCATTCCTAATTGTGTTTGAAGCAGAGAGAAATAAGAAAAAGGGATACATGGCAGTGACTGCAAGCCAGATAACTAGATATTAAGGTGTTGGGGAGGTTGTGGGCCCTGTGGCGCCTCTTAGTCTAATAGCAATCAGTGTGTGACGGCTGGGGTGGGGGGGATGGGGGGGCGCACTTTGGTGTCTCTGCCTTGGGTGCTGGAGGACCTTGTCCCTGCTCTGATTGGAACACAGAAAATCCATAAAAAATGTGCATACAATTTTGAAGTCCTATTGCATCAAAGACGTAGCAGTAGATGAGACACCAGCCCCCTTTGCTGAGGAGTGATTTATTAATCAACCATCACCAGCACAGACTTGAAAGCAGAAGTATAGGGGTGCCAACCTAACAGCCATTTTGTGGCTATTTCCACTTCTTTAGAAACAGTTTATGGTCTCTGAGGAAGTGGAAGTAGCCGCGAAACGACTATTAGGCCACCACCCCTATGCTTGTGCTTTCATGTCTGTGCTGGTGATGGTTGGTGAATAAATCGTCTACTGCTGCTTACTACTTACAATTGGACTTTTGTATTCATTAGTACACACCACAGGAGCTGCAACTATCACCTGAGGTACTACAGTGCATTTGGTGACGACTCTGTTCATTAGTTAAAGTGAACCTCCAGATTAAAAATCTACTCAGCAGAACTGAAAAGGCTTGGTGTTTCTTTAACAGTTTCACAGCATCAGAACTTTGTTTTTCTTACCAAAGCATAATTTTTAGCTGCATTTTTACCTAAGCTCCACCCATCAAAGAAAAAAAGCCCAGCCTTTTTTTCCCTGATGCTGTGCAGAGCATGATGGGATTTCCTATGTTGTTGTTCACGTTGCCTAGCAACTGGGAGAGGTGCTCAGGACACAGGACAGTTGGAACTGTGTATCATGCTCCCTGTCACCTCCTTTCAACCAAAAAGATGGCTGCCATCATGAAATCAAACATTTGCCTGTTCTTTTAAAACAGTGTGGGTAAGAGATTATATTGCCTATCTATTTTAATTAACATAACTAATGTAACTTAATGACAGTATGTTTGTTTAAACTGGAGTTCCTCTTTAATTAGATTGATTTACATGCAGATGAATTTCATTGGTATTCATGGAAAAATCAAAATGTGAAATCTCGCATACAAACATGTTGTGATCTTTCTGTGAATATCAGGAACCTACTGAAGAAGCTTCAGCCCTTGCTGCCCCGCTAGTACTCAGCAAATTACAGCAGAGCTCATGGGGTTATTAAAACTGTAAGTGGTGGAAAATCAGGCCTTCCCTAGTAGAAAGTCTGTCTTGGAACTTGACTTTAGGACTCATGCATTTAAAATAATGATATAAATACTCCCATCACAAGGATGAAAATCAAGTTTGCAATGATCACATTTAATTTTATAGAAATGTTTGCAAAAACATGGACAATATGCATTAGAACACAACAGGCCCCTTTCTGGCATTTGACCATAGGCACAGCAAAGCCTCACTCTTCATGACCCACTTTTCATAATCACTGGCTGCCTAATTAAACGTGAATGTTTTTAAGAGGTTGTTTTCATCAACAGCATGGCCCAGTCCAACTCTCTAATAATTAGCTTATGTCTCTTCTAGGACAGAACCTTTGATTACATCTGCATTTAATATGCCTTAGCTAATATGAATTTCAGGCAGGGAACACACTTGACTGTTTTCGTACACGTTTTCTGCACAGAAAAACTGAGAACGCATGTTAATCAATGGGCTAGTACACACTTAATATTTTGTTCGCGCACAGAAAAAAAACTGACATTCTGCATCATGACTCAGTTTTTTGTATCAATGACATCAGCTGCTATGAAAAAACGCACGAGTTTTCCTGCATAGAGACACACTTGGCGTGCAGAAAAAGTATGCAGGAAAACGCACGCAGAAAACTGAAAGACAAGTGTGTTCCCTGCCTCAAGCACTTGTAAGCACAGAGTGATTAGCATAAGTCCCCATGTTCCATGATGTACTGCAATCACAGAAAGGGACCTATATACAAGCCCACTGTGCACTACCAGGTAAATGATCGATATCCACCCTGGAACCTTCCTGGACCACTTCCATAAGATGTTAGCAAAACGTGAGTCTACTGGCTTTATACTGTTTCATTCAATACAATACAACTGCCAATTTTTGCCCTTCCCCAGCAACCACACACATTGATCTAATTTTCAATAAATATTTGATCATTTGGATGTGCTAGTTTTATAGATTTTAGTTAATTTGTGTGTTTTATTAAATCTAATGTCTTATCCACTTGGATAATCTTCTTGTGTACAGTGTAGTAGCCTAAAGCCCAGTGGCACTGGCGTAACAATAGCCCCATGACCCCCGCTGTCATTGTGGAGCCCGGGGGCTAAGGGGCCCAGTCCTGGAGGTTTCTTGTGTGCACTACCATCTCCTGAGCTCTCTTTTACCACCGCCAGACTGTGTGGAAACTGTGTGTGCTTTCCCAAGTCTGTCTCCCCCAGCATCTGCCTAATTCTGCAGAGCAGCAGCCACATAGGAAACGAAGATCGGGTACCAGGGACGTTGCTAGCCCCAAAGATCAGTGGCGCATGCCCCGGATCTATTCTGGGGTGCTCGGATGTCCCCCAGGCAGAGTCAGGAAGCTGGCAGCAGTACTTACCTCCAGCCGCTTGGTCTCCAGATTCTGCAGACATATTCTCTTCCAGGCTTCTCCCCGTAGTCTCCAAGTATGAGTCAGATGCTAGCGCTCCTAGCGTCTGATTCTCAGAGAGGCACCACAGCTCCCAGCATACTCCTATAGAGCTGTGGAGCCTCTAGGCAGAGAGCTGTGGTTCTTCTATGGGGAAATGCCAGGAGTTGGGATGCCTCAATGTGAGGCCCGTGGGAGCAGGGGAGGGGGTCCACTAGAAGGTCAGGGAATGCTATGGGTGGACTGCCAGACAACCTGGCAGCATGCCTGCCCACCCAGCTGAAAGCCAGACCAGCAAGCTCCACCCATGACCACACCCACATTCTGGTGTATGGTCACACGACTCACACCCACTTTTTGGCTGGAGTGCTCAAAAGTGCCCCGGATCTCTTAAGATCCTAGCAACGCCCCTGTCTGGGACTCGGGAGCGCAGATACAGTTTCCCCACAGACTCATTGCGGACTGGACAAGAGGTGGGTCCACCTTCCAAATTTGGCTTGGGGGACCTGGGCTATGTAAGTTGCACCCCTGTCCAGTTTTCATCTTACGAACTGCAACATAACTCTTACTGGCCAATAGCTCAGAGCAGGGTCCTTTCTGGCCATTTTTGTGCCCCAGGCAAAATTAAAATGACCTCCATCCTTTTCATAAGGGAATGAGCAGTTTTGTAGATATTCCATAAACTAGAGTGTGCTAACAATAGCTCTGTGGAGCCCACTCATGCAGGTGTCAAACTAGGGGCTTGATTCACTAATCCGTGATAACTGATATCATGGACGTGCTAGCGTTTTGCGCGCGTTATAACGCGCGTAACGGTTTTTGCGTGAAAATTCGCGTTTGCACATGGAAAAGTTTGCAATTGCGTGCAAAAACCGTGACCCGCAAAACGCTAGCGCGACCGTGAAATCAGTTATCACTGTTTAGTGAATCAAGCCCTTAGTATCTGCCCGGTTTGCCAGTGCCTAACAACGGTCCTGGCTTTGGGAAAATGGTGACTTTGCTTATATTCCCAGCCACCTACCAGAGGCTTTGTCTACCATTGGATGGCCACTTTATATACACATAGGGGATCATAACGAGAGGAGTGTTGCAAGTGCTCTGATCTCTGTGGCCTCTGATCTCTGTAGCAAACCCTAATATAGTTATTTAAGTGATCTATAAGGAATGCTGTTGTTTATATTTTTTAAGCTGATGGCAGCTGCTTTTAAAGGGGATGAAACTGGTTATAGAAAACTCAAGAGTATTCGTGTACCATTTTCCCCTCCCACCTTGTATTAGAAATAGATCATTTTATACATTACCTGTGTCCTTGAAGTGCCCGTATATCAGAAGCATGTGCTAAGGGGCAGGGAGCTCTCTTCTGCTTGCTACTCACTTCTCCCTGCCTCCTCACTAATAGCGAGTGAGCAGTAAGCAGAAGAGAGCTCTCTGGTGCTTAGCACTTGCTTCCGATTTTTGGGCACCTCATGGGCACAGGTAATGTTCTAACACAGTGGTGGCAAGGGAAAGCATACACTAATGCTCTTGTACCTAGCAACGGGAACACGAGATTTCCATTACTAGTTTCATCCTCATATAAATGGAGCTTTAAATCTACATAGAAGGTGGCAATTTCTAGGGTCAGGAGCATGCACCAAGAGACAAAGGGCATCTAAAGATCCCATGTGGTGTCCATTTAAAAAGGTACTTTAACCAAGGATTGAACTTCATTCAGTAGCTGATACCCCCTTTCCTGCGAGATACCTTTACCTTTTCGCAAATAGACCATCAGTGGGGTCTGTATGGCTGATATTGTGGTGAAACCGCTCCAACAGTGTGATGTCATGACCATGGTCTTGACAGTTTGCTGTCTGTGAACCTTTTTGCATTGTGGGAAATAACGTATTTTTCCAACTGCCAAGCTAGACCCTCCATGCATAGAACTCTCAGTAACAAATATTCCGTACAGATCACCTGGCAGAACTACATATGATGCATTTCAGAATGTAGATCAGGGAGGGGAAAGATTTTACAATGGGCAGAAACTGATTTAATCATTTATAAGTGAATATTGTAAGAAATAAGCAAGACAAACCCCCCCCCCCCCCCCTAAATTTCCTTTTTACTGACACTTATTTTTGGAAATTTGTAGATATACTGTATATGCAAAGCGAAGCTGGGCCATTTCCCTCATCTGTGATCATCAGAAGATATGTGGTTGCCAAATTATTATTATAAACCCCTCGTATTTGTAGTCTGGAAAAGTTTTAGCAAGTCACCACTTACATTTAGATTCCGGAGAAAGCTGCTGGTGTCCCCAAGTCACCTAATTGTCAGCATCCTGCAACATTGCTTTTTCCTTCCTTGGTCTTTACTCTTGCAGAACATTCCCATCCACTTATGTGATTTATTGCTGATGAGCAATCTTCATTGCAAAGAACAATAACTGGAAATCCAGACACAACATACCTTTAAATAAAAGCATGACCTAATAATGCAGAATTGGTAGCACAGCTGATTAAACCCGACTACTGTTAAACTGGGTGGAAACATTAATTTTCAGCCTTGTCTAGCAGAAAACTATATTTAACAGAGTATTAGAGGCAACAAAAATGTTTAGGGACATATTTTATTCATAGCGGTTTCCAGCGCTTCATCCGGCAATATGAAATAGAAACGAAATTAAAAAGTTCAAGCATCCCCTCTGTGACACAGCGGAGACAATTCAGAAAGGTCGGATCAATAAAACCTCACACAACAGAACTCAAAACAGATTAATGTATCGAAAAATCTGCAAAATGATTCAAAGACAAATGTCTACGGCGCGTTTCCCATCTCCTGGAATATCTGACTCATAAGTCAGTGAAAATAAACTTTGCCTCACAGCCAGCTACACTGAAATAAACAACATCTTATTTAACCTTTACTTGTGGCTTATAATAGCATATTCATTCTGTGTAAGGAAATATTTTAAAGCTTCGTTCCTGAAAAAATGTTTATCTTGGTTTTGGATAGTGTGGAAAGTGATTGGAACCATTTTTGGATAATTACTTCTGTCCTGTGTCCCCATGTGTGACAGTTTCTACCACCTCTTGTCCAGACAGGGAGCTTGATGTAATTCACAAGTGTCTGCATTGAAAATATTGCACTGCAATGCTCACATCTTTCCATCTGATTCCCTTTCTATATTATTTAGTGGGCTGTGAGTCCTGTACAGATGCATTGCTAGGTTGTTACTATGGGGGAAGGGAGGGGGGGGGTATGATAAAGTGGTTTGTTGCTGGAGGGGTGAGGAGGGGAATAGTGAGCTTGGTAGAAATTATCCAGCCCTCCAAACAGAGCCGGGACAAGGTCCTCCAGCACCCAAGGCTGAGACACCAAAGTGTGCCCCTCCATCCCTCCACCCCAGCCGTCACACACTGATTGCTATTAGACTAAGAGGCACCCCAGGGCCCCCAACACCTTAATCTCTAGTTATCTGGCTTGTAGTCACTTCCATGTATCTCCTTTTCTTATTTCTTTCTGCTTCATACACAATTAGGAATGACAGCTCAATGAATTGTGCGCCCCCTCCTACACTGCGCCCTGATGCTGGAGCCTCTCCAGCCTATGCCTCGGCCTGGCCCTGCCTCCAAATCTCTCTTGGCAATTTAGCATCTGGGAGGCTGTACACATGCTAAATACCCTGAAGAGATGGCCCCACCTGTGGTCTTAAAGTGAACCGAAGGTGAAAATAAAACTGATGAGATAAACAATTGTATTTATCCTCCTGCTCCTAAAAATAACTGGTTTTGTTGTTGTTGTTTTTAGATCTCCCATGATTTTATTTTATATTTAAACATTTACAATGTGGATTGAATGCTTTGTTGTCTCTGCTCAGTGGCAGCCTATTAACAGTCCCAGAGTTAAAATACATGAACTATTGACTTTTTTCTATCTCCCCACCCTCAGAAGTTGTGGTCTACCAGGAAAACTTTCATGGCTGTAATTTGCTTATCAGTGAGGTTTACTATATTCCAAACAACTTACCTACGTACCTAGAATTTAAGTATTATATGCTTGAATTCATAGGCCTCAATTACTTTAACTGATTTTAGTTAAAGGACTTGATTTGCAGAATCGCCCTTTAAGGGGCATTTCTCTTAGGGATAAATAAAGACAGTTCTGATTTTCAGTAGAACATTGTACTGGAACTCCGAAGGCTGTATCAGAGATATCCAGTGCAGAGGCCAGACCAGCTGGCGACGAACAACATAAGCATGAGCCATTGTTATGAAAATATTCTCACAAGTACATTAAACAATGGCCTCCCCAGAATAAGGGGACAGGTCATAGGAAAATGGAATTTTCCAGTGCATGCGCAGTAAAAGACTGTGCTTGTCATGGTATCACGGGTTCTTATCAGCCAATAGCAGGCGATGAGTTATTGTTCTGTCCCTGCTCAGATGATGTCACATTTAACTCTTTAGAGGTCAGTATAAGAGGAGCAAACGTGGGCTCCCGAGGCTGCTTCTGACTGAGGACTTTATTCACTCTTTTCCAACTTTCATTCTACATGATCTATATGCTGTATATATGCCTAGCATAGATGCATAGATGTAACTAAGAGAGGCCTGTACTATCTATTAGAGATAGATCAAGTGAAGCAAGGAACGCCTACGATTCTACAGACGGTTTGCTTTGCCAAGGTTAGATATTGCTACTGAACATATCTGTATATTTGTTCTACAAATAAACTCTTAAACTTTGACGACATCTATGAAGTCCTATCTCCTATGCTGTTTGCTGTGATGAGAGTCAAGTTATCACACTTCCTGTGATATGGTGCCGAACGAAGGTGTAGTGCTGTTGCCAATAGCAACCAAAGTATAGATTCTTACAGCACCGACAAGACAGAAGCAGTCACTTCCATGCCTAAAAATTAACTTTTTCAGGCAGAAAAATAAAATGAGTAAAACAGCCTGGTTATTATGTTTTAATATGTTTTGCCCTCTACATACACCTGTTTATCTCATCTTGTCACATGTCTCCTCGGGTACACTCTAAAGGTGGCCACACACCATACGATTTTTTTAAATATCTGTTCAATTCAAGAATTGCAATCAATTTTTCTGACTGATTGTAACATTTCAAAAATCTGACCAATGTACCACACACATATGTTCAATTTTTCCTCAACTATGATAAAAATGATTGGAAACTCTAATGGCCCATACTCAGGGGCTACAAAAGTGGCCTGTCGCCAGCAGACGTGAGCGTATGCGCGACAGACCGGCAACAGCTCGTCGCCAGGTCCCTCCGCGTACACACGCGGAAGAGGGACCAGCGGTGCGACGGAAGCTGTCGACGACGTTCCTCCCCCCTCGCCGGAAGCGCCGTCTATTTGCAATTATGTTGCTGTCGCTATTCCGCATACTCACGCGGACTAGCGACAGTTGTGGCGGAGTTGCGGCGGCAACTGTCGCCAGGCGATTGACCGCGGTCAATCGCCTGGCGACATCAGCAACAAGCGACGGTTCGGGGTGCGCGCCCATGCAACGCCTCATACTCACGGGCGACATTTGTAGCCCGTGAGTATGGGCCATAAAAAGAATTGCTTGGGTATCCTATATAATAAAACCCCTGTGTATCTGCGTCCTGTCACTGTGTGTGTGTGTGTGTGTGTCCCTGCTTCCAGACTTGACAGTTGGCTGTCTGTAAACCTCATTGCATTGTGGGAAATAACAGGTTTTTCCAACTGGCAAGCAAGCAACCTCTCCCTGTGTGCATATACTGCAGACAGCAGTGGAGTACTGATTAGCAGGACGCATCTGTGCTTGCGTTGCTGGGGGGGGGGAGCCTAGCGCCCATTTTTTAAATTGACAGTCTACCACACACATTCACTTTTCATAAAACTAATCAGAAAAATCTGCCATTCCCAATTAACTTTTATGCAATAAAAATGGGAAATCCGATCGGATTTCTTGCGCAAATAAAAAAAAAAGCTTTTGATTTTTCGGGAAATCTGATCTTTTTTAAGGTGCCCATACATGGTACAATTGTTCTGTTCTGTTAGATCGAATATAAAGATTTTTCCAGCATGTCCGATCACATTTTTCTCGAAAAACGGGCTAATCATTAGAATTTCTTGATCGAAAAAAAATATTTTCAACTTTCATTCGATTTGATCATATAGATCGAATAAACGGGAAAATCGAACGTTTTTATTGTATCGTGTATGGGCACCATTATTGAATTGCCTTAAAATCGGTTCATTTTATTGTATCGTGTATGGCCACCTTTAGATTGGTACACATGTCCAATTTTGATTAGCCAATGATTGGACAATTTTAAAGAGACTCTGCAACAAAATTTTCAGCCTTATTTCTTCTATCCTTTAAGTTTATATACCTGTTCTAATGTGGTCTGGGTTACTACCGCCTTTTCTAGTTGCACTGTCTCTGTAATATATCTAATCTTCTTTTCTTTGTCAAGCTTTGTCGACCCCAGGGAGGAATGGACTGCCTGTAATAGGGACACGTTATGCACGTCCCCTGCACACCCCCTCCAGGCTCTGTATTTTTTCTTTGTTTATTTCTCACAGACAGCGTCTCAACTCTCATTTTCAACTTATCTGTGATGCAGTTTGTGAGGCTGAGAGGGAAGGGAGCTGCCGGTCACATGCTGAGAAACTGTGACTGAGAAACTGTGACTAATTCCAGGCTGGAGTGCAGAAACTTGTAGTATACTGTAACATGATATACAGTGGCTTGCAAAAGTATTCGGCCCCCTTGAAGTTTTCCACATTTTGTCTCATTACTGCCACAAACATGAATCAATTTTATTTGAATTCCACGTGAAAGACCAATACAAAGTGGTGTACACGTGAGAAGTGGAACGAAAATCATACATTATTCCAAACATTTTTTACAAATCAATAACTGCAAAGTGGGGTGTGCGGAATTTTTCAGCCCCCTGAGTCAATACTTTGTAGAACCACCTTTTGCTGCCAGTCTTTTAGGGTATGTCTCTACCAGCTTTGCACATCTAGAGACTGAAATCCTTGCCCATTCTTCTTTGCAAAACAGCTCCAGCTCAGTCAGATTAGATGAGCAGCGTTTGTGAACAGCAGTTTTCAGATCTTGCCACAGATTTTCGATTGGATTTAGTTCTGGACTTTGACGGGGCCATTCTAACACATGGATATGCTTTGTTTTAAACCATTCCATTGTTGCCCTAGCTTTATGTTTAGGGTCGTTGTCCTGCTGGAAGGTGAACCTCCGCCCCAGTCTCAAGTCTTTTGCAGACTCCAAGAGGTTTTCTTCCAAGATTGCCCTGTATTTGGCTCCATCCATCTTCCTGTCAACTTTGACCAGCTTCCCTGTCCCTGCTGAAGAGAAGCAACCACAGAGCATGATCCTGCCACCACCATATTTGACAGTCGGGATGGTGTGTTCTGAGTGATGTGCGGTGTTAGTTTTCTGCCACACATAGCGTTTTGCATTTTGGCTAAAAAGTTCAATTTTGGTCTCATCCGACCAGAGCACCTTCTTCCAGATGTTTGCTGTGTCCCCTTCATGGCTTGTGGCAAACTGCAAACAGGACTTCTTATGCTTTTCTGTTAACAATGGCTTTCTTCTTGTCACTGATCCATAACAGCCAACTTTGTGCAGTAAACGACTAATAGTTGTCCTATGGACAGATTCCCCCACCTGAGCTGTAGATCTCTGCAGCTCGTCCAGAGTCACCATGGGCCTCTTGACTGCATTTCTGATTAGCGCTCTCCTTGTTCGGCCTGTGAGTTTAGGTGGATGGCTTTGTCTTGGTAGGTTTTCAGTTGTGCCATACTCCTTCCATTTCTGAATGATCACTTGAACAGTGCTCCGTGGGATGTTCCAGGCTTTGGAAATCTTTTTGTAGCCTAAGCCTGCTTTAAATTTCTCAATAACTTTATCCCTGACCTGTCTGGTGTGTTCTTTGGACTTCATGGTGTTGTTGCTCCCAAGATTCTCTTAGCCAACCTCTGAGGTCGTCACAGAGCAGCTGTATTTGTACTGACATTAGATTACACACAGGTGCACTCTATTTAGTCATTAGCACTCATCAGGCAATGTCTATGGGCAACTGACTGCACTCAGAGCAAAGGGGGCTGAATAATTATGCACACCCCACTTTGCAGTTATTGATTTGTAAAAAATGTTTGGAATCATGAATGATTTTTGTTCCACTTCTCACGTGCACACCACTTTGTATTGGTCTTTCACGTGGCATTCCAATAAAATTGATTCATGTTTGTGGCAGTAATATGACAAAATGTGGAAAACTTCAAGGGGGCCGAATACTTTTGCAAGCCACTGTGTGTATCTATCTATCTATCTATCTATCTATCTATCTATCTATCTATCTATATATATATATATATATATATATATATATACCCCCTTAACTCTACCTACTCCTAACAGTAACCTACTGATATGTATGCATAACACTAAATCCATTACCTACTCCTAATGTTAACCTACTGACTACTCCTAACACTAACCCCTCTAGCTAGCCTAACACTAGTGCTGATGTGCAACTTAATAATTGCCCCCACAACTGGTATTTGTTGCTCTGCTGCTATCTGGGCTTTCCTTTCACCTCTTTCTATCATTTTCTGGCTTCCCTCTGTCACAATTTCTATTTTTCAGGGTTCAGCTAATTCCAGTGTCTCCGGAACAAAAATTATACTCTAGGTGCAGGAGGTACCAGGCGCATGGAGGGGCCTAAAGTATCGACTTCATTGTTAATGCACTGTGGTATATATATATATATATATATATATATATATATATATATACATATATATATATATATATATATATATAATTACTTTTGTTGAGTAATTGTTTGCAATTCTTCAAAGGACATTAGGACAATGTTATGGTTTTCCTTGTTAAGGTTTTCCCAGAGCACGGGGTCTAAATGGGCCTTCACCAGACCACCCGGCAAGGGATAATAGGGCACTACCCCTAGTGGGCAATGGACTACTTTTCTGCTTGGTAGCCACCAGGTCACTAACCCCAGGATTGCTCCACCAATGACAAAGGAGAACAAGGGAAACTGGCACTGCAATCAGTTAATTAGGATCATAAGTACAGGCCGAGGTTCAAGGCAGGTGGCAGACAAGGGGAGTCAAGGTCAAAGGGTCAAGGCAGGCAGGAAGCGTAGTTGGGGTCACAGGTTATAGATCAGATGAAGGTGGATATCAGGCATAGTTAAGGTCACAGGTTTGATCACAATGGGTAAGCAATCACTGGAACAAGGCAAGTGCTAGTTTACCAGGAGCTGCTAAAAACAAAATTCATTGCTACAAGATCTGAGCTGCCTTTTATAGGAAAGCCCAAATAATCTGGCGGCAGATTTCAAATTGTTTGTGCGCTCAGCATTGTGCACGTGTGCAGCTCTGTGTTTCTCGTGCGTAATGTATCATGACCATTCTCATGCGCACGGGACAAATGCTGGAACTCCTGAGGGTGAGTGTGACAGACATTGTTTTTTAACATTATTTGGGCATAGTTAGTTGCCTTATTTAACAGGGGGCAATTTGGGGGTGATTAGACAAATTTAAATTGTAATTGCACCAGGAATCCTTAATTCCTCCCTACCTTCTGTTCTTCCTTCTTTATTTCTGACTTCTCTCCCCCCCACCCCCATTTTCCTTTCTCCTGCCCACTTTTTCTCCTTTCATTCCTGCCTTGTTTAATTGAGTCTGGATTCTCACTTTTGTTTCCATCCTACAGGGAGGATAGAATAAAGTCTTCCTGTTTTTGATTTTGTTTTTTTACATACAGTGCCTCCTCCCGGTTTTTTTTCTCACCCCTTTTTGTATCATCTCTACTTCATATTTTTATTTTCCTTCTTTCTATACCTTTTCCTTCCCTTCAGTGTCCCTCGCCTTCCTTACTTCCTCCTTTCCTTTCTCATCTTTTATGCTATCATGCCTTCATTGTACTCATTCCTCTTTCTTCCCTTTATTTCTTATATTCAAATCTTTCAAAACAATTTTTTCACATTTCATTTACAGCTTATAGTGGAATTTAGTGTCTTGTATGGGGAACTGTAATAACATAATATTGAATGACAAATTCTGAAACATGCAAAAATTGATATTTCATTTCTAAGTCAGGAATAATAAGCCTTCACAGAAAGGTCACCTTCACCTAACAACCATTTCTATACAGTTGTTAAACAACACAACACAGATGTTTTCAGGAACAAGGAGTGTAGCACACATGGTTCCCATCACAAGTATCTGTTACATCACCCACATGCTGTGACATAGCGATTTCAATTATTCTAAAATGAGCTCACTCCGTGTTGATCTTGAAAAGCAGAAAATTGAGCTTGTAAAACTCCTTTTCATGTTCTATAGCTGCCAATGTATTAATCAGAAGAATATGGCAGTTACTAGCTACTGCAACACATAATCATAGGTTTAGTAAATATCCTAACACATGTCAACAGATTTCACATGTTACCATGGGCTGAGAGTCCAGCCCGGGCATCCTTTAGTGCATCAAGGAAGTGATGCCTACATCTATCAGTTGGCGTATACCAACCTTACAAGCCTACTAGAAACTACATTCAAAAAGGGTGTCGGAAAGCAAATATGTAAAAACATTAACATTTTGCTGTTTTAGAATTTATCTATGCCTGGCAGTTTGATGGGTTCAGTCAGGATAACTTATAGCGGGCAGTGCATTTACAGTGGCAAAGAGGCATACTTTCATTGTACTGTATGCTTCACTGAGTGGTCACACTGTAACGTCAACACACTATGCCACATCTCAGATACGTTGCATTGCTATCGCATTGCAACACTATTTGCATAGTGTACCACATAAAAGACAATTTACTTTTTACTTTTGTCCCATGCCATAGACTAGACTATACAAATGTTCTAATCATTGTAATTCAATCTAATCAAATATCCACTGATTCGATCCATAAGGGTTTCTTCCAAAAGTCTTGATAGATGATTTTCTTCTCCTCCATCACATAACTGCTGCTAAACGGAAGGTCCCAGTCATTACATGGTCACTGGAATCCCCTGCCATATTTCATTTCCTCATAACAATGGCATTACAAAATGTAGCTAAATAACGGTTTATTGAGATCTACGCACAGTTTTTTGGCATGCAATTGTGGAATCCTAATAACCAAATACCATGAGGAGTTGTGTGGGAAACAATATTAGTAAACTTGTAAAAAGAATATAAGAAGGAAGACAGAGGCGCTAAGCTAGGATACAGACCTGCATGAGTTATATGCTCCCTTTGTATTGCCTGAGGAAGTGGGATATACCGGCGAAACGCGTTCCACCCTTCTGGAGTATGTAAATAAACTATTTTTGTTGTAAAAATCAACAATTTTTGTGTCTGCATTGAAGGGGTAAGTCCACCACTGCCCACTTCATTTTAAACTTTTTAATGTACTTCTTTTACTCTTCTGGCGCCTCTGTACAACTGCACAAATATTAGTAAACTGTATTTCACAAATCATTACTATACTGTGACAGAACCGCACAGGTTTTAATAGAGAGATTACCTTTAGGGTGGAAGTTGAGTGTTTGCTATGGGTGCCATTGCATGTAGTAATGTCCCTTCAAGTGTTTTACAAAAGACACACCGACTGACTCTATGAGAACTGGGTCAGAGGTTTAACTGGCGTTATAAAAAAATAATCTTCCTATGTTAGTTTATAAAACTGTAATGTAATTAAAAGAGATGGCACAAAGTCTTTATTAAAAAAAGATTTTCCTTTGCATTAAACGTTTATTAGGTCCTGTAATTTCTGTTTCAAACATCTAAAAAGGAGTTAATAATCTCGTCATTTCAGGGATGCCAACTGGGAATTTGTATGTGGGGTGGTGAAGGTGAGATAGTACATCCTGGCTTTAAGGACAAATAGAATGTTACACACTCAAGTACAAAGCTCTGTAACATCTGCTCTCTTCTGGGAAGAATCTCCCTGGAGCTTCTAGTGCAGGTGAGGAACCTTGTATGTTCCCTTAATGTATGAACTCAAGTCAAGGTGTGCAGGGACAACTGTACTGCCTGTGGACACTGCGCTGCAGCTCATGTTATTACCTGTGTCTACAACATAATGGGAAAACCAAGTTAAAAATTGCTCTATATTAAATATAAAATAAAGTAAAAAAAATAAAATAAACAGTAACATAAATTTTAACACACATGCCAAAGACAAATGGCTATTTGGGAACACAGATCAATTATCCTCTGCATACCCTGTGAGTCCCGTAAGGATTAAGTAATTCATATGGAACTTACAAGATCCAGATCAATAGTAATGCAAGTCTGGCCATCAATTCAATGATACAATCTGATGAGTTGGCTTAGGAAAAAAAATAATTGTATGTATGTGTGTGTGTACGTATGTGTGTGTATATATATATATATATATATATATATATATATATATATATATATATATATATATATATATATATATATATATATATATATGTGTGTGTATAATTTATTTTTTCTGTTTATTGATGGGGATCAGTCTTTTTATTGACTATTTAGATCAAGCACTAGAGATCATTTCATTGGTTACTCTACAACTCTCCATCTTGGTATCTTCTGTGAGTAGTATGAGCTGTTTTACTACATCTTGTCAGCACACAGGAATCAAGTTTGAAGAAAGCTTAACAGCCGAAAGCTTGCATACTCTTATGCTTTTAATGAGGAACTTAAACCCAAGATTGAACGTCATTCCTACCAATAGCCGATACCCCCTTTCCCATAAGAATGTTTTACCTTTTCTCTAATAAATCGGGGGAGGGGTGGTTCTGTAATGCTGAAATTGTGGTAAAACTCCTGTCACAGTGTGATGTCACCATGGTCCTGACTAGAGATGGCCCGAACCTCCGATTTTCGGTTCGCGAACTTCCACAAAAGTTCGGTTCACGCGAACTTTTGCGAACCGCAATAGACTTCAATGGGGAGGCGAACTTTGAAAACTAGAAACATTTATGCTGGCCACAAAAGTGATGGAAAAGATGTTTCCAGGGGTCTAACACCTGGAGGGGCGCATGGCGGAGTGAGATAAATGCCAAAAGTCCCGGGGAAAAATCTGGATTTGACGCAAAGCAACGTTTTAAGGGCAGAAATCACAATGAATGCTAAATTGCAGGCCTAAAGTGCTTTAAAACATCTTGCATGTGTACACATCAATCAGGGAGTGTAATTAGAGTACTGCTTCACACTGACACACCAAACTCACTGTGTAATGCACCGCAAACAGCTGTCTGTGTTGTGACGGCCGTGCTGGACTGGTGCGCACCATGGCGAGATTGCTCTTCCTCAGTGATATGAGGCAATGTCTGACTGCCTTATCAACTTTTGATGGTTCTTTCTCTACCATTGTTGAAGCTTACATCTATTTTTTTTTAAATACTTGTTCTGCTTGCTGTTCAGTACCTGCAACGAGAATCTTTTATGGAAGGCAAGTCTGCCATTGTGAGTGACCAGTGACCACGGGTAATAGCCGGGGAATCAGGGTTCGATTCCGGTCCGGAGTGGGAGCCTGAGAACTGGCTACCACCACCGCACATCCAAGTAAGGACCTATTTGCTGTATAAGTAATGTACCTGCCGTGACCGTGCTTTGCAGACCAGGAATCTGTGGACTGTGGTCAGATGGACCCTTGACCCAGCACAAGATGAACCAAATCGAAAGCATTTGCCAAGAATGTGTTATGGAGGGCAAGTCTGCCATTCATTCCACTGTGTGAAACTTTACGATGGTACTTTCTCAGTAGCATGGTGACCACGGGTAATGGCTGGGGAATCAGGGTTCAATTCTGGTCCGGAGTGGGAGCCTAAGAAATGGCTACCACCACCACACATCAAAGGAAGGCAACAGGCACGCTGTGGGCAAAGGAGCAGGAACAGCTACCACACATCCAAGGAAGGCAGCAGGCATGGCATGCACGTCCCAGGTAGTGACCAAAAATAACAATACAGGAGGACTGTCGAGGCCCTGCTGTATATGACACTGATTGACTTTACTACCTGTAATGAGAATCTGTTATGGAGGGCAAGTCTGCCATCCATTCAAGTGAAAGGTATGTACTGACTGCCAGGTATAATACAATGTGCAGTCACAGATGCAATGAAAGGTATGCAGTGACTGCAAACAGCTGTTTGTGTAGTGATGGCCGTGCTGGACTGGTGCGCACCGTGACGAGAGTGCAGGTGATGGCGGCTTTCCAGCCCATATGGTCGCCGGGCTGAGGTAGCTGAATAACAGAACAGTGACTGTCCAGCTGATCAAATTTGGTCTGTCCACGATGAAGCAACGACCTTATTATCTTGGGTGTGCCCCCCCCCCACACCGAGACACTCATATAGCCAGCAATCATTGCTTCATTGTGATACGCAAGCCCCTTCACTGCGGCAAGGTAATGATCTCGAAGGGGAATTGGCAATTGTACACGCCTTTTATTTTGTTGTTGCAGCTGCAGTGCAGCCAGAAAAAAATAGGCAGGCATGTACACGCACCAGAAAAATTAGTATAGCGGCCGCTACTAGCCTTAAAAATTCAGGAATCCACCTGGGGTCCTGGACCCTGTTGGTGGTGGAGGAGAAGGCAGTCAAGCGGCCTGTGGGCAGAGGTGCTGTGTGGGGAGCGACTTAGTCTTGGGGCAGGCAGTCACATGGCCTGCAGGCAGAGATGCTGTGTGTGGGGACTGACTTAGTCTTGGGGCGGGCAGTGGGCCTCCGGGATCCATGCGTCATTAATTTTGATAAAGGTGATGTACTGAACACTTTTGTGACTTAGGCGACTTCTCTTCTCAGTGACAATGCCTCCAGCTGCGCTAAAGGTCCTTTCTGACAGGACACTTGAGGCAGGGCAAGACAGAAGTTGGATGGCAAATTGGGACAGCTCTGGCTACAGGTCAAGCCTGCGCACTCAGTAGTCCAAGGGTTCATCGCTGCTCACAGTGTCTACATCCACACTTAAGGCCAGGTAGTCAGATTCCTGCCGATTCAGGCGTTGGTAGAGGGTGCATCCGGAAGCGCTAAGGCAAGGCGTTGGACTAAAGAATTTCCGCATGTCCGACATCACCATGAGATCGCTGGAGCGTCCTGTCCTTGCCTGCGTGAACATGGGAGAAGGATTACTGGCAGTGATACTTTAATTCCGTTGTGATGTGACATCACCCTTAAACACACTGTAAAGCATAGTTGCCAGCTTGTTCTGCAAGTGCTGCATACTTTCTGCCTTCAGGTGTGTCGGTAACATGTCCACCAC
Source organism: Hyperolius riggenbachi (assembly GCF_040937935.1). Classification (NCBI taxonomy): domain Eukaryota; kingdom Metazoa; phylum Chordata; class Amphibia; order Anura; family Hyperoliidae; genus Hyperolius; species Hyperolius riggenbachi. Next base: position 137,081,467 of record NC_090652.1, on the reverse strand, counting down.
TTTGTGCCTATACCGAAGTTCTAGTAGAGTGGCCACCCAGTACAGCTTATACCCCTTGAGATTTTTTATACTGGAGTACCTCAACAGGCTGGACAGCATGAAAGATGCCATCTGCACAAAGTTGGATGCAGACGTACTATCCATCTCCTCTTGCTCTTCCTCAGTGACGTCATGTAAGTCCTCCTCCTCCCCCCAGCCATGAACAATACCACGGGAACGTTGAGCAGCACAAGCCCCCTGCGATGCCTGCTGCGGTTGTTCTTCTGCCTCCACCTCCTCCTCCAAAGAAACACCTTCCTCATCATCCGAGTCTGACTCCTCTTTCCCACGCGACTCTTCCTCCTCCTCCCCCCTCTGTGCTGCCGCAGGTGTTGAGGAAACATCTGGTTCTGCTGAAAATTGCTTCCACAACTGTTCCTCCCGTAACTGTTCCTCTTCACGCTCCTCCACAGCTTGATCCACCATTCTACTCACGGCACACTCCAGGAAGTAAGCGTACGGGATCAAGTCGCTGATGGTGCTTTCACTGCGACTCACCAGGTTGGTCGCCTCCTCAAACGGCCGCATGAGCCTGCATGCATTTCGCATCAGTGTCCAGCTGTTGGGCCAGAACATCCCCATCTCCCCAGATTGTGTCCTTCTACTGAAATTGTAGAGGTACTGGGTGACGGCTTTCTCCTGTTCTAGCAGGCGAGAGAACATAAGGAGGGTCGAATTCCAGTGAGTCGTGCTATCGCAAATGAGGCGTCTCACCAGCAACTTGTTTCTCCGCTCAATCTTGGCAAAGTGTGCCCACACAATTTCCTGGCCTGCTTCAGGATGTCCTCTAAGCCTGGGTACTTTGACACAATGGTACATGTGGTACATATGTCAGCTTTCCCAAATTCAACGCTGAAAGGAGATTGCTGCCGTTGTCACACACCACATTGCCGATCTCCAGCTGGTGCGGGGTCAGCCACTGATCCACCTGTTTGTTAAGAGCAGCGAGGAGAGCTGGTCCAGTGTGACTCTCCGCCTTGAGGCAAGACATGTCTAAGATGGTGTGAAACCGTCGTACCTGGCATGCAGCATAGGTCCTGGGGAGCTGGGGCTGTGTAGCTTGAGAGGAGATCGCACCACTAGTAGAGTTGAACTGCCACTCAGCCAAGGAGGAGGAGGATGACAGCGAAGAGGATGTAGCAGGAAGAGAGGAGATGGCAGGAGGCCTGCCTGCAAGCCGTGGAGGTGTCACAAGTTGGTCCGCTGCACAGCCACGTACTCCCTGCTTGCCATCGGTCACCAGGTTGACCCAATGGGCTGTGTAAGTAATGTACCTGCCCTGACCGTGCTTGGCAAACCAGGCATCCGTGGTCAGGTGGACCCTTGACCCAACGCTGTGTGCCAGAGATGACACCACTTGCTCTCAACTTCACGGCACAGTTTGGGTATCGCCTATTTAGAGAAATAATTGCGGCCTGGCATTTTCCGCTGTGGTGTCCCAATGGCCACAAATTTATGGAAGGCCTCAGAGTCCACCAGCTGGTATGGTAACAGCTGGCGAGCTAACAGTTCCGCCAAGCCAGCTGTCAGATGCCGGGCAAGGGGGTGACTGGTAGAAATTGGCTTCTTCTGCTCAAAGATTTCCTTCACAGACACCTGGCTGCTGTGGGCAGAGAAGCAGGAACCGCTCAAGGTCAGAGGCGGAGTGGAGGAGGGTAGCTGTGAAGGTGCAAGGGAGAAAGCGGCTGAAGATGATGCACCTGAAGGAGGAAGAGTAGAAGGAGGGTGGCTTTTCTTTTGTGTGCTGCTTTTGCTCAGGTGCTCTTCCCATTGCAGTTTGTGCCTTTTTTCCCTGTGCCTTCGTAAGGCATTTGTCCGTACGTGGGTGTTGACCTTTCCACGGCTCAATTTTTGGAGGCAGAGAGAACAGATGGCATTGCTCCGATCTGAGGCAGACACATTAAAAAATTTCCAAACCGCTGAGCCACCCTGGGGTGATGGCACTACGGTGGCATCAGCAGCTGACGTTGAAGGGCATGTTGGCTGGCTGTACATAGGTGGTGTCACAGGGCCGGGCCGAGGCATAGGCTGGAGAGGCTCCAGCCTCAGGGTGCAGTGTAGGAGGGGGCGCACAATTCATTCAGCTGTCTTTTCTAATTGTGTATGAAGCAGAAAGAAATATGAAAAGGGGATACATGGCAGTGACTGCAAGCCACATAACTAGATATTAAGGTGTTGGGGAGGTTGTGGAGCCTGTGGCCCTCTTAGTCTAATAGCAATCAGTGTGTGACAGCTGGGGTGGGAGGGATGGAGGGGCGCACTTTGGTGTCTCGGCCTTGGGTGCTGCAGGACCTTGTCCCTGCTCTGGGTGGTGATGCATGGCGCCGGAAACTGCTACCAGCTGTTTCTGATGACGAGCTCCCCCTGCTTCTTTCAGGAACTAGTCTCTTCCTACTCCTCTCTGACTCCCCCTCTGAACTGTCCCCCTGACTGTTCATCTCCTCTATTGGGAACATACGCGGGATCCGTATCATTGTCATCATTATAATCATCCTGCCCAGCTTCGCTTGCCTCAGACACCTCCAAAACTGCACCAACAGCAGGTACTTCATCATCCCCCTCCGCACACGTTACGTGCATAGTGTCACCACCTAACTCAGACATATGAGGTGGTGTAACTTGCTCAGTGCCTTCATCTGGTTGTAACAATAATGGCTGTGAATCAGTGATTTCCCCACAAAATAACTCCTGTGAACTGTCAAATGTAGCGGATGTGGTACATGGAGTAGCGCTGGTGGCTGCGGAAGATGAGGTGTTCTGTGTTAAATAGTCAACCACTTCCGACAATCTTGGGAGTTGATGGGACGTGCCTTCTTCTGAGCATTGTACTTTGGTCTAGGGCTGCACGAAATCCCATCAGCATGACCTCGCACAGACTTGCCGGGTGGCCTTCCTCTGGGTCTGCCTCTACCTCTGCCTCTACCTGTTTTGTCCATATCGGTAAAGGTATGCACTGACTTGAGTAATACAATGTGCAATTAACAGGTATGCATGGAGTGGTATATCACACTGCGTGCACTCACGTAGGTGGGTGGGTGCACTGAAGTGAACAACAGGTAGTAGTAGGTATATGCAGTGATGGGTATTACAATGTACACCTGTCACACACAGCCAGGTACTGGACAGGCACAGTGACACTGCGTGCGCTCACGTAGGTGGGTGGGTGCACAGTGAAAAACAGGTAGGTATATGCAGTGGGTATTACAATGTGCACCTGTCACACACAGAGAGGTACCAGACGGGCACAGTGACACTGCGTGCACTCATGTAGGTGGGTGGGTGCACAGTGAACAGGTAGGTATATGCAGTGGGTATTACAATGTGCACCTGTCACACACAGAGAGGTACCAGACAGGCACAGTAACACTGCGTGCACTCACGTAGGTGGGTGGGTGCACATTGAACAACAGGTAGGTATATGCAGTGGGTATTACAATGTGCACCTGTCACACACACAGGTAGTAGTCACTAAATGTGCTGGGCCTGGCAGTGGCACACACAGTAGGAATTAGCAAGACTGTCTATGCAACACAAGTGTCAGTGGGACACACAGAAAAAAAATAGATCACTAGAACAAGATTAGCTCTCAAAAGAGCTGTTGTTGGGTGCTTTTTTAGCAATAAGAATCAGCAAGGAGCAAGCTAACAAGCCTACAAGAGCCTAACTAAGCTTTCCCTATGAGAGTCTGCAGCAGCTATCCCTTCACTAATTACTGCAGGCACATGAGTGAGTGAAAAGCCTGATGCTGCCTGCCTTTTATAAGTGGGGGTGGGGCTCCAGGAGGGAGTGTAGATTGGCTACAATGTGCCTGCTGACTGTGATGTAGAGGGTCAAAGTTGACCCTCATGATGCACTATGAAGGCAAACCAAGCTTCCGGAAAAGTTCACGGTTCTCTGCGATCGCGAACCCCGGAAGTTCGCCGGCGAACCGTTCGGGCCATCTCTAGTCCTGACAGTTTGCCGCCAGTGAACCTTGTTGCACTGTGGGAAATAACGGCATTCACAACAGTTCCTCTTTAAGTTAGCCGATAAATGGTATCACCCTGATTCAAAATTTCTTGCTTTTACTAGTTACCAGGATGTAAATCGTTTTGATCAAACTTAAAAACTTACTGGGTTGTGGAACGCAGCTCGGTTGTTTGTATTTAAAGCAACTGTTAATGGCAGTGGCGTAGCACTTGGTGTGCAGAGGTTGAGACTGCACCGGGGCCTCTGGACCAGAGGGACCAACTAGGTCTCATCATCCGAGTCTGACTCCTCTTTCCCACGCGACTCTTCCTCCTCCTCCCCCCTCTGTGCTGCCGCAGGTGTTGAGGAAACATCTGGTTCTGCTGAAAATTGCTTCCACAACTGTTCCTCCCGTAACTGTTCCTCTTCACGCTCCTCCACAGCTTGATCCACCATTCTACTCACGGCACACTCCAGGAAGTAAGCGTACGGGATCAAGTCGCTGATGGTGCTTTCACTGCGACTCACCAGGTTGGTCGCCTCCTCAAACGGCCGCATGAGCCTGCATGCATTTCGCATCAGTGTCCAGCTGTTGGGCCAGAACATCCCCATCTCCCCAGATTGTGTCCTTCTACTGAAATTGTAGAGGTACTGGGTGACGGCTTTCTCCTGTTCTAGCAGGCGAGAGAACATAAGGAGGGTCGAATTCCAGTGAGTCGGGCTATCGCAAATGAGGCGTCTCACCAGCAACTTGTTTCTCCGCTCAATCTTGGCAAAGTGTGCCCACACAATTTCCTGGCCTGCTTCAGGATGTCCTCTAAGCCTGGGTACTTTGACACAATGGTACATGTGGTACATATGTCAGCTTTCCCAAATTCAACGCTGAAAGGAGATTGCTGCCGTTGTCACACACCACATTGCCGATCTCCAGCTGGTCAGCCACTGATCCACCTGTTTGTTAAGAGCAGCGAGGAGAGCTGGTCCAGTGTGACTCTCCGCCTTGAGGCAAGACATGTCTAAGATGGTGTGAAACCGTCGTACCTGGCATGCAGCATAGGTCCTGGGGAGCTGGGGCTGTGTAGCTTGAGAGGAGATCGCACCACTAGTAGAGTTGAACTGCCACTCAGCCAAGGAGGAGGAGGATGACAGCGAAGAGGATGTAGCAGGAAGAGAGGAGATGGCAGGAGGCCTGCCTGCAAGCCGTGGAGGTGTCACAAGTTGGTCCGCTGCACAGCCACGTACTCCCTGTTTGCCATCGGTCACCAGGTTGACCCAATGGGCTGTGTAAGTAATGTACCTGCCCTGACCGTGCTTGGCAGACCAGGCATCCGTGGTCAGGTGGACCCTTGACCCAACGCTGTGTGCCAGAGATGACACCACTTGCTCTCAACTTCACGGCACAGTTTGGGTATCGCCTATTTAGAGAAATAATTGCGGCCTGGCATTTTCCGCTGTGGTGTCCCAATGGCCACAAATTTATGGAAGGCCTCAGAGTCCACCAGCTGGTATGGTAACAGCTGGCGAGCTAACAGTTCCGCCAAGCCAGCTGTCAGATGCCGGGCAAGGGGGTGACTGGTAGAAATTGGCTTCTTCTGCTCAAAGATTTCCTTCACAGACACCTGGCTGCTGTGGGCAGAGAAGCAGGAACCGCTCAAGGTCAGAGGCGGAGTGGAGGAGGGTAGCTGTGAAGGTGCAAGGGAGAAAGCGGCTGAAGATGATGCACCTGAAGGAGGAAGAGTAGAAGGAGGGTGGCTTTTCTTTTGTGTGCTGCTTTTGCTCAGGTGCTCTTCCCATTGCAGTTTGTGCCTTTTTTCCCTGTGCCTTCGTAAGGCATTTGTCCGTACGTGGGTGTTGACCTTTCCACGGCTCAATTTTTGGAGGCAGAGAGAACAGATGGCATTGCTCCGATCTGAGGCAGACACATTAAAAAATTTCCAAACCGCTGAGCCACCCTGGGGTGATGGCACTACGGTGGCATCAGCAGCTGACGTTGAAGGGCATGTTGGCTGGCTGTACATAGGTGGTGACAGGGCCGGGCCGAGGCATAGGCTGGAGAGGCTCCAGCCTCAGGGTGCAGTGTAGGAGGGGGCGCACAATTCATTCAGCTGTCTTTTCTAATTGTGTATGAAGCAGAAAGAAATACGAAAAGGGGATACATGGCAGTGACTGCAAGCCACATAACTAGATATTAAGGTGTTGGGGAGGTTGTGGAGCCTGTGGCCCTCTTAGTCTAATAGCAATCAGTGTGTGACAGCTGGGGTGGGAGGGATGGAGGGGCGCACTTTGGTGTCTCGGCCTTGGGTGCTGCAGGACCTTGTCCCTGCTCTGGGTGGTGATGCATGGCACCGGAAACTGCTACCAGCTGTTTCTGATGACGAGCTCCCCCTGCTTCTTTCAGGAACTAGTCTCTTCCTACTCCTCTCTGACTCCCCCTCTGAACTGTCCCCCTGACTGTTCATCTCCTCTATTGGGAACATACGCGGGATCCGTATCATTGTCATCATTATAATCATCCTGCCCAGCTTCGCTTGCCTCAGACACCTCCAAAACTGCACCAACAGCAGGTACTTCATCATCCCCCTCCGCACACGTTACGTCCATAGTGTCACCACCTAACTCAGACATATGAGGTGGTGTAACTTGCTCAGTGCCTTCATCTGGTTGTAACAATAATGGCTGTGAATCAGTGATTTCCCCACAAAATAACTCCTGTGAACTGTCAAATGTAGCGGATGTGGTACATGGAGTAGCGCTGGTGGCTGCGGAAGATGAGGTGTTCTGTGTTAAATAGTCAACCACTTCCGACAATCTTGGGAGTTGATGGGACGTGCCTTCTTCTGAGCATTGTACTTTGGTCTAGGGCTGCACGAAATCCCATCAGCATGACCTCGCACAGACTTGCCGGGTGGCCTTCCTCTGGGTCTGCCTCTACCTCTGCCTCTACCTGTTTTGTCCATATCGGTAAAGGTATGCACTGACTTGAGTAATACAATGTGCAATTAACAGGTATGCATGGAGTGGTATATCACACTGCGTGCACTCACGTAGGTGGGTGGGTGCACTGAAGTGAACAACAGGTAGTAGTAGGTATATGCAGTGATGGGTATTACAATGTACACCTGTCACACACAGCCAGGTACTGGACAGGCACAGTGACACTGCGTGCGCTCACGTAGGTGGGTGGGTGCACAGTGAACAGGTAGGTATATGCAGTGGGTATTACAATGTGCACCTGTCACACACAGAGAGGTACCAGACGGGCACAGTGACACTGCGTGCACTCATGTAGGTGGGTGGGTGCACAGTGAACAGGTAGGTATATGCAGTGGGTATTACAATGTGCACCTGTCACACACAGAGAGGTACCAGACAGGCACAGTAACACTGCGTGCACTCACGTAGGTGGGTGGGTGCACATTGAACAACAGGTAGGTATATGCAGTGGGTATTACAATGTGCACCTGTCACACACACAGGTAGTAGTCACTAAATGTGCTGGGCCTGGCAGTGGCACACACAGTAGGAATTAGCAAGACTGTCTATGCAACACAAGTGTCAGTGGGACACACAGAAAAAAAATAGATCACTAGAACAAGATTAGCTCTCAAAAGAGCTGTTGTTGGGTGCTTTTTTAGCAATAAGAATCAGCAAGGAGCAAGCTAACAAGCCTACAAGAGCCTAACTAAGCTTTCCCTATGAGAGTCTGCAGCAGCTATCCCTTCACTAATTACTGCAGGCACATGAGTGAGTGAAAAGCCTGATGCTGCCTGCCTTTTATAAGTGGGGGTGGGGCTCCAGGAGGGAGTGTAGATTGGCTACAATGTGCCTGCTGACTGTGATGTAGAGGGTCAAAGTTGACCCTCATGATGCACTATGAAGGCAAACCAAGCTTCCGGAAAAGTTCACGGTTCTCTGCGATCGCGAACCCCGGAAGTTTGCCGGCGAACCATTCGGGCCATCTCTAGTCCTGACAGTTTGCCGCCAGTGAACCTTGTTGCACTGTGGGAAATAACGGCATTCACAACAGTTCCTCTTTAAGTTAGCCGATAAATGGTATCACCCTGATTCAAAATTTCTTGCTTTTACTAGTTACCAGGATGTAAATCGTTTTGATCAAACTTAAAAACTTACTGGGTTGTGGAACGCAGCTCGGTTGTTTGTATTTAAAGCAACTGTTAATGGCAGTGGCGTAGCACTTGGTGTGCAGAGGTTGAGACTGCACCAGGGCCTCTGGACCAGAGGGACCAACTAGGGGCCCTCCTTCATCCATCTTATTAGCTTTTCATTGGTGCTATGCTGGTAATGAACACCTCTATATGTGCATTGCATAGTAGTAATCCTTAAACTGTTTCCTTACACTGATTATACTTCTCTGACACTGCAGTTGTCCATTGTAGGTTTTGGGGCTCCATATCAATAGAGTACTTGGGGCCTCATGTAAAACTCTCACTGGGGCGCCAAGCTCCTTACTTAAGCCACTGGTTAAGGGCCCTTTGTTTGGATTAAGGTTAATTTATTAGATGCAGGATTTTGGTTTGTTGTGTGAACAGCAGGTGGGACAGGAGAGTCCACTAGGTTGAACTCCTCTGGGAGTAGTATTCTTGTTTTGGACCTGATGGTATCTTGGTGATTTATTTAATATGAAGCAACATATATTTTCTTCCATACACTGATTAACTCAGGCTGGACAGTTTAAATGATTGTATATAACTGTTAAAAAAAAGAAAAACAAAAATAGTGCTGTTTTAAATAATGCCATGGAAAATGATCTTTTCTACTTTATGTGCCTTAAGTGCCAGTAAAATGTCTTAAAAAAACAAAACAAAAACAAAACCACTCTGAATCATTAAATTTATTATTTTAAAACCTGTATAACCTATGGACAGCATTGTATCAAATAAGAAAATAAAAACTCAAATGATGTAAAATATGAAATGACATATTAAAGGGACTCCGAGCACCTCTCATGGGCATGCCTTTAAGACTCTGACCAGCAGTGCAAAGTCCTTAAAGATGCATACCTTTCTGTAGCTTGTGCTCTCCTCTTTCATTTGATGCCTGAATCACCATTCTACACCAAATAGTTTTCGTTCGATTTCAATTTAAAAATCGCAGCTGCCATCTTGGCTATGTTATAATATCCAGGTCACCCCTGTCTGCTCTGTTAGAGAAGTGCATCACTGAATGAAGCAGGAAGAAGAAGTGACACGCATGGCCATTGCAAGAGGCTCCTCCAGAGGGTCATAGCACGACTTTGTTGGAAGTCGTCTGTCTTAAAGGCATGCCCATGAGAGGTGCTCGGAGTTCCTTTATAATTAGTCGCTTACCACAAAAAGAGTAGAATTCCAAAAACATAAAATCTAGTTTTGATCATCCAATATAATTCAGATATACCCAGCACAATTAGAACATAAATCTATTACCAAGAGCCATTAGGTATAGCATCCCTTCTGTGCCCATTAGAGAATATCCATATTCTACCATTCATGGACTTGCTTGTTATACCTACAGTTATAGTGTTGTATTGACATACCAACTCATCTCTATTTATATTTAATCATATGGCTGGTTGTCAATGGTTTAAAAACCTGTTCCATGTATGATTTATCTTATGCACATCGTAGCACCTTTACATTTGCTGCTCACTTATGCTTTCGTAGGTCATATTCACATCCTGTAACAGCTGTATAGCTACATTAAAAGTCATTAAACACACCAGAGCTCAATTCATACTACTAATTTAATCATTTTCAGTGCTTTCACACAGTCATGGACTTATTTACTAAAGCAGAATTACTTTAAACGGTGCTAATTTTCCTACTGAAAATGGATCAGTAATAGCAGCATACATTGATGGCTGTATCCACTCAGAGCTAATATCTGCCACTTTTGCTCCCAGTGCAATCTGCTCCATCACTTAAATATGCACCTTGTTCTTCATCCTTTCTTACATTCATACCTTTGCTGCTCATCCATTCTGCTTCTCCTCTTCTCTGCTGAGATCTGATCTTGTTTTGTACTCTATTCTATAACCCAACCTTGTTCAGCTTTTCACTTTGATTAAATATTTTCCCTATATCCTTTTTGCACTTCTCTGCTCCTACAGAGTATTTATCAGGGGTGTAACCAAAGTCTACTGCCCTCCCTCCCTCAAGCAAAAATCTGCCTGTCGGGCACCATCTTCTTGCCCCCCCCCCCATTCTTTGGGGGCTAAGGGGCCCGGTCCTGTGAGCAAATTAGTTAATTGCAGAGTAGCAACAGTGGAGCATTAACATTACTTGCTCCTGGTGGAGTAGCAGGCCCTTCTAACTCCTCCCCATGGTTTCCGCAGGCTACATTGAACTAAAAAGGAGTGAGGAGGATCTGCCCCACCCCCAGGAGCAGGTGATGAATAAGCTCAATTGCCACCATCCCGCATTTTACTCACTTGCATACAGGACAGGACCCCTTAGCCCCTGGGGACCCTAGCTTATTAAGGTTGGACTCACATTTATGTTGTATTTCCATTATTAATCGCTGCACAGAGAATTTAAATGTGTGCATTAAACACCAAGTGAACACCTGACATAACTGGCTGAGCAAATTTGGCCTAATTGGCTATTCATGAGGCAATGCTCATGCAAATATGCATTTGCTTTCGCATGCCAACTATTGCAGGGTCCATTGAACCAATGCCGCAAAGCGGTTTGCCCTGCGGGAATTAGTTCATGCTATACAGCACTATCCAGGAGCGCCTCGGGGAGGCTTCCCAATGCCCCCATACAACCGGGGGACCGCGGGGTCCCAGGCGCTCTCACTGCCTGGGAACCACAGCAGCACCCCGGAGGGGGGAGGCTGGGTGGCGCAGGCGGCCCCCCCAAGCGTGGCCAGCGCCGGGGAGAGCCATCCGCACCTTTCACCTCCCAATATTTAAAAACAGGCACTTACCTTGACGTCCATTGCGTTCTGCTGCTGAGCATAGCTTGGGTGCAACACATTTGAAAAGGAAAGGAATGAAGCATGGGTCGCACCGAGCTTTGGAGCTCAGGGCTGGCTCACACACTGCACTCCAAGGGGGGTGGAGGACAGGCACTGACAGCCCACTCCAGGGCTCACACTACCTGGAATGAGCCATCCGCCACCCGCCTCCAAGGGAAAGACATTCACAAATCGCTGCACAGAGAATTTAAATGTGTGCATTAAACACCAAGTGAACACCTGACATAACTGGCTGAGCAAATTTGGCCTAATTGGCTATTCATGAGGCAATGCTCATGCAAATATGCATTTGCTTTCGCATGCCAACTATTGCAGGGTCCATTGAACCAATGCCGCAAAGCGGTTTGCCCTGCGGGAATTAGTTCATGCTATACAGCACTATCCAGGAGCGCCTCGGGGAGGCTTCCCAATGCCCCCATACAACCGGGGGACCGCGGGGTCCCAGGCGCTCTCACTGCCTGGGAACCACAGCAGCACCCCGGAGGGGGGAGGCTGGGTGGCGCAGGCGGCCCCCCCAAGCGTGGCCAGCGCCGGGGAGAGCCATCCGCACCTTTCACCTCCCAATATTTAAAAACAGGCACTTACCTTGACGTCCATTGCGTTCTGCTGCTGAGCATAGCTTGGGTGCAACACATTTGAAAAGGAAAGGAATGAAGCATGGGTCGCACCGAGCTTTGGAGCTCAGGGCTGGCTCACACACTGCACTCCAAGGGGGGTGGAGGACAGGCACTGACAGCCCACTCCAGGGCTCACACTACCTGGAATGAGCCATCCGCCACCCGCCTCCAAGGGAAAGACATTCACAAATCGCTGCACAGAGAATTTAAATGTGTGCATTAAACACCAAGTGAACACCTGACATAACTGGCTGAGCAAATTTGGCCTAATTGGCTATTCATGAGGCAATGCTCATGCAAATATGCATTTGCTTTCGCATGCCAACTATTGCAGGGTCCATTGAACCAATGCCGCAAAGCGGTTTGCCCTGCGGGAATTAGTTCATGCTATACAGCACTATCCAGGAGCGCCTCGGGGAGGCTTCCCAATGCCCCCATACAACCGGGGGACCGCGGGGTCCCAGGCGCTCTCACTGCCTGGGAACCACAGCAGCACCCCGGAGGGGGGAGGCTGGGTGGCGCAGGCGGCCCCCCCAAAGCGTGGCCAGCGCCGGGGAGAGCCATCCGCACCTTTCACCTCCCAATATTTAAAAACAGGCACTTACCTTGACGTCCATTGCGTTCTGCTGCTGAGCATAGCTTGGGTGCAACACATTTGAAAAGGAAAGGAATGAAGCATGGGTCGCACCGAGCTTTGGAGCTCAGGGCTGGCTCACACACTGCACTCCAAGGGGGGTGGAGGACAGGCACTGACAGCCCACTCCAGGGCTCACACTACCTGGAATGAGCCATCCGCCACCCGCCTCCAAGGGAAAGACATTCACAAATCGCTGCACAGAGAATTTAAATGTGTGCATTAAACACCAAGTGAACACCTGACATAACTGGCTGAGCAAATTTGGCCTAATTGGCTATTCATGAGGCAATGCTCATGCAAATATGCATTTGCTTTCGCATGCCAACTATTGCAGGGTCCATTGAACCAATGCCGCAAAGCGGTTTGCCCTGCGGGAATTAGTTCATGCTATACAGCACTATCCAGGAGCGCCTCGGGGAGGCTTCCCAATGCCCCCATACAACCGGGGGACCGCGGGGTCCCAGGCGCTCTCACTGCCTGGGAACCACAGCAGCACCCCGGAGGGGGGAGGCTGGGTGGCGCAGGCGGCCCCCCCAAGCGTGGCCAGCGCCGGGGAGAGCCATCCGCACCTTTCACCTCCCAATATTTAAAAACAGGCACTTACCTTGACGTCCATTGCGTTCTGCTGCTGAGCATAGCTTGGGTGCAACACATTTGAAAAGGAAAGGAATGAAGCATGGGTCGCACCGAGCTTTGGAGCTCAGGGCTGGCTCACACACTGCACTCCAAGGGGGGTGGAGGACAGGCACTGACAGCCCACTCCAGGGCTCACACTACCTGGAATGAGCCATCCGCCACCCGCCTCCAAGGGAAAGACATTCACAAATCGCTGCACAGAGAATTTAAATGTGTGCATTAAACACCAAGTGAACACCTGACATAACTGGCTGAGCAAATTTGGCCTAATTGGCTATTCATGAGGCAATGCTCATGCAAATATGCATTTGCTTTCGCATGCCAACTATTGCAGGGTCCATTGAACCAATGCCGCAAAGCGGTTTGCCCTGCGGGAATTAGTTCATGCTATACAGCACTATCCAGGAGCGCCTCGGGGAGGCTTCCCAATGCCCCCATACAACCGGGGGACCGCGGGGTCCCAGGCGCTCTCACTGCCTGGGAACCACAGCAGCACCCCGGAGGGGGGAGGCTGGGTGGCGCAGGCGGCCCCCCCAAGCGTGGCCAGCGCCGGGGAGAGCCATCCGCACCTTTCACCTCCCAATATTTAAAAACAGGCACTTACCTTGACGTCCATTGCGTTCTGCTGCTGAGCATAGCTTGGGTGCAACACATTTGAAAAGGAAAGGAATGAAGCATGGGTCGCACCGAGCTTTGGAGCTCAGGGCTGGCTCACACACTGCACTCCAAGGGGGGTGGAGGACAGGCACTGACAGCCCACTCCAGGGCTCACACTACCTGGAATGAGCCATCCGCCACCCGCCTCCAAGGGAAAGACATTCACAAATCGCTGCACAGAGAATTTAAATGTGTGCATTAAACACCAAGTGAACACCTGACATAACTGGCTGAGCAAATTTGGCCTAATTGGCTATTCATGAGGCAATGCTCATGCAAATATGCATTTGCTTTCGCATGCCAACTATTGCAGGGTCCATTGAACCAATGCCGCAAAGCGGTTTGCCCTGCGGGAATTAGTTCATGCTATACAGCACTATCCAGGAGCGCCTCGGGGAGGCTTCCCAATGCCCCCATACAACCGGGGGACCGCGGGGTCCCAGGCGCTCTCACTGCCTGGGAACCACAGCAGCACCCCGGAGGGGGGAGGCTGGGTGGCGCAGGCGGCCCCCCCAAGCGTGGCCAGCGCCGGGGAGAGCCATCCGCACCTTTCACCTCCCAATATTTAAAAACAGGCACTTACCTTGACGTCCATTGCGTTCTGCTGCTGAGCATAGCTTGGGTGCAACACATTTGAAAAGGAAAGGAATGAAGCATGGGTCGCACCGAGCTTTGGAGCTCAGGGCTGGCTCACACACTGCACTCCAAGGGGGGTGGAGGACAGGCACTGACAGCCCACTCCAGGGCTCACACTACCTGGAATGAGCCATCCGCCACCCGCCTCCAAGGGAAAGACATTCACAAATCGCTGCACAGAGAATTTAAATGTGTGCATTAAACACCAAGTGAACACCTGACATAACTGGCTGAGCAAATTTGGCCTAATTGGCTATTCATGAGGCAATGCTCATGCAAATATGCATTTGCTTTCGCATGCCAACTATTGCAGGGTCCATTGAACCAATGCCGCAAAGCGGTTTGCCCTGCGGGAATTAGTTCATGCTATACAGCACTATCCAGGAGCGCCTCGGGGAGGCTTCCCAATGCCCCCATACAACCGGGGGACCGCGGGGTCCCAGGCGCTCTCACTGCCTGGGAACCACAGCAGCACCCCGGAGGGGGGAGGCTGGGTGGCGCAGGCGGCCCCCCCAAGCGTGGCCAGCGCCGGGGAGAGCCATCCGCACCTTTCACCTCCCAATATTTAAAAACAGGCACTTACCTTGACGTCCATTGCGTTCTGCTGCTGAGCATAGCTTGGGTGCAACACATTTGAAAAGGAAAGGAATGAAGCATGGGTCGCACCGAGCTTTGGAGCTCAGGGCTGGCTCACACACTGCACTCCAAGGGGGGTGGAGGACAGGCACTGACAGCCCACTCCAGGGCTCACACTACCTGGAATGAGCCATCCGCCACCCGCCTCCAAGGGAAAGACATTCACAAATCGCTGCACAGAGAATTTAAATGTGTGCATTAAACACCAAGTGAACACCTGACATAACTGGCTGAGCAAATTTGGCCTAATTGGCTATTCATGAGGCAATGCTCATGCAAATATGCATTTGCTTTCGCATGCCAACTATTGCAGGGTCCATTGAACCAATGCCGCAAAGCGGTTTGCCCTGCGGGAATTAGTTCATGCTATACAGCACTATCCAGGAGCGCCTCGGGGAGGCTTCCCAATGCCCCCATACAACCGGGGGACCGCGGGGTCCCAGGCGCTCTCACTGCCTGGGAACCACAGCAGCACCCCGGAGGGGGGAGGCTGGGTGGCGCAGGCGGCCCCCCCAAGCGTGGCCAGCGCCGGGGAGAGCCATCCGCACCTTTCACCTCCCAATATTTAAAAACAGGCACTTACCTTGACGTCCATTGCGTTCTGCTGCTGAGCATAGCTTGGGTGCAACACATTTGAAAAGGAAAGGAATGAAGCATGGGTCGCACCGAGCTTTGGAGCTCAGGGCTGGCTCACACACTGCACTCCAAGGGGGGTGGAGGACAGGCACTGACAGCCCACTCCAGGGCTCACACTACCTGGAATGAGCCATCCGCCACCCGCCTCCAAGGGAAAGACATTCACAAATCGCTGCACAGAGAATTTAAATGTGTGCATTAAACACCAAGTGAACACCTGACATAACTGGCTGAGCAAATTTGGCCTAATTGGCTATTCATGAGGCAATGCTCATGCAAATATGCATTTGCTTTCGCATGCCAACTATTGCAGGGTCCATTGAACCAATGCCGCAAAGCGGTTTGCCCTGCGGGAATTAGTTCATGCTATACAGCACTATCCAGGAGCGCCTCGGGGAGGCTTCCCAATGCCCCCATACAACCGGGGGACCGCGGGGTCCCAGGCGCTCTCACTGCCTGGGAACCACAGCAGCACCCCGGAGGGGGGAGGCTGGGTGGCGCAGGCGGCCCCCCCAAGCGTGGCCAGCGCCGGGGAGAGCCATCCGCACCTTTCACCTCCCAATATTTAAAAACAGGCACTTACCTTGACGTCCATTGCGTTCTGCTGCTGAGCATAGCTTGGGTGCAACACATTTGAAAAGGAAAGGAATGAAGCATGGGTCGCACCGAGCTTTGGAGCTCAGGGCTGGCTCACACACTGCACTCCAAGGGGGGTGGAGGACACCCCCCTTAATGCACACATTTAAATTCTCTGTGCAGCGATTTCCATTATTAAGCTTGGTAACTTAGCTCACTGCCTCCTGTCCCATTGAACAGTTATCACTGGTCCTGCTGATATCTGTTCCATCAAACTCCATCATCACTAATCATCTTGCCGCCTGTCCCATTCTTGTGCATTGCCACTAAACCCTGGTGCCTACTGCCCATCTCACTTTATTATAACTGATTGCAATGCCTCCAAGTCAATCCAACTCTACTGTGACTTATCCTGCCTACTATTTCATTTCACTACAGCATCGCTGAACTTAAATTTTGCCCATCTCATTCTGCCATCACTGATCTCCATTGTTGACCAAGCTGTCTCGCTCCTTCATTAATTATCCTACCTTCTGTTCATCAGGACCTCCTTTCCCTCCTAAGTAACAAAGTAACATAGGTCATGAATATCATGTTCCATTGTATTGGTACTGAGCTAGATTATTCATTCATCTTCTTTTATGATTTATTTGGTGTTGCTGAATGTGTTATGCAGACGGACCCCGCACACCGTCTTACTGATGGGCAGCACCATGGTGAT
This sequence comes from Hyperolius riggenbachi, assembly GCF_040937935.1. Classification (NCBI taxonomy): domain Eukaryota; kingdom Metazoa; phylum Chordata; class Amphibia; order Anura; family Hyperoliidae; genus Hyperolius; species Hyperolius riggenbachi. The sequence goes on along the minus strand of NC_090652.1, from coordinate 137,064,750 downwards.
CATCCAACGGTGGTAGACACAATATCAGCTGAACTTTTATCATCTGTTTTTTTCTCATTTGGTAGGAGTGCCACATTTCTGAAGTAAAGGGGACCAGGTGATCATCCCAATGGATGGGTTGGTCTAGTGGGTTACTAGGCACACGTTACTCAAGTTATGTTTTGCCCACTATACACCACTTTAATGGAGAGCACATTCTTAAAAGCAATGACATATTTCACTAGAAAGCTTCTAGAGTGCTGTATTTATGAATGAAAAATGTTGACTCCAGATCTAGACAACCTGTGATTTCTTGGCTCTTGTGCTTAACTTTTGTTCACTGATATTGCATTTTGGTGGACCAGTAATGGGGTGAGTAGCAGAAATGGGTAGACCAGAGATATTAAAGCTAGGTGAGATTTACCGGTACCATAAAAAATCCCAGTGGTAATTGTCCTTTGAGCAAGGGGCATTTGTGCAGGCTGGAAAGTAGACCGTACTGCTGACATGTAAAGGTAATTTTATAAGTGTTTATAGCAACCTGATACTCTGGGTCAGAAGATGCAGAAAAATCCATACATGAAGACAACATTTTAACCAACCAAGTTAGAGCAAGACACAAACAAATATTTAGATTTTTCTGATCTTTACACTACATTACTGGATAAGCTGATGCTCGGTGGTTACAATAGACATCTCCCCTCTTCTTTTTTTCTAGTTTTTCTAAACCATATTGTAATATGTAAAAAGAATTCTGGGCACATGGAGCCTGATGTTTTTAAATCAAGTTTTACATTTGCCAGCACTGAGACATGTGTAGGGCAAAAAGCTAATCCCATCATCTCGCCTGCAGAACTCAATGCTGAGATGCACTGTTCTGTTAATTTATTTGGTCAGTAAATACAATTTTATAAATCAATCAATCTTAAAGGTGGCCATACATTAATAGATGGCCACCTGACATGCCCAAAAGAAACTTCCCTGTCTGACTGACTCAAACTCGGTCAGAGAGGGATCTGTTACCACCATACACTGTATATATATTTTAAATGAAATCAGCATGAAATCTATTAAAAATATGTTGTAAAAATTACTGCTACTGCTGCATAGTATTGCACCCTCCTGGCTGATGGCCCTTGCCAGCAGATCAGGCCATTTAAACACGGGGATCGACAGGTATCTACAGGCCCATACCCACCTCTCGATTTTTCAGACGATTTCTGATGACCGGCAATTTATTTTTTTTGCGCAATGAGCAGTCGTTTCCATGATCGTGGGTACAGCCGCACGATCATGCAAATTTTGCATATGACCGCCACAGTGGATCAGATCTTTAGGATCCCCTATGACTCCCCCGCAAAGTACCGTGATCACTTGAAGTCTCGTTCGCACCCGTCGTGGGACATTGTGCATTACTGCCGGACAGAAGAGGAGGAGGATGGATAGGGAGCACTCATTGTCAGGGAGACGTCACTGGATCCATATTTCTGCATCGCGCGGTGAGTATGTAGCTTAAACAGTACCTAAATTATAAATTACAGATTGCTTTAAACCTAATAAGTTGCCAAGATATATAAAAATCACACATAATAAAGTGCGATTTTCTTACCCCCAGGTTCCATTTTCCACATATGGGCCTATATGCAATTCACTTTTTCTCTTGAGTTTTCTCCTAGGTGATATTTTTAAACTTGTCAATATAATTCCTTTTAAGTCACCAGCAAGCGAAAAAATACTTAAAATAATTTTGATAGTACTTTTCACCTACCTTTTGGTACTTTTTCGATTACAAAATGCTGAAATCTTTTTTAAAAAGACGTTGAAAAATTATCTCCTAGGAAAAAACTCAGGTGAAATAGTGAATTGCATATGGCCCATGGTCTTGAAATCTCCATCCCCAGTGTGAAATTGGGCCAGGGTGATTTCTTTTTTTTCTTTCCAAACCATAGGTGCAAAGAATGCTGGGGGATTGATGTCATAACTCCACCCCCATGTCCAATTTGGTCTAATGCAGGCAGGCAGAAAGACATCTGAACTAAGACTGCAGCTGTTCTTCTGTCTCTCCTCTCTGATATACACTGTGAAAAGAGATGTAATTTGATCCAGGCAGGCAGAGAGCCGGGGAGGGAACCAGGCTGGAGGGGAAGGCACAATGCTGAGTGTATTTTAGCAATGCTTCAACATGAGGATAAAGAAGGAAATGCTTCTACAGATATAAATGTAAGTCTGTAATATCCACTACGATGGTACCAGATCGTAAACTTTATATGTTCATCTAACTGTACACAGTGCATAGACTACATATATGTATTGTCATTCAAACCTTTTTTTGGCCGGTGCTCTTTTATAGACACCTGTGTTAAATATCGGGAATTGGATGCGGTAAGCAGCCGATTGGCTTCTACATAGGAATCAATGGTTGTAGCAGATCAGCTAGCAGTCCTTTAGGCACCGGGTTAGGAGGTTCAGTTGAGGCACTTAGAGGGGAGTTAGGCATTAGATGGGGGAGGGGCCAGTTTAGACACTAATGGGGGTAGGGTTAGACATTAAGTGTGGAGGGGTTTGGTTTAGGAACTTACAGGGGGTTAGGGATTAGGTAGGGCATTTGGTTTTGAAACCTAGAGGGGAATTAGGTTTTAGGTGTGTGTGTGTGTGTGGGGGGGGGGGGGCAGTTTAGTCCATTAGGAGGGTTCAAGTGAGCATTGGGGCCAGGTGGTGCATTGTGAAATATTGGTAATTTAAATTACCGATATTTTATTACTAGCGAGTAGCGACACCGCCTGTCTGTTCTCCCTAAGAGAAGTTCCCTGCTGAGAATAAAAGGGCTGATTAGTCAAACTCTGTCCTTCTCTGGGAAGTGAATGGAGTGACAAACATATGGTAGGGACCTGAGTGCTGTGCTGCAAAGGCTGGCTTGTGCTGTTTTAGTTGTTGGTGTTGAGACAAACAATAAGTTTGCTCCCCGTAGAAAGGTTTCTCATCTTTAGTTTAGTTAGTAGCCCATTTACTTAGTAGGCAAGATTTTTTTTATGTTTTGTTGTTCGTTTTCTGTATACAGTCTAAACAGCTTGTGAACCTTATATACAGCACAAATAAATTCTAAAACTCTGGTGTTGGTGAACCACAAAAACTGTCTCCAGACCTGCTTTGCATTGTGCCTGTCTCAGAAGGCAAAAATCACCTGCTACCTATTCCCCAGTGTGAAAGACCACAATCTGCTAAGGGGACACTAGGCAGCCAGAAGAGATGTTAAAGGGCACTATGGTGAAAAGCCATAAAATGTAAAAAATGTGCAAACATAGACCAATAAGAAGTAGGTTTTTTTCCAGAGTAAAATGAGCCATACATTATTTCTCTCCTATGTTGCTGTCACTAACAGTAGGTAGTAGAAATCTGACAGAAATTACAGGTTTTGGACTAGTCCATCTCTTCATAGGGGATTTTCTGCAAGGCTTTTATTCTTTATAAAGATATTCCCTAAAAAGGATTTAAGCAATAATGCTAGCCAGCTTCACTATTCGCTACACAGTTTTTTGGCAGTTGGACAGAGCAACTGCCATTCACTAAGTGCTTTTGAAAATAAATCCCTGACAATCCCCTACGAAGAGATGGACTAGTCCAAAATCTGATACCTCTGTCAGATTTCTACTACCTACTGTAAGTGACAGCAACATAGGATAAAAGTAATGTATGGCTCATTTTACTCTAGAAAAAATATACCTCTTATTTGTTTATGTTTGCAGATATTTCACAATTTTTTGCCATAGTGCCCCTTTAAGTATGTGCTCTGTGAGGATTCATTAAGAATGCAGTGACCAGAGGATTAATTTGTCAGACTCAGAAATGAATATAATACTTAATGTAAAAAAATCATTGTTTTTATTATTTATGTATTACTATTATTATAAATGAAAGAAACAGTGGAATGGAACAAATACAGAAAGAGGAAGGATTTCCAACCAATGAATTAATGTGTACAATAAATACTATTTGTTATTAAGCAACCACAGTATCAGGCACTGGCAGGTGGAGAATTACCTCTCCAAACCGGCTGGGTATCCTTCCTGTTCAGGATAGGTTGGGTCACACTTCAGAAAAATTACCAATGAATAATTATCACAGGTGACACCCTTGATGGGGGGGGGGGGGGGAGAGGGGAGAAAAACTGTACACAAAATGGGAGGAGGCACCCTAATGTAGTATGCAATGGATAAACTCGAGTAATGAAACAATCTTACCTCAGATATTTTATTGAACACAAGAAAAGATGGTGCATTTCGTAAGACCTTCTCGCTTCCTCAGATCTGCTGTGGTATAAGCTTACATTCATTTAAGGAAAGAAATTTCTTACCTCGTTTAGTGGAAAGTCTCCAAAGGCTGTTGTGTATCTCACAATAACAATGGAATTAGCTGTCCTCTGTCCCAACGGTCCATAATCCAGCTATCAATCTATCACTTTAAATAAACTGAATCTATAGACAGCTTAACACAGTTTAGTTACCGCAGCAATGCCATACAGGCTTTCTCCGTAATCTGGGAAATGAGAATGTATAGCAGAGTCATGCACAGATCATTAATTCCAGCACAGCACTATTAAGAAACGCTCCGCCCAACTTGCGGACAAAACTAGTCCCCCGTAACAAAGTTGTATGCATGCTTCATGTGCTTGTACTGTGCTAAATCATTCTTGTTTCTGTTCTCTTATAACAAGACAGAAGCTTTTCTGACTTTATCTTTGGGAGTTTCTGAAAACACAGCCTGTGCTTACACCTCTGCCATTAATCTTTAATCACGACAAAGTTTGAACTTGTGGTACGAGATGATTTGTGAGGCTCTATTAAGAATACAGTGACCAGAGGATAAATTACTCAAACTGAGGAAGTAATATAACCTGTATTACAGAAAAGGGTAAATTATTATATACTGCATATATACTGTACATATAATGCTCAAAAAAATAAAGGGAACACAAAAATAAGATATCCTAGATCTGAGTGAATGAAATATTCTTATTAAATACTTCATTCTTTACATACTTGAATGTGTTGACAACAAAAACACACACAAATTATCAGTGGAAATCAAATTAATCAACCCATGGAGGTCTGAATTTGGAGTCACAATCATAATTAAAGTGGGGAAAAAAAGGCTGTGAGGCTCAGTAGTGTGTGTGGCCTCCACGTGCCTGTAGGACCTCCCTACAATGCCTGGGCATGCTCCTGATGAGGTTGGGGATGGTCTCCTGAGGAATCTCCTACCAGACCTGGACTAAAGTTGGGGGATGGAGCGAGGCATGATTGCCCAGATGTGCTTAATTTGGATTCAGGTCTGGGGAAGGGGTGGACCAGTTCATAGCATCAATGCCTTCATCTTGCAGGAACTGCTGACACACTCCAGCCACCTGAGGTCTAGCATTGTCTTGCATTAGGAGGAACCCAGGGCCAACCACACCAGCATATTGGGCCATATGCAATTTACTTTTTCTCTTGAGTTTTCTCCTATGATTTAATTTTTCATCTTCTGTTTGAAATAACTTTTCAGCATTTTACAATTAAATAAGTGCCAAAAAGCATGTGAAAAAGTACTATAAATACTATTTTGAGTATTTTCTTGTTCGTAAATGGTTTTAAAAGCATTTTATTGACAGTGTTTGAAAATATCACCTAGGAGAACACTCAGAAGAAAAAGTGAATTGCATATAGGCCATTGTCTCAAAAGGGGTCTGAGGATCTCACCTCGGTACCTATCGACAGCCAGGTTACCTCTGGTGAGACCATGGAGGGCTGTGTGGTCCCCAAGAGAAATGCCACCTCACACTATTACTGACTCACTGCCAAATCAGTCATGCTGGAGGATGTTGCAGGCAGCAGAATGTTCTCCATGGCATCTCCAGACTGTCACATGTGCTCAGTGTGAACCTGCTGTTATCTGTGAAGAGCACAGGGTGCCAGTGACAAATTTGCCAATCTTGGTGTTCTATGGCAAATGCCAAATGTCCTGCACGGTGTTGGGCTGCAAGCTCAACCCCTCATACCACCCTCATGGCGTCTGTTTCTGACCGTTTGAGCAGACACTTGCACATTTGTGGCCCACTGGAGGCCATTTTTAATGGCTTTGAAAGTGCTCTTTCTATTCCTCCATGCACAAAGGAGGAGGTAGCTGTCCTGCTGCTGGGTTGTTGCCCTCCTACGGCCTCCTCCACGTCTGGCCTATCTACTGGTAGCGCCTCTTTGCTCTGAACACTATTCTGACAGGCACAGCAAACCTTCTTGCCACAGCTCACATTGATGTGCCATCCTGGATGAGCTGCACTACCTGAGCCATTTGTTTGGGTTGTAAACTGCTATCAGTAGAGTGAAAGCACCGCCAGCATTTCAAAGTGACCATAACATCAGCCAGAACCACTCCTTTATTGGGGATGTCTTGCTAATTGCCTATAATTTCCACCTGTTGTATATTCCATTTGCACAACAGCAAGTGAAATTGGTTGTCAATCAGTGTTGCTACCTAAGTGGACAGTTTGATTTCACAGAAGTGTGATTGACTTGGAGTTACATTGTGTTCCCTTTATTTTTTGGAGCAGTGTATTTTCTAGGCTTTGTCTGTGCCTGTACCTGTTCATACACCTTCATTGACTGCCACCTGTAGTGACTGGATGTGATTGCTAAGGTGACAATTCAGGGGCCCCGGTGCTGTACAGGTGCATTGCTAGGCACAGCAGAGCAAAGCATCTGTACAGCATTGGGCCTCCCAACTGTCGTCCTAGCAATTGCATCTGATCACTACAGGTGGCAGTCAATAAAAGTGTATAATCAGGTATAGGCACCCACAGGGTTAACAAGGGGTTAATAGGCTAGGCAGGGATTAAAACTTTACTGAGGAAAAAAAACGTTATTTTTTTATTATGACCGAGTCTCTATATTTAACTTTTTCCCCTCTATCTTTTAATGATTCATTCTCTAAAGCCTTATCTCCCCTTCTTCCCCACCACTTTCCTGCTCCTTACTGATTGGCTGAGGGCAGTTCAGGGAGATTGTATGACACAAGACTGAGAAAGGAAATAGAAGCTAAATCACCTGACCCCTCTGCAGAAGCTGCTGAAATCCAAAGTATGCTTTGCTCACATGTGTTTACAAAGCAAACTAGATATGACAGTGCAGTTTCTAATCCTAGTACAGAGCTCACTGGGGAGAAGGACTGGCAATGCATAAACCATTTCAGGAAAGGGAAACAAGAGTAAGGGAGAAAATTATATCAGAATTGGCTTCAGTCAAAGGCAGTAAAGATGGAAAATGTCTGGAATAGTTTTCTCTTCATGGCCCATATGCAATTGTATTTTTCACCTGACTTTTCTCCTAGGTGATATTTTGAAACTTGTCAGTAAATTGATTTTTAAACCATTAGCAAGCAAAAAAATGCTCAAAATAATTTTGATAGTACTTTTTACCTACTTTTTGATACTTTTTTCATTGCAAAGTGCTAAAATGTTATTTTAAATGGAAGATGAAATTTTTCTCCTAGGAGAAAACTCGGGTGAAAAAGTGAATTGCATATGACCCCATTTATTATATATGTTACGGCCAGAACCCGAAGTGTGGCCACTTCTAGTTCTGGCCGGCCAATGTGCGAAGTGGCCGCAGCGCAGCGGCCAATGTTAGAAATGGCATGATGACACATAAGTTACAATGTATTTTATGGCTGTCTCACTGCGGCCAAATGTATGAAGTCTCGCACTGCCTCCTCTCCTCCTCCCCCCCCCCCCTGCCTCTCTCCTCTCCCTGCCTCCTATACCACATACGGAGCAGCCGGCGGGGACACGCGGAAGTTGGTTAATTTCATGAAATATAGCCGGCAGCAATGTAATAGATGAAGCCGCCGGCTTTCGCACTGCCTCCTCTCCTCCTCCTCCCCGCCCCGCCTCTCTCCTCTCCCTCCTCCTATACCACATATGGAGCAGCCGGCAGGGACACGCGTGTCCCGGAGGCAGAGAGTCGTTCGTCACGGCAGGGGAAGCAGAGCGGGGAGGTTGCAGACATTGCTTCTGCCAGCACCCGCTCTGCAGGAACGGCAGGATTACCCTGCCGCGACGAACGACTCTCGGGGACACACGTGTCCCCGCCGGCTGCTCCGTATGTGGTATAGGAGGCAGGGAGAGGAGAGAGGCGGGGGGAGGAGGAGAGGAGGCAGTGCGAGACTTCTAATACATTTGGCCGCAGCGAGACGGCCATAAAATACATTGTAACTTATGTGTCATCATGCCATTTCTAACATTGGCCGCTGCGCTGCGGCCACTTCGCAAATTGGCCGGCCAGAACCCGAAGTGGCCAGCCAGAACGCGAAGTAGCCACACTTCGGGTTCTGGCCGTAACATATACAATTAACTGAAATCAAACCATGGACAGTACAATACATATGTTTATGTAAGTAGAACAAGTATTTATCTCCTTATATATGTTTTTTTTTTCCTGGGATAGTATAGCTGACGTTCGTGCTTTAAAGTAAACCTATGAGTTTAAAAACATTAAAAGGTTAGATACTTACCTCGGGAGATCCTCCAGAGGCTTCTCCCATCTCCCTCTGCCTCATTGATCTGATGCTGTGTCCTACCAAAGCTTTCTTGCGCAATAACACAGACCTGCTCCAGCTCCAGCGGAAAATAGCGACCCTGATCAGGTCTGTGTACTGCTCAGCTTTTTTTTTCCACCAACGCATGAGTGGGTTAATGATGCTGTGCATGTGCAATCCATCGACAAGCCCTTGTGTCGATGGATTGTGAATGAAAATAAGCATTTGGTCCCCTGCAACCCAACCAGATTGGTTGTGTGCCCATGTAGCACACACATTACAATTAATGAATCAATTAAATGCAGCTTGATACACGTAGAGAGCTCACCTGTCCGCACAATACATTTTTCATTGCAAGAGCTGTCAAAGGACGTCTGGGACAAGATTGTAGACCTGCACAGTACTGGAAGAGACTACAGGACAATTAGCAAGGAGCTTGGAGAGAAGGTGACAACTGTTGATGTGCTTGTATGGAAATGGAAGAAATATACAACATCAACATCAAAGGCTCTCTAGATCTCCATTCAAGATCTCGCCTTATTGGATGATCATGATACATTTGAGGGAACAACCAACAGCTACATGGGAGGAACTTGTTAATGATCAGAAGGCAGTTGGGTCCACAGTCACCAAGAACACCATTGGTAAATACTTTATGTCATAATGGATTCAAATCTTACAGCAACTGCAAGATCCCCCTGCTCAAGAAGGAACATGTAAAGATCCATCTTATATTGCCATTGTAGCGAAATTGAAGCTACTGGGATAAACTTGGGTGCATGTTGCAAATAAGAGTAACTAATTTTAGGCAGTGCTTGTTTAACCATTTAATGGCATTCTAATGTATTAAAACGTCATGTTTTAGCCTGTTAACGGTAACATGGCGTTTTAATACGTCACGCGTTCCCGAAGCCGCTCCGCACGTGTGCGCGCTGCTCCTGCCGCTGTTTCCATCGGGTTTCCGCGTTGAGCGATTGGGGAAGAGGACCTCTACCCAATCGCAATGCCTGGAATGAATGAACGTGGCTGCGATTAGCGGCCACGTCCATTCATAAAACAGGAAGCCTTCACATTGTATTTAAATGTAGAAAAAAATATATATAACGAGAAAGTGTTCACGAGTGCCATCTTGTGGCCAAAAAGTAAAATTACACCTACAGACACATACATACTTAGGCCTGGGGCACACCAGAGGAGTTTTTCTGAGCGTTTTGAGTTTTTAAATCTGCTGCTAATGTTATCCTATGTGTCTGTGCACACTGGAGCAATGAGGTTTTGTAAAAAAACACATAGCATTACATTGGGAAGAGCTCTTAGAGGTTTCAAAAGCTCTTCCCAATGTAATGCTATGGGGTTTTTTACAAAACCTCATTGCTCCAGTGTGCACAGACACATAGGATAACATTAGCAGCAGATTTAAAAACTCACAACGCTCAGAAAAACTCCACTGGTGTGCACCAGGCCTTACACAATACTAATGAAATTAATAACTTGCATTACCAAAGCCCCCCCCCCCCCCCCCAATAAAAAAACCACTCATAAAAAAAATCTGTAAAAGAAAAAATTACATAAATAGTTGCCTTTTTTAATCTATATTTTATGATGGAAAATTACTTTTTACTTTACTACATAGGGGCTTGTAATTATGGACCGGACAAAAGAAAAACAAGACAGAAAAATTACACCTATATTTCAAAATAATATATTGTCGCCGTACATTGCGATAGGGACATAATTTAAACTGTTTAATAATCGTGACAACTGGGCAAATGTGTCTGTTTTATCCACAGGAGAACGTTTAGTTTTACAACTATAGAGGCCGAAAACTGAGAAATAATATTTTTTTTTCAATGATTTTCTTATTTTTCCCATGAATACACATTTAGAATAAAATAATTCTTAGCAAAATGTATTACCCACAGAAACCCTAATTGGTGGGTAAAAAACGAGGTATAGATCATTTTTTTGTGATTAGTAATAAAGTAATTAGGGAATAGAAGGGAGGTGCACTGACAGGTGAAAATTGCACAGGTCGCTTAGGGTAAAAACCACTTGGGGTGAACTGGTTAAAAAGGTTAGCTGGAAGGATACTTTATAGGTCATTAACTAAAAGGCAAGTGATGTGGTGTCCCCTGCTGTTAGTTGGGCTGTGCTAACAGCACATTTCTCTCCTCTCTGTGCTGCTACAATAAAGCCTGTTCTCATAATGCAGCTTATTAGATGTATTGTGCTGTGGAATGTGTTAGGCATTGGCACAGGGATTGCCATAGCAGCAATAGCGCCTGCTATGGGCCCCATAGCAACAGAGACCCACAGGTCTTGGCTGTCTGTGTGGTATTTTTTTTCCTTCCAATCTTGTGGCCATGACTACCAACACTGACACCTGTCACGCCAGCTCATTGCAGAGAGACAGGCAGGTGAAAGGGAACTTCACCTGACGCATGCTCATTGATATTCCTTCCTCCCGACAATTCGTTTTTCGTTTCGGCTGGCTGAGGAGAATAGAGTAAAAATGGCACAGAGCCTTGTCCCGCCTCCAACTCCGCCCCTTCACACAGGAGGCAAGGAGTTCCAGAGAGTGTGGAAAAGAGAGGAAGGGACTGACTGACCTGTCTGCCCATTGACGTCTGACTGAAATCACAGGGGACAGAAGCAGCACACTATGGCACTACCAGGCTGAGCCACATCACTGCCTCCACAAGAATTATATAACCAGGCTGTCACTGTCAGGGAGAGCTAAGGTAAAAACGGACAGAGTCTGTGAACAAGCTAATTGCCATGATAGATCTGTGCTATAACACGCACACACTCACTCACACCCCTCCCCCCTTCCCCCACCATGACTAAACTGAGCTGGTGCAAGATAGTTATCTGACTTATAATTATGATACTTATAATCATTTGGACATGGCAGCCATTAGATAGTAATAATGCTGCTAGCTCTGTCAGTGCTTCCCCTAAACTAGGACCACCAAATATTGTAAAATTCTTAACACATTAATCATCACTATTCGATCATGTCACAGGCTCAAAGCTGTATGTCTTTCAGAGGGACAGCAACCTTTTTTTTCGAAAAACCTCCTTTTGTCCCTTTTTCTTCCTTGATTGTCACTCTTTTTTTTAACTAACTTCTTTTAAATCAAAAGTGCCTTATCGGTTGAAATCATGTCTTGTGTGTCGAAAGATGGAATGCGCTGTGCTGATGCAACTTCACGGGAGAGTGCTAGCAAGCGGTCGGTCAGTAAGAGGGTAGAAGCAGACGGGCGCTGAATACAATGCTTTCAGCTGTTCATGGAAAAGAGGCCTCTTCTAGAGACATAATAAGGAATCAATTTCTGACATTGGGGATGTATATACACTGTATTTTTTGGAATATAAGATGCACTTTTTCTTCCCCAAAACCAGGGGGGAAAAGTGTGTTGCTCTTATATTGAAAATATATGGTAAGATGTTGTGCAGAGTGCGCAAGGAAGCTCTTACTTGATCCTGCTGCTGAGCTCCTAAACCTACCCCCCTTGCTCCAGTGCTGCTAATAGATGGGCTCTACTTCTCCTCCTGCAACTGTGGATATAGCTGTACACTTCAGCTATACAGCTCTGGGTCCTCTGTTCCATGTGGCCTCCGTACTTCTGTATTGGTCCTGTTACTGTAACACCAGTGGCTCATGTGCGCCGGAATCACACATGACGCACATGTGCCGCTAGTGTTACAGGAACAAGACCAATAGGGAAATATGGAGGACCCGGAGTTGTATAGCGGCAGGGAGGTCACAGTGTACAACCATGTCAATGGCAGCAGGAGGAGGAGAGGAGTAGAGGACCCTATTTATCAGAAAGACCAGAGCAAGGGGGAGAGGAGCGCAGCATCAGGATCAGGTGAGGTCAGAGTGTACTTTACTGAAGTTGTAATGTAATCTTAGTGTAGCGTAGTGTTAGTGCATCACAGTGTATGTAGCTTAGCTTGTGGGGCAGGAGGGATTAGTGTAGTGCAGTGTAACAGATGTTACAGATGTTAGTATTTTTTTTTTACTCTGATTTTTGCCCTTCTAAACCTAGGTGCGTCTTATTGTCTAGAATTCAGGGGTGTCAAACTCAAATAGACGGAGCTGAAATGAAAAACTTAGACCAGGTCGAGGGCCAACAGTCATATTTACCCCCCCCCCCACCATTTGGAATGATCGCACAGCACCTGACAATTTGTACCGCATGCTACATGCTGCGGTGGGACAAAAATAAATAAAAAAAGAAATAGGTTAGCTAGGTAAGGGACCCCAGTATAGATTAGCTAGGTAGGTGCCTCCAATATAGATTAGCTAGGTAGGTTTCTCCAATATAGATTAGCTAGGTAGGTTTCCCCAGTATAGATGAGCTAGGTAGGTGGCTCCAGTATAGATTAGCTAATTAGGTTTCCCGGGTATAGATTAGATAGGCAGCTGTCCCCATATAGATTAGATAGGTAGCTGTCCCCAGGATAGATTAGCTAGGCAGCTGTCCTCAGGATAGATTAGCTAGGCAGCTGTCCCCAGGATAGATTAGATAGGCAGCTGTCCCCAGGATAGATTAGATAGGCAGCTGTCCCCCAGTATAGATTAGATAGGTAGCTATCCCCAGGATAGATTAGCTAGGCAGCTGTCCCCAGGATAGATTAGCTAGGCAGCTGTCCCCCAGGATAGATTAGCTAGGCAGCTGTCCCCAGGATAGATTAGCTAGGCAGCTGTCCCCCGGTATAGATTAGGTAGGTAGCTGTCCACAGGATAGATTAGATAGGCAGCTGTCCCCCAGGATAGATTAGATAGGCAGCTGTCCCCCAGGATAGATTAGCTAGGCAGCTGTCCCCAGGATAGATTAGATAGGCAGCTGTCCCCCAGGATAGATTAGATAGGCAGCTGTCCCCATATAGATTAGCGAGGTAGCTGTCCCCAGGATAGATTAGATAGGCAGCTGTCCCCCAGGATAGATTAGCTAGGCAGCTGTCCCCATATAGATTAGCTAGGTAGCTGTCCCCAGGATAGATTAGATAGGCAGCTGTCCCCAGGATAGATTAGCTAGGCAGCTGTCCCCAGGATAGATTAGCTAGGCAGCTGTCCCCCAGGATAGATTAGATAGGCAGCTGTCCCCAGGATAGATTAGATAGGTAGCTGTCCCCCAGGATAGATTAGATAGGTAGCTGCCCCCAGGATAGATTAGATAGGCAGCTGTCCCCCAGGATAGATTAGATAGGCAGCTGTCCCCCAGGATAGATTAGATAAGCAGCTGTCCCCATATAGATTAGCTAGGCAGCTGTCCCCAGGATAGATTAGAAAGGCAGCTGTCCCCAGGATAGATTAGCTAGGTAGCTGTCCCCCAGGATAGATTAGATAGGCAGCTGTCCCCAGGATAGATTAGATAGGTAGCTGTCCCCCAGGATAGATTAGCTAGGCAGCTGTCCCCCAGGATAGATTAGCTAGGCAGCTGTCCCTAGGATAGATTACCTAGGCAGCTGTCCCCCAGGATAGATTAGATAGGCAGCTGTCCCCCAGGATAGATTAGCTAGGCAGCTGTCCCCCAGGATAGATTAGCTAGGCAGCTGTCCCCAGGATAGATTAGCTAGGCAGCTGTCCCCCAGGATAGATTAGCTAGGCAGCTGTCCCCCAGGATAGATTAGATAGGCAGCTGTCCCCAGGATAGATTAGCTAGGCAGCTGTCCCCCAGTATAGATTAGATAGGTAGCTGTCCCCAGGATAGATTAGATAGGCAGCTGTCCCCCAGGATAGATTAGCTAGGCAGCTGTCCCCCAGGATAGATTAGCTAGGCAGCTGTCCCCCAGGATAGATTAGCTAGGCAGCTGTCCCCAGGATAGATTAGATAGGCAGCTGTCCCCAGGATAGATTAGATAGGAAGCTGTCCCCCAGGATAGATTAGGTAGGCAGCTGTCCCCCAGGATAGATTAGATAAACAGCTGTCCCCATATAGATTAGCTAGGCAGCTGTCCCCATATAGATTAGCTAGGCAGCTGTCCCCAGGATAGATTATCTAGGCAGCTGTCCCCAGGATAGATTAGATAGGCAGCTGTCCCTAGGATAGATTAGATAGGTAGCTGCCCCCAGGATAGATTTGATAGGCAGCTGTCCCCCAGGATAGATTAGATAGGCAGCTGTCCCCCAGGATCGATTAGATAAGCAGCTGTCCCTATATAGATTAGCTAGGCAGCTGTCCCCAGGATAGATTAGATAGGCAGCTGTCCCCAGGATAGATTAGCTAGGTAGCTGTCCCCCAGGATAGATTAGATAGTCAGCTGTCCCCAGGATAGATTAGATAGGTAGCTGTCCCCCAGGATAGATTAGCTAGGCAGCTGTCCCCCAGGATAGATTAGCTAGGCAGCTGTCCCTAGGATAGATTAGCTAGGCAGCTGTCCCCCAGGATAGATTAGCTAGGCAGCTGTCCCCAGGATAGATTAGATAGGCAGCTGTCCCCCAGGATAGATTAGCTAGGCAGCTGTCCCCCAGGATAGATTAGCTAGGCAGCTGTCCCTAGGAGAGATTAGCTAGGCAGCTGTCCCCCAGGATAGATTAGCTAGGCAGCTGTCCCCCAGGATAGATTAGATAGGCAGCTGTCCCCCAGGATAGATTAGATAAGCAGCTGTCCCCAGGATAGATTAGATAGGTAGCTGCCCCCAGGATAGATTTGATAGGCAGCTGTCCCCCAGGATAGATTAGATAGGCAGCTGTCCCCCAGGATAGATTAGATAAGCAGCTGTCCCCATATAGATTAGCTAGGCAGCTGTCCCCAGGATAGATTAGATAGGCAGCTGTCCCCAGGATAGATTAGCTAGGTAGCTGTCCCCCAGGATAGATTAGATAGGCAGCTGTCCCCAGGATAGATTAGATAGGTAGCTGTCCCCCAGGATAGATTAGCTAGGCAGCTGTCCCCCAGGATAGATTAGCTAGGCAGCTGTCCCTAGGATAGATTAGCTAGGCAGCTGTCCCCCAGGATAGATTAGCTAGGCAGCTGTCCCCCAGGATAGATTAGATAGGCAGCTGTCCCCCAGGATATATTAGCTAGGCAGCTGTCCCCCAGGATAGATTAGCTAGGCAGCTGTCCCCAGGATAGATTAGCTAGGCAGCTGTCCCCCAGGATAGATTAGCTAGGCAGCTGTCCCCCAGTATAGATTAGATAGGTAGCTGTCCCCAGGATAGATTAGATAGGCAGCTGTCCCCCAGGATAGATTAGCTAGGCAGCTGTCCCCCAGGATAGATTAGCTAGGCAGCTGTCCCCCAGGATAGATTAGCTAGGCAGCTGTCCCTAGGATAGATTAGCTAGGCAGCTGTCCCCCAGGATAGATTAGCTAGGCAGCTGTCCCCCAGGATAGATTAGATAGGCAGCTGTCCCCCAGGATATATTAGCTAGGCAGCTGTCCCCCAGGATAGATTAGCTAGGCAGCTGTCCCCAGGATAGATTAGCTAGGCAGCTGTCCCCCAGGATAGATTAGCTAGGCAGCTGTCCCCCAGGATAGATTAGATAGGCAGCTGTCCCCAGGATAGATTAGCTAGGCAGCTGTCCCCCAGTATAGATTAGATAGGTAGCTGTCCCCAGGATAGATTAGATAGGCAGCTGTCCCCCAGGATAGATTAGCTAGGCAGCTGTCCCCCAGGATAGATTAGCTAGGCAGCTGTCCCCCAGGATAGATTAGCTAGGCAGCTGTCCCCAGGATAGATTAGATAGGCAGCTGTCCCCAGGATAGATTAGATAGGCAGCTGTCCCCAGGATAGATTAGATAGGAAGCTGTCCCCCAGGATAGATTAGATAGGCAGCTGTCCCCAGGATAGATTAGATAGGAAGCTGTCCCCCAGGATAGATTAGATAGGCAGCTGTCCCCAGGATAGATTAGCTAGGCAGCTGTCCCCCAGGATAGATTAGCTAGGCAGCTGTCCACCAGGATAGATTAGCTAGGCAGCTGTCCCCAGGATAGATTAGCTAGGCAGCTGTCCCCAGGATAGATTAGCTAGGCAGCTGTCCCCCAGTATAGATTAGATAGGTAGCTGTCCCCAGGATAGATTAGCTAGGCAGCTGTCCCCCAGGATAGATTAGCTAGGCAGCTGTCCCCCAGGATAGATTAGCTAGGCAGCTGTCCCCCAGGATAGATTAGCTAGGCAGCTGTCCCCAGGATAGATTAGATAGGCAGCTGTCCCCAGGATAGATTAGATAGGTAGCTGTCCCCAGGATAGATTAGCTAGGCAGCTGTCCCCAGAATAGATTAGCTAGGCAGCTGTCCCCAGGATAGATTAGATAGGCAGCTGTCCCCAGGATAGATTAGATAGGCAGCTGTCCCTCAGGATAGATTAGATAGGCAGCTGTCCCCCAGGATAGATTAGATAGGCAGCTGTCCCCAGGATAGATTAGATAGGCAGCTGTCCCCCAGGATAGATTAGATAGGCAGCTGTCCCCCAGGATAGATTAGATAGGCAGCTGTCCCCCAGGATAGATTAGATAGGCAGCTGTCCCCAGGATAGATTAGATAGGCAGCTGCCCCCAGGATAGATTAGCTAGGTAGGTAGTCAGCCTCCTGCCCCTTTCTCCCTGGCCACCGCTCCGTTACCTCCTGGAGTCGGCGGCCCGTCCTGCACGGAAGTTTGCTCCCCTGATCCTCATCGCATGCCCGGCTCCATGACATGCAGCAGTGACGGGAAGACAGCGGAGGTAGTGGAGCGGCGGCCAGGGAGTAAAAGACCCCTCAACTCGTTAGGCGGAGCATGGGAGTGATAGAGCGTAATCACGCTCTATCACTCATACAAGGAGGGAGCAAGGCTTGGTGTACAGAGGCGCCAGAGTAGAATAAAAATGTTTAAAAACCGTCTAAAAGAGGGGGATGTTCAGGTGGACTTACCTCCCTCAAAAATATAGAACTCAATTGAGTCACAATATATCAATACAAAAAACGTTTTATTTAACTCCACTTAGTGCAACGCGTTTCGCAGGTGTGGTCCTGCTTCATCAGGCAAACAGGAGTATAACTCAATGGGTCTAGATGCAGAAGTGAGCGCCTCTGTGACTTCTGCATATAGACCCATTGAGTTTTACTCCTGTTTGCCTGATGAAGCAGGACCACACCTGCGAAACGCGTTGCACTAAGTGGAGTTAAATAAAACGTTTTTTGTATTGATATATTGTGACTCAATTGAGTTCTATATTTTTGAGGGAGGTAAGTCCACCTGAACATCCCCCTCTTTTAGACGGTTTTTAAAAAAATTTATTCTACTCTGGCGCCTCTGTACACCAAGCCTTGCTAAAATCTTGATTCCACCCTCGGTGGAGGGGTGCTACCCCGTTTCCTATCTACAGAGAGTGACATCTTAATAACCTGAGTGGGGTCAGGTTCTAATACTCCCCACCTGCACTTGAAGTGGTTGCCTATGGGTAACCCATGTTTGTGAGTATTTCTAAATATTTTGCTTTAAACCACAACCAACTTAACAATACTACACCATATTGGGCTCTCGATTTCTCTTTGTTCTTCCAAGTAGAGTTGGGCCGAACGGTTCGCCTGCGAACGGTTCCATGCGAACTTCAGTGGTTCGCGTTCGCGTCCCGCAGGCGAACCTTTGCGGAAGTTCGGTTCGCCCCATAATGCACATGGAGGGTCAACTTTGACCCTCTACATCACAGTCAGCAGGCCCAGTGTAGCCAATTAGGCTACACTAGCCCCTGGAGCCCCACCCCCCCTTATATAAGGCAGGCAGCGGCGGCCATTACGGTCACTCGTGTGCTGCCTGCGTTAGTGAGAGTAGGGCGAGCTGCTGCAGACTGTCTCTCAGGGAAAGATTAGTTAGGCTTAACTTGTTCCTGTCTGGCTGCATACCTGTTCTGTGAACCCACCACTGCATACCTGTGCTGTGAACCCACCACTGCATACCTGTGCTGTGAACCCACCACTGCATACCTGTGCTGTGAACCCACCACTGCATACCTGTGCTGTGAACCCACCACTGCATACCTGTGCTGTGAACCCACCACTGCATACCTGTTCAGTGAACCTGCCACTGCATACCTGTTCTGTTCAGTGGACCCGCCACTGTATACCTGTTCATTGAACCCACCACTGCATACCTGTGCTGTGAACCCACCACTGCATACCTGTTCTGTGAACCCACCACTGCATACCTGTTCAGTGAACCCGCCACTGCATACCTGTTCTGTTCAGTGGACCCGCCACTGTATACCTGTTCAGTGAACCCGCCACTGCATACCTGTTCTGTTCAGTGGACCCGCCACTGTATACCTGTTCAGTGAACCCGCCACTGCATACCTGTTGTGTTCAGTGAACCTGCCACTGCATACCTGTTCTGTGAACCCACCACTGCATACCTGTTCAGTGAACCCGCCACTGCATACCTGTTCTGTTCAGTGGACCCGCCACTGTATACCTGTTCAGTGAACCCGCCACTGCATACCTGTTCTGTTCAGTGGACCCGCCACTGTATACCTGTTCAGTGAACCCGCCACTGCATACCTGTTGTGTTCAGTGAACCTGCCACTGCATACCTGTTCTTTGAACCCGCCACTGTATACCTGTTCTGTTTAGTGAACCCGCCACTGTATACCTGTTCTGTTTAGTGAACCCGCCACTGCATACCTGTTCTGTTCAGTGGACCCGCCACTGTATACCTGTTCAGTGAACCCGCCACTGCATACCTGTTGTGTTCAGTGAACCTGCCACTGCATACCTGTTCTGTGAACCCGCCACTGTATACCTGTTCTGTTTAGTGAACCCGCCACTGTATACCTGTTCTGTTTAGTGAACCCGCCACTGTATACCTGTTCTGTTTAGTGAACCCGCCACTGCATACCTGTTCTGTTCAGTGGACCCGCCACTGTATACCTGTTCAGTGAACCCGCCACTGCATACCTGTTGTGTTCAGTGAACCTGCCACTGCATACCTGTTCTGTGAACCCGCCACTGTATACCTGTTCTGTTTAGTGAACCCGCCACTGTATACCTGTTTTGTTTAGTGAACCCGCCACTGCATACCTGTTCTGTTCAGTGGACCCGCCACTGTATACCTGTTCAGTGAACCCGCCACTGCATACCTGTTCTGTTTAGTGAACCCGTCACTGTATACCTGTTCTGTTTAGTGAACCCGCCACTGCATACCTGTTCTGTTCAGTGGACCCGCCACTGTATACCTGTTCAGTGAACCCGCCACTGCATACCTGTTCTGTTTAGTGAACCCGCCACTGTATACCTGTTCTGTTTAGTGAACCCGCCACTGCATACCTGTTCTGTTCAGTGGACCCGCCACTGTATACCTGTTCAGTGAACCCGCCACTGCATACCTGTTGTGTTCAGTGAACCTGCCACTGCATACCTGTTCTGTGAACCCGCCACTGTAAACCTGTTCTGTTTAGTGAACCCACCGCATCAGTGCGCATACCTGTGCAGTTAAGTGAACCCACCTACCTACGTGAGTGCACGCAGTGTGATATACCACTCCGTGCATACCCGATATGGACAAAACAGGTAGAGGAAGAGGTAGTGCCAGAGCCAGAGGAAGGCCACCCGGCAGGTCTGCGCGAGGTCGTGTAAATGTAATTTCGTGTGGACCTGGCCCACAGTACAGTGCTCGGAAGAAGGCACGTCCCATCACCTCCCAAGATTGTCAGGACGTGGTTGAGTATTTAGCGACACAGAACACCTCATCTTGCTCAGCCACCAGCGCTACTACTAGCACCACTTCCGCTGCATTTGACACTTCGCAAGAATTATTTAGTGTTGAAATCACTGATGCACAGCCATTGTTGTTACAGCCAGATGAATTTTCACCAGCTAATATGTCTGAGTTACGCGGCAACACTATGGATGTAACGTGTCAGGAGGATGAAGGACCTACTGATGGTGCAAGTTTGGATTTGTCTGAGGCAAGCGAAGCTGGGCAGGATGACTACGATGATGACGGTAATAGGGATCCTCTGTATGTTCCCAATAGAGGAGATGAAGAGGGGGACAGTTCAGAGGGGGAGTCAGAGAGTAGTAGGAGGAGAGAAGTTGCTGAAAGAAGCTGGGGCAGCTCTTCGTCAGAAACAGCTGGTGGCAGAGTCCGGCACCATGTATCGCCACCTATGTACAGCCAGCCAACTTGCCCTTCAGCATCAGCTGCTGAGGTCCCCATAGTGCCCACATCCCAGGGTGGCTCAGCGGTGTGGAAATTTTTTAATGTGTGTGCCTCAGATCGGACCAAAGCCATCTGTTCGCTCTGCCAACAAAAATTGAGCCGTGGAAAGGCCAACACTCACGTAGGGACAAGTGCCTTACGAAGGCACCTGGAGAAAAGGCACAAACAGCAATGGGATGGCCACCTGAGCAAAAGCAGCAGCAGCACACAAAAGCAAAGCCACCCTCCTTCTCCTCTTCCTCCTCCATCAGGTGCATTATCTGCTTCTGCCGCTTTCTCCCTTCCACCTTCACAGGCACCCTCCTCCACTCCGCCTCTGCCCTTGAGCGGTTCCTGCTCCTCTGCCCACAGCAGCAGTCAGGTGTCCGTGAAGGAAATGTTTGAGCGGAAGAAGCCAATTTCGGCCAGTCACCCCCTTGCCCGGCGTCTGACAGCTGGCGTGGCGGAACTGTTAGCTCGGCAGCTGTTACCATACCGGCTGGTGGACTCTGAGGCCTTCCGTAAATTTGTGGCCATCGGAACACCGCAGTGGAAGATGCCAGGCCGCACTTATTTTTCGAGAAAGGCCATACCCCAACTGCACCGTGAAGTTGAGAGGCAAGTGGTGTCATCTCTTGCGAAGAGCGTTGGGTCAAGGGTACACCTGACCACGGATGCCTGGTCTGCCAAGCACGGGCAGGGCCGCTACATTACCTACACAGCCCATTGGGTGAACCTGGTGGTGAACGATGGCAAGCAGGGCGCAGCGGACCAAATTGTGACACCTCCACGGCTTGCAGGCAGGCCTCCTGCCACCTCCTCTCCTCCTGCTACATGCTCTTCGCTGTCCTCCTCCTCCTTGGCTGAGTGGCAGTTCTCCTCTCCAGCTACACAGCCCCAGCTCCGCAGGGCCTATGCTGCATGCCAGGTACGACGCTGTCACGCCATCTTAGACATGTCTTGTCTCAAAGCGGAGAGTCACACTGGAGCAGCTCTCCTGGCTGCTCTTAAGAAACAGGTGGATGAGTGGCTGACCCCGCACCACCTGGAGATAGGCAACGTGGTGTGCGACAACGGCAGCAATCTGCTTGCCGCTTTGCATATGGGGAAGCTGACACACATACCCTGCATGGCACATGTCATGAATCTAGTGGTTCAAAGATTTGTGGCAAAGTACCCTGGCTTAGCGAATGTCCTGAAGCAGGCCAGGAAGTTCTGTGGGCATTTGAGCCGGTCTTACACAGCCATGGCACGCTTTGCGGAAATTCAGCGCAAAAACAACATGCCGGTGAGACGCCTCATTTGCGATAGCCCGACTCGCTGGAACTCGACCCTGCTCATGTTCTCCCGCCTGCTAGAACAGAAGAAAGCCGTGACCCACTACCTCTACAACTACAGTAGAATGAAACAGTCTGGGAAGATGGGGATGTTCTGGCCCGACAACTGGACACTGATGGAAAATGCATGCAGGCTCATGCGTCCTGTCAGAAAGGACCTTCAGCGCAGCTGAAGGCATTGTCACAGAGAAGAGAAGTCGCCTAAGTCACAAAAGTGTTAAGTACCTCACCTTTATCAAAATGAATGAGGCATGGATCCCGGAGGGCTGCTGCCCACCCCAAGACTAAGTCAGTCCCCGCACACACAGCATCTCTGCCTGCACGCCGTGTGACTGGCTGCCTGGCCTGCCCCAAGAAGACTAAGTCGCTCCCAGTCCCTCCACACAGCATGTCTGCCTGCAGGCCGCTTGACTACCTTCTCCTCCACCACCAACAGGGTCCGGGACTCCAGGCGGATTGCTGAATTTTTTAGGCCGCTGCTAGCAGCGGCCGCTGTAATAATTTTTCTGGTGCGTGTGCATGACTGCCTAATTTTTCTGGCTGCACTGCGGGCAGCTGCAACAACAAAAGAAAAGGCATGTACATGCGCCCATTCCCCTTCGTGATCATTACCTTGCCGTGGTGAAGGGGCTTGCGTATCACAATGAAGCAATGACCGGTGCCTAGATGAGTGTCTCGGGGGGCACACCCACGATAATAAGGTCGTTGCCTCATTGTGGTCAGACCAAATTTGATCAGCTGGACAGTCACTGTTCTGTCATTCAGCTACATCAGCCAGGCGACCATATGGGCTGTAAAGCTACCAAAACCTGCACTCTCGCCATGGTGCGCACCAGTCCAGCACGGCCGTCACTACACAAACAGCTGTTTGCGCTGCGTTACACGGTGAGTTTGGTGTGTCAGTGTGAAGCAGTACCTTAATTACACTACCTGATTGATGTATACACATGCAAGATGTTTGAAAGCACTTTAGGCCTGTCATTTAGCATTCAATGTGATTTCTGCCCTTAAAACGCTGCTTTGCGTCAAATCCAGATTTTTCCCGGGGACTTTTGGCATGTATCCCACTCCGCCATGCCCCCCTCCAGGTGTTAGACCCCTTGAAACATCTTTTCCATCACTTTTGTGGCCAGCATAATTATTTTTTTTTTCAAAGTTCGCATCCCCATTGAAGTCTATTGCGGTTCGCGAACTTTAACGTGAACCGAACCTTCCGCGGAAGTTCGCGAACCAGGTTCGCGAACCTAAAATCGGAGGTTCAGCCCAACTCTACTTCCAAGCACAAGGAGGGAGGGAAAACCTACAGTGGGAGCTGCGGAGCCGGGAGCATGGCCGCGGGCCAAAGTCAATGTTAATTAAAAAAGCACTTGCGGGCCAACTTTTCTGGCGCTGCGGGCCAAATTTGCGGGCCAGAGTTTGACACATGTGGTCTAGATCATCTAAAATTCTGAAAAATACAGTACATCTTGCAGTATTCAGGGCAAAAAAGAGGATATACTCCTATGGTGACGTTTCATTTCATTGTTTAGCATACACTGATAACCCTGATACCAGAGAAGCTTTATGCAGCAGGTTTGAACTATCTGCAGTAAGAAGCAGATGAAGAAATCATGTAAAATATGCTACAGCACCCAGAAGACCTGATCTCAGCATCACTGAGCCAGACTGCAATTGCTTGTAAAGACAAAAGCAAGTAATATACCTGTACTTAGCAATACAATAGAGGAAAACTCTCCAGAAAATATGAAGCAGCCATATAAATACCCTCAGAACCTGCATACAAGTCTTCCTCAGATAACTGCAACTCTGTTGAAGGGAAGGCTGGTGTGTTAAAGGGAGGTCACATCAAATATTGATTTCAGTTGTTTCTGTTTATTGTTCCTTCAAGGAAATCTCTTGATTATTAAAATTATTTATGACATTTTTTTTAAAGCATTTCAACTTTACAGCATTTGCACAATGTTGTACATGGCATGGGGAAATGTATTAACAAAAGTCCAGAGATTAGCAAATCAGGACTCGTCTGGTATAAGCAGATACAAGGCAAGCCAATATTTGTCAACATTCTTTGATACACTAAACAAGTTGGTATTCTGCCTCCAGTAATCGGTCAAGTTATGTTTTTGCTCCCTTACTTGGAGTGATGAACACATTTTTTTATTTCTCCTTATGAAGTGGAAGATGGTTAATGGAAATCACTCAATAACTAGAACAGCTGGGTAAAGGACACCTGAACTGAGAGGGATAGGGAGGGCTGTCCTATTTATTTCCTTTTAAACAATTCCAGTTGCCCAGCATCCTGCTGATCTCTTTGTCTGCAGTAAGTGCTTGAACCACACACTTGAAACAAGCATGCGGTTAACCTAGTCATATTCCAGTCAGAAACATCTGATTTGCCTACTTGTCCAGGATCTATGGCTAAAAGTATCAGAGACCGATCAGCAGGACAGCCAGACAACTGCCATAAGGAAATAATTATAGCAGCCTCCATATCCTTCTCAGTTCAGGTGTGCTTTAAAGCTTTAAAGGACCAGTATAGTTAAAGTAAGCAGTTAAAATCTGATAGAACCGACAGGTTTTGGACTAGTTCATCTCCTCCTCATGGTGGATCATTTTTTAGGGTTTCTTTGTTTTCAAAAGCTTTTCTTGAACAGTATTCTAACTGCCAAAATAGTAAGATACCAGCCAGCCTCTCTACTCACTTGCACACTACTTTGGCAGTTAGACTTAGCAACTGCCATTCGGAAAATACTTTTGAAAACAAAGAAAACCTTGGGAAAACCCTGGGAATCCCCCATGAGAAACGGGGGTAGTCCAAAATCTGTAGGTTCTGTCAGAATTGAACTGCTTATTAGCGTATTAAGACAATTTTACTCATCAGTACTTATCGTAAACTTCTTGGTCAGAGACTGTTGTATGTGTACAGATTACTAAACGCGTTTTGATTTCTGGTCCTGCATATCAGCTATACAATCAGTGGCGTAGTTAAGGCACTGTGGGCCCCGATGCAAGTTTTACAATGGGGCCCCCCATTCAAGTTTTACAATGGGGCCCCCCAAGCACTCTATACATAACAATTGATACGGTGCACCAAAACCTGCCAATGGCAACTACAGTGTCAGAGGTGCAAGAAGGGGATGGGGAACAGCTTGTTAATGATTACCATTATTCAAAGTATCTATAGAAGTGATTATTATGAGCACAGGACCAATAGAGAGCTAATACTGTAGTTGAGGGAGGGCCCTTCGGGGCCCCTCTGGCCCAAGGGCCCCGATGCGGTCGCTACCTCTGCACCCCCTATTGCTACGCCCCTGTATACAGTACTTTATCTATTAACCTCCCTGGCGGTAAGCCCGAGCTTAGCTCGGGCTATGCCGCGCAGGGGGAGATCTCAGCCCCTGGTGGGGCGATTTTCATTTTGTAAATTGCTGTGTGCGCAGCCAGCACTTTGCTAGCCGCGCGCACAGCTTGATCGCCGCCGCTCTGCGGCGATCGGCCGCACGCAGCGGCTGAAGAGGCCCCCCCCCCGCCAGAGCCCTGCGCTGCCCGGATCAATGAGTTCCGGGCAGCGCTATGGGCTGGATCGTGTGTCCCTGACGTCAGGACGTCGGCTGACGTTCATGACGTCATCCCGATCGTCGCCATGGCGACAGGAGAAGCCAAACAGGGGAACGCGTTATATACGCGTTCCCCTGTTTGCTATAGATGCCGGCGACGATCGGACTAGAGGGCCACATGCGCCCTCTAGTGGTGTTTCATGTAGCTACCACTCTGGTAGCTTTACATGAAACATTAAAAAAAAAATTAAAAAAAAATTGGAATTCTGCAATTTTTGCAGAAAAAATTAACCGCCAAGGAGGTTAAGGCATTTATAGACCTCTCCAAATATCTAAACTGAGAATGCCACAAGTAATTTAGCAAACATGAAATACTTTATTTTTCTGCTAATAGGATTTGCCTATCTCTGCTGGGTCATGTCAAATCATGGTCAGGTTTGCTGAGAGATTTGTGAACTACTGATAGTGTGATTGCATTTGCTAGCAGAGTACACATAAAGAGTTTTTCCTATTGGCTAGTGTTCATAAATCTTATGCCTGGTACCAACCATGCAATTTCTCATTGGATAGACGTGTCGAATAAATAATTTCCGACAGGTCCGATCTGATTTCTGATCATTTTTCTGATCAATTTTGTATAGAAGTGATCAGAAAATCGATAACAAAAAATAATAATTGGAAATTAGGTCGGACCTTTCAGAAATGATCTATTCTAATCCTCTCTCTGATGGGAAATTGCATGGTGTGTGCCAGACATTAAAGTTCAATTCAATTCACTTTTGGATGTCAGACAGAAAACTTCAGTTAAACTGCAAACGTTTTTTTTAAGCAACAATCACTATGTTTCAGTAGGACCCAGGCAAGGTGTTCTCATAAATAAGTATGCATTTTATTTTAGTCCAGTCTACTATCACAATTTGATATCCACTGGACACTGTTTACAAAGGTGTTATCAGTCAGAGAACAGAAGACAAGGAACACACATTGCTAGAATCTTTAACCTCTTAACACCATATGAATTTGATTATTTCAGCAGGGGTATTATTAAACTATACACTGAGGAGTTGATATAGCAACCCCCCTGTGCAGGAACATGGACTAGCCCTGCAGAGCCTGACAAATTTGTATCTAAGGACCCGTTTCCACTACAGCGAATCTGCATGCGTTATATGCATGCAGATTCGCACAAGCAATTGAAGTGGATGGGCCTTTTCCCACTTCTGCGTGATTCTGTGCGGTTTGTCGTGCAGAAAAAAATCTGCACGACAGACCCATCAGAATTCGCACGGCGCACACCCGCACGCGATTCGTCGGTAGTCTTGCGGTTTTCCCAGCGTTTCTGAGTGCGTTTTCGTTAAAAAACCCATGTCAATGCATGCCAGCATTGACATGGTTAAAATCGCGTTGTGAAGACTGCTAGCGATTCTGGGTGAAAATCCGCATAGAAACGGCAACGAAACCGCAACCACATGCGGATTTGTAGCCGCGATTTACCCGTCAAAATCGCACCGCACAAGTGGAAACGGGCCCTAAACCTGACGTATGACCTTACAGCAGAGAGGCAGAGCTGTGTGAGGAAGGAAATTGCTCCTAGTACTTGTGGTAATGTGTGCCCTAACATACAGCATTAAAAAAAGTTGTTTTAATCAATAGTATTCCTTTAAAATATATCGGTAGTGCATCGTTTTAAAGAGGAACTGTGACCAAAATAACATAATATTTATAAACTATTTAGTCAGTCTTTGCCCATTGTAAAGTCTTTCTTCTCCCTGATTTACTTTCTGAAATGTATCAGAGAAAGGGAATTTTGGCCCGTAACAGCACCTGTCATTGCTGCTTGACCCTATGCTATAAAAGAGCTTAATTATTATACTCGAGTGGTGCCGACCCAGCTGTATGTTTCTGAGGTTACCTGGTGGGTCGTGAGGACCGGTTTGGGAAACACTGTCCTAAAGGATTCCAGTGTAGTTGGTGTGAGATACATATACTCCATCACCTCTATCTACACTCTATAATAAAGAACTATGGGCCTATGGTGCATACTTATTAGCATAATCATGTTTGCATTTTTGCACAAATAACATTTGTGTTCATATAAGTTATAATATATGTGTGGCTGCTCAAAAAACGACAATGTGAAATTATAAACATCATGCCCAAAAAGTACAGCAAGTATTTTTACAAGAACAGAAGTCAATAGATGTGAATAAGCCCATTTTGCATTGCAGTAAAACTAACAAAATGGAGGTGGCATGAATGGGACATGTGTGCTTTTCTGTATGCTTTAAAGAGAACCCGAGGTGGGTTTGAAGAATATTATCTGCATACAGAGGCTGGATCTGCCTATACAGCCCAGCCGCTGTTGCTATCCCAAACCCCCCTAAGGTCCCCCTGCACTCTGCAATCCCTCATAAATCACAGCCACGCTGCTGACAAACAGCTTGTCAGAGCTGGCTGTGTTTATCTCTATAGTGTCAGTCTGCTGCTCTCCCCGCCTCCTGCAGAACTCCGGTCCCCGCCTGCATCCCTTCCCTCCCTGCTGATTAGGGGGAAGGGACGGGGGCAGGGACCGGAGCTCTGCAGGAGGCGGGGGAGCAGCTGAGACTGACACTACAGATGTAAACACAGCCGCACAGCATGGCTGTGATTTATGAGGGATTGCAGAGTGCAGGGTGACCTTAGTGGGGTTTGGGATAGCAACAGAGGCTGGGCTGTATAGGCAGATCCAGCCTCCGTATGCAGATAACATTCTTTAAACACACCTCGGGTTCTCTTTAAATTGCCATAGTAGTATATGCGTGAGTACTAATGCTCTAATGCCGGGTACATCAGCTCAGCGGTGGGGACTGTACAGATGGAAAAGTAAATGATGTACTTAAATGTTGTCTATTTAAAAAACAAAGTGCCTATTATAATTCACTATTAACTTACTGTAAAGAAGATATTTATGAGTATTATTGAACAACTGTCATGTTTTAATGTGCTTTAGCCTGACTCTCTGTATACGTTGTGGTAGTTGCAGGGGCAGTGCATCTGGGAGAATGATTGATAGTGTTTATATATGTCACAGATTTCTCACCTTTGCACTGCCATTTTAAGATCCACTCCTGGATTCTGTATTCTTTTTAGACAGGTGGTCAGGTAAGAAAATTGATCACTCCAGGGGCCATATTCAATTCACTTTTTCACCTGAGTTTTCTCCTAGGAGATAGTTTTTTAATGTCTTTTTAAAATAGATTTCCAGCATTTTGTAATCGAAAAAGTACCAAAAGGTAGGTGAAAAAGTCCTATCAAAATTATTTTGAGTATTTTTTTGCTTGCTGGTGGCTTGAAAGGAATTTTATTGACAAGTTTAAAAATATCACCCAGGAGAAAACTCAGGAGAAAAAATTAATTGCATATTGCCCCAGGAGAGAAAATGGATCTCTCCAAAAGAGGTGCTCAGGTAAGAACAAAAGGGGTGATGTATTAGCTTGAATCAGTCCTACTCTGGGAAACACATACTTGTCTGGACTGAGTTCTGTGGTACATGAGACTGGCTTGTGTTTTCAGTACCTTTTGATTTTGGGGAAAAACAAAATATTTGTTCCCTGTTGAACGGTTTCTCAACGTCAGTGGTTAGGAGCCCATCTAGTGATAAGGTTTTGTTGCCTGATTTCTTTATATATGTAAATAGTCTATAGAGTACAAACAAGCTCTGGTGTTGGTAAATCACAAAGACTGTCTTCATCTGTGCCTGTCCCAGAAGGCAAAAAGCACTCGCTACCTACCCTTAAAATGTCTGTAGCTGTGACACTGAACAACAATCTTCTGGCACCATAATCAAACTGTGTAAAGCATTGGTAGTGGGGAGACACTGGCTGTGGAATTCTTAGCGGTGAAGTGTGGGGGGATGGTCTCTGAATACATTAGCCACTCTTACTGAACACATTTTTAAGTCCCCCGAGGACATTCTTCTTTGTTGGATATGAAACCTCTTCCAAAGGATAAAAAAGGTGTAACTCTTGGTTAGCCTGAAGCTTTGGACTACTGGATTTTCTGCAAATAATATCCCTGTACAATTATAGGAAGAAAATTTGTGTGCATTGAGTAGAACATACTGATGGATTATGGTAATTGGGGTGGGGGGCACATATATGCAGACAGTGGACAATCAATGGGACACTTCAGAGACCAGGGTTTAAATTCACACTTATAAGGAGGCTTACTTAAGAAGAAAAAAATACCAGTAGTGAAGTGAACCTGTGCTCCAAATTGTTGTTTATTCTTCTACAGATGGTGGATGGTATAGTGAACGCAGGCTCATTTCTCTGTCCTTCAAGTCACATCTCCTATATTTAATCACCCTGTAGCCTCATTTATCAAACTGTCTGAAGGGAGAATTGGCCCCATTCATTCACTGTGCACTATGAGAGAAAAGAAGTAGGTATCTATTTGCTCATTACACATAACAATATATATTTTTCCTCACAAGTCTTAAAATCATAATTCATGCTGAGTTTGTTATACAGTACTTATGCTAAAAGAATGTATTTAATCTGGCATTTTAGGAATAAATAAATACAATTACTAAAGAAATCCAGCTACACTGAGATAATTTTATTTTTATTTTTTGCATTTTATGATTTAATAATCTAGGATAAACCGATTTGTGAACAGTATACATTGATTTTTAGGTTGTGTGAGAAAAATGTCATTGTCCTTTTTACCTGTCATATATACTCCAGATTATTCAATTACAATGAACATGGCCATAAGGAAAGAGTCTCTGGCAGTGTTACAGCCTGCCCTGGAAAGTCAAAGAATCTCAGTGCCAGATGGTTGTGCAACTGATTGTCATGCACGTTGTTACACGTCGCCTCCCAACTCAAGGTTTGAATGTGTTTAAGCTGAGGGGGGCTTCTGGATCAAGATAGATCCCTAGTCTTTCCTTCATAGATGGTGACTGGAAGAACGTGTTGTGCAGGGAACACCTGTGAAGCCAGGACTGCAGATTGATCCATTTGTTATTTTCTTCCTCTCAAATAAATTCAGTTCTTGTAGCAGAATTGATGTAAGCCCAAGGCAATCATATCATGCATCACTTGGTAAACTGTCCCGCAGCATTTTGTCAAAGGCGAAACCTTTCCAGTTTTCCGTAGAAGAGCCATCTGTAGCCAAATATTTATGACATTTGCAGATAATAAAATGGGAAAAAAGGTTCAATTATATATTTGTAGCTGAAAACTTTACTGCTTGCCTACGTTCCAAGCCAACGGCTGCAAATCTTTTGTTGAAAATTACGCATCGTATCAATCATGGTTTTGATTAAGCCCAAATAGCACATGTTAGAAAAATCATTGGTCTTAAAGATTTTCTGTCAAGACTAATGATTTGTCTCAGATGCAGCAAGCCAGTCTGGGGAATATTCCTTAAGGAAAAGCTCAAATATGACATTATGATACTGGACATCTGTTTGGAGGAATAGGCAAAGGTTGATTCAAAGCTCATGTTTACGTTACAATATCTGATGCTGAAGTGGACAGCAAATGCACAAATTATTTACACCACAGGACCAAATACCCAGGAAAGCTAATCAATTATTGTAGTAGCCAATAAAAGTGACTATTTTTGGGGTGAATTATTCAAAATTTCAAAATATATTTGGCTTGAAGTAGACCTTTTTTTTAAATAGATTTGATGTTAGATTCTAGAAAAACATTGAATGTAATAATAATAATAATAATAATAGGAAAATAGAAAGGAAGACCATCTCAATTGATTTTTAATCAATCAATCAATTTAATTAAACAAAAAAATCTGTTGAAAATGAAGGCCATCTTGATCCTTCATCAATCATTTTATCAATTGGACATGGATCAGTTAAAGCCATTTTTTCACAGACTGACATGGGTTGAGAGCAGCATGGATATATGAGCGATGGCTGTCTTAGCTCTGGAACTACATTGAGCAGTACAAATTTAGTAGCTGCAGTGTGAATGACACCATCTCTCTGCTGATGTCTGATCCAATATTATATAGTGCAAGTTGGCAGCGAAATAATCCATCAGTTTTAGGTAGATATCGGTCATTTCCAAGATCTGATTGTCTATGCCTTGCCTTAAGGTGGGCATATAGCTAGCGTTTTTTCAGCCCGACTGACCAACTGATTCAATCATTTTATCGAATCAAATGTTAATCTCCCCTCTCAGTGCCTGTGCATTGTAAATCTCACCAGTCCAGCAGCCTCAAGTCCCGTTATCCTCCGCTGTCTCCCTCAAGCGCCACCAGGTGCATGTGTCGCATCACACGCTCCACATGGTATGCGCACCGCCATGTCAGGGTACTTGGTTAGACGGCGGCACTCAGGTGAGACAGCGGAGGAGAATGGGAGTTAGTGCAGCTGGACAGGTGAGATTAAAAATTCACTGGCACTGGGAGGGGACATTACCCACTTAAGGACCAGGGGATTTTCTCCTTATCTGTGCTGCGTGGGCTATTCAGCCCACAGCACAGATCGTGTTTCAGCCAGGGCGATCAGACTTCCCCCCCCTTTTTCCCCACTAGGGGGATGTCCTGCTGGGGGGGGGGGTCTGATCGCCGCCGGCTGTTTGGGTTTTGCGGGGGGGTTCCTCAAAGCCCCCTCTGCTGCGCTATTCTGCCCTCCGTCCCTTTCCCTCCCTCCCCTCCTTGCTGTGGGCGGCACAGATCCGTCCTGCACCGCCTCTAATAGGCTTTAGCCTATCAGATGCCGGCGATCCCTGGCCAATCAGAGGGCGGGGATCGCCGATCTCCTTTACGGCACTGCTGCGCAGCAGCGCCGTATTGATGTAAACACCGGGGATTTCTTCCCCACGTATTTACAATTAGCCTGCGAGCCACGATCGGAGGCTCACAAGCTGTTCACGGAGACACCCTCCGTGAACTGACATGGAACGGCCGCTCCGAGTGGCCGTTTCCATGGAAACACCACTTTGACCTGCCGACGTCTATCTGCGTTAGGCGGCCGTTAAGTGGCTAATATTTGGGGAGTGGCCAGGTGGGCGGAATCGACGGCGTTGCAAAGCCGGTTACTGATGCCATGCTGAAATCGATTGAAAATTGGCCTGCCATGTTTGGGCAGCCAACATATCTCTCTCCAATCAGCTTAGATCAGAGAAAGATCTGTCATTCTGTCAATCTGCTCATACACCGCTAGATGTATGGGCACCTTAAGTTTGATGCAATCCAGAAAACATGATAGAGGATTTCTTACCTTTTGTAGTCTGGCCAAAGAACCCTTGATGCAGTCTAATCAGGAACATAATCCTAAATCCAGAGATTTATTTATTAAATTATGATGGTGGTTTATGCTGAAAATGTTATATCAGCCCTCACAGAACCTGGAAAATCTGTAACCAGGGCATTGGAACTGATATACGATCTGAATAGGCGTTTATGGTTTTAGATGGTTTCTCCAATACAAGAGAAGCTGTTATTTTGGACATTGGTTGTGCCACCAGAATAAAGATTAGTAAAATGTATAATTTAGTTGATGCAATTTACATATGAATTACCTAAGAATTCAAACAAACAAGGATCCTAATAATCGTTCTCCTTACATTTTCAGAACTGCTTGGTAGAATGTAAGAATGTGGCTAAAACAAAAAGTGGAGCCTTCCCTATTTTAATAGTCCTGACAGGGTGACAATCATTAAAGATTACTCCCAAATTACTATTTCTAATTCAAAATTTGCCAATCTTGATCCTGCCAAATGATCCTCAACATGTCACAGTTCATTTCAAAATATTATTTGTCACAGGAAAAGAACTACAATTAGCTACAACATGTAGTGATAACAAATCTGGTATCTTATCTGCTCTACTGTAGATATACAGAGGTATTGCCATGCTAAATGTCTTAATAGGATCATAGACTTCAGAATTAAAGAACCATCAATAATCTGGGTAAACTTAGAACAAGGGCGCCCACTAATGATACAATTTTTTTTGTCCTATCTTACCACTTTTATGCAACATGAGAGACTTTCTAGAGTAACCATTCAAAGTATATTCCCTCAGATGACCCTTCTGCAACATATATTTGGTAAGATGGGACAAAAAAAAGATTGTCTAATTAGCAGGGCCCATTAGGGTGTATGAAAGAGAAGATAATAATTTCCTGGAAGCACATGTGGATACATGAACTGATTAAAAAGACTAACCGTTCCTTAACCCCCCTGGCGGTATGACTCCCGCAGCTGCGCGGCTGCGGGAGGGTTTTTTTTCACTTTTTTTTTTTTTTACCATGTAGCTAGCCTAGCACTAGCTACATGCTTCCCCCCTACCTTCAGCGTCCCCCCGTGTGCCCCTATCACCGCCGGCTCTGCTTGCCCATAAGGAAATCCCATTCTGAACGGGATTCCCTTGAGGGCTTCCCCCGTCACCATGGCGATGAACGGAGTGACGTCACCGATGTCATGGACGTCGTGACATCACAGGGAGTCCCGATCCACCCCATAGCGCAGCCTGGCGCCGATTGGCCAGGCTGCGCAAGGGGTATGCGGGGGGGGGGCCTGAATCCGCTGCGGGTAGCGGCGCATCGACGGCGGGCGGCAGCGATCAGACCAAACATGCAGCTAGCAAAGTGCTAGCTGCGTGTTTGAAAAAAAAAATTATGTAAATCGGCCCAGCAGGGCCTGAGCGGCACCCTCCGGCGGCTTACCCCGTGTCACACACGGGGTTACCGCCAAGGAGGTTAATCAAACCAACCTTACATGCCTTATATAAACACATGAAACCTACCAAGGACCATTAAGCACATAATGGCATCCATTCTCTTCCCCCTGAACCGGACTCTGTATGACTTTAAAAATTAAACCTGCAGTAAGATGTTACATAGTTGCAATTACTATATGACAATTGGGTCCACCAGAGATGTAATTACATAGGCTTGTTAAGATCTTATTATGTACTGCATGCTCAGAGCTTTGTAGTCCAGCTAGAGATAAAAGATGAAACTCTGAGGGGTGATTAATGAGTATAAAAAATATATTGGAGAAAATGAAGCCTCAGGATACAATGTCCTGGCTCTATGACTCTTTATTAAACTCAAACCGGTACCCTCTTTAACCACTTAAGGACCGCCCCCAGCCGATGGGCGGCGGCAAAGTCCGGGCCCAAACGACAGCAATACGCCCATCGGCGGGGGCGGCTGCGGGAGTGGTTATGCGGCGATCGCGTCATTCGTGACGCGATCAGCCGCCGGGGACTGGCTCCGCCCACCGCTCGTAGTAACCCGCCGGCCGTTCGGAAGCGCCGGCGGGTTACTAGCACCCGGATCGCCGCACTTACATTGTATAATAGGCTTTGTAATGTATACAAAGCCTATTATACTGGCTGCCTCCTGCCCTGGTGGTCCCAGTGTCCGAGGGACCACCAGGGCAGGCTGCAGCCACCCTAGTCTGCACCCAAGCACACTGATTTCCCTCCCCCTGCCCCCTGATCGCCCACAGCACCCCTCAGACCCCCCCCTGCCCACCCCCCAGACCACTGTTTGCACCCAGTCACCCCCCTAATCACCCATCAATCACTCCCTGTCACTATCTGTCAACGCTATTTTTTTTTTATCCCCCCCCCTGCCCACTGCCCCCTCCTGATCACCCCCCCACCCCTCAGATTCTCCCCAGACCCCCCCCCCAGACCCCTCCCCCCGTGTACTGTATGCATCTATCCCCCCTGATCACCTGTCAATCACCTGTCAATCACCCGTCAATCACCAGTCAATCACCCCCTGTCTCTGCTACCCATCAATCAGCCCCTAACCTGCCCCTTGCGGGCAATCTGATCACCCACCCACACCAATAGATCGCCCGCAGATCCGACATCAGATCACCTCCCAAATCCATTGTTTACATCTATTCTCTCCTCTAAACACCCACTAATTACCCATCAATCACCTATCAATCACCCCCTATCACCACCTGTCACTGTTACCCATCAGATTAGACCCTAATCTACCCCTTGCGGGCACCCAATCACCCGCCCACACGCTCAGATTGCCCTCAGACCCCCCTTTATCAATTCGCCAGTGCAATATTTACATCTGTTATTCCCTGTAATAACCCACTGATCACCTGTCAATCACCTATCAATCACCCCCTGTCACTGCCACCCATCAATCACCCCCTGTCACTGCCACCCATCAATCAGCCCCTAACCTGCCCCTTGCGGGCAATCTGATCACCCACCCACACCAATAGATCGCCCGCAGATCCGACATCAGATCACCTCCCAAATCCATTGTTTACATCTATTCTCTCCTCTAAACACCCACTAATTACCCATCAATCACCTATCAATCACCCCCTATCACCACCTGTCACTGTTACCCATCAGATTAGACCCTAATCTACCCCTTGCGGACACCCAATCACCCGCCCACACGCTCAGATTGCCCTCAGACCCCCCTTTATCAATTCGCCAGTGCAATATTTACATCTGTTAATCCCTGTAATAACCCACTGATCACCTGTCAATCACCTATCAATCACCCCCTGTCACTGCCACCCATCAATCACCCCCTGTCACTGCCACCCATCAATCAGCCCCTAACCTGCCCCTTGCGGGCAATCTGATCACCCACCCACACCAATAGATCGCCCACAGATCCGACATCAGATCACCTCCCAAATCCATTGTTTACATCTATTCTCTCCTCTAAACACCCACTAATTACCCATCAATCACCTATCAATCACCCCCTATCACCACCTGTCACTGTTACCCATCAGATTAGACCCTAATCTACCCCTTGCGGGCACCCAATCACCCGCCCACACGCTCAGATTGCCCTCAGACCCCCCTTTATCAATTCGCCAGTGCAATATTTACATCTGTTATTCCCTGTAATAACCCACTGATCACCTGTCAATCACCTATCAATCACCCCCTGTCACTGCCACCCATCAATCACCCCCTGTCACTGCCACCCATCAATCAGCCCCTAACCTGCCCCTTGCGGGCAATCTGATCACCCACCCACACCAATAGATCGCCCGCAGATCCGACATCAGATCACCTCCCAAATCCATTGTTTACATCTATTCTCTCCTCTAAACACCCACTAATTACCCATCAATCACCTATCAATCACCCCCTATCACCACCTGTCACTGTTACCCATCAGATTAGACCCTAATCTACCCCTTGCGGGCACCCAATCACCCGCCCACACGCTCAGATTGCCCTCAGACCCCCCTTTATCAATTCGCCAGTGCAATATTTACATCTGTTATTCCCTGTAATA
The DNA here is from genome assembly GCF_040937935.1 of Hyperolius riggenbachi. Lineage (NCBI taxonomy): Eukaryota > Metazoa > Chordata > Amphibia > Anura > Hyperoliidae > Hyperolius > Hyperolius riggenbachi. The sequence continues at coordinate 137,027,922 of NC_090652.1, read as the reverse complement.
ACCCACTGATCACCTGTCAATCACCTATCAATCACCCCCTGTCACTGCCACCCATCAATCACCCCCTGTCACTGCCACCCATCAATCAGCCCCTAACCTGCCCCTTGCGGGCAATCTGATCACCCACCCACACCAATAGATCGCCCGCAGATCCGACATCAGATCACCTCCCAAGTGCAGTGTTTACATCTCTTCTCTCCTCTAAACACCCACTAATTACCCATCAATCACCCCCTATCACCACCTGTCACGGTTACCCATCAGATTAGACCCTAATCTGCCCCTTGCGGGCACCCAATCACCCGCCCACACCTCAGAACGTCCTCAGACCCCAGCCCTGATCACCTCGCTAGTGCATTGCTTGCATCTATTTCCCCCCTCTAATCACACCTTGAGACACCCATCAATCACCTCCTGTCACCCCCTAGCACACCTACCCATCAGATCAGGCCCTAATTTGCCCCGTGTGGGCTCCTGATCACTCGGCCAAACCCTCAGGTCCCCCTCAGACCCCCTTCCGATCACCTCCCCAGTGCATTGATTGCATCTATTTTCCCCTCTAACCGCCCCCTGAGACACCCATCAATCACCTCCTGTCACCCCCTAGCACTCCTATCCATCAGATCAGGCCCAAAACATCCTGTCATCTAAGAGGCCACCCTGCTTATGACCGGTTCCACAAAATTTGCCCCCTCATAGACCACCTGTCATCAAAATTTGCAGATGCTTATACCCCTGATCAGTCATTTTGAGAAATTTGGTTTCCAGACTACTCACAGTTTTGGGCCCGTAAAATGCCAGGGCAGTATAGGAACCCCACAAGTGACCCCATTTTAGAAAGAAGACACCCCAAGGTATTCTGTTAGGTGTATGATGAGTTCATAGAAGATTTTATTTTTTGTCACAAGTTAGCGGAAATTGATATGTATTGTTTTTTTTTCACAAAGTGTCATTTTCCGCTAACTTGTGACAAAAAAAAATCTTCTATGAACTCACCATACACAAGTTAGCGGAAAATGACACTTTGTGAAAAAAAACAATTAAAATCAATTTCCGCTAACTTGTGACAAAAAAAAAAATCTTCTATGAACTCACCATCCTCCTAACGGAATACCTTGGGGTGTCTTCTTTCTAAAATGGGGTAATTTGTGGGGTTCCTATACTGTCCTGGCATTTTAGGGGCCCTAAACCGTGAGGAGTAGTCTTGAAACGAAATTTCTCAAAATGACCTGTGAAATCCTAAAGGTACTAATTGAACTTTGGGCCCCTTAGGGTGCAAAAAAGTGCCACACATGTGGTATCGCCGTACTCAGGAGAAGTAGTATAATGTGTTTTGGGGTGTATTTTTCCACATACCCATGCTGAGTGGCAGAAATATCTCTATAAATAGACAATTGTGTGTAAAAAAAATAAAACAATTGTCATTTATGGAGATATTTCTCCCACCCAGCATGGGTATGTGTAAAAATACACCCCAAAACACATTATACTACTTCTCCTGAGTACGGCAATACCACATGTGTGGCACTTTTTTGCAGCCTAACTGCGCTAAGGGGCCAAAAGTCCAATGAGCATCTTTAGGCTTTACAGGGGTGCTTACAATTAGGCACCCCCCAAAATGCCAGGACAGTGAACACACCCCACAAATGACCCCATTTTGGAAAGTAGACACTTCAAGGTATTCAGAGAGGAGCATAGTGAGTCCGTGGCAGATTTCATTTTTTTTTGTTGCAAGTTAGAAGAAATGGAAACTTTTTTTTTTTCTTTTTTTTGTCAGAAAGTGTCATTTTCCGCTAACTTGTGACAAAAAATAAAATCTTCTATGAACTCACCATGCCTCTCACTGAATACTTTGGGATGTCTTCTTTCCAAAATGGGGTCATTTGGGGGGTATTTGTACTATCCTGGAATTTTAGCCCCTCATGAAACCTGACAGGTGCGCAGAAAAGTCAGAGATGCTTGAAAATGGGAAAATTCACTTTTGGCACCATAGTTTGTAAACGCTATAACTTTTACCCAAACCAATAAATATACACTGAATGGGTTTTTTTTAATCAAAAACATGTTTGTCCACATTTTTCGCGCTGCATGTATACAGAAATGTTACTTTATTTGAAAAATGTCAGCACAGAAAGTTAAAAAAATCATTTTTTGCCAAAATTCATGTCTTTTTTGATGAATATAATAAAAAGTAAAAATCGCAGGAGCAATCAAATAGCATCAAAAGAAAGCTTTATTAGTGACAAGAAAAGGAGGTAAAATTCATTTAGGTGGTAGGTTGTATGACCGAGCAATAAACCGTGAAAGCTGCAGTGGTCTGAATGGAAAAAAAGTGCCTGGTCCTTAAGGGGTAGAAAGACTGTGGTCCTGAAGTGGTTAAGGGCAAACTCCAAGCAGGAGGTCTATTGATGATTAATGCTGGCAGAACATTTTGCATAATATCTGGGTTTCTAGAATACTTTCTTATCAACTTACCCAGTATGAAATTATAATGAGATGGTTTCTCACGTCTGCGTGTATACTGGGGGTGCTTCATCAATAGACAGTGATTGCTGGAGATGTGGCTCGACAGTTAATGGCATACAACACATTTAGAGGATTTTCCTTTTAATCCGCACCTTCTGGGCCAAAATACAGAGAGTTCTTCAGACAAGATAGTTCCTCTATTCTGTTTGGTATTATCTGATACTACTATGCTACTAGCAGAAAACTGAAAGAGGCCCACCACTATATAATTGTCAGACTGCTTATCTAGGGTGTCCTTCTACTTGCAACAATCAAACCCCAATAGTATTTCTTCCTTCCATCACCATCCATTTTTGGAAACAAAATATTGATGTCTCTCTCATGGGGCTTGAGTCACTAAGACAAATAGCATGCCTTATCCAAAGTTACACACCTTATCAGAGATAACACGCCTTATCCAATTTGACTCTCCTTATCAGAGTAGCATAGCGAGCTCTACGAACTTATGCCTGCTAATTAGCAATGACAAGAGCTCCACTCGTCCTGCCTGGAGCCCCAGCGGGTTCGTAGCGCTCGCTATGCTACTCTGATAAGGCATGTTAACTTTGATAAAGTGTGTTATCTCTGATAAGACGTGTCAACCTGGATAAGACATGCTATTTGTCTTAGTGAATCAAGCTCATAGATATTTGGTGATTCTCTTGTACAGGTAGATCTCCTCCTCTCTCTCTCTCTCTCCCTCTCTCCCTCTCTCTCTCTCTCTCTCTCTCTCTCTCCCTCTCTCTCTCTCCCCCCCCCCCTTTCCTTCCTCTTTCTTTACCCTTTTTCTTAAAGAATCTGCTTACTACTTTTTCTGTGGATGGCTGACATCCTGATAAATATATCCTTTCTTTGCAAACTATGATGCAATAAATTGCCCCATCACAAGAATGAGCCAATGAAGCTGTTATTTGAGGTTGGAGCACCCTCCCTGTGATCAGCATTCCTGTGTCATCTTCTTTCCAGATGGCTAAGAGGATTATGGGAAATGCAATAATAGCAAGACTTTTACTATACTGTAGTTCTGACAGCTCTGGAATAGATGAAGTGAGCTATAATTAGCTGCTTTTTACTTCCCTTTACCTATTCTCTATTTTCACCAATGCACCCATTTCTCCTAATTTGCGCTTTGTACCTCCTTATTTTATCACATTTTATAGATGGTACATGAGATTTAAAGCTCAAGTTCAGGAAAAAAAACATTTTTACTTTGGTTTTGGATAGTGGGAACAGCTGCTGCAGTTTACTGTGTTTTGTACTTCTAGTGAGGTAATTTCACTTCACTCTCTGTCCCTTGTCTTATTATGAATCCTGGTGGTCTCAGGGACTGACACAGAGGGACAGCTTAGTTACACCTGGCACGTCACTAGAGGGATAGATTTGGGTTGAGTGTATGAATGAGTTACTGTGGACGGGGGGGGGGGGGGGGGGACTTGGACACAAGGGGGCCTATGCTAATTTTGCTGGGGGGGGGGGGATTATTGCTGAACCCCGGCTCAAACTATCAATGTTTTAGTCAGAAACACTGTCACCAGTGTGCTTCTTTGGACTGGTAGGCAGTGTGCTGTCTTTCTTTTGCTGCTTACAACAATGGAAATTGGAAGCTCTCAAGAGCCATATCAAATGGCAAGGAGGGCCGCATTGGACCTGTAGGCCTTGTATTTGACACTTGTGTGCTAGATTCTACTGATGATTTCATATGCGCCACTAGATTCTACCAATACTACTGACCTACCATTATAATCTAACTGTCACTAGGAGCTAGCTACTGCAATCTTCTGATCACAACCTGCCTGCCACTGGTATTCCTTGCAGTGATGCATATGGTCTGCTTGTATTTGGTAATATCCAAATATCACTGATATCTGCTTTATCGGCGGTTGAGACCCCATTTCCTTGGGGTACAAGCCCTGGTGACTAACTAGAACATTTGTTTTTTTATTACTGGGAAAGGGGGCCTTATCCAATATTTTCCTGGGCAGGATTAATGTGTTTGAATTACACTGCTGCAACATTCCTGTATGTATGTTTGGCCCCTCCCATAACTCATCATGGCCACACCCACTTTCTGATGCATGAGCATGCCCACTTCTACAACCTGGTGCCCCGGATCTTCCAGGATCTTATTTGTGAGAGATGGCATAACTTTACTTTTACTAAGTTTTCATACGTGATGCAGCCACTTCAAAAAAATGCCTGCCCAGTAAAATTGCTGTGATATTGCTCTGATATCTCTACAGGAAATGGAACTGCCCAACCAAATAGTTTTCTTATATTTATTACACAAAGTACAGTCATGCATTTTGTGTATTGTTCATTAATACAAATTTACAACCATATGAATTAAAATAGGAGGCTGTTGTTAGGCTTTAATGAATTACAAGCTATCACCTAGCTAGGTGTACACTTATACAAACATATATGTGGCTTAGGCATTCTTGGTTGGTGTCCTTGAAATAATCTCAATTTAGGTATGAACTTTAGCGTCTATTATGTCTCTTGGTAACCCGTGTCAAAAGGAAATTAAGGTCACATCAGAAAGTGGCTACTGGATTTCAGATGGTATAATGCATACAAGGTATCACTTACGCAGTGTGCATTCTAAATATATATATATAGAAACATTACCAATGTATTTATGCTGGCCAAGTATATGAGTGAAAGTGATGCAAAGTATTTGGTGCATTTATTGCATAGTTCCATCCATATTTCATTACACTCTGATTTAAAGTGATACTAATGCGAACAAAACAAAAAAAGTCAGATACTCCCCCGTGGCGAGGGAAAGCGCTGGATCTCATAGAGATTTCCCAGTCCTCTCTTGGGGCTTGATTCACAAAGCAGTGCTAACTGTTAGCACGTCTTTACAGCATTTTCGCGTGAAAAAACGATTTTCACTAATTTTTGCATGCAGAAATCGTTATAACGCAAAATATTGCACGAACCACTTTTCACAGCGTGCTAACAGTTAGCACAGTTTTGTGCATCAAGCCCATGGTGTCCTCGTTCCAGCGCTGTCACCCCATTGCAGGTATTCAACTAACTGGTCAAATATGCCTTTGGGAATCCTTATAAGTCTTTCAGAATTAGCGATGATCAATGAGCGGCAAATCATTTCGAGTTGATGCAGCATTCTGCAATTGTTTTATGCACATGTACGGAACCTGAACATGAACCAATCAAATCCTGCTGAGGTAAAATTCAATTGGTCCATTTTCGAGTTGCATAAATTTGCATACACAATTTGCATAATCATGCATCAATTTGAAATTATTTGCATCTCATTGACCATCCCTATTTGAAACCACTCGTGTCCCTGAGTGCTTCAGAAGACAGGAGGCTCCGTACTGCGCATACGCGAGCAGCACATGCGCAGTATGGAGCTGCCCACCTTCGGAACCACTTTCAGACATGAGTGCTTCCGAAGCTTTCTGAGGGCTCCTGGAGGTAGCAAATTTGAATGGGGGACAGTGCTGGAACAAGGACACTAAGAGAGGACTGGGGGCTGACTTTTTTATTTATTGTTTGCTTCAGTATTGCTTTAATACTTGTGAAATAATGGATGGTTGGATGGATAGATAGATGAAGGAAGAAAGACCAGAGAGACAACTCAATAGATAACACGTGTATCATGACAGACCAATTTTATTTTAATTCAGGAGACTAACTTGTTATTAAAGTTGATGAGCTGATGTAAAGTAGCTAAACCAGTTGCCCTTGAGGGCTCGTTCCACCATAGTGAATCCGCATGCGGCGCCGACATGCGGATTCGCTTGGTACATTGTAGTGGCCGGGGCTGTTTCTATATGTGCGGCGTGCGGGAGCGATTTGGCGGCGGGCCAAATCTGCACGACGGGACCCACAGAATTCGCCTGCGTCGGGAATCCATGCGAATCGCCGCTAATGTATTTAATAGGAAAAACGCATGCGTTTTTTACATGCGTTTTTACCCGCGATTCGCGTGCGATTTCGCACCTTTTTCAATGTTATTTTGCCCTGGCAGAGTCATGGTTAATTTCGCATGGCACCGTGCCATGCGAAATCGCACGCGAAATTGCGGGTAAAAACGCATGCGGAAACTCATCCGCATGCGTTTTTACAAGCGTCGGGATGCCGGCGAAATCGCGTCGCAACAGTGGAAACGGGCCCTTAAACACAGTTTTCCTGCAGTTTATCAATCTAAATAAATAGGCATGTTCCACGATAAGCACGTTATTTCGTTTGAAAATGTGAACCAGCTGCTATACATACCACTCCAGATTAGCAGCAAGCATGACAGTGCTGAACGTGGAATCAGCGTGTATGGCTGTGTCTCTGCTCATTTATATACCATGGTGACTCACCTGCAGCAAAGCCATGTCTTCACCATTAAAATAACATATGCTAATCAGATACCGTGTTTTGACACATTCCATATAAAAAAAAGCTTAATGGACAACTGAAGTGAGAAGAATATGGAGGTTGCCATATTTATTTCCTATTAAAGTGGACCTGAACTCTTCAACAGGACAGAAGGAAAACATAGATAAATGAACCCTGTATGTATTTAGAGAGTTTAGCCTGTCTAATCCCCCCTCATCTGTGACTGAGCACAAGTTGTAATTTGATCCCTCACCTGTGTCAGCTGACTGCCATGGCAGAGAGGTAAATGAATGGAGATTCAGGCTAGGTTCACAGTGGGACATTGCATTGTGATGGAACATTAAAGTTGCAACACAGCATCACAACACAACGTAAAAAAAGGTAGTAACGCACATTAATGCTGCGTTATCGTCGCATACAGTAGGTACAGTGAAGCATACAGGCAATAAAAAGTATGCTTCGATGTTCCTGGTAACGTGTGCGTTTAGTGGTAATCCACTTCAGTAGTGCGCTACCATAATGCTACAAGTTACAATGCAACGCAAACGTCGCACTGTGAATGTCCCATAGACTTATCATTGCAGTGCGGTAAGCTGCGTTATAAAACTTTATAATGCAGCACCGCAACGTCCCACTGTGAACCTAGCCTCACACTTCTGGCATGCGCGAAAAAACTTACATCTTGCAGCATAAATCCGTACATCACATACAAATTCTGACTTTAATTTCCGGAAACCGTGATAAAAACGCAAACAAATGCAGATAGTGTCTGGAAAATTCACATGCGTAGAAACATGTCTGGACTTATGAGTGTGAACCCTTTCTTTCTCTGGGACTGTAAACTCAAATCCTACACCAAGCTTTCCATTCTGATTGCATTAGCGAGCAAGTGAGATGTGCTGCAGTTTCTGCTATCCATGCAGTTTCCAACACTAACGTTCACTTCTACATGGATGCGAGTCTGATGCCATCATTGCTTCTATAGTAAGAGCTGTCACACAAATTCTGCTAGAAAACACCGATATTCCCACAGCCTACACTATCAGTCTTGCAAATATTCTTATTTGAGTCACGAGGATAACGCTAGCCAGGTATTATAATAAGCTGTCAATGCTTCCTCATGGAGGTATGTCTATTTCAGGACCTTGGACAGCGAGCATGAAAATGGCACATCATCGCGCTATCCACACAACACAGCCTGAAATCCAACCGGCTATTCTGTATTCCTTGAAGTGTAAAAAGATCATATCAGTGAAAAAAATCTAACGCAACTTAATAGCAAAATCACTCTGAAGGCAGAAAGGGAATTTATCACGTCCAGACTGTTTTGGCAGCTACAAATCCAATACAAAAATACCAATTTGTTTCTCCTGCCAAACACACCTGCTGTTTCTCAGTTTGCATAGCAGCTTGGGAGAACTTCTGCAGAATACAGAGAGGATACAGAGAGCCTGTGTGTTGGAAGCTAGAGCAGCTCCTCAGAACTTGACTGCGGCTCTGGTGCCTCGCATTCAGTGTCAGTGTGCTGTGCAGTCAGTGGGCTTGAGCTGACTGTAATTCTCTCTCTTACCTTAAGGATGTGTAGCTGACTGCAACCCTCACTTCCCAAAAGCTATGAGGAATACACAGAGGCTGGATAGGCTCTCTCTGCTGCAGAAGAAAAAAAGAGAGAGAGAAAAATAAACCTGCAAAGAAGACAGCACGGCTTGGATACTGATTTTCATGGATGCCTGTGAATTGTCCAGTTTGCCACGGGAGCTTTAAACTTTAAAGTGTTGGGCTTTGCGATGCTGGCTGAATGCTGCATTTTCTACCATGTGAACAAGTATCCAGCTCTAACGTGAGGTTGACCAAACGTAAAGACCATTTACTGCTGCAGCATTCTTCAGCACGGGGGATTGACTGAGATGACTGTGTGGGATACCAGCTCCGGGCTACAGAATTTGAAGGAAAGAATGCAGTGAGTATTTCACCGCTATTGTGCATCAGTCTTCGTCGTGACTTATTAATTACTTGAAGTCGCGTGTTAACCGTATAAAATCATTAATGGTGAGCAGCCATTTTTCTTGCTATTTTATTGCTATTTATTGCGGCTGTTAATGCATCAGTATGTGGAGGAGGGAAGCAATAATGACATAAAATATGTGTAGCATCTGCAGCCATCCACCTATTAGTTTCTTTATTCTGTTTTCTCCTCTAAACTTTCATAAGATGAAAACAGCCTCTGGAAGCTCGTTCAGTCTAGCAGTCCTCTAGTTTTAGCTGCAGACAGGAGATTTAACTAGTGCAGTTATCTTGCTGTTTGAAGTGTGCCAGTCTCGTCATGTGACAGACACCCTGTAGACTGTCACTGTAATAGGATCTAACGTGGGAACCACTAAAATTGAATGTATTTTTAGACTGCTTTAAGCACTTATAGGTCAGTCAGTTAGTTATACTCGCCCACTGAGATTTTATATGTTTTTTATGAGTAGCACGTCTTTATCAGACCTTTTATTGGCATTTTGAAATTCATTAGGAATTAACTGATTTCAGGAAAATATATTGATGAGTGGATCAGAAATGAGCCAAAAATGCATTCAAAATTCCTTGAGCCACCTGCGCTTCCTATAGCCACTGCAAGATTGGCAGAGACCGGGCTTTTATGTCATATACAGCATTTTAGATCACAGAAAATGTAGAACTTTGTCATTATGTGGTTTGAACACCTGGGCTGTTAATTTTTCTTATTGGATATATTGCACTACTAGAGTTTTTTTTGGTGTCCATCTGACTGCTAGATGTACAATCATAAATATATATCTGATGTTAGCCTGTACTCATGTGTCCTATTGTTGACATTCCTCTAGGCAGCTGTTACACATGCACCAAATGGGATGGATGGCATTGTTGGCAGCCATGTGGGACTCTAACTGCAGCAAGGACACCATTGTTGGAGGAGAGAGTGGAGAAGCATCCTAAGAAACGCTGCTGAGGTCTACGCGATGCCAAACTTTGCAGCATGCCAAATAGTAACCACCTATTCTGAAGGCTCTGGTACGTTTCAGTCGCTGGTGTAGTAAGCTGCAATGTGTGATCTCACCAGGAGGGGGCGCTCGCGTACTTTTCCTTTCACTACATGAATGGAGAATTAAGTTTAAGAACAACATAATGTACGTAATAACAGGAGCTTCCCTACAATCCACAGCAAAACTGCATACCATATAGGGATTTTTTCTCTCTCCTATCCCTGCGTAATAGGTGTATGGTGTCAAGGCTAGCTGCGAGAAATTAGACAGATCACATTTCTATCAATAGCCTTTCCCTGCAGCCAAAAGCATTGATGATCGCTTAGCCTAATCGCCTCTGCTGTGCTGTAGAGAGCAGGGTGCCTGTCAGTAGGGGATTATGGCAAGCACGCTGTGCTGGGTAGATCACTGCAGTGACAGACATGTTAATGCAGTCGTGTAACCTAAGTGCTGTACTAGTGGGGAGAAAGCTGCATCCATTCCTCGCATCCATGAGTGGGAAGAGACGATACTGCAGGGGTATCCCCTGTAGATGTAATCTGCAGTGTCTCAGACACATCCACTGGTGATGCCATGGCGACACAGAGGAAGTAAATACACAGTGTGCAGGAATGTCATGGGCAATCAGACAGTCACATCCCAGTGCCTATTGAGCAGTGCTTATCTGCAGCACAGCTCTCTGCATACGTGCAGTGTACATCTGACAGTAAACACAAGCACCACCACAATGGCTCTCATCATCATAATGATCATGGCTATTTATAAGATGTCTGGAATGTATATGTGACAGATCACATGCAGATGTTCAATACATAAATACACACCATGCAATTTCCTGCCCCATTGATTGGGAATCAGATGGTTATTTCCGACATCTGATCTGCTCCTGTTCGATTTTGTATTATTATGGGAAAATCGATCACTTTATCAATCCGGAGCAGTTTGGACATGTACACACGATACAACTTACCGTTAGATTACCGTTGATTGGACAGGAAATCGAATCGTGTGTACCCAGGCCAGCATAACATCTGACATTGATCAGATCTGGCATAGATTGGATATAGAAGAAAGATAGCATACACACGTGTGATTGTTTCAGATTCAGATCCGATCAATTTTCCAACTGGATATTGAAAATGAACCAAAAGGACATACACTCAGAATGATAGCTGATATTTCAATAGAGCTTGTCCAGCATGTCTGATCTGCTTCCGATCGAGAAAGGGATCAATTTGGATTGGTCAGGCAATTAGTGGGCTGCATATATCTTTTGAATCCCAAATCTCATGATTTTCTCAATCAGAAGTGGAAATTGCATGATGTGTACTGTTGTCATGTGCAGGGGTGTAGTAATTATGCAAGGAGGTACTGCATGTCATCCATAAGTGTTTGCACAATATTGCAGAGCTGGAATGGGAGCAATTTCTATTCTGGAAAGTCAGCAGCATGCAGCGTCTTTCATCCAAACTCCAATGCCTCTCCGCAAGGCTGTCACTGGGGAGCTCCGCTTTATTAGGGGGGGAAACATGACACAGGCTGATATTAAAACAAAAGCGAGCTGGGGAGCTAATTGGTTTTACTTCCACAGCTCTATTCACTGCACCAAATTATCCATTCAGCTCCTGTTCTCTGTGTTCACACGCATGATCAATGGCTGCGAGGGAAGGAGGTGATGGGAGACTGACCTGAAACTTTTGTGATCAATCCCTGCAGGGAGTAAAGCTGGACAAGATGGATACATTTGGCTATGCCGTGCTGCTGCTCCACGTTCTGCTCCAGATGTTGGATCTGAGTCACGGAGCAGCAGAGAAAACTTTCCCTGTCTTGAACATTGCAGTGATTTTGGGGAGAAACCGCTACATCACCGAGAGGGACGTCCGGGCTCTCTGGTCGAGGGACCTGACCTTGAACTTTGATGTGAACGTAGTGACCCTGATTGTAAACCAGACTGACCCCAAAAGTATCATCACCCACGTGTGTGACCTGATGTCAGGCACCAAGATCCACGGGGTGGTGTTTGGAGATGACACTGACCAGGAAGCCATCGCTCAGATTTTGGATTTTGTTTCATCTCAGACCTTCATCCCAATCCTGGGGATTCATGGTGGCTCCTCAATGATCATGTCAGAAAAGGTAAGGGGATTATACAAGGTCTTTTTTTTTAATGCTCAGCCGTGGGAGCATTCTGTTTGTCTCCATATCCTTACCCTCCCTGTGCACAGTATGAACGTCATGGTCAATTAATCACTTTGTATAAAGTGCTGAGGTCTGCTTAACTACCGCATGAGGAGAATACACTATTGCTGGAAGACTTCAGCAATGCAGCATCTTCCAGAGGTTTGGATTCCAGCACACAGTGTGTCACGTTGCTATGGATGGAGTTGCTGAGGAAGTAACAGTTTGTTGATTCACAGATAGAAGTAAACCTTTAGAAAGGGCCATGAATGTTTGCAGTTATTACTGAGGTGGCCCTGATTTCCTGAAGTATGAAGAGAAGTAAAAAGTGGCAGTGGCTGTAAATCATATATATTGTCCTAGTCAAAAGCAGTTATAGAGCAGCTGGCACAGTCTGCATTCTTTGTTGGAATACTACAGTGCAGTGATAGATGGATTCTGCAGTAGCATTTTTTTTTATTTTTTTTGCATAGCTGGTGTCCCTCTGTGCACTGCACCAGCCGGATCTATTGCTGTATATACCAATCCTGGATAATTTCACTGTAGAGTAATAATTCTGGTCACACACGGTCTGCTTTTCATTAGATCAATCAAGTGTACCAATACTGCAGGTGTTTTACAGTGTTACCAATTCATCCCTTTAAAGTGTACTTGAGATGGGGGATATGAAAAAAAAAATTATATCCGGGGCTTCCTCCAGCCCCCTTCAGGCTGATTGCACTCTCGCCATCCTCTGTGCGGCCTGGATCCTCTGCTCTTCGGGCCGTAAAGTCCTTCAGTTGGGACAGTTGGAACATGCACAGTTCGGCTGTGCACTCCCCCCTGCCCCCCCCCCCCCAATTGTGCTCCTGTCACCAGGAACCTTCTGTGCATGCGCAGTACATCCTAGACTACCAGACTTTACAAGCCAAATAGCAGAGGATTCAATTGGCACAGGAGGACAACAAGGGGGCGATCTGCCTAAAGGAGCCTGTCTTATGAATAATACATGTCTTGGAGCAAGTTAAATGCAGCTTAGGCACTAGTTACATGGAAGTATCCCCAGAATCCAGGGGCGTAACAATAGACCCTGCAAGGGATGCAGCTGCAGGGGGGACAGAAGCCACATGGGGCCCTGTCCTGAGAGACTGACAACTAAAGGCACGGAGAGAAAAAACTTTCTGCTCTCTGCACCATTGTTCTAATGACTGCATCTGCTCAGCTACTGATAAGGAATCATACAATGTTTTTGCAGACAAAGATTTGTAGACAGTCCCTATTCAGTGTTACTCAGGGTCTTCTGTACAGCTCTGTTCTATCCCCAGCCTTTCTACACATCCACAAGTGCTGTGCTGTGTCCTGTAGTGACGCTTAATCTCCTTGCCGTTCTAAAAAATCCGGCAAGGAGGCAGCGCCGCACTTTAAAAAAAAAAATTAAATCATGTAGCGAGCCCAGGGCTCGCTACATGATAGCCGCTGAGCGGCAGCATCCCCCCACCCACTCCGATTGCCTTCGGCGATCAGAGTATGCAGGAAATCCCGTTGAGAACGGGATTTCCTGCAGGGCTTCCCCGGTCCCCATGGCGACCGGGCGGGATGACGTCACCGACGTCATGGACGTCGTGACGTCAGAGGGAATCCCGATCCGCCCCTTAGCGCTGCCTGGCACTGATTGGCCAGGCTGCGCAGGGGTCTGGGGTGGGGGGGGAGGGCGGCTCGACGCGGCGGGTAGCGGCGAATCGGCGGCGAATCGGCGGCGATCGCGTACTACACGCAGCTAGCAAAGTGCTAGCTGCGCGTAGGAAAAAAAAATTATGCAAATCGGCCCAGCGGGGCCTGAGAAATCCTCCTGCGCAGGTTACCCCGAACTGTGTTCGGGATAACCGGCAAGGAGGTTAAAGGGAAGGTTCAGGGAGGGGTTGAAAAAAATAAAAATACATATCCACTTACCTGGGGCTTCCTCCAGCCCGTGGCAGGCAGGAGGTGCCCTCACCGCCGCTCCGCAGGCTCCCGGTGGCCGACCCGACCTGGCCAGGCCGGCTGCCAGTTCAGGCTCTTCTGCGCTCCAAAGACGGGCTCTTCTGCGACTGCGTCCCACGCAGGCGCGCTGACGTCATCAGACGTCCTCCGGGCTGTACTGCGCAGGCGCAGAACTACTGCGTCTGCACAGTACAGCCCGGAGGACGTCCGATGACGTCAGCGCGCCCCCGTGAGGCGCAGATTGGAGCGCAGAAGAGCCCGACCTGGCAGCCGGGCCTGGCCAGGTCGGGTCGGCCACCGGAGACGACCAGGAGCCTCTTGAGCGGCGGTGAGGGCACCTCCTGCCTGCCACGGGCTGGAGGAAGCCCCAGGTAAGTGGATATGTATTTTTATTTTTTCAACCCCTCCCTGAACCTTCCCTTTAAAGAGTTTGGGCACAGAGAGAAAAAGCTTTCTATTCTCTGCACAGTTGTGCTAATGACTGCATCTGCTCAGCCACTGAATATGAACTGTCTTCAAATCTTTATCTACAAAACTGTGTATGATTCGTTATCAGTGGCTGAGCAGATGCAGTCATTAGAACAATTGTGCAGAGAATAGAAAGCTTTTTCTCTCTGTGCCTAAAATCCTCAAGCATCACTACAGGACACAGTACTTGTGGAGGGGTAAAAAGGCTGGGGGTAGAACAGAGCTGTAAAGAAGAAGACCCTGAGGAAAACTGAATAGAGACTATCTTTAAATCTTTATCTACAAAACTTTGTATGATTCGTTATCAGTGTGCAGCAGGCTCTTTTGTACAGCCACCAACCTCTCTACCCCTTCCCAAGTGCGCTGTACTATAGTGATGCTGGAGAAGGCTGTAGAGCCAGTTCTGCTCCTTCAGAGATGGACAGAGTGAGTGTAATAAGCTGAGGCTGAGAGCACACTCGTCTGTCGGTTTTTTGTATGCATTTTCTGCACACCATGTGTGTCTCTGTGTGTGAAAAGATGCACGTTTTATCACAGAAGCTAATGTAATTGATAGAGAAATGTGTGCACTGCTTCACTGCTGTTTGTTTTTATCTGCATGGGGAAAACACCTTCAAGAGTGCACTAGCCAATTGAATAACATTGGTTCTCAGTTTACCTGTGCAGGAAGTGTGAGGGGGTGGGGTGGGGGCTGGGTTGGCGGGAGAGGGCCCCATCCAAAGTTCCGAAGGGGGGCCCAGTGATTTCTAGTTAGGCGCTGGACAGAGTCCATAGAAGGAAGTACATGGACTACAAAATCATTTCTTGGGGCGTTTGCATAAACTGATCATTTGTAATGTGTGCAGCATCGTTGGAATGATTCTTATCTCACGTGTATGCAGCTTAAAGCAAATGTGAAGAGTTCTAAAAAAGATAGTGGGATACTCCTCTATGGACAGCGAAGGCTCTGGATCCCATAAAGCCTTCCTGGTCCTCTCTCCGCTGTCCCTGTTGAAATTCCGCACTTTGGAACTCCATAAAAGGCTTTGGAATCACTTGCATCCTGTGCTTCTGAAGATGGGCAACTCTAATGCACATGCGTGAGCTGACTACGTCTGAAGCCTTCATGAGCGCTTCCAAAGACTGGCAACTCTATACTGCGCATGCGTGAGCTGAGTACTTCTGAAGCCTTCACGAGCAGCTCCAAAAATGGGCAACTCTGTACTGCGCATGAGTGAGCTGAGTACTTCTGAAGCCTTCATGAGCGCTTCCAAAGACTGACAACTCTGTACTGCGCATGCGTGAGCTGAGTACTTCTGAAGCCTTCATGAGCGCTTCCAAAGACTGACAACTCTGTACTGCGCATGCGTGAGCTGAGTACTTCTGAAGCCTTCACGAGCACTTCCGAAAGTGGGCAACTCTTTACTGCGCATGCCAGGGCCGGCGCTACCATAGAGGCAAAGGAGGCAATTGCCCCAGGGCCCCTAAGCCTGTAGGGGCCCCCAGTGGCTACAAGAGGAAAACATTTTTTTTCAAAATGACCTTAACATTTTTGAGAAAATCGATTTTAAAGTTTCAAAGGAAAAAAATACACATTTAAAAACCTGCTGACTTTAACGGTTAATAGCAAATCCACCTTAAGGCCCAGTGCACACCAAAACCACTAGCAGATCGTCAAAACGCTAGCGGTTTTGGGAGCAGAGAGACGATATTTGCTGGGTGCACACCGAGCGGATTTTGTATGAGATCCGCCGGCCGCATCCGCATCAGCATCCGTGTGGCTAATGTATCTCTATGGGTTGGTGCACACCGGCGGTTTGAGGTTTTTAGAAAACCGCAAACGTGCAGCAAGAGGCATGTTTGCGGCTTGCTAAAAACCTCAAACCGCCGGTGTGCACCAGCCCATAGAGATACATTAGCCATGCGGATTTTCAGGCGGATTCGGCCGGCGGATCCGCCCGGTGTGCACTGGGCCTAAATGCTAGAAACTCTAAATTTGCAGGATATGTTAAGGAGATCATTGGGAATAAGAGAAAAAAACAATTTTTCAAAAATACCTTGTCGTTTTTTGAGAAAATCGGTTTTAAAGTTTCAAAGGAAAAAAGTATACTTTTAAATGTGGTAAATGTCACTTTTAGTAGCAAACCTAGTGGTAGTGTAATTTTACATGTATCAAAAGAAAGAGCAATACATTTCCTGACAGGGTTTCCAGGGGTTCCATACGCAGCCGCAGCGCTTTGGCCAGGGATCGTTATACAGCCGCAATATGGCTGTATGAAGATCCCTGGCATTTTTTCCTATTTTCCCAATTTTTTTTTTCATTATGTATTATTATTGTCCCCCATGCAGGCTGGGATAGCCAGAATGTAGAGTTTCAACCGATTGGGGTCACCCTGACTATACCAGCTGCAAAAAAGGTCCCTTAATGCCGATTTTTGTTCTGTGGTATCTGTTGGGGGCCCCCCAGCTTTATTTTGCCCTGGGGCCCCATTGTTGCTTAAACTGGCCCTGGCGCATGCGTGAGCTAAGTACTTCTGAAGCCTTCATGAGCGCTTCCAAAGATGGGCAACTCTTTACTGCGCATGCGTGAGCTGAGGACTTCTGAAACCTTTAGGGCCCGTTCACACTTAGTCGCAGAACGCTGGCGATTACCGCGGGCGTTTTGCGGGAGTGATTTTCCAGCGATTAGCGCGGAAAAATCACTGGACACTGTGGCGGTTTTGGAGCGATCGTGATTAGCGTGCTTTGCACGCTAATCACGATCGCTAATCGTGGAACGCTCGTCGCCGAAAAACCGCTGCATGCAGCGCGGTTGCGGTTATCGCTAACCGCAACCGCGGCAGTGAGAACACTGCCATTCACTACATTGTGTAGCGGTTTCTGCTAAACCGCTAGCAGTTTGCCGTGAGCGGGAATCGCGTGATTTCCGCTCAGGTGAGAACGGGCCCTTATGAGCATTTCGGAAGACGGGAAACTCTGTACTGCGCATGTGCGAGCTGAGAACTTCTGAAACCTTCACAAGGACTTCCAAAGGCATGTTTGACAAGTTGGTCAAATAACTTAATTGAAGGGACAGCAGTGGACTGAGGGCACCAAGAGAGGAGTCTATGGGAGGCAGAGCCTTCCCTCTCCATAAATGGGTATCTAACTAATGTTTTTTTTTTAAAGGGCGCTTCAGTTTTACTTTAAAGGGATACTTAAGCCATGAGTAAAAAAAAACAAACAGTTTTACTTACCTGGAGCTTCAACCTGCCCCCTGCAGCCGTCCCGTGCCCTCGCAGTCACACACGGATCCTCCGGTCCCCCGCCACCAGCTAGTTTTGTTTTTTGCTGACAGGCCTGGCCACATGTAAAGAAGGCAACATGTGGCCAGGCCTTTCAAGCATGTCAGAGAAAACGAAACTAGCTGGCGGCGGGGGACCGGAGGATCCATGAGTGAGTGCGAGGGCATGGGATGGCTGCAGGGGCTGGCAGAAGGCCCAGGTAAGTAAAACTGATTTTTTTATTCATGGCTTAAGTATCCCTTTAAGTCTAGAGACAGGTGCTCTGCTGTTAGGCTGGATTTGAGCTGGTATTGCTTCTAATGTTGTATGCAAACTTTATGTTGCAGTTAACCTTGATTTATAGGAAATCTCCAGCCGTGAGTAGCTGAGTGTTTCGAGAACTTCTCTTGCACATACCGTATTTTTCGGCATATAAGACGCACTTTTTCTCCCCCAAAAATAGGAAGAAAAAGTGCCTGCATCTTATATTCCAAAGGCAGGGAATCCCTGACTTCAGAACCGCCCGCCGATGCCAACCGCCGATCCGCCGCATTGTCGGGGACTCCCTGCCTTGTCCCCCTGTGTGGTCTGCCCGGTCCCACTCCCCCGGTAACAATAACTGCAGAGCAACTCACCTTTCTATGGATTCCAGCGCTGTGTGGTCCTCCGCCTCCAGCATGTCAGCTACACCTGTAAATGAAAAGTTAGCGCAGAGACGCTCACCTACTCGGCGGCGGCGGCACGATCTGCAGACATCTCGGTCCCGGGCGGTTTCCCCTAGTGACCGCTCCTGCTAATGACTCATTGAGTCATGGGGAATGACTCATTGAATCATTAACAGGAGCCGTCACTAGGGGGAGCTGCGCAGCTTCCTCTAGAGACGGCTCCTGTGAATGATTCAGTGAGTCATTCCCCATGACTCAATGAGTCATTAGCAGGAGCCGTCACTAGGGGAAGCCTCCCGGGACCGAGATGTCTGCAGATCGTGCCGCCACCGAGTAGGTGAGTGTCTCTGCGCTAACTTTTCATTTACAGGTGTAGCTGACATGCTGGAGGCGGAGGACCACACAGCGCTGGAATCCATAGAAAGGTGAGTTGCTCTGCAGTTATTGTTATTGGGGGGAGAGTGTTGACATGGAGGGGGGGGGGACACAGAGAACAGGATGGGGACTGGGGGGGGCCCACACATGGACATGCACAGGAGGGGGAACACACAGGAGGACAGGAGGGGAACACAGGGACTGGAGGACCACACAGGGGTGGTGAAGGGGACACAGAAACACACACAAGGGGGGCAGGAGGGGACACAGACACACACACACACGGGGACAGGAGTGGACACAAGGGGCCTGGAGGACCACAGAGGGGGGCTGGAGGAGACACACAGGACTTGAGGGGACACATGGGGCAAGAGGATCACACAAGGTGGCAAGAAGGGATGCCACACACAGGGGGACAGAAAGGGACACAGTGGACACAAGAGGACAATGGGGAGAACATGTACTGTACAATACGCTCCTGGAATATGGACGCACCAGGTTTAGTATATACTGTATACATTTTTTTCCCAGATTTTTGCCCTCTAAACCTAGGTGCATCTTATATTCCAGAGCGTCTTATATTCCGAAAAATATGGTAACTGGATGTTTGAAGTCAATGAAGGTTCATTTCCCACACTCCACCTAACTTCACACTTTGGTAATTTGTTTGCTTTGTGCCTGATCTCCTAAGCATAAAGTGTAGTGGGGTGAGGAGAGGTTAAATAAATCCACTTTGACTTTAAAGTGGAATTTAACTTTTAGTCATATTGTTTTTGAAAAATTCAATCCTCTGTTAGAATAGAAAAATTCCCTTCCCTTTATATCCTCAGCAGCTGACGTGAAACTTGTACTGAAGTGTATACGGAAATTGTCCAGATAATTCACTTGGGGACTATCGCACTGCTGATGTTTAGTGTTTATATGATCTTGGAATGGATCTTGGGTCTCATGCCTTATACACATGCCTGACTACCCAACCCCAGTAACGATGATCCATTGTTCGTGTGCTCCCCCTCCTGCGAGTGACTTTACGCATACGCTGCTCATCCTCCCTCATAGCAAAACAGTGCGTTGTCAGCTACACAAGTGGATCAGGTCCTATAACCTGACGGGCAACATGTAGTCAGTGTGTGCAAGCCCTTATATAAGCATCTGTTCCAGCAGAAAAGAGGGGTACGGGAGATGGGGAGTTTGGGATATTTGTCTGCACTTATCATGCCTACAAAAAAAGTATTTGACTTAAATTCTACTTTATATATCCAAAATCCATGAGTTTACATGGAACTAAAAACAGGATTTTCCATTACGACTGGGTGTCTGTCATGAGTACAGGCTTATAACTTTTCTCTTCATCACACTTTTCACTTTAGTAAATTACCACCCAACTGGCTGTGTTCCCACAAAAAATGTCCATTCTCTGCTCATTGCTAAACTTAGATGGAACAGCTCCTATTTTATGTGCAGGAGCCTTTTGCGCTTGTCAGTGTGCAGTGGGTCCCTGAGATCTGTTGCAATAAGCGGAACACACTTCTGTGCAGTCTGCGATAATCCAGGGCCAGGCGGATGCATTCCCCCATATAGCCTATGGGGGAGCACATCTGCCCTGGGCTGCAGCCGGACCACAGGAGGCCATCAAAGCAGACACGTGATCTGGCTACAGATTGGAACCAAGCCTTAGGCTAGGGTCACACTTATTAGAATGCAATGCGTTTTACCACAACGCAGAAAACGATTGCAGAATCGCACATAATGCTACATTATGGGCAGCACAAAAAACTCAATGATTTGAGTTTTTCATTGCGTTTTTAGGTGCGGGAAAAAACCCTGAAACACAGCTCTGCCTTGTACATTAGGATTTTTGGAAAGCTGCTGCGTGGTGACTCGCGTATAAGCCTAGGGTGAATTTTTTGCATATTTTGGGTGCTGAAAAATGTGTCTTCTGTGCATGTATATATGGTATATAAAACTCTACTATTAAATTAGGAGTTGAATAAATTACACTTTTATCATCCAGGTACATTTCCCAGTGGTGTAATAGATTATCATTTGACAACTGTAAAATATTGATCATTATAAATATACGAGCTTTCTAGCATTATAAAATAATGCATTTAGTCTGAATACAGATATTTAACATCTGAATCAAAGAATAAAACCGATGAATTCAAATGAACAACGTTAAAAGGAAATTCCATGAAGAAATTAAACCCTGTAAAAGGAGATAAACATATTTACTCACCTTCACTTTGCCGTGCTGGGTTGTAGACGGATCCCCTGGTGTCTTTCTCCAGCCGCTGGCCACAGATCACAGCCACAAGTTCTATCAACTCTAACACAAGCTCTAGTGTATAAGCCAGTGGCTGGAGGCAGCAATTGTGGTGAAGGGTCCGAGAGAAAAACACCTGTAACCGTGGGGTGAGCTAAGTGGCCCGTCTACACTTTTGTAACTGAAGTGAGCAAGATGTTGTCTTACAAGTTTATTTTCGGTTTTTATATACAATGAATGATTAAAGCCTAGCCTAACAGTTTTACCAGGCTGAAGGCATCTGAACGTGCCTCAGTGTGCAATACACCGGGACGTCACACAACAGTTGAAAGAGAGCACTGTCTGATGGGCACACTGATGCACTGTGCAGTAATGCATTCCCACAATGCTCTGCTGTATAATTTTGAGTGCAATGCAGAACTGTCCCAATCAGTGTAGTTGAAAGGGGCAGCTCTGTAATGGAAAGCAATGCAGGTGCCATGAATCTGTGTCTAATATACTGTCACCTGTGTTGTTAAGGGTCTCATTTGAAAAGTATGTGTGTAAAAAGGGAACCACCATAGACTTAAATCTTATTTGCCGCAAATCTTGTCTATAAGATGATGAAAAGGGCAACACTTACATATGATGAAAGCTTAGTGAAAAATGCCCTCCACAAGTCAGGCTTTGTTATTGATTATTGTGCAGTGCAGAAGAGTAGGCATGCAAACTTGTTGATTATTACATGAAATGCAGTGAAGATTAGGCACCACCAAGGGGGGGTTAGGTTTAGGCATCACAAGGGGAGTCTTAGGGTTAGGCACCGCTAGGGGGGGGGGTGTCTTAGGATTAGGCACCACCAGGGGGGTCTTGAGGTTAGGCACCGCTGGGGGGGGGGGGGTCTTAGGGTTAGGTACCAGTTGGGGGGGGCTTGGGGTAAGGCACCACCAGGGTAGGGTTCTTTGTAGGAGTTGGGAGAAGTTATGTCATAGTAATTACTTTTCTTGGCTATATCTGGCGCCGTTTTATAACCAAACTAAATTTTATCGCCTATATCTGGCACCCTATCACTTTTCTCAGCTTTATTATTATTTTTTTATAACCCAATTTTCGATTTGTGGCTGCATAAGGCACCCTTTTTTACAGGCGCCTGTTTCAAATGAATGCGTTGCTGAGCAAGGAGCAGTGAGCCCCAGCCCTAAATGAAAATTGTAGAAAAAAAAACTGTATTCTTTTTTTTCCCAAACTCAAGCTCTTCTGCTTGTACAGGGTGAGGGGAGGCAGGTATGATTAGCTGTGATGACATCTGGAGTGCGCAGTCAATCTTTGGAAGCTTGTGTCTTCATAGCTCAGTGCCCACTATTAGAGTGCTCAATTTGTCTTTCAAAGTGTTACTTCTCTATGATTAAGCCAGTGATCTTTGACAGGCTTAATGCCCCATTTCAGGCACAAATGCTCCCTAGGCTCCTTAATTAGCTGATGTCATATAAATCATTGGCCCCTTCTTGCACTACAGTTTTTAGACAGATTTAGCGCTTGCACTCTCCCTTGCAGTTGAAAGTCTGAACAGTGGGGATGATTGAATCCTGGCATCAACAGCAGTCACAGCACTTGATGACTGACTCACTGAACTCAGTGCTTCTGGTCACGTGACCAAAATTCAGAGACAAGATTTTTAGTTGCAGAAGCCTTTTTTTTTTTTTTACAGAAAACAATCACAGTTTAGCACTCTGATTAATCATCTGTTAGATGTGATATTTTGTATTTGCAGTGAAACTCATCTTTCTTTGAAAATTGGTACCCACATAGGGCCTGATTCACAAAGCGGTGCTAACAGTTAGCACGCTGGTGAAAAGCCCTTTATCATACCTAAACTCAGTTTAGGCATGATAAGTTTAGGTGTGATAAGTTTAGGCATGATAAGTTTAAGTGTGATAAGTTTAGGCGTGATAAGTTTAAGCACCAACTGGGTTAGATCAGCAATGCACAGCTGATCAAAAGTTTTGCGCTAGCAAAGTCTGGTGCACTTTGCATAGAGTTTAATGGCGCTGCTATGCTTGCGGGACTTTGCGCGCGATCTAAACTTATCTAAACGTATCATGCCTAAACTTATCATGCCTAAACTTATCACGCCCAAACTTATGAATCGAGCCCATAGAGTAGGCTTACTCCTTTCCTGTGAAAGAATGAGTACTTTAACTGCTTACCCCAAGTTCTGTGCCATCCCAAACTTCCTGGGGGGGGGGGGGGGGGGGAAGGGCTACAGGAGCTCATATGGAAAAAGGAGGCATTGCCATAGGCATCTATTGTAAAAGCCGCGATTTGGGGCAAAACACGTAAATTTGGGCATGTGGCGGCACCCGGAGCGCCTGCTATGCATGCTGCAATTTGTATTCCTGCAAGCTCCATTAATATGTCTTCCGGTAATCAGGTGTGTCTTGGTACTGAAATTTACCACCCTAGCCGCATATCACAGCTTTGTGGCAGAGGGTGAATTAAGGTTTAGGGGTGGGGGGAGGTTTAGGGGTTTAGAGGTTTACAGGTTTTACGGTTAGGCAGTTGTGGGGCGGTCTTAGAGTTAGGCACCACCAGGAGGGTCTTAGGGTTAGGCACCATCAGGAGGGTCTTAGGGTTAGGCACCACTGGAGAGGGGTCTTAGGGTAAGGCACCACTGGGGGGGTCTTAGGGTTAGGCACCACGGGGGGTCTTCGGGTAAGGCACCACCGGGGGGAATTAGGGTTAGGCACCATGGGGGGGGGAGTCTTGGGTTTAGGCACCACCAGAGGAGGGCTCTGTGTAAGAGTAGGTTTAGGTTTAGCCATAGTAAAATATAGGTAATTATTACTGATATTTTACTATCAGAATTCAGCAGTAGAATATCGGCAATTGTAGCAATATTCTACTACCGGCGATCCCCTGCCCCCTTCTTTCCAGGCGCCTTTTTTTCTTGTATGCAAAAAAACAACCTTCTTTCTTTTAACAAATAAAATAAGTTCCTGTGGGCTTATTCTTGCAAGTGCAAGCAGACTCATCCTCTGAACTGAGCCCATAAAGCTATGACTATTATCTGGACTTTATTAATTCACAACTCTTATTGGCCACTGTAGAGGCGAATATCAATTATAGCCTTACTCACCTCCCTCTGGCCGTCATCTAGGAAACCCTTCTGATCTCCTGTAATTACTGTTGGATAGCGGGATGGTGCACCTGGGAGACTGCTATGCTGGTTTTAATGAAGCATTTTGGTGGTTTTACTAGGCAGCTATAGGGATAAGAGGGGTAGTGTGGAGGATTCTGATCGAGCAGCTGCTGAGTTGGTGATACGATAATGCTGATCCGGGGGACTCAGAGCTCTGTTCTGCTGCCTTCATGCAGGACACAACGCTGCCAGTCTCATCAGCACTCCACTCTTCCACAGCAGCAGGGTAAAGCAGAAGGCATGGGTTGGGGGCTCTGGAACTTACTTTTACATTAAAGGAACCTTTTACATTAAAGAGGCACTGTAGTGAGAACACAATGAGTAAAACTTCTTATTTTGTTTTTCAATATTAGTTTATAGATTGTTTAGTCATTCATTATAGATATCTTTAGTCCTGTCAGGTACAGCTCTGTGGAATGCTTGTTTACTGAGCATTCCAAAGCAAGTGAAAATAATGCCTGGTTTCCCAGAATGCTCTGGAAGGAGAATTCGGGCATAGCTTAATAGCCTAGACTAAGCATCACTGGCAGGGTGGGGCTATAGATCAATATACTGCAATATAGGAATATATCGGAAGTGTTTATAATGCTGAAACCAGGAAATGTACCATTGAAGTAGGTATCCTGAATAATTTGCTGCATTCTACTATGTCACTACAGTGCCTCTTTAAGTATAGTGTGAGCAATGATGTCATGTGCTGAACTCTACTGCTATGCAAAGATCACATAACAGACATAGAATGAAAAGGAAAGGCAGCGTGTCAACAGTCAGCTAGTATCATATCACACCAGAGCTCCAGCACGCATTCAGCATGTATGTACTGGCAGGATAAGCTTCCTGACCCCCAATACCAGAATTTACACTGGACGCAGTAAGCTTCTGCCAGCCTGGGGGACACTGATGAGCCTATTGCTCACAGTTGCCGTTGCATTCCCTGTGACAGCATGAACGCAATGCAATACATCTGGAAAGCGGCGTGGCAGGTGTGCATTTAATTGCGTACAGTGGAGCATAGAGTAAAAAAAAGTATGCTTTACTGTAACAGTTAATGCATGCATTTTGTGGTACCCCAGTGCATGCAGTGTGTTACCATGCTTCACTTGGTTACACCGAACCGCACCCACCTCACTGAACATGGCGCATGTGGTGCAATGCAGTGCAGCAAGCCACATTACAGAACGCTTGTTATGCCGCACTGCAACGCACCACTGTGAACATGGCCTTATGGTGCCCATACGCGGTACAATTCAGCAAATGCAGCACAGTTTTATTAATAATACATGTGTGCTATGATGAGGAAAGGTTTGCAACCTTCAGCTTTGTCATATCAAACCATAGAGGATGGAGAAAGACTAGTGATCACTCTGGTTCTTAACTGCAGTGCAGTATTTTTGTAAGATATCCACTGGAGCCTAGATGATTTTCACTGTAAATGTGTGGCTGCCACGGCAACAGATAACTGCTGTTTCACTTACCTTGTGCCAGTTTTTAGTTTTGTATGATTAAAAAATACGAAGAAAAAGTAATTAAGGGTTTGAATCTTTTGTTAATTAATTACGTACATTTTCTATTAAAGTCAGTTTAAAGAGGCACTGTAGTGACATATAGTAGAACGCAGCAAGTTACTCAGGATACCCACTTTTACATTCATTATCCTGATTTCCACATCAGAACCACTTATATTGCTGTGTATTGGTATGTAGCCCTGCCCTGACGGTGATGTTAAGCTATGCAGAATTTTCCTAGAATTCTACTCTTCTCGCTTCCAGTCCCTCCTGGTCAAAATTCACTTTTATTTTGTGCTTGTATCCAGAGGCATAACTCACTGGACCCCCTGCACAACCTTGGATGCCCCCCTCGCTTTCTGCACAGGTGAACTGAGAAACAATGTTATTCAATAGGCTAGTGCACACTTGAATGTGTTTTCCCATGCAGATAAAAACAGGCAGCAGTGAAGCACTGCACACATTTCTCTATGAATTACATTAGCTTCAGTGATAAAACGTGTATGTTTTCACATCATACAGACACATGTGGTGTACAGAAAACACATGCAGAAAACTGTCAAACAAGTGTGCTCCCAGCCTCAGCTTATTACACTCATTCTGTCCATCTCTGATGGAGCAGAACTGGCTCTGCAGAAGTCTCAAGCATCACTACAGTACAGAGCACTTGGAGAGGGGTAGAGAGGTCAGGGGCTCTGCGCTGTACACAAGACCCTGCAGCACACTGTCTAGGGACTGTCTACAAATCTTTGTATGATTCGTTATCAGTGGCTGAGCAGATCCAGTCATTAGACCAATTGTGCAGAGAGTAGAAAGTTTTTTTTTCTCTCTATGCCCTTAGTTGTCTCTTGGGACAGGGTAAAGAAACTTCTCCCCCATGGGGCCCCCTGTGGCTTCTGGGCCCCTCTGCGGCTGTATCCCTTGCAGGGTCTATTGTTACACCCCTGCTTGTAACTTTTAGGCTTTGATTCGTTTTGGAGGTGGAATACTGTAATGTTTTGCTGACCTTCCTTAGATTGTATATCACTGAAACAGTCTTAAGACCTATAGCAGTTTTTTATGGTTGGAAAGGTTGTAGGAGTCCTACTTTAAAGTGCTTTCACAATAACATGTTGCATTGCTTTGTAACAGCCACTGTTTAGTGCACTGTAACGTGTATCAGTTGCTCTGTGATGCAGCGGATCCGGTTGTTACAATGCAGCACATGCCATACACTGCTAGAATCACGCACATTGATTCGCACATTGTTAGTAAATTAATCTGCACATTGATTGCTTGCTTCTCTGAGCTGGTGTTACATCACACACCTCTACACATGTTGGTTTTGGATGTATTACTGTATATGTACATTGTAGCGCAGTGCAACATTCAGTGAGGAACTAACTCTACTGTCCTCTCAGGCTATTCCATTTTCTGATAAGCACGTCTTATTAAAATCAGGTGTTTTGATATTTATATACATCTGTCAGCTGAAATTGGGGAGAAATTTTACCTAAAACCTCTGTAATTAGCACTTCCTAATTTTCCACTTTCAATATTGTTCTTCTTTCTGATTATTTCAACAATATATATTTACCAAGAAAACAAGAATTCACTGACATGTGTGCACTGAAAACATACAACGACTGTTTATTTGTAAAATATTTTCTGCAATTTTGCAGAAATGCCATGTTGAAAAATAAGTCATCTGTGGATATATAGATCCTCTTTCACTGACTATTCATCCATAAGAAATGATGTCTTGTGTATGGGAGGCTGCACATAGCTGTGACTACCTTTACAGCAGGAACATACATTATAGTGAATACAAGCAAGCGTGGGCTGTGCAAGCTCAAATGTGTCAAATGTGTCAAACCGCATCAGCGCAATTTTATGTTGGCCATGCCTGACCAGTTTTTAGGGTAAGGTCACAGTGAATCCATTGCGATATCGCAATGGATTTCAAAATGATAAGGTGTGTGTCTAACACATGGTACCTATCTGCCATTCATTTGTAACGTGGGCATAACCAGCTCCTTTTCTGGTAGCGCACAGCTTGACTCACAGTATTATGATGGAAGCCGATGCACCACAGTGGCAACATGCAGATGTAAGTGGGAGAGAGGAGGGGCCCAAAGTAAAATGGTTATTAATGAATATTAGTAATAATTATTATAATAAAAAATTAGAAATATCTGGCAACGCCAATTTCAAACATGTAAATTAAATAATCACTTGAACGATAATGCATTTCGCTGAATGCAGTCCACTTCTTCTTTTTTCTATGTATAGGCGCTCCTTGCTCGCTAACTTCTGCGATTTAGACACTGTTTGTCACTTGATCTGAAGAAGCGAACTGTGTTCCGCAAAACGTGTTCAAGTGTCTGATTATTACATCTTAAAGAGACTCTGTAATTAAAAAAATGGGCTTCGGGGGGTACTTACCTTGGGAGGGGAAGCCTCTTGATCCTATTGAGGCTTCCCCTGTCCTCCTCCATACCACGGTGGTCTCGCTGGGCCCCTTCAAAGCCACAGCCGACAATTTGTCAGGCTGTGGCGCAGGCGGAGTAGCGCCTGCAATATTTACCTTCCCCGGCTCCAGCGCAGGCGCAGTAGCGGCTCTCAGCTCAGGATCAGACGGAAATAGCCAATCCCAGTCTGGTCCACTCTACTGCGCAGACGCAAGTCGCCTGCGCAGAAGAGCGGACCCGATTGGGATCAGCTATTTCCGCCTGATCCCGAGCCGAGAGCTGCTACTGCGCCTGCGCTGGAGCCATGGAAGATAAATATTTACATGGCCGCCTTTCAGAGGGGCCCAGCGAGACCACCGTAGGACAGAGGGGGATGGGCAAAGCCTCAATAGGATCCAGAGGCTTCCCCCTTCCTAGGTAAGTACAATAGTGCAATACATGGCTGTGCAATCATAACTTATGTTATAATACACAGTAATGTGTATACACACTTAGGCAGCCAAAATGTTTTACCCCTTTTTACTCAGTGTTATGTAATCTGGGGGAACCTACACTGCACAACTACAGTAAGCTTGTCTAACCACTGTTCAAGCGCAATTTTTTACGGACATTCTGCCTGATTGGAACCTACTAAAGAGTTAAATCATTGAAAGCTGAAATATATTAGAGTATGGTAATGAAGATGGACAAAGAGGAAGTTGTTTATGGACTGAATGTGTCAGAGATGTAGTGCAAAGACAGTGCTGGTCTGCCAAGGGCTAAATCCAGCCTTTAGAGGTTACAATGCATCAAGTAAGAGCTACATACAGTCAGGTAATGAAGATTTACACTGGTGAATAACATGCAGCATCAATTATTACTAATCACTGATGCTATAAAGTGATGGAAGAATTAATGTAATTTGTTGCCATGGGTTACTGTACTTGACAACAACTGGCTTAATAATTTGGCAAATCTTCCTAGTGCTATACAAAGCTGATATTTACTCCTTCTGTAAAGACTACAGAGTACTCTGTAGAGAAATGCTTTGGTCAGGTCTTGTTTGTTCATCTGAGTCCTGCGAGTTTTCACAGGTGGATGAAGTTCAGATGTCAACTACTTTTCTTCCTGGATAACATCTGTGCAGTTACAGAGTCGCGTAGCATTGGCTGACCTTTACAAATCAGATTTTAGAAGATGATATTGATCTGAGTAATACAACAGCTCAAATTCCTTCATACACCGAGGAAATTATTTATCAGAGGATTACCGGTATTTGTTTGTACTCTGCAATTGTTTTACATGTTTAGGAAACTACGGACGTTGGCCTCGATTCATCCGTTTGCGGTAAAAATGTGCTGTTCATTAATTTACCGCATGCAAAATTTACCAAATGCTTAGTAGTATTCAGCAATTTTTTTTTAGTTGTCGGCAGTTGTTCGTTAAAAGATCGCTAGTGTTCGGTAATGATGCGGTCAGCATGTGGTAAATATCGACTAGCCGTTTTCAAAGTGCATTGTGGGTATGGAAGGTGCTTTGTGGGCAATTTAAAGAGAACCTGAACTGACAATGAAAAGTGAAAATAAACATAAACACGTCATAAAAAAATGGCCATTACACCATAACAGCTTCCTGGTCAGCACTGTTAAATTGTTATATCGCCCACTTGAGCCATAGGGAAACATGGACATTACCTTACACATTCAGTTGTTACTGACAGCAGCTGATATATAACTGACAGCAACTGGTATATTTCAGTTCTGACAATCCTGTCAGAACTGGCAGGGATGAATCTAGACCAAGTTGCGCCTGGGGCAATGTCAGATTTTGGCTCCTAAAGGTCAGGTTTTGGCACCTGAAGGTCAGGTTTTGGCACCTAAACTGCCATTCCCCATCCAAATTTTGCCACCTTTTTAACAATTCAACAAACTGCACTTGGGGCAAGAGACCCGCCTGCCCCCCCCCCCCCCCCCCCCCCGATCCGTCCCTGAGAACTGGAAGGGATCACGGTAAGAAGAAAATGGTGAGTTTCTGAGAGGAACTGACGGCGAGGTAAGGATGTAATATTCATTTGCAGCTACATCATGTGTTTATTTTAAATAATTTTACTCAGTTAAGGTTCCCGCTAAATACACCAACAGCAGAAACCTAAATTTCGACAGGGCAGTGCGGGCGATATTGCGCTTGGAATTTACCGCCCTGACACACCCCCTTTCTGCTTCTTGAATACTAATTTTGGAAAATTTACCGCACAATTACTGCACTATTACCAGAACACCGCACGCATGATATTGACATGCAATGCCATTCATTAATACTAACTTCAGCAAAATAATAGTGCTAAATTACCGAACGCTCGATAAAGCGTTCGGTAACACTTCATGAATCGAGGCCATTGGTGTGGACATCCATACACGTTAAGCTCAGTACAGACTGGAAACCTTGCTTACCCGAGGTGCCTGATAAAGACAGCCTCAGGTGAGAATCATGCGCACATTCAGTGTGTGTGTAGTGGCCGCCCGACATCGCTTAAAGGGAACTTGAGGGAAAGACATATGGAGGCTGAAATATTTGTTTCCTTTTAAACAATTCCCATTACCTGGCTGTCCTAATCCACTGAATACTTCATCCTACTACCCAGGGGTCGAGTGGTGCGTGGACGCGGGTGAACGGCGTCCACTTACTATTTCCCTGGGGTGGACGCCGTTCACCCTGCCATGTTCGGAGGGGAGCAGCGCAGTGGAAAGAGAGCTGTGAGCAGCGGTGGAGAAGGGGGGCCATTTCCCCCCCCTCCCCTCACCTTAGGTGCTCTCTTTCCCTCGCTCTCCCCTCCTGAAGTAAAGTGCAGGCAGCCGGCAGCGGGCGGGACTTACCTCTCCTCGTTCCGGCGTCGGATCTGCGTGCAGCTGCTCTGGTCTGTATCAGACCAGACTTGCGGCACGCAGATCCGGAGTTCCGACGACGAGGAGAGGTAAGTCCCGCCCGCTGCCGGCTGCGTGCACATTACTTCAGGAGGGGAGAGCGAGGAAAGGAGAGCACCCTAAGGTGCTGCTCACAGCTCTCCTTCCACAGCGCTGCTCCCCTCCTGCTGGGGGACACCTATTCTGGGCACATATACCCCTGGCTACATATACTGGGCACATATACCCCTGGCTACATATGGGCACATATACCCCTGGCTACATATGGGCACATATACCCCTGCCTACATATACTGGGCATATATACCCCTGGCTACATATACTGGGCATATATACCCCTGGCTACATATACTGGGCATATATACACCTGGCTACATATACTGGGCATATATACCCCTGGCTACATATACTGGGCATATATACCCCTGGCTACATATACTGGGCATATATACCCCCTGACTACATATACTGGGCATATATACCCCTGGCTACATATACTGGGCACATATACCCCCCTGACTACATATAGTGGGCACGTATACCCCTGGCTACATATACTGGGCACGTATACCCCTGGCTACATATACTGGGCACGTATACCCCTGGATACATATACTGGGCACGTATACCCCTGGCTACATATACTAGGGATATATACCCCTGGCTACATATACTAGGCACATATACCTCTGGCTACATATACTGGGGACTACTATACTCATGGCTACTTATACTGGGGACACCTATAGACCTGGCTACCTATGCTGGGGGTACCTATTTTGGGGGAACTGCTGTCAGATTATCTGCTGTTATGTATTTTGAGGAACAGCTGCCAGATTATGTGTATGTTAGAGGAACAGCTGCTGCCAGATTACGTGTATTTTGGGGAACAGCTGCCAGATTATGTGTATGTTAGGGGAATGACTGCTGCCAGATTATGCGTATTTTGGGGAACTGCTGCCAGATTGTGTATGTTTGGGGGACCACTGCTGCCAGATTATATGTATTTTGGGTGTTACGTGTATTTTGGGTGATCCGCTGCCAGGTTTCGCGTATTTTGGGGAACTGCTTCCAAATTATGTGTATGTTGGGGGAACTGCTGCTGCCACACTGTCTATTTTGGGGGAACCACTTCCACATTATCTGTATTTTGGAGGAACTTCTACCAGATTATGTGTCTTTTTGGTGAAATGCTGTCAGATTACATCTATTTTGGGGGGATACACTACGGCAGAGCTCAAACTTCCCTGGCAGACCTTTTACATCACTGCTAAGGTCATGTATATTTGGCCCCACCCATGACCACGCCCACATTATGCTTGACCACGCCTATTTTTTGGCGCGCCGCGCGAGGTTTTCCAGGTGAGTCCACTCACTTCTTTTTCCAGGACTAGACCCCTGCTACTACCAACTACTGAATCTGAGAGACCTTAAGCGCATTGAGTTCTATGGGAGAAAAACACTATAAAAATGTTATTGTTATTTTAGGCATAGACCCTAAACAAGTTTGCAGATCAGATGCATCGGACAAGAATCTTACAGATTAGCTGCATGCTAGGTGGGTGAAACACTCCTGATGCATGAAAGATCAGCAGGGCTGTCTGGCAACTGGTATTGTTTAAGTGCCTGTTTCCACTAGAGCGAATTTGCATGCATTTCCTGCATGCAGATTCGCATAGACAATAGAGCGTTTTTCTGTGCAGAAAAAATATGCACGGCAGAGCCATCAGAATTTGCATACCACATACCGCTATGCGATTTGCATACAATGTATTTAATAGGAAATTCGCATGCGGTTTTGGTATGCGAATTTTCATGCGAATTCGCATATGATTTCACATAAAGACAATGGAAAATTACACAGGCACTGCCATGGTTAAATTCACATACATAGTCATCCATGCGAAATCGTATGCGAAAGCGCATGAAAATTTGCATACAACCGCATGCAAAATTCGCATCCGCATGCAAATTTTTTCCAAGGCAATTCCCACCACACAAGTGGAAACGGGTCCTAAAAGGAAACAAATATGGCAGTTTTCAAATGTCTCTCACCTTGGGTTCCATTTAGGCATCCAACATGTTGGATCCTTAGTGATCCCGGAGCTACTACTTGAGTGCATTTTTTATGAAAATGACAATAAATAAATAACTGTAAAACATTTAAGCAGTGTTTCCATGTAACTTTAATTTAAAAAAAATCTAAATGTATGGTTTGTGCTGACAAAGGGTGGCCATTTCCTATTGTCAAGCATCTTGTAGCTTCTTCATGGAACAGATAATTGTAGCAAGCCAAAAATGGGTGCATGCCAAATAGTGGGCACCCGGGCCACCCACTATGTGAACTGCAGCTACTAATAGTGGGCGCGTGTCCAGGTTCTGTGCGGGAGTTATTCGTTGCATTGCAAGTGGGGTTATTAGTTGCCCGAGGGGGAAGGTTATTATTTGCCCTGGAGGGGGCTATAAGTTGTTGGGGGGTTATTAGCTGTCCACCAAGGAAAGATTCTGTTAGATAGTAAGGATAGGTTAGGTTGTAGTGAAATATCAGCAAATATTACTGATATCTTACTGCATCAATGAAGTTATAGAATATGGGTACATTTACTGATATTCTACTACGGCTATAAAATGCTCCCTGGACTGTTTTTGTTTTTCCCGCTTACGCCTGTGCCCACATTTGCACTTGGGGTTTTGAAATGCACCTCTACTTCTTTTATCCCCAGCAGTGTGAGTGCAAATAAGTGTGTGTGTTGGGGGGGGGGGGGTTGGGCTGATTGGATAGGCTCTCAGATACTGTAAGGGCTCGTTCCCACTATCGCGAATCTGCATGCGTCCAACGCATGCAGATCCGCACATGTAATGCAAGTGGATGGGCCTGTTTCCACTGTAGCGTTGTTGAGGTGCGTTTTTTTCAGCGTGAAAAAAACGCACAAAAGAGCCAACGATTTCGCCTGCGTCGGGAATCTGTGCGAATCGCCGCTAATGTATTTAATAGTAAAAACACATGCGTTTGTTACATGCGTTTTTACCCGCGATTTCGCGTGCGATTTCGCACCTTTTTCAATTTTATTTAGCCCTGGCAGTGTCATGGTTAATTTCGCATGGCACCTTGCCATGCGAAATCGCATGCGAAATCGCGGGTAAAAACGCATGCGGAAACTCATCCGCATGCGTTTTTACAAGCGTCGGAATGCGGCCGAAATCGCGTCGCAACAGTGGGAACGAGCCCTAAAAGTGAGAGAAATTTAGCTCCTCTGAGCCATCACAGAAACAAGTTTCTGCCTCATTTTTTAAAAATAATTACATTTGTATGAAAAAAAAAATGAAAAATGGGAACATGTTCTGCGGTCTATCAGGCAGCCCAAGGACAACTGACATCACACAATCTGATTCAGTTAATACAATTTTCTGATCCTTCTCCCCACAATTGTTAGTTACAGGTGTCTGCAGGACTCTGTTGTATCCTGTAGACAGCTCTGAGCCAGTTGTCACCTAATTCCATTGATACGATCTGAGAAATGAATGCCAATCATCTGGTGTATAACTTAATAAGGAAGTATTTTTTGCAACCGGTGCAGTGAAAGCTGTCATAACTACCAGAGGAAAATGATAACCTTCAATACACAAGATGAGATGATTGGAACAAACCCATATTTGTTGTGTCTGAGGTGTGGGGGAATCTGTTCATAGTAATGGACTTATTTATAAATAAACTGATCAGATTAACTATTGTATTTAGCCTTCTACCTATTTTTTTTTTTTTTTTTAGGATCCTCCAGTTTTTAATTTCTTTTTAAAGCTAAAAAAGTAGGTTTCATTTCTTCACCTCTAAGAGTTTTTCTCCTTTAAAAACCAGAGCAATTTTTACATTTCAGGAAATGTAAAATGGAAATGCTTCCATTTATTTGGCAATAACCTTATCGCTACTTATCGCACCAAAATGATCTATACATGGTTTTTTTGCCACAAATTAGGCTTTCTTTGAGTGGTACTTTTGGCAAAAAATTATTTTATTTTATATGCATTTTACAGGAAATAATAATAAAAAATGAAAAATGCATTAATTTGCAGATTTCAGTCATTATAGCCTTAAAATAAAATGTGCTTTAGATATAACCCACACATTTTATTTGCCCATTTGTCCCAGTTATTACAACATTAATATGATACCCCTAGAACAATAGTGAATATATTTTATTTGGAAATAAAGGTGTATTTTTGTTTTCTCATTGAACTCTATCAATAATTACAAGCCCTTATTTGCAAAAACAGTAACACACCCTTATGGCATACATATTTGAAAAGCGAAGTCCCAAGGTAACAATCTATTTATTGTCTTCTACGTTCAGTCACTTTCATTTTTGTTTTTTCTTTTACAGTTATGTTATATGGGGCAGTGAGGCAGTAATAGGTATTAATGGGCTTGATATAGGAGTAGGAAATGTATCATGTAATATACTTGTATTTTTTTTACTGCTAGATGGCCCCACACTATCTCCTGTCTGGTTGGAAAGCTGAATCACTACATTCCAGCCAGCAGGAAATGACCATTCCTTTCGTTTACAGTGTAATGATCACTGTTGCTCATTGCAACAGCAATCATTTACACATTAGCCACTTAGATTGGCTTTGGGAACATATGTTCCCATTTACCAATCTTTGTGCTACCACACCACTGCAGGCACACGTGTGTGCAACTCTTAAACAGGAATGGTCGAATACCGTATATACTCGAGTATAATCCAACCTGGGTATAAGCCGACCCCCAACTTTTCCCTTATAAAACTGAATAAAATGTTTGACCCGAGTATAAGCCAGGGGTAGGAAATGCCAATCCACCGCCCGCCAAAAACCATCGTAAATGTGTACGCAGCTTCAGTCTTCAGACATACGGGACACTAAAATAACCACAGGAGGACAAGGATATCACTCTCCAGTTGCCAAAGATGATAATGTGAAATTGGCCCTAAAATATTTTTTATAATTAAATCAGAATCTATATTGTAAAGTACTGCAGTGTCCAATAAAGTATACAGGCAGGATCATCCCATTATAACTATACTGCCAAACATCTCCCATACCAAAATGTACAGTAAGCATAAAATAAATTTCATGTGACCCTTAATGCCAGAAAAATTTCACACAGAACATAAATTCATATTAATGTGTAGCCAGTATTTTACTCTTACCTTTAATGTCTCATCATTCTAGCTACCGGTATGTGCAGATACGGCACAGCTTCTCTCGGTGCAGATCATTCTGGAGTGCTCCCTGTATCACATGCGGGTGCAGATTGTAAGCTCGCAAGGGCAGGGCTCTCACCCTTTTGTGTCATGGAATGTTATTAATTTCATTGCTTGCACTCTGTTAGACATTTATACATTTTGGTCATCATATTAAATTTGCTATTGTAATCAGCAGTTCTGTATTTTGTATCAGTATTCATATTTGATGTATATCATTGTCTGTATCATTATGTATCCCTTGTTTGTTTTCTTACATTGTACAGTGCCACAGAATATGTTGGCGCTTTATAAATAAATAATAATAATAATAATGATGTGGAATGCTAGGCATAATGGTGCGGTCACCCCGAGCCTCTTTCTAACTGCCGCCTGACCCCTCACCAGAGGGAAGCGAGATGCTGCCTTCGGCCTACCACGGGCCGTTCTCCGGGCCACCGCTCACCAGAGGGAGTGATCTGTGCTTTGAATTCTCCCCGCTGCTCTATCCCGAAAGGTGGCATTAGCAGTGAAGCGCATAGCGGAGCTGTAACGATTGTGGGATATCTCCGTGTTCAGCGCACAAAGATGTGCGCTGACACTGCGGAGGTCCTCCACAAGCGTGTCAAGATACTAGAACCCAGCTTTTGGTGCAAGCACCAGTAGAGGGAAATTCCTGTCGGCAGAGGGCGCTGGGGAGCGCAGAGGAACCAATCCCCTGCACCTCCACAATTGCCAGACAGGAATTGCACGAAGCGCAGAACGCAATCGCAAGAAAAGCGACCGCAAACGAGAACGAGCAAAGGGACAGGTTGTATGTGTGTGCGCCAATCCAGTCGCCACCCCGCGACCGCGCACACACAACACAACAGCAGGTGCGAAACAGAAACGCAACCGCCAAGAACGGCGATTGCCAGAAGTGACACAAGGCAGATCAGAACAGAACACGAGGATAGCAAAGGCACAGCAAATCACACAATGAGAAGATACGGAAAACAACAAACGCTAGCCAACCGCGAACACCGCACTCATTCGCAACAGTGCACGCGGTTATGCGCGGTCTCCACGCGACAAGCACAACAGAGACAAGCACGCCTAACTAACCATCAACAGACAAACACGAAACAAAGAACGTGAACGCTTGCCTAACGGCTACCCCATCGAGCCCACAGCAAGCGCCCGTATCAGACAAGACAGACAAACGAGAAACAGGAACTAGGCAGAAAGGATCCACCGCTCTTCCGCCAGAGCAAGTGTGATCCAAGCAGGAACACAGATCAGAAAGATCCACAGCCGCTAACGCTAGCGGCTAGTGCGATCTAAACAAGACAGATCAGATGAGGTAGCCGGTAGCAACCGCTGCTCCAGCTTACACTCCAGGAACTAGATCAGAAGGATCCACAGCCGCTACCACTAGAGGCTAGTGCGATCCAAACAAGACAGAGCGATTCGCTATCAACCGCCGCTGGTGACAGCGCAATCGCGACAGACAAGACAGGACAGAATAGGCAGTACAAATTATACACAAACTGACTGCACTAACTAGGAATGCAAGGAGCACTCCCCAAGAATTAACTGTACTAAGATAGCAGTGGCTGACACTCCAGGTGAGTCCAGCAGGAACAAACCTCTATGAGCAGCGAAGCATTGTGGGACACACATAGTACTTATAGTACACGCCTCCAATGAATGTGGCCAGGCAATTTGCATGACAACGTATGCAAATTCCTCAGCAAGCACAAGCTGCAAAACTGACAGAAGGTCTTCTTTCCAGAGTCCTGCAGCATGCAGACCTGAATAATGATCAAAAGGCTGCCTGCCTGCGCAGGCAGCCGAGCGGATCGTTACAGGAGCGTTCACTCACCCATCCACGCCGCGTGTCGCGGTCTCGTATCTATGTCGTGTACCACTGTTGGACGTCATAGATACGAGACCACAACAGGCCACTCCGCTATGCGCTTCATTGCATATGCTGCCTGACTGGGAGAGCGCAGCGGGGAGAAGCTAAAGCATAGATTGTTCCCTCAGGTGAGTGGTGGCCCGGAGAACGGTCTGTGGGAAGCCGAAGGCAGCATCTCGCTCCCCTCTGGTAAGGGGTCAGGTGGAAGTTAGAAAGAAGCTTGGGTGGGGGGGCCCGCACAATTATTCCTAGCGTTCCACATCTTGTAGCACCGTGCTCCTAGGGAGGCACTGGGGGGTTATTCAAAGTAGTGCCTCAAGTATAAAAGCCGAGACCCCCACGTTTGGGCCACTTTTTTGGGCCCAAAAACTCAGCTTATACTCTAGTATATACGGTATATAGTTCTCTGTGGGCTGAACGTAGATACTCATCCCGTGGGAGGGCAAGTGGTTAATGTTGTATTGTCTCATATGAAAGATACCGTCTCATATAGTTTCAGAGTCCCAGAGCTAAGATGTATAAACTATTGGCCCTTTTTATCTATCCCTTGCACTCAGCAGGTGTTATCTGCCAGGCAAGAGTTTTATGACTGTAATTCTTACGCAATGCAGATTGCACTACAGTACAACTAGGTCTTGATTGTAGAGAAAATTTTACTTGCATACTTGAATGTTTTACTCTTTCAGGCAGAAAAAGAAGAAAAGGAACACAGCCTGGTTATTTGTATGCTTGGAACTGTACATACACATTCCACCTTAGGTACACTTTAAGGCATATTGAATGGTGCTTGGAAGGGATGCTGAAACTGGAACCACAGCTATCATAATGCCAGTGCCTTGTTTACTATACATTCCACAGCTCAGGGAGGAAATATGACTCAACACAAATTTACTGGGCGGGGGATTTTACATGAAAGCACCCCTTAACCCCCCAGCACTTTATTGATGTGATTAATACATGTTTATACCAACTTATAATAGTATATCAAATGCAGAGCTCAGTGGGGATATCTCAATGGCACATAGAGAGAGGTATAGCACAATGCTGTGCCTGTTATACAAACATATTGTGAAAATGACAGTTCACCTTGTCGCTGCTGCTGCTTACTACTTTACCTGAGAAGGAGAAAATTGCACAATGTGTCAGGCATACTGGCTGAAAACACTCAGAATATTTCTATATTACATGAGAGACTGTGGAGACACGTTGAAATGATGAACTGCCCCACATAAATGAAAGTCTGTGTATATTATGTGCATATACGATGCCCATTACTCAGCTGTCAAAAAAAACGGTATGGGCAATTTAACACTAGAGCACATGGTAAGGGTTACCTTATTACTTTTATTATTATGGAGCTCATTCTCCAAAAGACATTTTATTTGTGTGTCACGATGGCACTTGTCTAGTTGCACTTAGGCATTTAATGGTAATAGAGATTGCCAGGCAGGCTGGAAGTATTTGTATTATATTCATTACTATGGCGTACATTGATTTTTTCGAAGGTATGTAATTACCATGATCATTCACACGAAGGGCCTAATTTACTAAAGCCTGGCTCGTGCTCGCTGTCAGGTTTATTAGTTATTATTCTCTGCTTGCCAGCTTGCTGAGATGAATAGAGACATTGTAAATGGTGAGAATATCACATTTGTATTGCCGAGACCACCATTAAAGGCCATGGGCAGAGGCGTAACTAGATGGGAGCAGCCTCTGCGATTACAGGAGGGCCCAGAGCTTTGGGGCGCCCAACTACTAACCTTCCCTTCCTCCAATACAGGGGACTATACTTCACATCAGGGTTTTCTGTGGCCACACTTGTTATGGGTGTGAAGATCATGGTGGCCACACCTGTTTTATGACCCGTGTGAGATGGGCCCCAAGGCCATGAAGGACACCAAGGGCAGGCAAGGGAAGGGGTGTAAACATTGGAGGCCCCATCAAAGTTTTGCTGGTGGGCCCCCTGAATTGTACTTTCCAGTGTACCCATACTAAAAGAGTGGACCAACTTTTAACTGAGTGGAAAGGCCCATACACACGTCGGATTTTAGCGAACGACCCGTCGTTTGAACGTTCCGTCGTTCAGACGTTTTCGCGTCAAATCCGACGTGTGTACAGACTATCGTTCGGGTGATAAGACTGGTTACCAGCGACCTGCCCGGCGGATCGTTGGTAACCAGTCTTATCACCCGAACGATAGTCTGTACACACGTCGGATTTGACCCGAAAACGTCCGAACGACGGAACGTTTAAACGACGGGTCATTCGCTAAAATCCGACGTGTGTATGGGCCTGAAGACCTGGAGAAGGAAAGACCTCCTCTAGAGACTATTAGAGCAAGCTGAAGATTGTAGGCAACACAGAGAGAAGGCTTCTATCAGCAAAACAATAGCCATGCTGCAATCAAGGCTGCTAATGGACACAGGGGTTGGAGGGGACATGGCTACAGAGCCGGGGGTTGGGCTTTTAGGGAGAAACTTAGTAGAATAACGTTCAGGCATTTCTGGAGATTTATTTTTCCAATTGAGTGCAGCAGAAAAGTTGGCAAGGCTGCACATAATATACAGACTTCTCCTTAGCTGACCTTATATAAATATTAACATATGTTTGCTATCAGCTGTGAAACTGCTGAAATTCTTCCAGAGTGACAGCATCCTTTCTATCATTGGATTGGAGGATTCTGGCCTCGCTTCAAATAGGGTGAGGACTTGGAATGAGGACTTCTGCAGCGGCCCATTATTACTGAATACATTTTGCAACTGAGAAACTCATTGCAGTTCAAAACTTGGCCGAATTTTCCCACAAAGCTAAGATCCTTTTTTCCATTTAATTCTTCCTATATAATCTAGTTGACTATTTAGCAGTAAAATATATTTTATCTCGAGTATCCTATACATAATTACTTCATAGATTTTAAAGCAAGTGAACCGGTCATGAAAATAAACTGATGAAATAAACAGTTTTATCGGTAGCCCTAATTGTTAACATGATTTCTTTTGTATATAAAAAGTAAAAATGTAGGTTTAACATTTTGGTCTCAGGGACATAGGGGTAGTTTTTAATTTTATTTGGCTTCCTTACAAAAAAAATCTTGTTTTGAACATTGTATCTGTTCCCTACTCACATATGTGATTTTCTCAGCCAAGCATGAGTTTTATGACCTCTAATTAGTTATCAGTAAAAGTAACGCTCTGATTACAGATACACTGTCCTTTG
The DNA here is from genome assembly GCF_040937935.1 of Hyperolius riggenbachi. Taxonomy (NCBI): domain Eukaryota; kingdom Metazoa; phylum Chordata; class Amphibia; order Anura; family Hyperoliidae; genus Hyperolius; species Hyperolius riggenbachi. Next base: position 136,986,523 of record NC_090652.1, on the reverse strand, counting down.
GAGGAAAGACTCTTAACCCTATTGACCTTTTTCTAACTCTTATGCTGGGAATACACAGCTCGATTCTGAGCCATTTAGATGGCTTGATAGATAATTTCCGATATGTCTGATCTCCCACCTGATCCTTTCCGCGCTCGATTCTGCATGTATATGTCTCTCTGCTATCTGCCTTGACAAAGGGGACCCTGAGTGGCCCCAAAACTATCGTCGGCCTCTGCAGGTCGGACATTTATAGCACATGTATGTGATGGAACAATACATTTTACACTGGTTGTTTCTTAAAGTCTGTGTGCGAACTCCTCCTTCAAGAGTATACGATTCTGCATGGAGGACAATGGGAAAAGATAAGAAAAATGAGCGGAAGATAAGAGAATTGCCTGCAGAATTGAGCGCGGAAAACTATGGGGCACGGAATCGAGCGGCAAAATCGAGCCGTGTATGCCCTGCATTAGACACTTAATAGGCTGCCACTAAATAGAGACAGCAAAACATGCAACCTACTTTGTAAATTTTTAAGTAAAAGAAAACCCAGGGTATTTAAAAAGGTCATTTTAGGATTAGGAGGATACATGTAATTGTTTCTCATCAGTGTATTTTCACCTCCAGTTAACTTTAAACATCGCTTTACAGAATGAAGAAAGTCTCTTGTAGCCTAGGGACTATTTAGAGTGAAGCCAATTAACTGATATTTTTCGTGATGTACGAGGAAACCAGAGTAACAAAAGGAAACCCACTCACACACAGGGACACCACACAAACTCTGTGTAGATAGTGCCCTGGTTGGCATGCCAACCAAGAACTTAGCTCTGCAAGGGGAGATTGCTATCTCCTACGCCCCAGTGCCACCCAAATTTGCATCACTGCATTTTCACAGGCGTGTTATCCAAACGCCATCTCTACATTGAATTTCTGAATACTGTGTAGGTTAACTAGGATGCTATCATAGCAATTGTTCCTGTTATGAAAATGACATGTACAATGTGTAGAACATGCATTGTGTTATCCCCACATTGTAGTGTGTATTGTGAGAACTTGGAGACAGAAAAAATAAGCAACACAGGCTAGTTCTAAGTTGGACTGGTACTGTACACACATGTTTATTTCATCTTTTTACGTGTCCCTTTAACTACACTTTAAACTGCTTTTGTGCATAGGCACATTTGCCCTCATGCTTTAATTCTTCCAATGTCTGCAAGAAACTTTTCTAAAAATTAATTACAAAGCTTCTTCTTGATGCCTGGAGAATGTGTACATGTACATATGGACGTTTCACAGCAAGACCGGGCAGATGTGTGTGCACTGGCTGTGAAGTGGGAAATATTTTCCAGTTAGTTGGCTGCCAACATCTCGGAGCTCCTTGAAGTGCTTTCAGATGCACAGGAACGCAGGCATTTATGGCATTCTGAAGGTTAATGACTGTTCATCTATTTAATATATACAGTATGTCTGATTATTAAGTAATAATTACAGTGAAGACAAATGCATGCGTTGAGGCGCCTCAAATTCCTCTGTATGTTGTTTTTAGATGACATAAAAAGGCTGTCAGATTTCTTTTATGTTTAGCCGCAAATATTTCAAGATTCAAATCCTCATAAACTATAGGAAAATATGAATATAGGCATATTAAATTTGACATACACTGGTGCTGCTGATGCTTATCTAACCTTGATTTCTGAACAATGTAATTGGGATTTTATTCAATTCCTAATAATAATAACTAGATGGTGTCGTTTTTGAAGAAACCACACAATGTTGGCTTGATGTCTTTCTCATTGAAGTCAATAGGGAAAATCTGCTTGTTTGTGGTTCCACCTACGTTTTCAGTCCCCAAAATGTCACTGAATTTTCAGGTTGACCCCATGACTAAGTGCCAAATTTGTTGAGTTTACCTTCAGAGCCGTTTGAGTGGTGAAAGCGGCATGAACGTACACGGTTATGAGCCAAAGAAGTGTGCCAACATTATTGTTCCTTTGGAACTTTATTATTCCAAATGACTATAAATCCTTTAGCTAGCACTAGGCTGGCTAGTAAAAGTGTCGGGGACCCGCCGCTGCCCTGCGATCCCCCGTTTATACATTACCCCCCGTGGATCCAGCGATTGTGCAGCCTCCCTGCACAGCTTCGGTCTCTCTATGGGGAGGATCGGGTTTGCTCATGACGTCATGTGCGATCCTCCCCATAGTGAAGACCGAAGCTGTGTGGGGAGGCTGCGGCGATCGCTGGACCCAGGCTGGGTAATGTATAAATGGGGGGATCGTGGGGGATTGCAGGGGATCGGAGGGTGCCGGACATTTCTACTAGCTAGCCTAGTGCTAGCTAAAGGCTTTACAGTCATATGGAACAATTATTTAACTATCGGACAAAAAGTAACAAAACCTCCTGAGCGGTGTAACGCTCAGGAGGTTAATAGAAGGGTATGCCAACTGACAAAAAGAGAATTTCCAAATGTGATGAATTCTGGACTCCACTAAGCTTGTGTAAACATGGTGTTAGCTGGCTGTGCATGTGCTCTTCATGTGCTCATATGTACTGAGCTTTAATAAATGTAAGACAGGCATCCCTCCTCCTTCCCTGAGGATTGACTGACTGGCGAACAAATTTATGACTTTATTAATTCAGGCCTTACATTTAATGATTATACTTAGAAGCTTTTAGCAAATGCATTATTGACTGCAGTATTCTTAAACATGTACTGCAAATATATATATATATATATATATATATTTATATATATATATATATATATATATATATATACATACACACAGTATATGTATATGTATATATATATATATATGTGTGTGTGTATATATATGTATATATATATGTGTGTGTGTGTGTGTATATATATATATATATATACATACACAATAATATATTTTACAGAATTATTTTTTTTTCTTAACAGCAGGTATTAAAAGAACTTAATGGGATTCTGTAGTGGATCCAAAAAATACATTTTTCCAAATGCATCCAAAAAATACATTTTTCCAAATGCATTGAAGTCAATGGGCATTAGAAAAAGTAATTTTTTTGTGGAAATGTGTAGGGTGCAAAAATTGCACAATTTTTCATGAAAATTTAAAGTCAGGCTAAAATGCAAATTTCGATGTGAAAATCACCTTTCTGAAAATTTGAAGTCATCCTTACTTGAGGCCTGGAACCCACTACAAATCGCAAATCGCTAGTGCAATCATTAGCGTTTTTAATTAGCTTTTTTTTGTAAGCGATTTCATGTTTTCTGGTGATTTTGGTAGCAATTTTAAAAAGTGTAAGCTTTTTGCCAGCGATTGTTATAGCGATTTGCGATTAGTGATTTTAGCTCTGATTGGTCCTTTCAATTCATTTATTTATTTTTTTTACAGTTTACAGTAATTTAAAATTGCACACAAATCGCTATGTGTAGTGATTCATGAGCGATTTGCCAGCGCTTCAATACTTTACATTGAAGCACAAACGCTCACAACATGCTGCATGTCCTGCGACTGCGATTTTGCTAATTGCAATTGCTACTGTGGAATTTGTTACATTTTATTTACATTGGCAGAGCTTTTAGGGAAATCGCTAGTGATTTAAAGCGCTCCCTAAAAGCTCAAAGTGCTCTAGTGGTTTCCAGGCCTGAGAGGAGTTTACCCACAATACGGGGGTTCTTGGCAAAATGTTGAGAAACACTGACCTGGGGCACCACCTGCCAGAACTACTTACCTGTGCAGTAAGCCACGGACAACGTGGCAGTGATTGACAGCGGCGCTTGACGCAGGCGCAGTAAGGGCGACCTCACGGTCGTCCTCTGCACCATGTGGTGACAACAGGGCAGCGACAAAGAATGGAGGTGACAGCGTGGGACAGTTGGCTGCAAGGGGCTGGAGAAAGCGCTAAGTGAGTGAAGCATATTTTTGTCGAATTGCCTCATGATTCCTTTAAAACACGCACACAGCATATTATGCCTAGCTGCTGGCTGCTATGGTGTAGGAATGGAACACAAATTCAGTGTGTGCCAATGCCATAACATCTGCCCTGCCAAGTAAATTATTAACATCTAAATAAGCATCCCTGTGTGATATAACAATAATGAGCTGATTAGCTGAGTAAAGGTGTGGCATGTGCTGTTAATGGGCTAATTAAGCTCTTGTTTGTTTAAAATTGATCTTAGTTGATTGTCTCAATGCTTCTGTATTCCAGGAAAAGTCACATACAGCAAAATACCACTTCTGAATGGAGTTTTTGACATAAAAAACCCAAATTGCTGCTGATCTCTTTTGACTTTTGTGTTTCTGTATGTTTCTGAATCATAAGCAATATAACATTAAAAAAAGCATATGCTTATCCCTGTAATTATCTCAAAAAGGGTTTGGAATGCACTTCTGGTTTTGGGGTGTCTGTGAAATGAATTCGTCTAGACAGTGGCATAGCAATAGGGGATGCAGAGGTTGAGACTGCACCAGGCCCCGGATTTGCTGTGATCACATCCCGCTTAGGGCCCTTTCACACCAGAGGACTTTTTCGGCGTTTTAACGCCACAGCCGAAGTTGGCGTTTTCCAAGGTAAAATGAAAGTCCATAGACTTTCATTTTACCTTTTACATCTAACTCGGCGTTTTGGAGCGTTGCGTTTCAACGCTCCCAGGAGCTTTTTCAGGGCTGTTTACAGCCGAAGTTGGCTGTTGGCGTTTCAATGAAAGTCAATGGAAAACGCCAACTTCAGCGTTTTCAAAGCGTTTTACAGCTGACTTGTTCACTTATTTTTATAGAAGAAAAAAAAAAGGACATTTTCATATGAGCTGTAGAACGCTTTGAAAACGCTTTGAAAACGCTATGTATTGGCGTTAAGCAAAAGGCTGAGTTTCAGCCTTTTCTACCGCAGCCTCTAGTGTGAAAGAGCCCTTAAAGGAAACCTAAACTGAGAAGGTTATGGCTTTTTCCTTTTAAAAGAATACCAGTTGCCTGACTCTCTTGCTGATCCTGTGTCTCTAATACTTTTAGCCACAGCCCCTGAACAAGCATGCAGATCAGGTGCTCTGCCTGAAGTCAGAATGGATTAGCTGCATGCTTGTCTCAGGTGTGTGATTCAGCCAATACTGCAACCAAAGAGATTAGCAGGACTGCCAAGGAACTGGTATTGTTTAAAATGAAACATCCATATCCCTCTCAGTTAAGGTTCCCTTCAGGCACATGATCATGCTTGGCAAATCAGAGACTTGCATATCTATCACCTGACCAAACTGATCACATACTTTTCCTTGAGTTCTCCTAGGCATGACCATCACTAGTTGTAAGTAGTTGAAAGAATTAAAAAGTTGTAAGTAGTTGAAACAAATAAAAAAACACATTGAAAACAAAATAAACAAATACTGTAAGTCCAAATATATTTCTGCTTGGTCATTTTTCTAAAGACTAGTGACATATTGCGCTATTGGGCTCCTGTTGTCTGTGTTTTTTTCACCACACTCCGACTTCGACAACAGAGAGTGGATCAATTATCTAACATTTTTCATAACAGTTGTCAGTCAGCATAATCTGCAACACCCACAGACATGGGATTATGGTATAGTCCACCCATTGTCGGTCATGTGACTTACTGCTTATAGTTATGCTTATCTTTAGCAGTGCTGCTGTGGGATTTTCCTGAAGTTGCATGATGAAAAAGTGAATTGGGTGGTTGTTTCCAAGGATGACTCATTTCCTTTACATCATGATTCATCATTTTGCTTTCTTGCTATACCTTTCTTATGTGTATTTTTTATGCTTTAAGCAGCATTTTGTATGAGTTGCCTGGAGGTCTTCACCTAGCTGCCTTGAGTTTCAGCACAGAAGGGCTTTCTGGATATGGTATAAATTACTCAGCACAGCTGACTTATGTAGGCCACAGATGGTTGTGTGAAAGTGTTGAATGAAAACATTATTTTCTGAGCAATTAAAATGTATAGCCGAGGTACAGGAAGTCTTCCCTCTCGCTGAAAAATAACTTTTGTTTTAAAAGGAGTGGGCAGTTATTAAAAAAATGAACACCATGTTGTACATGAGGTATAACGACAGTGATATCTCAGACTAGTGATGATCATAATCTGGTAATTACGATTACGTGAAATTTCACGTACATTTTTGCAATTACGTTCATACGTAATTAGGATTTCCTGTAATTCCTTTGTAATTTAGCATACTTTTTGCATAATTTTGTGGCGACTTTAGTGGTTAATGGCAAACCCCCCCCCCCCATACAGGCTATCATCACCAAAATTGCTACGTTTGTTGGTGGGAGGAGTTAACATTTTATTTTTTCCAAAAAGACCTTGTAGTTTTTCAGAATTTTTTTTTTTTAAATGCAAGGAAAAGGGGTTTTAAACTAAGAAAATGACAGTTTAAACACCATATTTCTTTTGCATTTTTAAAATCTATTTAAAAATGTCTAGCAGAATCAAACATGCATAGCAATTTTGGTGACAAAAGCATGTATGGGAGATTTACAATTAACCGGTAAGGGTAATTACGTGAAAATGCGAAATGATGGTTTCTGATTATGGTTACAAACAAAATTATGATTTCTCCAGAAATTTCATATTACGATTTTGCATCTTAATTGTGTATTATGATGCAGAATGACGAGTATATGAAATTTGTGCTCATCACTATCTAAAATGCACTGACTTATGAAATGCCTTAGCAAGATATGTCTGAAAGAAATTGCTGTCTCTGTTTGTACTTAGTAACTGGTGAACAGTCAAAAAATAGAACCTTTGCATTAAAGAGGCATTGTAGTGATGTATAGTAGAATGTAGCAAATTATTCAGGATACTCGCTTTTACATTAATAATCCTGGTTATGGCATTGGAAACACTTCTTATATCTATATATTACTTTATATAGGTATATAGCCACACCCTCCCGTAATGTCACAGCCTAGGCTGTTAAGCTGTGCAGAATTCTCCCCCAGAGCATTCTGGGAGACCAGGTATTTTTCCACTGGCTTCAGAACACTGAGTATACAAGCATTTCACAGATCTGCACCTGCCAGCAGTAAAGATGTTGCCACCCTTGATACAGTTCAGAATGTAAATCAAGGAGAAGGAAGGGTGATGAAAGATTTTACAATGGGCAAGCACTGACTAAATAATTAAGTCATGTTGTAAAAAAAGAAAAAAAAGAATTTTATTAATGACTCAATTTTCAGTACAGTTCCTCTTTAAAATATGCAGCGCTACATTTCATGTGCTGGGAAAGGTATGAATGTTTTACAGATTTCTCATATTGAAGGGAATGTGTTTATGTTCAATGTGAGATATTGGTCATTTGTGCTGACTGCACAGTTTCTTGGAAGATAGATATTGTATATTACGCTGTAGATATAAGTCAAGATCCTTTATACAGGAAGCTTAAATAATTCAGTATATGGAAAGGTAAAGAATTCACAGCTTTACGCTTAGTATTTCAAAGATTAAAAGAAATAGTTTTTCACTTTTTTATGACATCTTCTAAACATACCATTATTATTAATAATAATAATAATAATAACAATAATAATACAGTAGTAATAAGAGAATAAGAGATTCAGCCATGATACAGAGGGTTAATTTACTTATATCATCAACTCTCAAATTCGCTGCTCTCCAACTTCCTGACACTTCCACTTTTAGAGTCGGACTTCCCATGATTCTGACTAAACTGAGTCTCCCTCTTACCTGCTCAACCCTGAAATGAAATTAACCACTCAAGTACCAGCGGTCTCTGCCCCCTTAAGGACCAGCGACTGCTGGTACAAGAACGACGGAATCCCGACGAATTGCCGCGCATACCTGCCGCAACCACTGTCACCGCTGAACGCCAGGATCCTCAGGACATAGACTCTGCCGTCTCTATGATGGCAGAGTCATGTGAGCCGGTCAGGAACCGCTTTCATTGGCTCCTGACCGTTTCTATCAATGTAAGCCAATGGGAGCGGCTTACATTGATAGACATGGCCAGGAGCTAATGAAATCGGCTCCTGACTGGCTCACATGGCTCTGCCGTCATAGAGACAGGCAGTAGAGATGGCTCAAACTTCAAACTTCCGCAAAAGTTTGTGTTCGCGCGAACCATGCGAACCGCAATAGACTTCAATGGGCAGGCGAACTTTGAAAAATACAAACACTGTTTCTGGCCACAAAAGTGATGGAAAAGATGTTTCAAGGGGTTTAACACCTGGAGGGGGTCAGTGACTACAAGAGGATTTTTTTTTTCAAAAAGACCTTATAGTTTTTGCAGGTAAGTATTTCTGGTTAATTAAGAACATTAAAGGACTTTTTTCATTGTTGTGTTTTTATTTCATTTAACCTTTTGTGGAAATGGGTAATGGGTACTTTGTACCCCTATACTTATTTCTCCTGGGAGGGGAGTGGGCATCTGGGGTCCCCTTCCTAAAGGGGACTCCCACATGCCACCATGAACCCCCCCCCCGGGAGTCGTCGCCCCCACCTCCTCCTGGGGCACCGGAGTTGGGGAAGAGCCCCTTGTCCATGAATTGGACAAGGGCTCGGGGGGGGGGGGGAGAGGAAGGGAAGGCTTGGCCGCCCCTCTCCCCCGGAGCCCCCCCCATACCATGGACCATGCGGGCTGGTATAGCGCAGGGTGCGAAGCCCCACGTGGCTGGGGCTCCGCGGCCAGGGATCGCGCATTCTGGCTATCCCAGCCTGCATGGGGACAAGGGGTTACAGAGAGCTCGGTAGGGGGGACCCCACTTAATTTTTGGGGGGGAAATTTCCCACACGCTGAAATAACAAAAAATAAATTAAAAAAAATAATAATTTTTTCTTTAAAATATTGTTTCCTGCTATCTTTTTAACATATCCTGCACATTTGGTGTTGTTAGGATGTAAGGGGCCTTTGCTATTAACTGCTAAAGTCGGCGGTAATTGTTTCCCTAAGAAGTGTCATTTATGCATTTAAATGTAACTTTTTTCCTTTAAAAACTTTAAAATCGATTTTCTCAAAAAGTATAAGGTCTTTTTGAAAAAATGTCCTTTTGTTCCCACTGTTCCGCTTAACATTCCCAGCTTTTAAGGGGGCTTTGCTATTAACCGCTAAAGTCGGCGGGCGTTGAATTTTCCCACGGTCAGAAGGAGAATTTTAAAATCCATTTTCTCTAACTATTTTTTTTGAAAAATGTTTTCCCTCTTATACCCACTGTCCCTATTTACATGCCCTGCAAATTTGGTGTTTATAGCATGTAATGGGGCTTAGCTATTAACCGTTAAAGTCGGCGCCATCTATAGGAAAAATGTGAACACAAACTTTTTTGAAAAAAAATTGCGTTTTGCGGCGAATGCGAACCACTGAGATTTGCGTGAGCAAGTTCGCTGGCGAACTGTTCGGTCCATCTCTAACGGGCAGAGCCTTTGAGCTGCTGCGAGAAACGTCGGTTTGAGTTGCATGATCAGCGGGGAGCGACGGAAATGGCGAATGTTAGCTGCGGACAGTGATTGAAATCTACGCCCTGCCAGCCAGGAGCCCACCAATACAGGGCTTAGATTTCAATCACCACGGTCCTAAAGCAGTTAAAAAAAAATCTGCTCTAGTGAAAGCAAAATTACATTGTATCTCTATGAAAAGGCTGCAACAAAATGATTGCATTAAAGTGTAACTGTCAGGCATAAAATCAATTCAAGGATGCAAACCAGGCAATCCAAAAGTTAAAATCACTATTACTTTTCTTGTTGATAAATGATCATTCCCCAGTTTACCTGACTCTTATTTGGTACACACAAAATTTTGTACGCGGCACAAAGAAAGCTGCAGGGCATGCTGGGTTGGCCTTTTTTGCTTCTACTTTCTCCTCAGACAACTAATGCAGCCTTATTGTCTGAAGCCTCTTTCCCTCCTGTTTTCCCTTCCCACACCTCTGTTACTCTCTGATTGGCCAATATTTCTCATGCTGAGACAATGCACTTTCAATAGTGGAGGGCGGGCAATGCATACACAATCAGGCACAGCCACAGTTAAAATGGGAAATGCCAAGAAGGATTTTCTTTTTTTAACTGTGCAAGAATTACTAAAATCAAATCGTGGACTGTGCAATACATATGCTATGTAAGCAGAGCAAGTATTTAGCTACTTATATATGTGTTTTTTTTCTGCGATAGCATGGCTGACAGGTTCTCTTTAAAAATGCAAAATGAAATCTGACATTTTTAATAAGCTTTTATAGATATGAGAAATCAGATCGAAGTTGAATTTGCAATATGGAAAACTGTTTGTTTTGCCCCCGTTAGCCTCCCAGCGCCACCCCAATGGCAGGTGTGACGGGGTGCTACACCCCTGAAGTCATACTACAGTAATGTCTAGGAAATTTTCACATGAACATATCATGAAATATCATGAAAACATTGTTTTCATCAATGGTAAATTCATAGAGAAAGTTGTTCTCTATCCAAAGTAGAACTCAACAGGGAACTCTTTAACATCTCAGTGGACGTTTACAATGCAGCGCATAATGAGGGCTGCAAATCAAAACCTCCATTCCAGCTTGCAGCTCAGGCATAAAATTAAAACAAATTTCCCAGCAAGCACTCTAATTATTGATAGACTTTGTGTCTTTATTAATCAAATGTTTCAAAACCACTGAGGGTGCCCTTTTAAAGGTAAAGTAAGTATCCAAACACAGGCATAGGCAAAAAATAACAATCTGCGTAAATAATCTCCAAGTGGCTCACTGCACACATAAAGGTAATTACCTAATAATAATAATAATCAGTATGAATGACCCCCAAGTTGGCCCACTACACAGATAAAGAGAATTACCCAATAATAATAATCAACCTAAAGGGACCCCAAGTTGGCCAACTACGTAGATAAAAGCAATTAGCATTATGTGTGTAGTGGGCCAATTTGGTGCTCATTTATGCTGATTATTTGTATTCCCTTAAAGGAGTTATCAGGCAATCCTAAAGAAAATAAGTGCTACATACCCGGGGCTTAGTCCAGCCCCAAGCTCCCAGCATGTCCCTCACCGCAGCTCTGCAGTCAGCCGTTCACGCTGTTTTCTACATGGAGATTGTTTTTCATCTTCTCTTTAAAATAACTATTTAGCCCTTTGCAATTGAAAAAGTACCGAAAAGTAGTTGGAATAAGTACTGCCGAAATTATTATTTTAAGTGTTTTCTTGCTTGCCTAGGAAGGTGATATTTTCACACCTTGGCCAATATGCAATAATTTTTTTCTCCTGAGTTTTCTCCCAAGTGATATTTTCAAACTTCAATAACCAACAAGCTAGACAATACTGAAAACAGTTTTGATAGTACTTTTCCGCCAACATGTTGAAACTTTTTCAATTTACAAAGTGCTGAGAAGTTATTCTAAAAAGATGATGAAACATTATCTCCTAAGAGAAAACTTAGGAGGAAAAGTGAATTTGCATACGGACTCATGTCAATAAATTGCCTTTTAAACCACCAATAAGTGAGAAACTACTCAACATAATTTTGATAGTTGTAACCTACATGTTTGGTACTTTTTCAATTGAAAAGTGATAAAAACTTATTTAAAAATGATCTCCTAGGGAAAAACTGAGGAGAAAAAGTGAATTGCCTATGGGCCTTTGTTTCTTAGCTACAGTATGTGAATTTTTAGAAGTGTGCAAATGCCTCATGCCATATACCTTCATGAAAGTGCAAGTGAAAGTTCTGGAAGGCAGATATGAAACATTAATATTTCAAATTCATGAGAAAAATATCTAATATCTAGTCTGAAACGTGAAATCCAAGATTCTAAACATAAGAAAAAAGCTAAAATATAAAACAAAATATCAAGAAAAGCCCTCATCCTCCTCTGTAATTGCCTGGCAATTTTTGAAATAGGGGTCCAAGAGAATAGCAGGCAATTAAGCCTTAAAATGGTTTTTAAGACCCTTATCATTCTTTGTTAGGGTTGTAAACATCATTGTACTGCATTTATCATGGAAATGCCTGTGTTAGCAACATGCTTGATGGAAATTCAGTTATCCTTTTGAATAGTTAATTTCATTTAAATGCAAATTTTGGTGCAGTCCAATAGAATACATTACTTCATGTGTGTGGAATTTATCGGAGAAGATGTTTGTGAAAGGCAAATCAAAGTCAGTCCTTCGATGCACTGACAAAACTGGTTACACGGGCTATTGTGCTGCAATGCACTGCAACTGTACACATTGTAGATGTGATTATTTCATCTGCAGAGCTTTGCAAATAATGCTGTGATTGCGAACACAACACTTAACAATTACAATAGCAACTAGAAGGGGATTAAACAGCCAACCTCCAAATGTGCTTCCTTGCTTTGTAGCTAGAGTGCCAGGTCTCCGCCTTGTGTTCGCTGCTGTTCAGCACCCCAGCAGGAGATCTCTGTGAAAGGATAAACTCAGTTTTTCAGGGCATTACTGTTGTCATAGCTTGAGTGAGCTTTCCTTACGTGTGTGAAGTCCCCTTCCATTTAGAATGGAATTGCTCCAATCATCCCGCACAGCCCTTAGCAAAGAATTACAGACTGATGGAGAAAAATCCAATCAGTGACAGCAAGGTGCACAGTGGGCTGTGTGAACAATAGAATTGTTTGGCAGTTGTTCTGGGACACAGAAAGAGAGAGAGAAGCAAGGAATTTATGTCACAGTGTCGAGATGTTATCCTCAGAACGCCGTGACATGGGCCATGGGACGCACTGGGGATGTTATTGCCAGTGTTTCCCTAGATGATTTGGTGAGCTGATTAAGTCTGGCAGTATTTGGTGATGTAATCTGAAATGTCCAAAGATTTTGAGGAGTGAGAGACAGTCAAGAAATACTGATGAAGAAAGATTCCTAATTCTTAAGGAAGGTTTTCAGTTAAATATAGGATTTGCTGTTTCAAGATTTCATAAAAAGACACTCAGTGTAATTTGCCTTCTTAAAACAGAAGGTATTTGTGTTAGCTTTAAGTTACTCAAACTGTGGTTACCCACAATGCATTGCTACTTAATATGCAAAATATCCACTCTGTGGCTCTTATTCCATTCTCCTTTTTTTCTTAAGTTTTCTTCTAGGTGATATTTTCATACCTTATCAATAAAATGACTTTTAAGCCACCAACAAGCAAGAAAATACTCAAAATAGTTTTTACAACATGTTTTAACATACTTTTTTTCATTGCAGAATGCTGAAAAGTTATTTTAAACAGAAGATGAAAAATTATCTCCCTGGAGAAATGTCAGAAAAAAGTAAATTGAATAAGGGCCTGTGTGTGAGGATCTATGACGAGAGTGAGTGTATTTCTCTGGCCGTCTGATGGGTGTAGAGGCTGCGATGGGCCTGATTTCGGCAATGCTATAGTTAGGCTGTAAATAAGCCTAAGCCTTAAATATGGCTATAGTGGCACAGGTGAAAATACTATAAAATCGCCGTAATTCAGGTGCCGGCAATAGCTGGCCAAGGGTAAAATTAGGTAACCAGTAGGGGAATTTATGAGTTATATTCCACGAGATTACCTAGCACAGGGAGGGCCACTTTTCACCGTCTCCCTGCGACCAAATTACCATGTGGCCAGAACATATGTCCTGCGTCCAAAAAGAGGAGACGCAGGAGCATTTTTAAAGATAATTATCCATGTCAACACATTATAGCTTGCTTGAGATTATATTGTTTTCTTTTGAGCTCTGAGTGACACAAACAGCATCCTGAGGTGACCAGTGAGACAAAAATTGGGAAAGGTAAGGCCCCTTGCTCCACACACAGGGCCTCAAAGGCCCGGGCCATGGGTGGCTGCAGGCCAAGGGGTACCTGGACATGGAAGAGGGGTTACTGCATGTGGAAGAAGAAGCTGAAAATGGGTAGCAACACATGAAAAAGGAAACTGATGCTCAACTGAGCTGATCATGATAGAAAGGGGCTGCTGTACATGGTTGATATACATGGAAGAGGGGCCTGCACATGAAATTAGAGGGGTGCTGCGACACACGAAAGGGGAGTCACAACCTACTTAGCCTAGGGGCACAAAGTATAAATCTAGCCTTGCCCACACAACCAGGAAGTGTCCTAATTTTTTTTTTTAAATAGAAAGTATCATGTGGCTCAAAGACAGTATCTCTCACAGCTAGAACCTTATTGTGACTATTAAAACCTACAAGATTATATTATGCATATCCGATGAACTCTGTTACGTGGTTTCTCTGGCTGTGATACTTTTGAAATCTCTCATTGTTTAAAAACCACTTCTTTCTTCTTCTTTTTCTGCTGACATACGGCTGGTGGCTTGAATGAATATTTAAAAAACAGTGAGGGCAATGAGAAAGGATAGTCTTTTAACCCTTCTTGAGTAATTTGGATGTGGACAATAATCACCAGGTTGTGGTATCATAAAAGGTGCTGGGAAAATGGCAATAGTGGGAAACACAAAGTGTATTCCTGCAGTGGCTGTGCTGGAATGTCTCACTGTACACACTAAAGTCGCTCAATCACCAATGACTAATGGCTAAAAAAGAAAAAACTATAAATATTTCTCTTTTTGTGTCATTTTGCTGTCAAGCTAAGGTGAAACCTAGACAGGTGATAACAGGTGATGTCCCTTTGAGTTTGTCACTTGCAAACAATGAGCTGTCAAATAGCAATGTTTTATATGATTTTGACACCTTTCTTTTTTTGAGAATTCTCAGTGTACGCTACTATGAGGGAACCGAACATTCTACAACAAGTCTTTATTTTTAATTTTTGATTTTGCAAAATGAAACAATAAATTTGGGGAACATCCAAATGCATGAAGACATTTTTGGCTCATAAAATTTAATTTATTGTCAGGGGTGATGAGGAAATCTGGTCCTGTATTGTATTGCTAATGTTTTCATCAAAATGCATGAGACTGCCATCGAATACATTACATTTAGCCAAGCTTTTAGCCGCCTTCCCCACTATGGCCCATATGCAATTCACTTTTTCTCCTGAGTTATTTCCTAGGAGATATTTTTCATCTTTTCTTTAAAATGACTTTTCAACATTTTACAACTTAAAAAGTACCAAAAAGTTGGTGAAAAGGTACTATCAAAATTATTTTCTGTATTTTCTTGTTTGCTGGTGGTTTAAAGGGCATTTTATGACAAGGTATGAAAATATCACCTACGAGAAAACTCAGGAGAAAAAGTGAATTGTATGTGGGCCCATGTTTCAGTATGATCCAGGCAGAAAGGATCTATTTCAAGTCAACAAACAATTAGCCACTCTACAAGACAACCTCCCTGAAGCCTGTCTCAGCCCAGACAGGTGTGTAGATTAAAGCACACCTGGACTAAGAGGTATATGAAAGCTACAAGTAGAGAAAACCTTTCAGACTTGTATTGTAGTGTCTCGAAAGCCACCAGACAATAGGGAGTCCACCACTCCACAACAAATCCAAGAAGAACAAAGTACAGGGAACAACCAATAGTGAAGGGATATGGAGGCGGTCTTGTTTATCTCCTTTTTACAAATTGCCTGGCTGTCCTGCTGATCCTCTACCTCTAATACTCTAAACCAGGCTTTTTCAACCAGGGTTTCATGGAACGGGTTTCGTGGAACCCCAGGGTTCCTTGAGTACTCTGCAGGGGTTCCTTGGCATTTTTCCCCAACGTGAGGGTTAGGGGAAGTGTATAGCACACTATAATAGGGGGTACTGTAAAAAGCAACATTAAATTCAGAATAATAATGAGCACATTGATAAAAAAATTACACAACTTGCCTGAGTTTGAATACTGTTCATTCCTACTGGTGGGCATAATGACTGCGTCTGCAGCAGATATCACTGTGGGAAATCAAGAGCAATTATTGGCGAAAGGAACACTTAGCACCACCATAGCATGAATTATAATACTAGCTATGCCATCTGAAATGATGAGTGAGATAATAGGTAAGGTTAACTGGGTCTTAATGGCAAGAAACATAAGATGGGACATTGGCCTACATGAAATATCAGTAAATGAGAATCTTACTTGCAGAATGAAGCTCTGGCATGACTGCTGCTATTTTGCTCTCAGGGGATTTTGGGCAAGAGACTACACAGGGCATGTGGTGTGGCATCTCTGGTTCATGTAGGAAATATTTTTCACATCACTAGCTGCCTGCATATCTACAGATGCTAAAATGTTCCTTGGCTTGGAATGGCAGTGACTTTTCTTTATTGCTTTTTAGTTTCTAAGTGTAATTTGGATCTGAAATTGTGTCATTTGGGAACAGGCGAGTGTAGAAATAATCAGCTTTACAAGTAACCAGTGGAAAAGAGAGGATATTGCTGACAACAGTTATAAATATACTGTCTTTCATAAAGGGGGTACATGCTGTAATGATGTTGAAAAACGTTAACTGAGACAAGGGCCTTGATTCACTAAAGCATGATAACTCAGTTATCACGTGTAATGGCAAACAAGCGCATAAAGCATTATGCGCGCAAACAGTTTCCATCGTTCGCGTGTTAAGTTTTATCACGCGAACAGCTTTACGCTTCATGTGCTGTAAGTGCAGAATGCCATTGAAAGCTATGGCACTTCACCCAATCAAAAGATACAGTTTGGCAACGAAATCAGCAATGGTGCTTACATTAGCATGTGAGCTAATGTAATACAGCGTGCACAAAAGGTTTAATGCGTGTCCCGTAATGTACTGTATACAGTAATAATTAATTATTTACCTACCGTTCGCGTGATCTGTAGTGACTTGGCGTGATAATGATACTTAGCACGTGATAACGATACTTTGCATGATATCACGTGCAAAGCGGCTTATCACTGTCGTGCTAAATGTTAGCACGCTTTAGTGAATCAATCTCCACTGTCAGACGGGATACTTGTGGATCCAGTTGGTTCTGGCAACATGCCACCTGCATCACATCGTTTGTTCCATAACAATTCCAAAGATCTGGAATTCCTGCAACAGAATACTTGTGATGCAGTACAATTTCCTTGTTGATATCGCTTCCAAAGTGCAAACTTCTAAAACATCCTCAAGACTCAAAAACAGATCTGGCACCTTGTGCCTTTTCTGTGATTGCTACAAGAGACTGAGCTTCAATATTCAATGCCCATTGTGAAAACACATTAGCTGATGAGTTTAAAGGGAAGACAAAGTTATTATGACTATTATTTAGGGATGCTCATTCAGATTCCGTGGAATTGAAATTACCGCATTTCCGATTGGAAATCAGCATTTCTGTTCAGAAATGGGATTTCCGCAGAAATACCTCATTATCGCAACTCAGTAATTTTAGTCCAATTAAAGAACTTGGAAGCATTGAACTAATCGGAGAATGCAGAATTTTTCTGCGAAAATCTGATTACCGCAGTAATTTTAGACCAATCACAAGACTCGGATACTTGCGAGTATTCACGAGTTTTGGAATTTACCTAAAATTTCTATAATCTTAAATTATTTTACCTTCCATTTTTGAGTTATCCAATTTTTAACTCTAGAACTGTTGGGAAGGTGTTGCGGCCTATCAAATTCATAACACCTGAATACTCTGGAACACGACACTTCAGCACCATTTCAGTGGACAGGGTCATTACTTGTGCTTCACAGCACATTTCACGTGACTCCAAAGCTTCCTCCTTTCAAAGCTGGTTTGAGTTACGAGAAACAGTCCATGATGCACAAGTAAGTGAACTGACCCTTTCTGCTTGTTAGGTACTGAAATAGTGCTTAAGTGTGGTGTTCCCGAAGTATTCGGGTGTTCCAAATTCAATATGCTGAATTCAAACACCGACACTAGTGGGACCTTTCAAACTATCTAATACACCAAAAAACAAAAGATTAAACAAAATGAAAATGAATAAGAATGATTTATTAAAACTTTAATACTATTTATGAAAAACAACCAAGTACCTATCCCAACAGCCCATACATAAGAAATCTGTACAGAAACGTATAAAACACATTACTGTATGGATTGTATTTCAACCACTTCAGTACCAGTGGTCTCTGGCCCCTTAAGGACCAGAGTTCACTGGCACCAAAAAAGGCCACATACAGATGAATCACTGCATTGAATCACTGTTACCGCTGTACATGCCGCACACCCGTTGCTCTGATGGCAGAGCTCTGTGAGCTGGTCAGGAGCTGATTTCATTGGCTCCTGACCTTGAGATCAATGTAAGCCAATGGGATTTGCATTGATGACATGGTCAGGAGCCAATGAAATCGGGTCCTGACCGACTCACGGAGCTCGTCATACCGACAGCAGGGTGAGTGAGCTGCAGCGGGCAAAGAGCAATGTGATCGGCGAAAGCGCCGAGAACATGTAGTGGGGGTGAGGTGAAATCTACGCCCTGGCAGGAATAACAGCCTCCAAACAGGGCATAGATTTCAATCACCGCTGCCGGGAAGCAGTTAATGTATTCATGAATGCCCCTTTGAAATAAGTCACTTGGTGTAGAAATAAGAGAAAAAGAAATGGACATGCGGTTTCAGAAATGAGAAAGTGTAAAAAAAGAAATAAATTCAATAAAATGAAATCACATGTATAGACAAGAAGAACTTGGGAATTTTTATATATATATATATATATATATATATATATATATATATATATATATATATATATATATATATATATATATATATATAAAACATAGCAAAAATAAATTCATACTTAAAATGCAGCTGTCTCCTGGAAGAATGACTGTGCTTAAATACCACTTCCCTTCCTCCGCTATGCACATTTTTATAAAAAAAATTTAGACTATATTCCCTTTTTTTTTGCTAAAATAACATTTCTGCTGTTGAAAATTGTGTATCATGGAACGAATTCGGAATTTCTAAATCTTTTCTACACCTACTTCTGCATTAACAATAAGTAGATTTTCTCTCATTCTGCCTTTAACGATAACTCTACTGTACTTGAAGCAGTAATTAAAATAATCAGTTTCTCAAATTCTTTTTTCACTCATTGAAACCGGTGACTATAGAGAAAATTTGCAGTTGTAAAGCTCATAACCTTTGAATGTAAAAAAGACTTTTGAAAAAGGCGTACATTACTGCTGTTATTCCCATTCCAACAACACCACATAGTCAGTCTTAAGAAAAAATGTGACTGGCTAGCCTGCTTACATAATGCATACATTTCCACTGAAATCCTGGTACAGGCCGGCGGCGTGTATAGGGCTAATGGAAGAGACGACACAGACGGGATAGGTAATGTATAAATGCACACATGCATGCATGCACATTTATACACTGCGAGAACAGCGCCAGGGGTTTTGTCGCATTTGTTGCTCGCCCTGATATTGCTTGCTATTATCGCTGTGCACCTGATCGACCTCAATTGCCTGATATCTTGCAGAATGTTTGATCGACATGCTTGGCGTGAAATTGGTTGCATCGTCGATCAGGCATGCACTTGGCGGTGCCAAATTTTCATCCAATTCGATAATAATTATCCAGTTGGATGGTCGATTGGCCACCAAGTTGCTAGATTTATGGGTACCTTTACAATCTTAAGGAACTGTGTATGTGCAGAATACTCCTGGCTATGGTAGCACATTCAGGTGATGAGTGCAGCTTAGACCACACATGCACTGTAGTCCGTTACTGGACCATGTTGCAAACTTTTTGGGGCTGACAGTGGCACAACAAGGGAACCAGGAGGACCTTAAGGGAGCAGATGGACTACAGGGAGCTTGTAGAAGACCCAAGTAATTAATCCTTTTCTTCATTTGTCTCAGGTACACATTAATAAGTTCCTTCAGCTTGTGCAGCAGTTTCTTCACTTTAACCTCCCTGGCGGTAAGCCCGTGCTGAGCACGGGCTATGCCGCCGGGAGGCACTGCTCAGGCCCCGCTGGGCCGATTTGCATAATTTTTTTTTGCTACACGCTGCGTGTAGCATCCGATCGCCACCGCTACCCGCCAATCCGCCACTATCCGTCGCGCCGCAGCCGCCCCCCCCCCCCAGACCCCGTATGCTGCCTGGGCAATCAGTGCCAGGCAGCGCCGTCGGGTGGATCGGAGTCCCCTTTGACGTCACGACGTCAATGACGTCGGTGATGTCATCCCGCTCGTCGCCATGGCGATGGGGGAAGCCCTCCAGAAGATCCCGTTCTTTGAACGGGATCTGCTGATCTCCGATCGCTGGCGGCGATCGGAGGGGCTGGGGGGATGCCGCTGAGCAGCGGCTATCATGTAGCAAGACTTTGTCTCGCTACATGAAAAAAAAAAAAAATTAAAAAACACTACTTTGCTGCCCCCTGGCGGATTTTTTTTAAACCGCCAGGAGGGTTAAAAATATGACAATACCTTTGGAATTTTTGTACTCTGTCAGATGAGAAACCCCACATTAACCCTTTGATGCTCTAAGATTGCCTATGCAATGCATGCTTAAAGGGGAACTGAAGATAGAGGTATATGGAGGCTGCCATGTTTATTTCCTTTTAAGCAATATCAGTTGCCTGGCAGCCCTGCTGATCCTCTGCCTCTAATACTATTAGCCATAGACCCTGAACAAGCATGCAGCAGATCAGGTGTTTCAGACTTTAAAATCAGATCTGACAAGACTAGCTGCATGCTTGTTTCTGGTGTTATTCAGATACTACTGCAGAGAAATAGACCAACAGGGCTGCCAGGGAACTGGTATTGTTTAAAAGGAAATAAATATGGCAGCCTTCATATACCTCTTACTTCAAGCGGAGGTACAGAGGCGCCAAAAGGATAAAACACGATAAAATGTTTAAAATATTCAGGTGACAGCGGTGGACCGACCACTCAGAAACAGACTTGATACTGTCCTTTTGGCGCCTCTGTACCTCCGCTTGTCAAGAATTCCACCCTCGGTGGAAGGGTGATAAACCCCTTTTCTTCTTCTTCAGAGAGCGACATCTTAATCCTGAGTGGGGACAGGTCTAATCTCCTCACCTGCCTATACAGTGGTTGCCTTGGTGGCAACCCATGTTTGTGAGTATAATACTTACTTTTCAATTCTTCACCTTGATCCAATACATACTACACTATACTGGGCTCTCGGTATCTCTGCTTTCTCTTACTTCAGTTCCCTTTTAATCTCCATCCTTCTCTATATGCTCCCTCTTCTGTCCTCCTTACCTTTTATTCCCTTTCCTTTGACAACTGGCAAGCATTAATGATTTATTATACTGAATAAGGTTCCATTCTAATATAAGTAACATTTTTATTGTATGTTTTGTATAATTGATTACCTTATTACCCTTTTATGATGATTCATGACCTCCGCAATGCTATCATGCATTGTTAAACCTATCAGCAGACATAGTAAAATGTACCTAGCAATACGAGAGCTCAAAAGATACAATCCAGGAATAGGAATGTTTTAGGAAATGTGATTGTGCTGATTAAACATGTTATCTTGACATATTTCATTCCTATTTTTTCACATGGACATACACTGGCAAGAAAACATAAGTCTTCTAATCAATTACAGACTCCCCAGGTTACTAAAACCCCATATGGGGCACTCCCAGTGCTTATCTATAGTGTCAACATTCTTTATCAGAGAAAGATCAGGGCTGGCAGATGCAGAATTGCTAGAGAACAACTATATCATAGGACTGTTTCAGTAGACCAGTTAATTCAACACTATGCATAATACAGTACATATAGCATGACTTCCTTACAACACTAACCAAGGAAACCGGATTGCTTGAATGTGAGAATCATATCCTAAAAATGTATTTTACTGGGGAACTGCAAACTTTGCAAACAGCTCAGACTGATTGCTGTTTTCGCATACACAAAACATAGGCAGTAAGACTCACATTTCCCTGCTATTCACCCACTATCCCTTATGCCCCAAATGTACGTATTATGCCCCTGTTTGGTTGTCCTAGCATGGCTTGCTTCAGTAGTACCCAGGTACGCACACTGATGAATGAATGAAGGATTCATTTAAAACGGACCTGAACTCAGAACTTCCTCTGTGCTCTAAAAGATATGCAACGGCATAATAACCTTTAAAGAAAAAACATTTCTTTGTTACAGCTGATACGAATCCTGAAATACATCTGCAGTGTCTACTTCCTGCTTTCATGGAAGCAGATAAAGGGTTAACATCTGGTGTTTACACGTAGCAGCTCTCCTGTGGCAGAGGAGATTCCTGAGCTGACACAGTTGGAAGATCAAAGTGGTGATTATTCACAAATGAGAGGGAATTAGACATGCTAAACTCTCTAAATACATACAGGATGCATTTCTCTCTCTTTTCCATCTGTCCTGTGCAAGAGTTCAGGTTAACTATAAGAGTCTTTTGTGTCTGTTATACTGTATTAGAATTGTGTTTAATAGATGACAACTCAGTGGAAAACGTTGCTTCTGTACAGGAAACCCACAAAGAATCCATAAAATCTAAAGTTGCAAAAGCAATCAAAATTGACTGCTCTTATTACTGAGCTCACACATTTTGAAGATGAATGCCATTGTATTTGACTTCTTTATTTGTGTCCCTTCCGTTGTGGATTGTGCTATAGAAAAACTAATCATTACAATGACTGGACGTGAGAATAATTTGTCCTCTATTCTACATAAGTGTAGTGTAGTGCATATGCAGTGTGAACCTTCTGCGTGTACTTTATAATCTGGAAATAAGATGGTCGGTGAGATGCAAATAATTCAGAATTGATGCAGAATTATGCAACATGCAAAACAAAATGAACCAACTGAATGATGCTAAGGTTGGATTTGATTGGTCAATTTGCATAAAATGACTTCATAATTCTGCATCAACTCTGAATTATTTGCATTTCATTTACCAGCCCCTCTCTCATCTATAGGAGTGCGGAGTAGAGTCATAATCCTTTTGCAGATATACCGCATTTCACTGTTCAAGTTTAGAACTGAGTTCTTTCTACAAAATGTGCACTACCAAGAGAGCTCCATCTCTGTCTATGTTAAAGTGGATTTACTAATTTAATAAAGTTACAATGGAAATTAAGAAACTGAACAGTTTTGAAAAGTTTATTATTTTAGAAAATCCCTAAAGATGCCCATTAACGATCCAATTTCCCGAACGATTTACAGGCCCATGTAATCTTTGTGATCTATTGGAAACATAGTTTAGGAGTGGAAAATAATAAGCAATCCAATAAGACCAAAGAATCATTCTGAAATTAGGATTGACGGAACGATGAGTAGAATGATCTATGTCATCAATCAACACCATTAACAGACATATGATTTGGGAGATTGTACCATTAATGGGGACCTTTGGAGTTGACAGATTTGCAGATGAGCATTGAAAATCTCAGCTTTACGTTGTCACTTTCAAGGTGCGGACAGACATCCAATTTTGATTAGCCAATTTTACCACTACCGTGTAGTATGATGGGCAACTGATTTTTAGTACCATGAACAGATTGTGTAGGTAAGCTTTCATTCTACATGGAAAGGCTCATACACATATATGAGGAACATCTCCTGGCAGGGATGGAATCGATCCTTCAGGTGACAGTTTGGTTAGGGGCCCGATGCTGTACAGACACATCACTAGCCTGCAGGCTAGCAATACATCCTTTTACGATGAAAGGTGGAAGAGGATGTGATCAGGGGTTGCTTGGATGTTGGGGTTGTCAAGGGTATGGCACGCCATAGGGATGAGTGGGTAGAACAATACTACTTGCGGTTCCTTGGATGTGTGTACATACAAAAACGGCACAGGGAAATTTGGGCGCCGAAAAACGGCTCACCCTGCTCCTGCATAAGTCCCAGTGGCGTTAATTGCTATTCCCCCTCCTGGCCGCCATGGGCTTAGGAAAAAGATGTAATTCAGGTGCCAGCTACTGCTGGGGGCGTAATTAAGCTGTTTTAAAGTAATTTGGGCACCGTCTTTTGACAGATTCACATTGCGGTCTATGATTTTGTATTGCAGAAAATGATCAACCCTGGAAAACTTCAAGAAGTGGAGGTAATTAAAAAACACTTCTTTAAGTCTTCCAGTGCTGGTCTGCAATACAAAGTTTGAAGGGATCTGTCAATGTCAGACTGACCGGAACACCGCATGGATTGAAAACTTAAGGTGTGTCCTCACATTCTGGTTGCATTACAGCCTATGATGGCGCCCAAATCTCCAGCGCCGTTTTTCGCTGTTATGCTCGGATGTTAAGGGTCACTAAAGATCTGGCGTGCTTGATTTTTAGGTGATATCGTGTGGCCACTGTACACACATTAGATGAAAGTTAGGTTATCAGCTGATGTGGTCTTTCTCTGCCTTTGTGCCCAAGTTAAATCTAGCATTTGTACAGAGCTTAAGTGGTAAAATTGGATGTGCGTATTCACATTAGATTGATGCAATCTACAAATTTGGACTGGTCTTCTTATTACAAAGGTGTGTCTGTGGGTTTCTGTAACATTTGTTTTAATTATACTTATAAATATAAACAGTAGAAGAGCTAGTGGCTTGTGTGAAATGTATATGTGATTACGGTAATATGTAACTATATATTTCTATTGCTCTTCCTAAATGTCTTAAATGTTCTTTTGTCCTGTAACAGAGCTACGGAATTCTAAGATTTAAATGAAAGCCTATTTCACAAGTGCTAATGATTTTACTTCTAGTCTTGTTGCTGATTCTTGTTTAAATATTAGCACATTGCATAAAGTAATAGCACATCAGTTAAGTATATTGATTCAATTGATCTTCAATGCAACGTATGTCAACGTTTTGGACTAACTGTAAGCTACGGCTTGTCACACTAAAGACTCTTTTGGGAGCAAAAACCATATAAACTATAGCAGTAGTGCATAAAAAGGCTTACAGTGTGATTATTGATAATGTTATTCGTTATGAATCTAATTACATTGAAGCATGAGAACCATTCTTTGCAATGTACTTGCTTGCTTTTTGAATATTTGAAAAGGCTAACTTTTATTTTAAGAAGTCAATACTTTTATTAGCAGCTACCTGAATTTACATTGCTGGCCAGTGGTTTACATTTTCTCTGAACTTCGATGTAATATTAAATAGAAAGAACAAATACATAGAAACGGAAGTTTGATTGCAATTGTGGAAGAAACAATAGACAATTTAAAGTGGACCCAAATAAAAAATACAAGATTTCAGAAATAAACTCTATTTTCTAAATTATAATAATAAATAGCAGCCTTTTTCAGCTGCATAATGACAAATATAAAACATTTTACATTTATTGGAGGAACCCCTCCCTTCCTTTCATATTGCCGGAACAGAAACCGGCACACTGGTGGAGTAGGAGGTGTCCGGCAAAGGAGGAATTGCTAATGGCTGCCACCTGTATAACCCTAGTAATGAAAAGAGAAGGGTGAAAAGCATGCACTGAAATGCTCATAGGCTTGAAGGAGTGTTTATTTATCTTTGTATGTGTCAGAGTGGTGCAACTAAATATTTTGAATTAAACATTTTTTTGGTTTGGGTCCGTTTTAAATGAGCCTTAGTTTCTCGACTACTCCTCCCATTGTCCAAACATTGAAACCTCCTGACTAGGGATGGTCAATGAGATGCAAATAATTTCTAGTTGATAAAGGATTATGAAAATTTTGTATGCAAATTTATGTAACTTGAAAATGGACCAATTACATTTTAACTCAGCAGGATTTGATTGATTCATTTTCAAGTTGTATAACTTTGCATACAGAATAGTCATAATGCCTCAGCAACTCAAATTTATTTGCATCTCATTGACCATCCCTCCCCCTGACATATATATTTTTTTATTTTAATATTCTACAGAACTAGTAAGTTCCAATTTACATACATGTACCAAACCTAAATTATTTAGGTTATTATTGTGGTTAGTGGTGTAACTTGAAATCATGGGTGCCCAGCAAAACTTTGATGGGCCTCTCCAGTGATCCCCTGCATCTTGGGGATCCATCTGCCAGTGGTCATATACCAAGTATGATATCTCCATCCTCCCACCACAACAACACTTGATCCTGGAGGATGGACCCCTGGATTGGGGGAAGGAAAGGTAACCGCGCTGCTCACCCTATAGTTATGCTTATAATTGGGATTATTCTCTCTTTTTTTTTTCTTTAGTGTTTTGTATGCCCTGTTTATCTTCAATTTTAATAATTATACAGCATATATTACAACATTTGCAGTGTACCTTATGTTTTAAAATATTCTCTATCCCCTATTGCACTTTTTATTTATTAAAGTGGTCTAACACCCAGCATTTCAACTTTGCTTTAAAAGATTGCTTACAGCTTATAAACTATTATGCCAGATTTTTTTTTTAGCAGAAATTCACTGAATGGATTAAACATGACATTTTAGTGCTGCATTTAGCTAGAAATCCTCCTCCGTGCTTGCTTGTTTATTTACGAATGTATCTATCTACAATGTAACAAACAAACACTGCTCTGAGAGAACAAAGAGGGCTTCCCCGGCAGGCTTTTCAAAGGTCTATTTGTATTCCAAATAAAGATACATTTTGTAACTAAAGATAAGAATGGATGCGGATTCCTAGTTAAATCCAACACTAAGGGCCCGTTCACACTGCACGCGTTTCCAGCCGCGTTATGGAAACGCGTGCAGGTGGCCAAAACGCACAACATCAGACATTGCATAGAGTGCAATGTCTGATGTTCACACTGCATGCGTTCCGGACCTGTGCGGTCCGGGAACGCATGCTGCACGCAGATTTTGCAAAAACGCGTGGCTGTCCCATTCACTTTTCAGTGATGGGATCAGCCACGCAACGCACACAAACGCGGATAGCCATGCGTTCGTATGCGTTGCGGTCCGCACGCGTTCTGCACGCATGGCTAGTGATGCTCAAATACCCCTTTTTAAAATTCGAGTTTGGTCGAATTCGAATAGTAAATTATTCGAGGTCAGTCGAATATTCGAGTCGAATAATTTTTACTATTCGATTCGACCTCGGACTTCGAGCTCACTATTTGAGTCGGTATTCGAGCTAACTATTCGAGCTGACTATTCGAATTGGCCTTAAATAGCTTCCCAACACTTGTTTTGAGGGTTAATGATGCAAGAAACATATTTTTTTCCAAGTGACAACAGCAAGTGATTATGTGGGGATGTTCCTTTAAAAAAAAAAAAAGGTGAAAAGAGAAGTTGTGTCCAGAATTTTGTTCAGTACTGTATATACTTCTTCTTCTTCTTCTTCTTTATCTTCTATATCTTCTTCTTCTTCTTCTATATCTTCTTCTTCTTCTTCATCTTCTTCTTCTTCTTCTTCATCTTCTTCATCTTCATCTTCTTCATCTTCATCTTCTTCATCTTCTTCATCTTCATCTTCTTCATCTTCTTCTTCATCTTCTTCATCTTCTTCATCTTCATCTTCTTCATCTTCTTCATCTTCATCTTCTTCATCTTCTTCTTCTTCTTCTTCTTCATCTTCTTCTTCATCTTCTTCATCTTCTTCTTCATCTTCTTCATCTTCATCTTCTTCATCTTCTTCTTCATCTTCTTCATCTTCTTCATCTTCATCTTCTTCATCTTCTTCTTCATCTTCTTCATCTTCATCTTCTTCATCTTCTTCTTCTTCTTCTTCTTCTTCTTCTTCTTCTTCATCTTCTTCTTCATCTTCTTCATCTTCTTCTTCATCTTCTTCATCTTCATCTTCTTCATCTTCTTCATCTTCATCTTCTTCATCTTCTTCTTCATCTTCTTCATCTTCTTCATATTCATCTTCTTCATCTTCTTCTTCATCTTCTTCATCTTCATCTTCTTCATCTTCTTCTTCTTCTTCTTCATCTTCTTCTTCATCTTCTTCATCTTCTTCTTCATCTTCTTCATCTTCATCTTCTTCATCTTCATCTTCATCTTCATCTTCTTCATCTTCTTCTTCATCTTCTTCTTCTTCTTCTTCTTCTTCTTCTTCTTCATCTTCTTCTTCATCTTCTTCATCTTCTTCTTCATCTTCTTCATCTTCATCTTCATCTTCTTCATCTTCTTCTTCATCTTCTTCATCTTCTTCATCTTCATCTTCTTCATCTTCTTCTTCATCTTCTTCATCTTCATCTTCTTCTTCTTCTTCTTCTTCTTCTTCTTCTTCTTCATCTTCTTCTTCATCTTCTTCATCTTCTTCTTCATCTTCTTCTTCATCTTCTTCATCTTCTTCTTCATCTTCTTCATCTTCTTCTTCATCTTCTTCATCTTCTTCTTCTTCTTCATCTTCTTCTATATCGTCTTCTTCGTCACTTATTTCTCTTTTCATTTTTTTTTTTTTAAAGAAATGCAGCTATTTTTGAGCGTAACAACAAATAGCTGGTGGCGCACGCATGTTGGAAGCGCCATTGTATGTGCTCCCTGGCAGTGGAAACACACAGACAGCAGGAGGTAAATTTAGCAGCAGGAGGAGGAGGATGAGTGTGTGGCAGCATGCAGTCAATGAGGCAGGCAGCGTGACATAATAGCCCTGGTACCTAGCGGTGATACCATGGCTGTAAATAAACACAACAGGAGGTCCCAGACAGCGGTCGTGCAGCCCACATTGTGTCCAATACACAACTGGGACAACACAGTTTTCAACCCGGGCACCTCCGAAAAATTAAACCTTTTTTTGTAATGGTTTTGTAGTTTTGGTTTTACAACCAATTACACAGATATATAGCTATTTTTTGACGTAATAGCTGGTGGCAGAGTGGCAGCAGAAGGTAAATCTGTGTACCCTGGCGGTGGGAAACACAGACAGACAGCAGCAGCAGCAGGAGGAGGAATGGAGGAGAGTAATTATGTGAGCAGCTATTGTTTGACGTAATAGCTGGTGGCAGTGTGGCAGCAGAAGGTAATTCTGTGTACCCTGGCAGTGGGAAACACAGACAGACAGCAGCAGCAGGAGGAATGGAGGAGTAGTGTGAGTGTGGCAGCAGGTAGGCAGCGTGACATAATAGCCCTGGTACCTAGCGGTGATACCAGGGCCGTAAATAAACACAACAGGAGGTCCCAGACAGCGGTCGTGCAGCCCACATTGTGTCCAATACACAACTGGGACAACACAGTTTTCAACCCGGGCACCTCAGAAAAATTAAACCTTTTTTTTTTTTTTAATGGTTTTTTGGTTTTTGGTTTTACAACCAATTTAGCTATTTTTGGACGTAATAGCTGGTGGCAGAGTGGCAGCAGAAGAAGGTAATTTTGTGTACCCTGGCAGTGGGAAACACAGACAGACAGCAGCAGCAGGAGGAGGAATGGAGGAGTAGGCGAGCAGCTATTGTTTGACGTAATAGCTGGTGGCAGAGTGGCAGCAGAAGGTAAATCATCTGTGTACCCTGGCAGTGGGAAACACAGACAGACAGCAGCAGCAGCAGCAGGAGGAGGTATGGAGGAGCAGTGTGAGTGTGGCAGCAGGTAGGCAGCGTGACATAATAGCCCTGGTACCTAGCGGTGATACCAGGGCCGTAAATAAACACAACAGGAGGTCCCAGACAGCGGTCGTGCAGCCCACATTGTGTCCAATACACAACTGGGACAACACAGTTTTCAACCCGGGCACCTCAGAAAAATTAAACCTTTTTTTTTTTTTAATGGTTTTTTGGTTTTTGGTTTTACAACCAATTTAGCTATTTTTGGACGTAATAGCTGGTGGCAGAGTGGCAGCAGAAGAAGGTAATTTTGTGTACCCTGGCAGTGGGAAACACAGACAGACAGCAGCAGCAGGAGGAGGAATGGAGGAGTAGGCGAGCAGCTATTGTTTGACGTAATAGCTGGTGGCAGAGTGGCAGCAGAAGGTAAATCATCTGTGTACCCTGGCAGTGGGAAACACAGACAGACAGCAGCAGCAGCAGCAGCAGGAGGAATGGAGGAGTAGTGTGAGTGTGGCAGCAGGTAGGCAGCGTGACATAATAGCCCTGGTACCTAGCGGTGATACCAGGGCCGTAAATAAACACAACAGGAGGTCCCAGACAGCGGTCGTGCAGCCCACATTGTGTCCAATACACAACTGGGACAACACAGTTTTCAACCCGGGCACCTCAGAAAAATTAAACCTTTTTTTGTAATGGTTTTGTAGTTTTGGTTTTACAACCAATTACACAGATATATAGCTATTTTTTGACGTAATAGCTGGTGGCAGAGTGGCAGCAGAAGGTAAATCATCTGTGTACCCTGGCAGTGGGAAACACAGACAGACAGCAGCAGCAGCAGCAGCAGGAGGAATGGAGGAGTAGTGTGAGTGTGGCAGCAGGTAGGCAGCGTGACATAATAGCCCTGGTACCTAGCGGTGATACCAGGGCCGTAAATAAACACAACAGGAGGTCCCAGACAGCGGTCGTGCAGCCCACATTGTGTCCAATACACAACTGGGACAACACAGTTTTCAACCCGGGCACCTCAGAAAAATTAAACCTTTTTTTTTTTTAATGGTTTGTTTGGTTTCGGTTTTGCAACCAATATAGCTATTGTTTGACGTAATAGCTGGTGGCAGAGTGGCAGCAGAAGAAGGTCATTCTGTGTACCCTGGCAGTGGGAAACACAGACAGACAGCAGAAGGGCAGTACACAGCAGCCCACTGTAGGTGTAAAATGTGTGGCTGCAGGCGACGTAATAGTCAAAGTGAACCAGGCTGGCTTAGTGAGCAGGAGCCAGGAGGTGGTAAAGGGTGGTAAGGCACATTAACGATGGTTCCGGCAGCCAGTTCATGTCCCCCTCTCGCCGACAACAGGGGCCAGGAACTCGCCTTCCACCCACGCCTGGTTCATCTTGAGAAACGTCAGTCTGTCCACAGACTTGTGAGACAGACGTGAGCGTTTCTCGGTGACCACGCCACCAGCTGCACTGAAGCAGCGCTCGGACAGCACGCTGGAAGGGGGGCAGGACAGCACTTCCAGGGCGTACTGCGCTAGCTCGCTCCAGATCTCCATGCGCTTGACCCAATACTCCATGGGATCAACAGGGGCATCGCTGTCAAGCCCGCTGTACGACCCCATGTAGTCAGCCACCATGCGGGTCAGGCGCTGGCTGTGACCGGAGGAGGATGCTGCTGCATGCATCTCCTCTCTAGTCACTGCTGCCGGAGCCTCTACAGTCCTGTAGAGCTCGTGGCTGAGAGACAGCAGGTCTGTGGGGCGCTTGCTGCTGCTGGATGCAGGCACCTGCTGCTGCCTCTGTGCTGGCTGCTGGACAGTGGGGGTGGAAGGCTGGGGGAAGGCTTCCTCCAAGCGCTCAACAAGGGCCTGCTGCAAGCTCCTTATTTGTTGCGCTGGGTCTCCTCCTGCAGGCGGCAGGAACTGGCTCAACTTCCCCTTGAGGCGTGGGTCCAACATCATGCTGATCCAGATGTCCTCCCTCTGCTTCATCTGGATCACCCTGGGGTCCCTGCGCAGGCACGCCAGCATGTGCGCTGCCATTGGGAAGAGGCGGGCCACGTCTGCTGGCACATCGACGTCAGTGCTGTCCTCATCCTCCTCCTCTGCCGCCTCATCCTCTCTCCACCCCCGCACCAACTCAGCTGCGCTGTGCTGATCCCCCTCATCAGCAGCCAGGTCAGGGACCTCCACCAAGTCCTCCTCCTCCTCCCCCTCAGAGGTGGACTGCGCAGCTGGTTGCCGCTCCTGCTGGTCCAAGGCTGCCGCTCCCTGTTCCAGCAAACCATCGAGGGCCCTGTTCAGCAGAGAAACCAGGGGCACCCACTCGCAGACCATAGCATGGTCCCTGCTCACCATGTTTGTGGCCTGCAGGAAGGGAGCCAGCACAAAGCACACCTGCTGCATGTGCCTCCAGTCATCATCGGGGACGATGGACGGGATGTTGCTGGTCTTGTCCCTTCTCCGAGCTGCGGAAACAGTGGCCAGGGCAAGGTACTGGTTGACAGCGTGCCTCTGTTCAACCATACGCTCCAACATCGCCAGGGTGGAGTTCCAGCGAGTCGGAACGTCAATGATCAGCCGATGGCGTGGCAGATCCAGCTCCTTTTGCACGTCTTCCAGGCTCGCACAGGCTGCAGCCGAGCGCCGGAAGTGACGCACAACATTCCTTGCCGTTTCCAGCAGTTCGCCCATCCCCTGGTAGGTGCGCAGGAACTTCTGCACCACCAGGTTCAGCACGTGGGCAAGACAGGGGATGTGGGTCAGGTTTCCCCTGTCTATGGCAGCAACCAGATTGGCCCCATTGTCGGACACCACCTCTCCGACTCTGAGGCCTCTGGGGGTCAGCCAAATCCTCTCCTGCTCCTGGAGTTTGGCCAACACGTGGGCTGCCGTCAGCTTGGTCTTGCCAAGGCTGACCAAGTGCAGCAGCGCTTGGCAGTGGCGGGTCTTCACGCTGCTGCTGAGGCGGGGGGTTTGGCCAGGTGTGGCGGAGGATGGCAGAGGATCGGAGGAACCCGCTGCAGTTCCCCTGACCCTGCGGGGTGGCACCACCCACTGTGTTGCTGCTGCTGCTGCTGCTGTGCCCGCTGCTGCTCTCCCATCCTCACCCCCTTCCACCAAGCTGACCCAGTGGACAGTGAAGGACAGGTAGCGGCCTGTCCCGAAGCGGCTGCTCCAGGAGTCCATGGTGACGTGGACCCTTTCACCAACCGCGTGCTCCAGCCCTCGCTCCACATTGGCCATCACAAAGCGGTGCAGTGCTGGAATGGCCTTGCGGGAGAAAAAGTGTCTGCTGGGGAGCTGCCAGTCTGGGGCTGCACAAGCAAGCAGCGCCCGCATGTCGCTCCCCTCCTGCACGAGCGTGTACGGCAGGAGTTGGGAGCACATGGCCCGTGCCAGCAAGCCGTTCAGCTGCCGCACGCGACGGCTGCTGGGAGGCAGAGCCCTAACCACCCCCTGGAAGGACTCGCTCAAAAGGCTCTGGCGTGGCCTTTTGCTGACACGGGAATCACCAGACACAGCGGAGGAGGCCACTGAGGACTGGCTGCCAGAACAGGCCTCAGTGTCGGCGGCAGGAGTTGCAGAGGGGGGAGGAGCAGTGCGTTTCCGCACTCCTGCTGGTGCTGCTGGAGGAGCAGGAGGGCGGGTGGCTGCTGTTGCTGCTGCTGAAGGCTGTGCAGTGATGGGTGTGGTGCCACTGCCAGCACCAGATGCCTTCAGCCTCTGGAACTCCTCATGCTGGTGGAAATGTTTAGCCGCAAGGTGGTTGATCAGCGAGCTGGTGCTGAACTTTAAGGGGTCTGCACCTCTGCTCAACTTCCGCTGACAGTGGTTGCAAGTGGCGTACTTGCTGTACACAGTGGGCATGGTGAAAAAGCGCCAGATTGGTGACAGAAACATCCCCCTACGGCATGGAAGCGCTGCTGCCTGTCTCCCTGTGGTGGTTGGGGGGGGGGCTTGGGTGCGGCTGGTGGTGGTACTGGCTGATGCTGCTGCTGCTGCTGCTGAGCCTGAGACACCAGCAGGCTGTGGGTCGCTGCCAATGCTTGCAATGATGCGCCTCCTTGCAAGGCCCACAAGCGCATCCTCCTCCTCCTCCGAGCTGCTGAGGACGACATCCCCTGGAGGTGGTGGCACCCAGTCTCTGTCTGTCACCGGGTCATCAACATCATCCTCCCCCTCCTCAAACATGTCCTGCTGGGATGATGACCCCCCAAACTCCTCTCCTGATGCATGGATGGGCTGCTTGACTGTCGCCACAGTCTTGCTGTCCAATCCCTCATCCCCCAAAGTGCCCATCAGCATCTCCTCCTCAAAATCGCCAACAACAGCAGACAATTGACTCATCATGCCTGGGGTCAAAAGAGTGCTGAATGAGAGGTCGGCGACTGACGGTGAACTGGCCTCCTCCCCAGACCCTGCTGGGCGGCTGCTGCGAACAGGGGTGGTGGTGGTGGTGGTGGTGAGGGTGGAGGCCTCGGATGCAGAGCTGATGGCGGGCTGCTCATCCTCCGTCATGAGTTGCACCACAGTGTCTGCATCCTTTTCCTCAATGGGACGTTTCCGACCCGGCTGGAGGAAAATCGGAGCAGGTGCTACACGCTGCTGCTGCTGTGTCTCTGCAGCGTGAGTTGCAGATGCTCCTGCTGGGCGGCGCCCAAGGCGTCCACGGCCAGTGGCTATGGGAGGAATGTTAGCCACTGACGCTGCTGCTGCTGCTGCGGAACTGTGCATGGTGGCGCGCCCGCGGCCGCGGCTTGCCACAATGCTGCTCCCTCTCCTCCTGATTCCCTTGCTGCCCTTCCCCTTGCCCAAACCGCGCTGGCTGCCACTTCCAGACATCTTAAATGTTTTGGGCGTATAGACAAAAGTTTTGTAAAAGGGCGGGTGAAAAGTGGGGTACTTTAATGGAGTGGGTTGGTTGGTGAGGTGACTGAGTGAGTGTCCCCTAGTACAGTAAGTAAGTAGTAACAGTCAGGAAGTACAACTAGCAGTTACAATAATCAGTAGTAATCACAAGTAAATTTAGTGTGTGTACACTCAGACAGTGAGTGCACGCACGCAGGAGCTAGTAGCCTATGAACACAGTGACTGAGTGTCCTAGACTCCTAGTACAGTAAGAGTAAGTAGTAACAGTAAGTAGAACTAACTAATTACAATAATCAATCAGCGATCAGAAGGAAATGGAGTGTGGGTGGTGTGTGTACACTCAGACAGTGAGTGACCGCACGCAGGAGCTAGTAGCCTATGAACACAGTGACTGAGTGTCCTAGACTCCTAGTACAGTAAGAGTAAGTAGTAACAGTAAGTAGAACTAACTAATTACAATAATCAATCAGCGATCAGAAGGAAATGGAGTGTGGGTGGTGTGTGTACACTCAGACAGTGAGTGCACGCACGCAGGAGCTAGTAGCCTATGAACACAGTGACTGAGTGTCCTAGACTCCTAGTACAGTAAGAGTAAGTAGTAACAGTAAGTACAACTAACTAATTACAATAATCAATCAGCGATCAGAAGGAAATGGAGTGTGGGTGGTGTGTGTACACTCAGACAGTGAGTGACCGCACGCAGGAGCTAGTAGCCTATGAACACAGTGACTGAGTGTCCTAGACTCCTAGTACAGTAAGAGTAAGTAGTAACAGTAAGTAGAACTAACTAATTACAATAATCAATCAGCGATCAGAAGGAAATGGAGTGTGGGTGGTGTGTGTACACTCAGACAGTGAGTGACCGCACGCAGGAGCTAGTAGCCTATGAACACAGTGACTGAGTGTCCTAGACTCCTAGTACAGTAAGAGTAAGTAGTAACAGTAAGTAGAACTAACTAATTACAATAATCAATCAGCGATCAGAAGGAAATGGAGTGTGGGTGGTGTGTGTACACTCAGACAGTGAGTGACCGCACGCAGGAGCTAGTAGCCTATGAACACAGTGACTGAGTGTCCTAGACTCCTAGTACAGTAAGAGTAAGTAGTAACAGTAAGTAGAACTAACTAATTACAATAATCAATCAGCGATCAGAAGGAAATGGAGTGTGGGTGGTGTGTGTACACTCAGACAGTGAGTGACCGCACGCAGGAGCTAGTAGCCTATGAACACAGTGACTGAGTGTCCTAGACTCCTAGTACAGTAAGAGTAAGTAGTAACAGTAAGTAGAACTAACTAATTACAATAATCAATCAGCGATCAGAAGGAAATGGAGTGTGGGTGGTGTGTGTACACTCAGACAGTGAGTGACCGCACGCAGGAGCTAGTAGCCTATGAACACAGTGACTGAGTGTCCTAGACTCCTAGTACAGTAAGAGTAAGTAGTAACAGTAAGTAGAACTAACTAATTACAATAATCAATCAGCGATCAGAAGGAAATGGAGTGTGGGTGGTGTGTGTACACTCAGACAGTGAGTGACCGCACGCAGGAGCTAGTAGCCTATGAACACAGTGACTGAGTGTCCTAGACTCCTAGTACAGTAAGAGTAAGTAGTAACAGTAAGTAGAACTAACTAATTACAATAATCAATCAGCGATCAGAAGGAAATGGAGTGTGGGTGGTGTGTGTACACTCAGACAGTGAGTGACCGCACGCAGGAGCTAGTAGCCTATGAACACAGTGACTGAGTGTCCTAGACTCCTAGTACAGTAAGAGTAAGTAGTAACAGTAAGTAGAACTAACTAATTACAATAATCAATCAGCGATCAGAAGGAAATGGAGTGTGGGTGGTGTGTGTACACTCAGACAGTGAGTGACCGCACGCAGGAGCTAGTAGCCTATGAACACAGTGACTGAGTGTCCTAGACTCCTAGTACAGTAAGAGTAAGTAGTAACAGTAAGTAGAACTAACTAATTACAATAATCAATCAGCGATCAGAAGGAAATGGAGTGTGGGTGGTGTGTGTACACTCAGACAGTGAGTGACCGCACGCAGGAGCTAGTAGCCTATGAACACAGTGACTGAGTGTCCTAGACTCCTAGTACAGTAAGAGTAAGTAGTAACAGTAAGTAGAACTAACTAATTACAATAATCAATCAGCGATCAGAAGGAAATGGAGTGTGGGTGGTGTGTGTACACTCAGACAGTGAGTGACCGCACGCAGGAGCTAGTAGCCTATGAACACAGTGACTGAGTGTCCTAGACTCCTAGTACAGTAAGAGTAAGTAGTAACAGTAAGTAGAACTAACTAATTACAATAATCAATCAGCGATCAGAAGGAAATGGAGTGTGGGTGGTGTGTGTACACTCAGACAGTGAGTGACCGCACGCAGGAGCTAGTAGCCTATGAACACAGTGACTGAGTGTCCTAGACTCCTAGTACAGTAAGAGTAAGTAGTAACAGTAAGTAGAACTAACTAATTACAATAATCAATCAGCGATCAGAAGGAAATGGAGTGTGGGTGGTGTGTGTACACTCAGACAGTGAGTGACCGCACGCAGGAGCTAGTAGCCTATGAACACAGTGACTGTCTGACTGAGTGTCCTAGACTCCTAGTACAGTAAGAGTAAGTAGTAACAGTAAGTACAACTAACTAACAATAATCTATCAGTAATCAGAAGGAAATAGAGTGTGTGTACACACAGACAGTGAGTGAGTGCACACACGCAGGAGCTAGCTAGTAGCCTATAAACAGTGACAGTCAGTGAGTGTCCTACTCCTAGTACAGTATAACTACAATACTATTAGTAAAGGACAGCAGAAATACTGGTATAGATGAGAGAAATAAACAGAGGACAGCTGCCCACAGAGGCAAGGCCCCCCTGAGGCCTAAACCTGTAAGCTTGCAGCAGCTGCCTGTCTCTAATGTAACACACAAGCTACTAACTAAAATACAATGTCTATCTAACTAACAACAATATAGGTGTATATGGCAGGTGTAGGTGAGCAAAAACGCTAGGTAAATGATCACAATAGAGCACTTGCTAAGCCAAAGCACAAAGGAGCAACTCTCTCTCTGTACAAGTCTCAGGCAAGCATGGAGAAACGTAACATGGCGGCCGCTATTTATAGGGTAGGGGCTGGCCAGGGTCCCCCTCTGTGATTGGCTGCCGTCAGAGGGCCTGGGAGCCCTCTGATTGGCTCTAAGGACATCAATCTGGGCTATGACGCTATTCGAGCTCGGTACCGAGCTCGAATAGCGCCGAGTTGCTCGAATAGCTCGAATAGTGAATGGGCTATTCGAGTGTACTCGGATAGCCCATTCGAATAGCTCCAGCTATTCGGAGCTCGAATACCGAGCTCGAATAGCTGAAAAAGAGCTCGAATATTCGAGCTACTCGAATATTCGAGCTCTGCTGAGCACCACTGCGCATGGCCATCCGCATTTCTGATCTGAACGGGCCCTTATGTCATGTTTAATCCATTCAGTGAATTTCTGCTTAAAAAAAAATCTGGCATAATAGTTTGTAAGCTGTAAGCAATCTTTTAAAGCAAAGTTGTAATGCTGGGTGTTAAACCGCTTTAAAGAGACACTGAAGGAAAATTATGGTATAATGATTTGTATATGCAGTACAGATAAGAAATAAAACATTAGGAGCAGAGACATAAGTCTAATATTGTTTCCAGTACAGGAAGAGTTAAGAAACTCCAGTTGTTATCTATGCAAAAGAGCCATTGAGCTCCATGACTTTCAAAGTCGCAGTGAGCTCTGTCTTCTGAAGCTTGTTATCTCAAGTGTCTGGCACTGTATTGTTTTTTTTTCCTGCAGGGAACAGTTCAAAAGTTCACTGGCCTGCTCTGTAAAACCATTTAGAATGCTGAGTAGTGTGTAAACTGCAAATATTAGAGAATGATGCAATGTTATAAAAAAAAACTATATAACTGAAAATAAAAATATGAGAATATTTTCTTTGCTGTTAATGTTCTAGTAATTATCCATACTACACATACAATTCATTATATCATTTTTTTTCCACTTAAGTGTCTCTGTAATGCAACATGCTATCTATAACATGTCAAATTTTGCATTCATTCATTGCGACAGACACAACGAGCATGTCAGAACCTGTCTGAACTGATCCTATAATTAATGTATAGGGAACATTCCCTCTCTAGTATGAACCTTGCCTTACTCGCCTACATACTGAGTGTGCCAAGTGTGTGTTTATGTATGTGCAGGGTGTGGGCTCTGGGCTTTTATTTTAATGGGCCACTGTTGTGGAAAAATGTAAAATTCATTTGTACAGATACATATAAAAAGTGCATTTCTCTCCAAGTAAAATGAGATAATAATTGTTTTTCTGTTATGTTGCTGTCACATACAGGCGTTAGTAAAAGTCTGACAGAACTGACAGGTTTTGGCCTTGTGCATTTCCTCATGGGTGATTCTCAGTATTTCCTACATTATTTTAAAAAGCACTCTCTAGAAAATGATCTATACAAAGATGTCAACTGGCCTCCCTACCCACTTATACACTATTCTGGCAGTTGGACAGAGTACCTGCAACTCAGTAAGTGCTCTTGAAAATAAAGAAAACCCTCAGTATCCCTCATGAGGAGACTGACTGGTCCAAAACCTCTCAGTTCTATCATACTTTTACTATCTACTGTAAGTGACAGCAAGATAGGAGATAAGTTATCTACGGCTCATTTTACTCTGGGAGAAATGTACATTTTAGACATGCATACATAATGTCAAATTTTATAATTTTTCATTGTAGTGGCCTTTTAAACATGTATTATAGTTGAAGGTGAAAGTAAAATTGTAAAACATTTTGAGAGCTGACAGGTAGATCAGATAGCAAACCTAACAAATGTTACTGGAGTTAGCGAGGCATGTATAAACAATTACTAGGTTAAAATGTCTTTGCAAAAAAAGAAAAAATATCACATAATGAAGTCTATTGGTGCATCCCTATCCTCTCTTCCCAAGCCACCTATCTATTAATCACAGACCCAAACATTTCCCACTGGTGTAGATCTCATTAAACAAATTATTGTCATACACAACAATACCATATGTAATCCGTCAAATGAGCATATGGCGGAATTTAATTACACGAACAGTATATTTACAAAAAAGTCTTCTTTGACTGTTGTTCAAGTGTTTTGCATGATAGAATTTATATAGATTAACAAAGGATGAAAACGTCACTCTACGCCTCTCGGCACCTTCATTAGTGAAAAAGTACCAGCGCAGGACTGGAAGCTTCAGACAATAATTCGAAAAACAGCAAAGAAATAGGCTTGCGTTCCCTTCAAATAACATGCTGATCATTTAAACCACAAGGGAATTTATTTTTTGTACGTAGCTGAATGATGGAAGTGAACACACACTCGCTACACTGTGCATCTCCTACAGCAGCCTAAAAGAGTACCTAAATTATAAGTTACAGTTTGCTGTGGTTTGCTTTGCTTCAGTTAGTTTGCTTTAAACCTAATAAGATGCAATATATATTAAATTACTCATAATAAAGTGTGATTTTTTTTTTCACCCCTAGGGTCTGTATTCCACATATGGGGCCATATGCAATTCACTTTTTCACCTGAGTTTTCTCCAAGGTGATATTTTCACAACATGTAAATAAAATGCCTTTTACACCACCAGTAAGAAAACTAATACTCAAAATAATTTTGACAGTACTTTTTCATTTACCTTTTGGTACTTTTTCCATTGCAAAGTGCTAAAATGTTAATTTAAATAGAAGATGAAAAATTATCTCCTAGGAGAAAACTCAAGAGTAAAATTGAATTGCATATGGCCCATAGTCTTGATATCCCTGCCCCTGTCTAAAATTGGGCCTGAGCAATTTTTTTTCTTTCCAAACCAAGGATGCTGGGGGATTGATGTCATTGCTACCCCACCCCCCCATGTCCGGCTCCCAGCCCACAACCACTGTGAACAGAAATGTAATAAAAACCAGGCAGGCAGACAGACAGGCAGGCAGACATGTAGAAAAGGATTTATAGCAAACAGACATAATAAAACAGGCTGCTGCAATTCTCCTGTCTACCCACTCTCCTACACACTAGGAAAATAGATGTATTTTGATCCAGGCGGGCAGAGGGCAGGGGAGGCACCTACCCAACACCCTCACATTACCATGATGGACTGGAATACTATTTATAAAAACATCTGTATTTATTTGCTGTTGGGAATAATTGCTATTTTAGACAATTGAATTCCCTCCATATTTCTTTCTCCTCATTAATTTAGTTGACTACGACTCTTCATAACCATATGTACTTTTGCATGTCAGATGTCTGTCAATCACTGCTTATTTCAGCTGTTGCTTAGGCATGTTCATAACTTCATGCATGCTGTCTATCCATCTTGGCCTCTGCCATCTTCATTTTTATCCACATTTCCCCCACCCTTAAAAGAAACTGCTATAATATTATAATTCTCCCTCTTTTTCCATTGTGAGATCACTACATGCCAAGTGTTCACAGTGTAATATCATTAAAAAAAAAGCAATAAAATACATTTTTCACATTTACGGTTTTAATCTGCACATCTTTTATGTTTCTTCAAAAAGTGTGAAACTTTCTGAAACTGATGAATAGAACATTTTCCCTATGATGTAAGAAATCCCCATCTGAACCCTGTAAAATTCAAAGGGCGTTATTCTAATAAGTCTTGACAGTTACATCATACAACGTGTTAGTACATCCTTTTTTTAATTTGAAATTGAGAGAGAAAAAGTTGTAGTCATTAATACAATATTGTTCATGTTTTAGACAAATTTCCTCATGTCAAATATCTCTTGAACCTTTACAGTCTTTTGGCTGTACATGATTACACTAAATCGAATTAACTGAAACTTCACTCTTAATGAGATTTAAGCAAACCCTTTATTTCAGCCCTATATATTGGAAGAACTAATGGCAACATTGTTTCAGTATTTCGTCTTGCTCACATTTTTATGCATACAAAACCGAAATTGTCACATTGGATTGTGAAAGCTTTTTTTTTTTGTGTGCCCCTTAAGGTGCGTACACACGCACTACCAGCGGCAATGACAGGTCCGCCGGACCCTCCCGCTGAGCAGTCTTTTAGCCGACAGTAGCGCATGTGTACGCGCTGTTGGCAAACTGATAAGGCTGTTTGTGAACGATCCGCGCAGCGGATCTTTCAGAAAAAGCCTTATCAGTCAGCCGACAGCGCGTACACACACGCTACTGTCGGCTAAAATACCGCCCAGCGGGAGTTGCCGCTTGTAGTGCGTGTGTACGCACCTTTAGAGGATTAGTTAAGTTGTTAAAATGAGTCATATGGGCTCCTGCTGTATGCAACTTGTTACTCCTGTGAGAAAAGGGAAATGCCTATGCAGCTGCAGCAGAGAAAGCTACATACCGCATGCTTGCTTAATGTCCCTTCAAATCCTGTATGATGGAATTTTGCCATTGAGAACAGGAAGTATGAGAAACCTCTCCATTGGGATCAGTTTAGACCCCCCCCCCCCCCCCTGCTGCCACACACACACACACCATATACTAGCTTCTTTGTTTTGGTTAGGTTTGTTCTGTTTCAGTACTGGATTGATCCTCATTTTTTGACCTTTCTGTAACCAGGATGTTAGAGGAAATTTCACAATGGGAAGCCAGACAGAAGCAAATACCAGATAGTGACTTTGGCCTCAATTCACTAAGATCATGCTGGAGATAATAAAGAGAAAACTTACCTCACACAGTGAGAGAGTTATCTTATCTCTTCATTCCTTACGTTACCTCCTCTGTAGTTAATTTACCTCCTCTGTAGTTAATTTACCTCCTCTGTAGTTCTTTTCACATGCAGTTAATTAACAGCCTGTCTTTAACTGGAGTTATTTTAAGGATTGGAAAATTAACTTAAAGACAGAAGAGTTAACTTTAGGTTTGCCTGAGGTAAAATGTTTCCTGAATACTACATGCCTTATCACCATGGTAACAACTCTAGAAGAGTTATTAAAGACAGGAGATAAGCTTAGTGAATTGAGGCCTTTGTCTCTTTCACATTCCATCAAACAACCACAGCAAAAATCTTTTTACTGCTTGTCTTTTATGACTTAATACAGTTGTCTATATTAAAAGGTGGTTTTCTGATTCCACATAAACACATTGGGCTCTATTCACAATCTTCAGTTCGGTAAAAGCATTTTGGACAGTAAAATCCTGCGGTATTTTACACTTTTTTTTTCAAAATTCACAAAAATTTTCCCCCATGGGGCAAAAGTTTGGTAATTTACCTAACAAGCATGCCTCAATTCACTAAGCCTTGGCCGGTAAGTGTCACTTACCAGCCTACTAGCAGGGCAGCAGGCAGGCATCGAGCTGTGTGTGTGACTCAGAGGTTTTTCGGGGCATACGGTCATCCCTTTAGATGTGCTGCAGCCACCAGGGGGAGCTCTTCTCTGTGCTACAATGCAAAT
Source organism: Hyperolius riggenbachi (assembly GCF_040937935.1). Classification (NCBI taxonomy): domain Eukaryota; kingdom Metazoa; phylum Chordata; class Amphibia; order Anura; family Hyperoliidae; genus Hyperolius; species Hyperolius riggenbachi. The sequence goes on along the minus strand of NC_090652.1, from coordinate 136,943,984 downwards.
ATGCACATCTAAAGGGATGCCCGCAGAGTTGTCAGCTTGTTCTGTTTTGATACACTAAAAGACCACCGTCATTGCTGTTGCATCCAATCACAGTGAGAAGCAGGCTATGTGACTCTTCCTATTGGCTGTCTGGCTCTCCCCAAAGGCTGTCTGTCAAGTTACTGCACTGAGACAGCAGGGGGAGAGCCAGTTATCGGCTGCTGTGAGCTGGAGAAAAATTCTGAATACTTTTGGCCAGTAAATGGCATGCGTAAATCTTTCTGAATTGACAGTTCTTGACATTTCCAGAGGTAATTACCGCACAAGTCGGTAATTTACCTCACTAGTTGGAAACAGTGATTTTCTGTGCAGTGATGGGTTTAGTGAATTTGTAACTTGGAAAGGTCATCGGTAAAATAAGGTTAAGCGTGAAGGGGGAATGGTTAAAATTAGGCATCGTGGGGGTACGGTTATGGCACGGCATGGATCGGGAGTGATTAAGGCTAGGCATTGAAGGAGGGGTGGTTGGGGTTAGGCATCGGTAGAGGATAAGGTTAGATTTAGCTGTAGAAAAATATCAGTACCATTTACCGATATTTTACGATCAGTATCAGAACTGCAAAAGAGTAGAATATCAGTAAAGTTACCAACTATTATTCTTTAGCATTTATATAGCGCCATCATCTTCTGCAGTGCTGTACAGTATGTATTGTCTTGTGACTAACTGTCTTTCAGAGGAGCTCACAATCTAGTCCCCTCCATAGTCCTATGTCTATATATCGTGTAGTGCATGTATCATAGTCTAGGGCGAATTTTACGGGAAGCTAATTAACTTATCTGTATGTTTTTTGGGGATGTGGGAGGAAACCAGAGTGCACAGAGGAAACCCACACAGACACGGGGAGAACATACAAACTCCTTTTAGATGTTGACCTGGCTGGGAATCGAACCGGAAACCCAGCGTTGCAAGGCAATATTCTTCTATCAGCTATTTCTGGGCCCCTTTTTGGCATGAACGCCCCCATATTTGTTTCTTACTCTGTACTGCAGCACGGAATATGTTGGTGATTTCGAAATCAATAATAATAATAATAATAATAAAGTCTTTCCAAACTTAAACTCAAGTGAAGTTTCAGTATGAAAAGACTTTATTATTATTATTGATTTATAAATCACCAACATATTCTGTGCTGTAGAATAGAGTTAGAATTGGGCCCCTGGATTAATAAGGCAGGAGGAGGAGCAGTTCTTTTCAACACAAAAAAAAAACTTTCAGGGTTGTTTCAGAAGGTTTTTGGTTTTTGCTTAAATTGGCTGAATGTCTAAAACTTTCAGACAGAATAGTAAGAAGGCTCTTTGTGAAGGCCTAAACTGCCATTACGCATGCATGGGTCTTGCACTTATCTTCGTAAGTGCAAGATCAGCATTTTTATCTATCGAGTTTACTTTTCTCAGGTGAATTACCCCAAAACACAAAAAAAGTATTGTAAGTGCTCAGTTTAAACAACAATACATTGGTCTCCATCCCTCTTTGCTGCATATTGAAAAGGAATTACTTTCTTTTTTAAAATTCACATCGTAGCATTGAAGTATTTTAACCATCATCTATTTTCCACTAAAGTTTTATTGCATACATCAAGTTTACATCAAACACCAGTGTGTCATGTTGGCAATTTTTCTTCAAATGTCAATCAAATGGTCATGTTGTATACACACACAGTACAGTTATGCATAAACATGTTCTTAAAGTGGATGTGAGATGAACTTTTATACATTCCATAATTGTGTTCCTTAAATATAGGTTATAGGGCATTCCTCAAACCAAATTTTTTTTTGTTTTAATACTCTAATTCCCTATAAACTAAACAAGCTTCTCCAAAATGCCAAGGCACTCAGACCCATGTAGCAAGGGCTTATGGGAGGTCAGTCTGGGGAGCAGGAGGTTACTAGCCAGAGATTTCAGAGGCAGAGGGGTGGGGGGAGTGAATTTTTCACATGCTGAGGGGTGGAGATGCAATTGGAGTTTACCTGTGTAATGATGACAAACAGAACATGTATCACAGGAATAAATCCTCTTAAACTGTTGAAGCTGCATGCAGCAAAATTTGCTGTGTAAACTATCTAAACTTAGTTACGTGTTATAGTTAGTTTTTCATCTCAGATCCGCTTTAAGTAGAATATTAAGGCATATCTGTCGGTATTTTTACCCATATCTACACCTTGGGCCTTGTTACGGAGTATGACAAAAGTGAAATACTACACTTAAAGGGACACTATAGTACAATTATTAAAACTTAATAAATTAATAAAGTGGTAAATAAAAAACATAGTTACACTAAAATACAATGAGCCAATCAATTACAATGTCGAGAAGAATACTGTTGGGAATTACTCTTCCAGGCAGACTCCTGGAGCAATGCATTATAAATAGCTCAGGTCTATCAGGACACGTTGCAACTTGTTTAAATTATCTCTTTAATAAAATCTATTAAAAAACCCTATTAAAGACCTTATATACTGTAGGTGTATATATTTTTGTTTCATGCACCATCTTACTAAAGGTTGACTAGCAAACAATGAAATACATATACATATATATTTGAGGCTATACACATAACACTGGCCAAAAACAAACAATAGTGGTGTTATAAAACATAGCTTTTATTATTAGTGACAGGGATACAAAATGTTGTACAGTAATAAAATCAATACAATTCAGTTGAATCAACATAATCACCATGATACAACAATTCAGTTGAGTCATGATTATTCCTTTTATTATTGTACAACTAGTTCATTTTTTACAATTTTGTATCCCTGTCACTAATTACAAATAGGTGAGGGGTTCTGTGAATGTAAGCAGAGTTTTCTTGTCACATATTCCAAATAGGGAATCATAGGAAATATTATAGAAAGGCTATATTCTGTTTTTGCTAAAATATTTTGTGCATTCTTAATTACCTTTTAGGAATTGGCTCTGAGTGACTATCCTAGTGACACTTGAGAAATATACATTAATTGCACAAGACCTTCAGGAGAAAACTGGTAAAACAACAGAATGTATTTTCACCCAGAAAGCTTAGTAATTCACTTCCTGTACATTTGCATATCATGAGGAGTTTGACCCAGTTAAGCTTACAAGCTTCTGTAAAGAGTTTAAATGGGTCATACTAGTAATCATTACCATACTTTCATATATGATGCGTTCTCACCATGCATATACATAATTATATGTAGAACCGTATGCTAGTATCTGCATATCAGTGGCCTATGAATATTTAGACATTTTGAATACGTATGATAAACTCTGCCAATTGATTTAATATACCTACATTACCATAAGATGATCAGCACTTTTTAGAGAACTATTTACAAATTCATAATAAAAAGAGGCTTTCTTTGAAGTAACAGCTTTAATTTAAATCCTACAGATTTACTAAATACTAATCAAAACTAAACTCTGGTTAAAATAATTCTGGCTGTTGTACACGAAAACAGAAATGAACCCCTGTAGACTGTATGGGAGCTCACTTCAATTACACTGGTCACTAGAACTCAATGAAGATACAAGTCTTACGTTGTGTACCACCAGCAAGGGCAATTCTAAAGAGAACAACAAAAAAAAGAGAAGCGATCCTTGTCAATACATTTTCCTTTAAACCACCAGCAAGCAAGTAAATACTCAGAATAATTTTGAGATTGCGTATTTGCCTACTTTTTGTTCCTTTTTCAATTGCAAAGTTTCATAGTTAATTTAAAGAGAAAATTGGAAAATAATATTTTAGGAGAAAACTCAGAAGAAAAAGTTAATTGCATATGGACCATATCCAGTTAGTTTTCTCCTAGTGATATTTTGTCAATAAAATTAATGCACTTTAAGCCACTAGCAAGAAAATACTCAGAATAATATTTATAGTAGTTTTTTTCACCTCCTATTTGGTACTTTTGCAAAGTGCTGAATAGTTATTTTAAATAGAAGGTTAAAAATTATCTCAAAGTAGATAAGTCAGGGAAAAAAATGAATTGCATATAGGCCAAGGACCCTTATTCAATTCACTTTATTTCCTAAGTTTTCTCCTGGGATTTAATATTTCAACTTGTATTTAAAAAAACTTTTCAGCACTCTGCAGCTGAAAAAAGTTCCAAAAAGTTGGTGAAAAAGTACTTTCAAAATTATTTTTAGTATCTCCTTGCTTAAAATGGTATTTTATTGATGAGTTGTGAAAATATTACCTTGGAGAAAACTTAAGTGAAAATTGAATTAGGGCCAAGGCGCACTTTTCACTTTTTTTGGCTTTCCTCTAGAATGGCTGTAGTAAACACCTCAGAGCCGGATTTACCATAAGGCACTGTAGGCATGTGCCTACAGGCGCTTGGTGATGGAAAGGCGGCTCACTCCACCAGTGCCTCCCTCCCTCCTTTCCTATGCAGAGTCCTGATGAGTGTAAATGAGAGGTTACTCACCCTGCTCTCAACATTCCACTGCTGATATTTCCCTTCTGTCAGGGGCACCTCTAGCTACTTAGTACTTAATACTGAGGTTCCTTTAACTACCTAATACTTGGGGTCACTTCTAACTACTTAACCTCTTGATGACTGCAGTGCTAAACCCCCCAAGTGACCAGGCCATTTTTAGTGAAATTGGCCACTGCAGCTTTAAGGCCAAGCTGCAGGGCCGCACAACACAGCACACAAGTGATTATCCCCCCCCCCTTTTCTCCCCACCAACAGAGCTCTCTGTTGGTGGGGTCTGATCGCTCCCCCTGTGTTTATTTTTTTTTTACAAATCTTTTTGTTGTTTTTTTTTTTAATAAAAATTGCTATTCCTTTAAATTTTATCCCTCCCTTCCTCCCTCCCTTCCTCCAGCCGGCCAATCATGGCGATCGGCTGTCATAGGCTTCTGCCTATGAGAGCCAATTGCTCTCTTGTAACCCAGTACAGCGCTGCTGCCGATAGCAGCACTGTACATGTAAATAGATGGCGATCATGCGTCTAACAGTCTCCCGAGACGCGATCGCCGCTCGGACACTGAAGGTGGGGCGGAGCTCCGCCCCCCAGACAGGAGATGCGCGCGCAGCCTGCGTGCAATCTGCTGCAAAATAGAGCCCCAGGACTTTACGCCAATCGGCGTTAGGCGGTCCTGGGGCTGCCACCGCGGCCACGCCCATCGGCGTGAAGCGGTCGGCAAAAGGTTAATACTGAAGGCACTTCACTGGCTACCTAACTGGCTACCTAACACTAAGGGGCTCCTGTAGCTACCTATGATGGTCAAGGGAAGTAAGGGATACGTGACAGCTGGGCCCACCAGCACACTTGTGATGTGGTTCAGCGGGTGTTTGTAGGTTCATGGAGGGCGAGGTGTAGGGTGCCAGACTTTGCATGCCATAAAACACACCTTTATATTAACTCTAAAGCTTTTTGTGTTCTGGGCCAAGTATTAGTACTCATTAGCAGGAGAGGGGATGCTAACCCTTCATTTCAGCTCTGTCCAAGGACAATGGGACTATATATCCATGTTCAGTCATGCAGCAGTGCAGCAGTCCCTTCCCATGAGTCTAGGAGGCAGGGGCTTGGGCTGTGACTTGACCAGTGACCACTATCTCCAGATTCAAAGAATGCTAGTTTGGAGATTGCTTTTAAGAACAATCTCAGAACAATAGTGTAAAATCCATGAGTATGAATACAATTGTGGCAAAACCATTGAGGTAAAACTCGTGCCACACTGGGGGATGAACTGTTGGTTTGTACTGTATGTGTTGTTTAATTCCCTTTATGCTTGCATGAAAGTTCTTTTTCACAGCTGCCAGTCACATCTTTTCCTTGTAAAGCCCAGCCAGATACATTACTTTATGACAGTGTGCCTAGATAGTTAATGGTGACTACTACACAACCAATTCATTATATTGTAAGGTTTTTTTTCACTTTAGTGTTACTTTAAGATATGTGGATTTAATTGAATGAAATTCCGAATAAGCAGACATTGTTCTCCGCGACTACGGTAATATAAATTATGACGCTGTAATTTCCCATCCATATAAAACAAAAACTACTGTGCGCTACCTAAGGCTGTGTTTAAATATAAATGGGATTATAAAAAAACAGAAATAAAAAACTTTGTCGATAGATTCCCTTTATATGTAAATCTCACATATTCAGAAAGCTGGAAAATAAAATACGACAATGCTCTCCAGTGTTGTCACTTTACATTATGGACAGTTTTCACTGTTTGGGTTTACATGTCACAAACGGCTCTCTTAATCTGCTGTATTATCTGTACTTCCATTAACTCCTTTTTCGCTGGAAACCTCCGGCAGCTCTGTTATGGCTTGGGTAAGGAAGCGGTATATTTCCCAATGGCAGCCACATTACACCTGTATATGACTCCTTCTAGCAATCAAGCAGATTAATCATAAAAAAAATGGAAGCCATACATTGTATCTGACAAGCACGCTTTCATTTTGCTCCAGCTCTTGACCACTTAAAGCACTTGAGAAGCTGTTCATTCTAATCCGAACTGGCAGTTTAATAGTTTGCATTTTCTTGTTTAGCTTCCTCCTTGATCAGCCTTTAGCAAACAGTCGGTCTCACAGTTTAGCAGCTTTTTAAAGTCATTTTGATGTGTTGTTCAGAAAGGCAATATTAAACAACATACGCGTAGAGAAGGTTATAGTTAACATTCATCTTCTTGAAATGTGTGCAATAAGCATGTAAAAAGAGATGAATGGAAATAATCTGTTCGGATCAGGTCATTTGGGCACGGGGATAGTCAGGTGTCTATTTGAAGCAGGTAATTTTGGTGCCTGGCGCTCAGCAATTGCCAGACGCAGAATTACATCTCCCTTTTGAGGAGGAATAGTATTTATTGTCGCTAGGGATTTGAGTGAGCTGTCCTTCAGCTCAGCCTGCGCTCAGCCAGGAGGTATCTGGGTAATATAGGGCCTATGGCAAACACTGAAATTGTGCCCCCCCCCCCCCAGTCAGAGCCCCCTTCCCCTCTAAAAACAGCATCCTTTCTCATGTACATGTGTTATGGTTGTCTGTGTTTTTTAGCTTGGGATATTGCTGAAGTTGCTTTTTGGGAAATCTCTTCTTATTTCCTCGCTGTCCTCTTTTCTAACCTTAAAAAATATATAAATGTTCTGTGTTTAAGCCAAGTGTGCCCCATGGTGTTGTGGTGCCCATGGCTTAAGCCATGACTGCACCCCTCTAGATACGCCTGTGCGCTCAGCTCACCGGTGGCAAAATTATACATATGCCATCTTTTATCTATAATCGGGCACCTGATGCAGCTACAGTATAATCTCTTTATAGTAAACTCCAAAAAAAGAAACAGGACCTCTGCTATTTGGATATCCTCAGAGCCAGGACAAGGTCCTCCAGCACCCAAGGCTGAGACACCAAAGTGAGCCCCTCTATCCCTCCAACCCCAGCCGTCACACACTGATTGCTATTAGACTAAGAGGCGCCCCAGGGCCCCCTCCCCCCAAAACACCTTCATTTCTAGTTAACTGTCTTGCAGTCACTGCCATGTATCCCCTGTTCTTATTTATCTCTACTTGAAACACAACAGGGGAATGATAGCTGTGGGAGTTGTGCGCCCCCTCCTACAATGCGCTCTGAGGCTGGAGCCTCTCTTGCCTCTGCCTCGGCCCAGCCCTGGATATCGTTTTATAATTTATCTTATACCATAGCTGTCTTTTTCTGCCACATCTGTGACCACTATTCAAGAAATAAGCAGCCCAATACCATTTGCATAAGTAACCATATTAAGATCCACAGCCCCCTTGGCCCAGAGGACAAAGTGGCTTCATCACCATGTTCCTGCTGTTGTAACTGCACTGGCCTCCTCTGCTTTTACTCAAAGGAAGACAAATCCTGGCATAGTCTCTTTCTCCTCCTTCTTACACATCCCCCGCTTCTGGTCTTCCTCTTCACGTCCACTATCCTGAGAAATGTTCAAGTAACACTATTCATCAGCTTGGCAGCAGTGGTTAACTGTAATCAGCCACTTTATATATAAGGGTGGGCTTTCAGAACCAAACAAGATTTTGATTGGCCAGCTCAATGATAACACAGGCATCATTGCCATTTAGCAACTTTATCATTATCAAGTTAGCAAGTCAGTGGTTTGAGCCCAAGGCCCACCAGTACTGTTAAGATCCCATCAGCATATTGAGGTGGTGCAGCTGCCATGGTTAAGGAGCCCTCTCACCCCATTCATCTTTAATTTCACCCAACATAATGCTTTGTGATGATATGGGTGAACACAAAATCATCATATTCACCATGAAATTTGATTTCAGTTCAATCTTGCTCATCCCTAGTAATAACCATTCTGACAAAGTCCATTTTGTCATTCCTTGGGCTTAGTTCACATCTGATTGAAAAACAGATTTTTTTTCTTTTGTTAATCTTGTGGGATCTTAAAAACTGGCGGTTGGTGGATCCTATGTTATTAATAGGATCCGTCACCCTCAGTTATCAGTCCAATGCAAACTCCCAACCTGCGCATTTTTTCTGGACAAGCAAATTAATTTCCAATAGAAACTATGGTGGAAACTTCACTGTCCGCTCTGGTTGGCCGTTTGGGATTTGGTATGACTGTGAACCAAGCCTGACTACAAAGGTAGCATTTGTATTATGTTATACAAAAGCTAGCTCAAACTCGTCTCTTAATTGTATTACCGTATATACTCGGCTATAAGTCGAGAAATTTAGAACTGACTCAAAGTTTAAAAGTGGGGGGGGGGGGGGGGGGTGACTTATACGTGAGTAGTCCTAAATTTACCAACTTATAGTCAATATGCCAGTGTGCCCCCTCCGACCCACCCACCATCACCCAATGGGAGCCGTCTGCATTAATGCCCTACTTGCGCTCTGTAATCCTGTGGCAAAGTGATTCCCACGGCAGAAGCAGTCACCCCACATCAGCGTGCGCTGGTTTCTCTCTTCTCCTTTCACTCGCGCTGACCTCCGTGCTTTAGCGTAGCCCCGCCTCCTGATGTCAGAAGACGGAGCTATGCTAAAGCACGGAGGTCAGTGCGAGTGAAGGGAGAGAGGAAGCAGCGCACGCTGATGAGGGGTGAAGCCTTCTGCCGTGGGAATCACTTTGCCACAGGATTACAAAGCGCAAGTAGGACATTGATGCAGACGGCTCCCAGGATTACAAAGCGCAAGTAGGAAATTTATACAGAGGCTCCCATTGGGTGATGGTGGGTGGGAGAGTGTAATTATAAGCTTCAAATGCTTGGGTGATGGTGGGAAGGAGGGGTGCAATGGAGACAGGGTCAGGGACCTCCTATGGGTGATGGTGGGTGGGAGGGGTGATTTAAAGGCAGCAAACATGTTAGGGAGGTGGTAATTAAATGCATCAAGTGTTTGGGTGATGGTGGGAGGGAGGGATGGGGGAATTACAGGCAGCATGGGTAGGGAAAATAAAAAATTCCAGCTTATGAGGGTCAAATATTGGGGTCGACTTATAAACGAGGTCGACTTGTATCCGAGTATATACGGGTACTTTTTTTTGCCTGTTTTAATTTCAAGCCACGCAGTGCTGAATTTCTCTGTTGCAGTTAAATTAAATAATGTATTATTAACTAAATCCAAAGACCAAAAGCCATTTCACACACAGTCATTTGCCACAGCGGATGTAATAGAGAGATTTCCGGCAAGATAGGACAGAGTGAAGGGCGATTTATAGTTCCCTGTAGCAGGATTAGGGCGCTCATGTTATGTACATAGAGCTGATGATATCTGATGCCTGGGAACATTATCAGCAAAACCTCATTTGGTCTTCATGCTGTTTTAAATGAACTTGTTATTAAGTGTCGCTGCTGTGCAGCAGTTTATATGATCTTTCCTCTGCTCAGTCATTCAAATGCTTCAAATAAAGGTAATTTCAAAATAATGCTATCTGAAAGAGGAGGCATTTCCTGACTTGCAATAATGTAAAATAGCTTTCGGGGAAAAAATTGGCTTTCAGAGCGGTACCTTGAGCAGTGCGGCAAAAGCTGACTCAGAATATATTTTATAAGTAAAATATGGGAAAATTCACATAGCATAAATAGCAGTTCCATGGGGTATTCACTTCAAAAAGGAGCACACTTTTGATGGAAAAGAAATGTCCTTTCATGTGAATCTCTGGCCTGAATCAGTTTTTTTTAATTTCTCCTGCCAGTGGAAACAATGTTTAAAAATACATTGTTAAAATCTTTTACCTGATTTTAACTACTATAGAGTATTTCCAGGGACTGAAAACAGACAAAAAGTTATCTGGATGGCTGGAAGATCATGAGCACAGAGGCGTAGCTATGGGAGGGAAAGGGGGGCATATGTCCCTGGGTGCAGCACTGCGAGGGCCTGAATTGCCCCTGCTTTTCTCCCTTCCTCTACAGTGGAGTGCAGAAGCATTAATAGTAGCAGAAAAAGGGGGGCACATCTAGCTATTTAAATGGGGGGGGGGGGGGGGCAGGGCACATCTGGCTATCTATAGGGGGACACATCTGGCTATCTAAACAGAGGGAACAGGGCACATCTGGCTATCTGAACAGGGAAAAGGGGCACGTTTGGCTATCTGAATGGAGGGAAGGTGGGCACATCTAGCTATGTAAAGGGGGACACATCTGGCTTTCTGAACAGTGGAAGAGGGTACATCTAAATGGGGTAGGGGGGAGGGACATATCTCACTATCTATCTGCTTATCTAAACAGCATTTGTACATTTGGCTCCACACATGACCACGTCCACATTCTTTATGTATGGCTAAGAACATTTTGTCCAGATTAAGAGATTCTAATCTTTCTAATCTAGTTAATCAACACATCTGTCAAAGTGCACAGGCTGTTAATGGTTCCCACTTAGAGTCCTTTAGAGTAGAGTAATGCCCAGTCACCACAGCTCATGCTGTCACAGATAAAATAAACCTTTTCTGTCCCTCCTCTAATAAACTAATTTTAAATCCTTAAAGAATACCAGAGATGAAAAACTTAGGAGAAAAGGGGAGAGCCAGCATGTAAGAGGAGCTGTCCTGATGGCCATTGCTCCCCCCAACCCCCCCCCCATTCTCCTGTGTCCCCCCTTTCTTACCTAAAGTCCCCCGGCAGCCTCTTCCAGGTCGCAGGAGTTGGGCTTCAGTGTGCAGATGCCAGCCCGGCCGTGCGAGTCCTACAGTGTGCGGCTGGGATCGCTCAGCGCATGACGTCACGATTACATCATGCACATGCGCTTCCGGCCGCAGTTGCTCACTGTAGGATGCATGCAGCACTAAAACCCAGTGACCTGGAAGAGGCTGCCGGGGGGCTTTAGGTAAGAAAGGAGGGGGACACAGGAGAATGGGGGGGAGGGGTGACCATCAGGGCAGCTCCCCATACATGCTGGCTCCCCCCGTTTCTCCTAAGGTTTTCAACTCTGGTATCCTTTAAGGCCCAAAGTGGGGAGAGTCAGAATTTACTGCATTTTGTTACCAGCCACAAAATAGATTGCACAGCTCCATCATCTGAGCAGAGTTTTCTGAGATTTCTCTAATCTCTGCTTGCCATGTTGATGAATGCAAGTACAGTATAATTTATGACTCCTGTATACTGGTGTGGCAGGTTGGGCTGTTTTTCTTGGAGGGCTTGAGCATATCTTATTCTGAAGGGCAACCATAATCTAATTACTGCTTTACAGATAAAGAGGTATCTGAGCTGCCTTCTGTTATGTAGGGAAAAAAAATCTTCTCATAAAAAGCAGAAATAATCCACAGACACTTATTTTAATCAGTTCTGGTATTACTTTGCATGTGACACTTGCTTGACTAGAAAAATCTGTTGAGTTTGACCTCTGCTCGGCTGAGAATGGTAGACAATGGAGTATCCTTCATATCCCTTACAATCCCACAGATGAAATGAGACAGTGGCAGGTCACAAATGAATGAACTAATATGCAAAATGAAGAAATTAGTATTGCTGCATGACTTGTCTGAAACCTTATAGCTATTCAGTGGACTGCTTAATGACTTTTTTTTACATTCTATGTGCTTTGATGGCTTAAGGACAGTAAAATGTGAGCACCTGCAGAAATGTAATTAAATTTGATAATAGATTATCATCACAGGAAAGGTATGGCTTAAGCAGATAGCACTTGGGTATCTGGCCTACCTGTACCTATAGATTGTAGGTATACTGTACCATAGCAGATCTGGAATTTTAAAATTTGATTGACTAAAAACATTTTTAGTTTTAACCAGTTTAGTTTTATTTGTGTGTTGGTATGTGTGTACTGTATTAATTATTTTTATATTTTTTTTAACTTTGAAGCAAACCTGAAGTGAAAATAAACATACGAGATAATGAATTGTATGTGTACTATGGATGATAAATAGAACATTAGTAGAATAAAAAGGAGTCTCATATTTTAATTTTCCAGTCTTCTAGCTTTATTTTTAAGGTTGCATCAGACTGTCCCACCTGTAGTTTATAATCCATGCAAAGATACAAAAGTAATGGCTGTTTAAACTGTCCTGCAGTAAAACTTTAGCAACTCTAGTCTCCCTGACAGATACCAGCATTTTAGCTTCTATTTACTTCTCAGGAAACCGAACATGAATTTGACAAGCTGTCAACAAGCTCTTTTGCACAGGTAATAATGTTAGTTCTTTAACTCTTGCTGTACTGGAAAACAGAAAGAGACTTCAGATATTTTCTTAGTATTGCTAGTACTATATATACAAAAGGAGTCTGCTGTAAGCTGCACAATTCAACATGCATGGGGCCTGCAGAAAATAAGAACTGCGTCCCCACTTAAAATATTACTTAGAATGAAGCGGTAGTGCCTATATTTCACGAAACATTTAATATCACATAGAATAAAATAAGAAACCTATAATAGAGCAACTGCATATCATATCATAACACAACAAATACCTGCATGTCTAAAATAGAATATACTGTAGCTTTTAATATAGCTCAGATTGTATCTCTGCCTCCTAAGTGGTTAAAATATGGCTCTAATATGTAAGACAAAGTAAGTATTGCTGCCACTGGTTATTATGTTATCTCCTCTGTTCTAAAATATTTTTTGCCAAAAAGTCCATAAAAAATAGCATTACACCATTCACAATGTAAAGTGGTCGGTGCTGTGCAGAAATATCCAGAAATTAGCAGTAGAATTAACATTAAAGGATACTTGAAGTGACTTGTGACATGAAGAGATAAACATAGTTACTTATAGTACTTGTCCTACTAAGTATTATAAAGTTCGTTATGTTATCTATACAAATAAAGCAGTCGATTAGAAAGTTGAAATGAGTTCTTGTGTTCTGAAAAATAAATAAAAGGCAAAACACTTTATCTGGCTGAGGAAACAATGTTTATAAGGTTTTATTTTTGAAACGTTCAGAGCCATTTTATCTTCTTACACCTCTTTAATATGGGCATAATGCACATTTTACATCAGACTGTCATGGCTGTTTAAGATTTTAATTGTTAACCTCTTGATGACCAGCTAACGCTGATTGGCGTAAACTGGTCGTCTGCGGGTTACCATGGAAACGGCGGCCTTTCCATGTCAGTTCACGGAGGGTGTCTCCGTGAACAGCCGGAGAGCTGCCGATCGCGGCTCGCTGGCAAAATATAAACACGCGGCAGCAGCACCGTAAGGCAGATCAGCGATCCCCGGCCTCTAAGCCTAAGCCTATCCTACAATGCGCAGGACGGATATCCGTCCTGCGCAGCTCAGAGGGGAAGGGAGAGAGAGGGAGAGGGACAGAGCGCCGAAAACGCTGCGGAGGGGGGCTTTGAAGAGCCCCCCCGCAAAGCGCAGCAAGACGGCGGCGATCAGACCCCCCCAGGAGGACATCCCCCTACTGGGGAAAAAAGGGGGTAAGTCTGATCGCCCTGGCTCTATCCTGATCTGTGCTGAGAGCCCACGCAGCACAGATCATATGAAAATCCACTGGTCGTCAAGTGGTTAAGACTGAATTCTAAAGGACAACTGAAATGAGGAGAATATGGAGGCTACCATATTTATTTCCTTTTAAAAAAATACCAGTTGCCTGGCAGCCCTAATGATCTATGGCCTCAATTCACTAAGCTTATCTCCTCTCTTTAATAACGTTTCTAGAGTGGTCACCATGGTGATGAGGCATGTCATATTCAGGAAACATTTTACCTAAGGCAAACCTAAAGTTAACTCTTCTGTCTTTAAGTTAACTCTTCAATCCTTAAAATAACTCCACAGTTAAAGACAGGCTCTTTATTAACTGCATGTGAAAATAACTACAGAGGAAGTAAATTAACTACAGAGGAGGTAAATTAACTACAGAGGAGGTAACTTAAGGAATGAAGAGATAATATAACTCTCTTACTGTGTGGAGGTAAGTTTTCTCTTGTCTTAATGGCCTAAATTCACTAAGATCATGCTGGAGATAAGGCAAGAGAAAACTTACCTCCACACAGTAAGAGAGTTACTGTATCTTATCTCTTCATTCCTTAAATTACCTCTCTGTAGTTAAGTTACCTCCTCTGTAGTTATTTTCACACACAGTTAATTAACAGCCTGTCTTAAACTTCTGGAGTTATTTTAAGGATTGAAGAGTTAACTTAAAGACAGAAGAGTTAACTTTAGGTTTGCCTGAGGTAAAATGTTTCCTGAATACTACATGCCTTATCACCATGGTGATAACTCTAGAAACGTTAATAAAGACAGGAGATAAGCTTAGTGAATTGAGGCCATTGTCTCCAGCATGATCTTAGTGAATTGAGGCCATTGTGTCTGCAGTAGTGTCTGAATTACACCAGAAACAAGCATCGTCAGCAAGCTTGTCAAATCTGACAAAAATGCCAAAAACACCTGATCTGCTGCATGCTTGTTCAGGGTCTATGGCTGAAAGTATTCGAGGCAGAGGATCAGAGGATAGCCAGGCAACTGGTATTGCTTAAAAGGAAATAAATATTGCAGCCTCCATATCCCTCCCACTACAGCCACAATCAGCCTGCATGTAATAATCTTTACTACTGGCAGACAAGAAAAACACTAGACAGCACAAACTGCCATGTATAACCATTGTGGTAGGCTAAAAGGTTTTTGTTTTTATTGATATACATATGGACACAGGGAGATACTGGTTCCTGGGCAGTTGGAAACCACCAGTTATTTCCCACAATGCAACAATGCTCACGGAGAGGAAAGTGTTAGGACGTAAGTCCTGACATCACACTGTGGGAGGGGTTACAATATCAGCCATACAGAACCCCTGGGCCCTGATGATCTATTGGAGAAAAGGTCAAGATTTCTCATGGGAAAAGAGGTATCAGCTATTGATTGGGATGAAGTTTAATCCTTGGTTATGGTTTCTCTATAAGCTAAACTGTCATTTGGGGGACTGAGTAGTGAGCCTCACAGGTGACAATCATAGTATGTGTACGCAACAACTTTACTGCCCACCTTGTAAATTGGGACTACATCCCTCGTGCACCAGTTCTGGCCTGAAGCTTATGCAGATTGGTCCTTTGGCTATAGGTAAGCGATGCCTACTTCTGCATTGCTGAGGAGAGGAGGGATGATGTCATGGCACATGACAGAGTGGCTTCCAGTGGCTAAGTTAAGGAGGGGAACAATGTGCTGACCACTACAAGCATTTTTTTACAGACTTACTTAGAACATAACTTCTGCCATACTGTTTACATACTTTGGGCTTGATTCACTAAGACAAATAGCATAACTTATCTGAGTATCAGTATCTTATCAGAGATGACATTCCTTATCAGAGTTGACACAGCTTATCAGAGTAGCATAGCGAGTGCTATGAACTTCTCCACTCCGCACCACTCGTCCTGCCCTGAGCCCCTGCGGGTTTGTAGCGCTCGCTATGCTACTCTGATAAGGCATGTTAACTTTGATAAGGCATGTTAACTTTGATAAGGCGTGTTATCTCTGATAAGGCATGTTAACTCGGATAAGGCATGCTATTTGTCTTATTGAATAAAACCTTTAGAGTTATAGCTTCTTCTCACTCCTTCACTCTTTTAGGCTTTAGGCCCCATTCACACTAGAGCGTTTTGCCACGATTTCGGCAAAACGCTCAAACGCTAGCGCTTTTTAAAAGCCCTAGCGTAATGAAACCCTATGAGCCCGTTCTTACTTAATCACCGCAAATTGCCCAAAACCGGGCAAAAACGTCCAACGCAAACGCGTAGCCTGCACCATTTTCAGGTGATTTCCCGGTGATCACGTTTCAGTGCTATAGAAGCGCAAAATGCGATCGCACCCAAATCGCCACACTGTTCAGTGATTTTTTTCCGCGTGAAATTGCGGAAAAATCACTCCTGCAAAAACAAATTTGCCGGCATTTTGAAAACGCAGGTGTGAATAGAGCCTCAGAGAATACACTTGACTTTTTTTGTGCTCATTTTTTTTTACAGAAAAACTTACTTAAACTGCAAATGGCATAATCAATGGGTTACTTCACACTTAACCTCCTTGGCGGTAACCCAGAGTTCGGGGTAAGCCGCGCAGGAGGTTTTCTCCGGCCCTGCTGGGCAGATTTGTTTAATTTTTTTTTTTTGTTGCACGCAGCTAGCACTTTGCTAGCTGCGTCAGCACACCGATCGCCGCCGCCCCGCGCACGATCGTCGCTATCCGTCGCGCCGTGCGCCCCCCCCCAGGCCCCGTGCGCTGCCTGGCCAATCAGTGCCAGGCAGCGCTGAGGGGTGGTTCGGGACTCCCAATGACGTCCCGACGGGGGAAGCCCTCCAGGAAATCCCGTTCTTTGAATGGGATTTCCTGATCGGCGATCGAAGCGGGCGGGGGGATGCCGCTGAGCAGCGGCTATCATGTAGCGAGCCCTGGGAAAAAACACTGACATTGTTCAGGATAATTCTGCACATTTTGTCAGCTTTCTCTATCAACTACACTAGCTGCTATGAAAACAGCACATGCTTTTTTCTGCATACAAACACACATGGGGCTTGATTCACTAAATTGTGACAACTCATATCACGGCCATTTTCGCATTTGCGCACGATCGCGAATTATAGCACACAATCGTGAATTTCCGCTCGAAAATGTAATCGTTTTTGTGTAAAAATTCACCATTGCGCACGATACTTCGCGGTGGCGCACAAACACGAAAATGCGGTTGGGATATGAGTTATCACGGTTTAGTGCAGCAAAGCCCCTGGTGTGCAGAAAACGCATGCAGAAGAACGCATGCAGAAAACTGAAAAACAAGGTTGTCCCCTGCCTTTGTGCTATGCTATTCATCAGCTTCAGTGAGTTCACAGTTTCTCACCACCGCATTTTTTTCTACAGGCATCAGCAAGTACACAACTCCGCACCGCCGCAGTCTTTTTGTCTATTGTAATACCATAAAACATGCACAAGTACAAATTGATCTCTGCGAGTAAAAGCTTCCAAAGCCGTTTTATTCTTCAGTACTTTTTTGAGCCAAGGATACTTTGATGAATGATCTTCAGGCTCTGCCTGCCTTGTTCTATTCAGCAGCGGTATGAATCACGAAGACAACATTCTATGGCAACAGAACAAATTCAAATTGAACCCTAACACAGAAAGCTGCATGTTTCCATAAATCAGCGGATAGAATGATTTTAGCATCTAAAAGATACGACTTCATGTAGCGTTATTTCACTTTCTTTCATAATTGTCTTCGGTTCTGCTGCCTGCAAAGCATTGTGTGCTTAAATTCTGTTACAGATTAGCCATTATCTTATTAAAGATGGTGCATGACATAATTCCATAATTCAATTAAAACTGCTTAATTACATACTCTAGCGGCGTACGGACATCTCCAGTGAACTATACAAGATCTAACCTGACATTTGCTGCAATTACATACAGCATCACAGTTATGTGCTATGTCTTGACCATAAGAGAAAAAATAGTAGTTTTGTTTAAAAAAGATAAACAAAAACACAATTATAGAAGAGAAAACCTTTATAGTGAAATTCCAAGCAAACCTTTTCGTGCTTGAAGTCTGTAGCAAGCTCTTCTGAAGTCAATTCTGGTGCATGAAAATAAAAAGTGGGAAATGCCTACATTTGGTTGTAGAATTAGTAGTCACAAGAGCCTTATTCCATAAATCTGTGGCACCCCAGAGTCAAGGGTGCTGTGTCACGTGATAGCATTGTGGCATCCGTTCAACTCTATTGGAACCCTGATAGAAACTTCCTTAAAGTGGGATTACAATCAAATTTCTTCTATGGTCTAAAACATTAAACAAAGCATAACATTACAGAAAGGTTTGGGGTTTTTCCCGTAGTAGGCTTGTACTGCTGGAACACCTAGGCGATAAGCAGAGAGATGCCAGGAGTTCAATGGTGCAGTACCATTGCGTATACGGGTAGTGGAAGTATACAAATTTATACTCACAAGGGTGGGATGCAGATCCCTGCAACCACTGGCTTACGGGGAATAAACCGTCCCTGCTCTGCTTCCTAGGTCCTGTCGGATGCTGGATGGTTGCTCTCCTAAATTATAGTTTTGGATAAACTATTACCTCCAAAGGTGGCCTGACCAGAAGTTTGTGGGGATGGAGGCTCTCAGAGTATTTAGATGTGGTTTTCTTTTGAAGTATAAGATAAAATAGAGAGCACACCAGTTCAACTGGAAAATATTTATTCATTCATAACACAGTGCCTTGAAGCAGTGTGATTAGCGAATGGGTGCCTCTGACAGAGGCGTCAGTTAGGGTTAGGCATCAGTGGAGGACGGACATGGTTAGGTTTAGGCAATGGTGGGAGTATTCGGTTAGGTTTAGCCGTTGGTGATGGGGTCGGGTAGGGTTAGGCAGAGAGAGGGCTTGTGTGAGAATACGGTTAGGTTTAGCAACAGTACATTTTTGGTAAAATGTACTGATTTTTCTATTGGAATTGCCCAGTTGTTGAATATTGGTCATTGTACTGATCATCTGCTAGTGGCTATTAACCTGGGGACACTGAAGAAGGAGAAAGCTACACTGTAGAGGGTAACAGTTATTTAATAGACTTTCCCATGTAGCGCCTGGTCTTCTCTCTTCAGTTCTCTCCTGGCATAGGGCTACAATGCCGAGATTTATTACAGGCCCCTTTTCATGCTGTACTGTGCAGAGGCTGCACTGTCTCCCAGCAGCACCACATTTCTGGAGTTAGCAGTGGCCTGGAGAGGAGAGATGAGAAGTCCACTTATTACAGGGCACTCATCTCTAAGTTAAAATACAGATATATTTGTAAATTCTTTTAACATGTTTGCTATTTACTTGGCTTGCAGAATGCTCTGGAATGCATTCTGAGGCAATCTGTGACCTAACTGCATGCAGCATGGTTATCAAACAGTTGAATTATGCTTCCGTTCTATAAGGTATGAGAGCTTGAAAAGGATTGTGCTGCATCTCAACAGGGGCTGCCGCATGAGGCATAATGAAGTATGTATAGCAGTAGAGCCAGCTGCCTGCTCACATCCAAAGGAAAGCACATTTCCCTGCATAGCGCTGCTGTGTCAAACACTGGGATGTGACACTCTCAGCGATAGGGAATTGAATGAATTTGTTATGACATTTCTCTAGTACATTAAAAACTAGTTAAGAATGGATGAAGCAGGAAATTTGGGCACAAGAGGCACCGCAGAATTTTGGGGTCCGCTTTAGGCACCCATACAAATAGCTGCTATGAGGAAATTTGGGCACCCGAGGTGCCTGATAGAATAGCAGGTGCCAGTGTCAAGGACTCCTTACTAAATAGGTGCTTGTCAGAGGCAGAGACCTTAACCATTACACTATCCAGTCATGGCTATATTGACCTGAGAAAACAGGTTGTTAGTTGTAACAAATGCGTTGTCCAGTGTGTTTTTTTTCCCCAATAAATCTTTTTTCCTGTTATTTTGTGTCAGCAGTGTGGAAAGTGCTCCTTACCATTATAAACAGTTTTTAATAGTTTTTTTCTTATTTTAGGACGCCCCCTCCCATCTTAGTTTGCCATGACCGCCCTAGGGGATGGTTTTTAGTCAGGCCAGTTGCCAGCCCTTTTACCAAAGAGACCTTCCTACCTTCCTGGTCCTCATTACACTCTTTTTCTTGAAGAGCGACTGAACCAGAGGAGATCTACATACTTCAGACAGTGGTTGGACCCACTGGACTCAAAGCTTTTTACTGTGGTTGCCGTTCCACAACCCGGGTTTGTAAGCACCACATTAATTATTCTTTTCACACCCTATGATTAAAGGGGAACTGAAGAGAGAGGTATATGGAGGCTGCCATGTTTATTTCCTTTCAAGCAATACCAGTTGCCTGGCAGCCCTGCTGATCCTCTGCCTCTAATACTATTAGCCATAGCCCCTGAACAAGCATGCAGCAGATCAGGTGTTTCAGGCTTTATAGTCAGATCTGACAAGACTAGCTGCATGCTTGTTTCTGGTGATTTTCAGATACTACTGCAGAGAAATAGAGCAGCAGGGCTGCCAGGCAACTGGTATTGATTAAAAGGAAATAAATACGGCAGCCTCCGTATACCTCTTATTTCAGTTCCCCTTTAACTCACTATACCATAACGTGCTTCCTGTTCTCTCATGTTTTTTTTTTACATATTCTGGAGGATCCACAGATTTTACAGACTCTTTTGTCAATAAGACAATAACTGACTGTGGTAGGGGTTAGATTGTAGGCTTCTCTGAGGGACAACTAGTGATTTGACTATATAAACTATGTAATAGTGCTTCAGAAGATATCGGCACTATATAAATACACAATCATAAAGAACCCATTGGAAAACAATGATGTATGTTTCTTTGAATTATACCTATACCTGCTCTCTCCCAGAGAAACCAACATGATATGATGAAAAAAGGTTTTATGAAGGACATTCTGATATTGTGGACATTTAGATATCAAAACAGCTGTGTCAACTATACTGTTTGCCCCAAATAAAATAACTACAGGTTCAGGTCTTAAAGTGGACCTGAACTCTTGCACAGGACAGAAAGAAACCTAGAGAAATGCACCCTGTATGCCTTTAGAGAGTTTAACCTGCCTAATTCCCCCTCATCAGTGACTAATAACAACAGTAATTTGATCTCTCAGCTTTGTCAGCTGGCTGCCTCGCAACAGGATGTTAACCTTAAGTCTGCTTCCATGAAAGAAGGACGTAGACACTGCATATTTATTGCGGGATTTGTATCCGCTGTAACAAAAAATGTTTTTCTTTAAAGGTTATTACGCTGTTGCTTATTCTTTAGAGCAGAGGGGAAGTTCTGAGTTCAGGTCTGCTTTAAAGTCAGATGAGTCATTACTGAGGCCGATACACATCTGCATAAGGACTCAATGGTAAAGTTTTTAAATTATGATCAAAGGGGGATAAGGAATACTTTCTGAACTACTAGATTGTTCACAATGCTAATAGCTAGCTCCTCTCTTTTTTCACAAGTCTACTCTAACTGAAAAATCTAATGTGAGGGCATTGGCCAAGGTCGCACATTTACAAGAGATATGTATTCAAAAGGCAAATGAACATCTTACTGAACTGATTACATTCATTGTAATCTCTTGCAATTGTTGCATGATACACTATTTTATCTCTGCTTGGGCTATTGTAAAATATTAAACCAGCACTTGCAGACTTCCTTCACATGTGAAATAAATGAATACAGGGAAGTTTGGTTTTAACAGAGATATAGACAGCAACCATTAGATGTGTTTATGCAATAAATACAGTATAGGACTGTGCAGTATATGGTACGTCAATAATATAAGATGATATACATCACATCTGATAATATCTATTGAAAAAAAAAAAACATCTAAAATTAAATCTAATCTAAAATGAACACTACTAAACTGAGCAACAAACTCAAAGGGTAATTGACAACAAGGTTTCCAGCCAGTTTGTCCATACTTTGATGGGAATACAGCACTTTTCTGAATTGGATAACCTCCAAGACCAGGGTCCTCCAGTGAGACACTTGAGGTTGGTCTGGGGAGAACAATTTTAAAACTACCTTCCTAGCTAGGAACAGTGTTACCCAAAGGAATATTCTGTGATTATGTTGACAGCCAATTTCTGCCATTATCATAACTTGTGGTCTAGGTCAATGGGTATATTATTAACTGTGGATGAAACTTAAATGAATTGAACTTCATCCCAATCAGTAGCTGATACTCCCTTTCCCATGAGAAACCTTACCTTTCCTTTTACCTTTTCTCAGACAGATCATTAGGGGGCTCTGTGTGGCTGATATTGTGGTGAAACCCCTCCCACAGTGTGATGTCAGACCTAGCTACTGACATCACACTGTGGGAGCCTTGTTGCATTGTGGGAAATAACAGCTGTTTCCAACTGCCTAAAAAAGCAGCCTCTCCTTCCACAGAGATCACATGCCAGCAGTAAATATGTTGCCATATAATACATTTTAGAATGTAAATCAGGGAGAGGAAGGGTTTTACAATGGACAAACACTGACTAAATAAATAATTGTAAAAATTAAGAACTTTTTTATTACATTTTCTTTAACTGCAGTTCCTCTTTAAAAGGCAACTATGATTATAGAGGCTACTAGACTAGATTGTTTGAATTTTCTCAGCATCCCACATCTGTCATCAGCATTAGGGATACCTGTAAAGGTAGACAATAATGGTACAAACGACCATTTATGACCAGGGGCTGTTATCTGCCATGTCAAAAAGGACTGTAAGGGGCCTTTCACACTGGGGTGGTGTGGTGCAGCAAATTGCTGTACTGCTACCGCAACCTAATGCAAGTCCATGGGGAAGTCCATACTTCCCACGTTACGGTATGCTGTGCTGGAAGTGCCCAATTTAATGCTAGCGCATACCTACCTTACTGTGCAGCTCCTGCGGCAGTCTGCGTTGGACCGGATGTCATGTTAGTCTATGGCGATGCAGGGTTATTAAAACACGTTGGCGTTGCGACATTTCGGCACGCATGCGTCGAAGAGTATTTTTACAATATGCTTTCATGCACTTCAGCATACCTGAAGCTGGAAGTGACCACAAGAGCGCGTTACTTCCAGCTTGGCCGAATGCCAGGCAGGGAATAGGGTGCACTAACGCAGTATTCCCTGAAGGCCTGTTTTTGGCGGTGCGGTGGCCGCGTCGCACTGCACCGCATCCCTAACGCCGTTTAAGTGGTGGTTGATTTATTTCATCATTTTTAATCAGTGAGCCTACCTTAAAATCACCTTTCACTGTATGCTTGAGCTAGAAGAGGGGCAAAAATGTAGATTACCGTATCTCAAAGTAATGGATTCTAAAAAGTCCAAGCTGAATACACTGACTGTATTAGGAAAGATCCTGTATACTCATTGATAAGCTGAACCATGGCTAAATTCACCCCCTACTTTTGGCTTAAAAGGTAGGCCAAATAGAGTTACCTGCCAAAATACTGACCCCTGATGTTCTTCCCTAGCCACAATGCAGAGGGAAATGTCACACAAAGCATAGCTACCTCTCCTTGCTCCAGCCTGAGGGTAGGAACACACTAGGCAGAATCGCATATGCGTTCTCCACTATGTGCCATGGAAAACGAATATGCGATTCTGCCTAGTGTGTTCCTACCCTGAATCCTCTTGGCTCCTCCTGGTAGTTTCATAACTCACCACTAGAGGTCCAGGCTTACTCTCATGTGACCAAAATGAGCCTGAAGCTGTAGCAGGGCGTTATGAAGCTGCCAGGGAGATGCCAGGATTGGAGTTGGAGTAAGGAGAGGTAGCTATGGTTACAGGTATGGTTCCATTCTTCCTGCATAGGGTGGCCCCACATGTAATATCACTGGCAGATAAGCTGACCCCCACCCACTTTAAGCCCCAAATTGTGGAATTAACATGTTAATTATTCTGCCATGATGTACAGTAGATTTCTCTAGAAAACTTAGAGCAGCTTAGAAAAAATGTAGCCCAAATGATGATGATGAAATCTTTACATGTGACATTCCTGTCCTTTCTAAATCAACCCAAAATGTACAAATGCCGATCACCCCCACGAACCTTGTCCGGAGATGCCCTCCTCATTTTCAGTTAGCGTCATACAGTAGAAACACTTAAATTCAGTTTTGCTTAAATGCAGCCTCTGCATTTGTTAAATTATTTTTATCTGTAAGCAGACGCTCCCCTCTACTTGTCTAGTGCTAAACACAGTAAAGTGCTGTTATGTGCAGCATTTGCAAATCTAACCTACATCACATTTAACATAAAGTAGCATTCATTTTACCACATTGATTTTCCAGTCGTAGGGTGATGCAACGCATATGTAAACCTTGCATGAGATCTCAAGGTCTGAAAAAATATTGTTTCTTTCAATAGAAAACAATTTACTACATTATTATTAAAACAAAAGACGCCATTATAACGGGATAACGGAAAATAATGTGTGTCACATTCACCAGCTGCCGTAATAATGTTTGTTTCAGCAGGCTTAAATATGTATGTTTAAGATTACAGATGATTAGCATATAAATACATGGAAAAGATCAGAGTTATACAAATCTTATTATGAAACCAAAAAGCTCAACAAATTGAAATGCAAATACTTTTAATTGACTTTTGTTTTGTTTTTGTTATGGTGTGGTTTTGAAGGGCATGCATTTTTAATTGACTTTTTAATCTAAAATACTGATTGCTTTAAATACATATATTTATTATTCAGGTGAATATTAAATGATCTTAAAACAAAAGAACAGCTAAGGAAAGCAGTATCCCTTTTTGGGCATGCTCAGTAAGCCAGTCTAGTCATGTGTGTATGCTGTATATGAACCAAAGTCATGGTCAGATACCTCCACCATGGTCTGGGGACAGTTTTTAAGGGGAAAAGACAAGTAACAGTGTAAAGGTGACCATACACTTATAGATTTGCAGCAGATTCGACCATCAGATAGATTCTTGTCAGATGCCTGTCAGGTTGAATCTGACAGGAATCTGATGTGTGTCACACACTAGAAACAGATTTCCAATAGATTTCAGAATGCAATCTATTGAAAATTGATCGAAATGCATTATTGCACCATTCGATCCAATGCAACTCTATGGGCCATCGATCGACGGCAAGCAGCGGATCGACCTAGATTTTCCATCTGGACCAATCGAGCAAATCGATCGAAATCTGCCAGAAATCGATCGAACGGCTAATTGATCATGCTTCCTGCTGAATCAATTTCTAGCCTGCATTGTAACCGGTATTTGTGGTCCTACATGCCACTGTGATTGGGTAGCTTGTTTGCAATATTATCTGAACTTGTTTGCATTGTAACCGGTATTTGTGGTCCTACATGCCACTGTGATTATATGGCTTGTTTGCAACATTGCCTAAAGGTGCCGATAGGAGGTACAATATTTTGTGTTGATCTTTTAATACTATACAAATTATAGTAATTAATTTGAATGATGATTACATGTGTCTGAGTCTAGAATATTTACCTGCATTGGGTATTTTTTTTCTTCCTGGCAGCCACTTACTCTATGCTATCATCCTCCGACTCCCAATCACATGATGTGCATAGGGAGCCTTGAGGATGGTAGCACAGAGTGTGCTCCTGAGCAGGGAAGAGAGACCAGCACTGGAGAAGATAAATATGCTTCCTGCGCTACTTTTCATAGTGGGAAGGAGGAGTAGGCCCCCATAACCCCTGGTCTCCCTGCAGTCTCAGGGGCTATTGTTATACCACGGTAACTCTCATATCCTGATGTACATGTACATGCTAAGGATCTAGCACCCAAACATATGCTCAGTAAAATTGCAGTGTACTGAGTAGTACAAAAAATTGGTATACTAGGCCACCCAAGCAACCCTTATCTAATTGCATGGCAGAGTTTAGAATGGTTAACAGAATGGTTAAGCTGAATAATCCCCTTGTGACAAAGGAAGATAGACCCATGGACGTATCCCTGACGCCGAGTGCTCCACGATCCATCTTCCTATCAGCGGGTAAATGCGACAACACATGACGGGTGCGAACTAGAGTTCAATCAATGATGGTAATTTGTGCAGGAGTTTTCAGGGATCTTAAAGATCGGATCCCCCATGACAGCCATTATCGCTGCACGACACTAAACCACGGTCGCGTGATTGTGCGCCTGTACCCACACCGTGAGATCCCACAAACGACCGCTAATCACTTGAAATATCTCCGGTCTTTGGAAAAATCACGAGGTGGCTACGAGTAAGACCTTTCCTGGTCAGGTTTGATGGTAATGTAAACTGTAGAAGAAAGCAGAGATCTGACTAAACGCACATTTAAGTTTAACCACTTTACCCCCATAGGTGCGGATATCTCCACCCTTTTTTTATCCTTTCACCCCCAGGGACGGAGATATCCGCACCTCCCGCGCTCCCGCTCGCTCGTGCGCGCACTCCCGCTCGCGTGCACGCCGCTGCCTGCTCGCTCAGAGATCAATGAACGGGAAAAACTGTTCCCGTTTGTTGATCTAAGCACCCCGCAATGATCAGCTGCTTCTATGAGAAGCAGCGATCATTGTGTGAAAAAAAAAGTTTCCCAGCCTCATAAGACTTCCTGCAAGCGTACTTCCTACGCTTGCAGGTCACATAAACAAAAAGTTACTTTGGCCATCTTGTGGCCAAATAGTAAAACTACACCCTAAAGCATTTTTCATATGCAAATACATTAGTTTTACACTAAAAATTAACTCATTACCTCCCACACTCTCCAATTATTATTTTTTTGTAATAAAAAAAAAATTACAATTAAAAAAAAAATACATAAATAGTTACCTTAGGGACTGAACTTTTTAAATATTTTTGTCAAGAGGGTATAACACTGTTACTTTATAAACTATGGGCTTGTAATTAGGGATGGATGCAAAACTGAAAAACATCCACCTTTATTTCCAAATAAAATATTGGCGCCAAACATTGTGATAGGGACATAATTTAAACTGTTTTATAACCGGGACAAATGGGCAAATACATTTCCTGGGTTTTAATTACAGTAGCATGCATTATTTAAAAACTATAATGTCCGAAAACTGAAAAATGATTTTTTTCCCCACATTTTTTCCTATTTTCCCATTAAAATAATTCTTGGCATAATGTCCCACCTAAAGAAAGCCTAATTGATGGTGAAAAAAAACAAGATATAGTTCATTTCATTGCGATAAGTAATGATAAAGTTATAGACGAATGAATGGAAGTAGCGCTGAAAGGTGAAAATTGCTCTGGTGCTCAAGGGGTAAAACCCCTCAGTTGTGAAGTTCTGATTTGCTTTAAATGTAATCCCTGATCGATAATGTGAATACGTTGTTTGATAATTTTTATGATTTTTCCTCCTGTAAGGAAATATGAAAAGGAAGCAGAGCCCAGTTTATCTGCAGTGCTTTCTCTGCCCTACTGCAACACCTATAGAAGATCAGATGCTGCTTTCATACTAGCCCTGAATACCAATAACCTAGTTAAGCTATTGTGCTCTTGTGACAAAGGAAAATAATTGTGGGCTTTAGCATCAAGAAGCAGTAACAAGGCTTGTGCACAGCCCGTTTAATCAGTACCTTATCTGACCTTAATGTGCTGTTAATATAATGCTGATATCAGAGATGGTGAACTGGATGTGCTGACGGCACAGACAGCAGTACAGGTAAAGAGGTTAATTCACTACGAAAATTGTTTGTGCAATTACTGTGAGCTATTTTTACCATGCTACATCCGGCAGAATTAGTGTATGATGCACAAAACCATGCAATACGTTACATCATGCATTAACTAGTCAGGTTTGTAAAATTTTTTGTCAAATTTTACATTAACCACTTAACACCACAGGACGCTATGTTAAGCTTACTGTCAAAAGCCATTTTCACCTGTCAACGCTCCCTACGTGCATTTGGCCATAATTTTATCGCTGCTTTTCACACCTAAATGATCTCTATCTTATGTTTTTCACCACAAATTAGGCTTTTTGTGGGTGATACATGTTTTTAGTAAGTACTTTATTTTCTATGCATTTTATAGGGAAAAACAAGAGAAAAAATGAAAAAAACAACAACTATTTCTCCAATTCCATACCCTATAGTTTTAAATTAAACAATGTTACTATAGATAAAACCCATACATTTTATTTGCCCATTAGTCCAGGCTATCACAACATTTAAATGTATGTTCCTAGTACAATGTACGGTGACAATATATTACTTCAAATTAAAGGTGTTTTTTGTACTCCATCAATAATTACAAGCCCTTATTTGCTAAAATAACAGTAATATACCCTCATGACATACATTAAAAAAGCTGAGTCCATAAGGTAACCAATATATATATATATATATATATATATATATATATATATATATGGATTCCCGGAGAAGCTTTCCTGCAATGTTTACTCTGTTTAATAAAAGTTCAATATAATCTGATAATTTTGAACAGCAATATTATCAATTAGCTTCTGAGTGAAGTAAAACTTTGAATTATTAACCCTTCCAGTAACTTGGAAACCAGTCAACCACTTTTTGTTCCTATTGGATTTATGTTGTGTTTTGTTTTCAGCAACTGAGCTTTCCTTGTTATGTCTGCTTTGGGCACTATTTGCATCATTTCCTCTGCACTTTATACTCTCTACTAAACTTTATAGAGAACTTCCTG
The DNA here is from genome assembly GCF_040937935.1 of Hyperolius riggenbachi. Taxonomy (NCBI): domain Eukaryota; kingdom Metazoa; phylum Chordata; class Amphibia; order Anura; family Hyperoliidae; genus Hyperolius; species Hyperolius riggenbachi. The sequence goes on along the minus strand of NC_090652.1, from coordinate 136,915,443 downwards.
TTACAGCATATTTCAGAGGTGAGCTGCAGTTACACATTCTGCTTTCACAGTCGTCAGAGAAAACCACAAAGGCACCTATTGTGAGCTATATGATATATGAGAATGAATGAGAATGCGAGATTAATTAAGGCAATTTATTACTCTAGATAACTGACCTTTAAAAAGCTTCCTTCAGGAAGCTTTGATATTCCACTAATTTAATCACATTAATGAAGTAGAGGATCTGTTGTACAACATTAGTTTTAATTATGGGGCATTTCAAGGCAAAATCCTCAATGCCATTTGTTTGAGTTACTTTATATTTCGTTTTCTAGCTTTCCGTTATATGTGCAGCCAGTGGCGTACCTAGGGTTTATGACAGCCGGTGCTATGTATTAAAAGACACCCCCTGCCCCCTCCCCCCAAAAAAGAAAGAAAGGAGTGTGGTGTGCTAGGCACACCACGGCGGGTAATGCTAGGTATAGTTGCACCCAGTATAGGTAGCCTAGAATAGTCACCCACAGTACAGGTAAGGGGAAACTATTCCCCCCCCCCCATACAGTATGTCTCTAAACTTAGTTGGGCCGCTAGTTTAGGTGTTCTAGTACAGGTAACCAGGTGTGCCCCAGTATTAGCCCCCCCCCCCCAGCTTAAGCAGCAAGGTGTGCCCCAGTATTACCAGCCCCATCCACAGCCTGGTGCCCAAATATTAGCAGCCCCCTTACCAGTTAGTAGATAGAAGTGAGAAAAGAGAGCCAGAAGGACAGGAGAGAAAATAGAGGCAGAAAGACAGTGGAGAGAAAAGATGCAGAAAGACAAGGGAGCAAGAAGAGAGGCAGGAAGAGAGAGGAGAGGTAGGGAGAGAGAGGAGAGGCATAAAGACAAGAGAGCAAGAAGAGAGGCAGAAAGACAGTGGAGAGAAAAGAGGCAGAAAGAAAAGAGAGCAAGAAGAGAGGCAGGGAGAGAGAGAGAAGAGGCAAAAAGACAGTGGAGAGAAAAGATGCAGAAAGACAAGGGAGCTAGAAGAGAGGCAGGAAGAGAGAGGAGAAGCAGAAAGACAGTGGAGAGAGAAGAGAGGCAGAGAAAGAGAGGCAGAAAGACAAGGGAGCGAGAAGATAGGCAGGGAGAAAGAGAGGAGAGGCAGAAAGACAGTGGAGAGAACAGAGGCAGAAAGACAAGGGAGCGAGAAGAGAGGCAGGGAGAGGAGAGGCAAAAAGACAGTGGAGAGAGAAGAGGCATAAAGACAAGGGAGTGAGGAGAGAGGAGAGGCAGAAAGACAGTGGAGAGAGAAGAGAAGCAGAGGAGAAAGAGGCAGAAAGACAAGGGAATGAGAAGAGAGGCAAAGAGAGAGAAGAGAGGCAGAAAGACAGTGGAGAGAGAAAAGAGGCAGAAAGACAGGATAAAGAAGAGAGGCAGGAAAGGGGGGCAGAATGACAGGGGAGAAGAGAGGCAGGGAGAGAGAGCTAGGCAGAAAGACAGGGAAGAGAGGCTGAACAACCGTGGAGAAGAAAGACAGGGAGAGAGAAGAGGGGCAGAAAGATGGGGAGAGAGAAGAGAGGCAGGGAAGAAGAGAGGCTGAATGACAGGGGAGAGAGACAGGGAGAGAGAGGAGAGGTAGAAAGATAGGGGAGTGAGAAGAGAGGCAGGGAGAGAGAGGCAGAGACACATGCAATACTTCTCATAATCAACTTCCTGAGATCCTAGAGTACAGTACTAAAGAACTTAAACATTGCACAATGCTGTACTTGTGTGCAAAAGATCGTGAGTGAGGTGATGAATGATCCAAGGGAACACATATAGTGGATTGCTGTGAGGCATTTATGCATACCTTTGGCTGCTGGGCAAAAAGTATGGTGCTTATTGTAGCTGTAGAAGAGAGGAGGGAGGATAGGATCAGATATAGGCAGCTTTAAAGCAGGAGACGCAGACTATTTTACAGCTTGTCACTCGCTGCCCTCTGCTCCAAGTAGAAAAGTGCAGTGTCTAGTCCCTGTGACTATCTCCAGTCAGGCTCTCCTGACAGACAGTGCCAGTGTGCCACACAAGTGTTTCGCCTCTCGCTCGCCCAATCTGCCGGTTTAGTTGAGGAGGAGGGAAATGGCACTAGCGGAAGCGTGGTACATGGCGGCGGCGCGGCTGCTCACCGTCATGCAGCAGAGTCCATTGTGTGCCCACCACACACGTGGCTGCCGGTCGGGTAGGGCAGAGCTTGCTAGCGTACACCGCTAATTGGCTCAGTATGACTACGTTACCGCCGCATGGCCGCCGAGTAGTACACTCCCTGCTGCCGCTATTTTACCCTCCTCTTTCCTTTCCTGCTCCATCCCACTGACCCAGGCCAGGCCGTGAGGTGCGAAGGCGGGGCCAGGCAGCTTAGTCAATTATACAGGAGCCAGAAGGAGGAGGAGGCGCCGAGGCGGAGCAGAGGCTGCAATAGCAGCGCAGACTTTCGTGAGTTCCACACCAGAAGGTCCTATATTTTAGATTAATATGGGCTGGCCTTTTTGACACCCTCTCCTCCATGTCACCCGGTGCAGCCCGCCCTCCAGCGCCCAATTATAGAGACAATCGTGGTTGGGGTGTCTTGCCACCCTATGGGAAAAAAAAGGATACAGGAGACAAAAAAGGGAGCCCGATAGTGCAGTATGTCAATAGTAGGTGTGTGGAGAAATCAATTGATTGAAAGGGCTACTCACAAAGGAGGGTTGCAAGGGGCAACCGACCACAGGAAGCAGGTGGAGACCATAAACCCGACTCCACTCGGGGTGGTCCTGGACGGACCTGGTTGCGGTCGCTCTCTTAGATGAAAAAGGATGCACAAAACATTAACCGTGGTAAAACAACGGGTGTTCTGTCACCACCCCTCGGACAAACATGTACGGGGGTATAACTATGCACAATAAGGGAAAGAGGCGCCCTGATTTGAATAAAAGCTTTTAAAACCAGTTTAAAAACGAAAAAGAAAAATGAGGTATCTTACCTCAATGACGAAATCTCTGTAAACTTACAAAAGATTTTTATTTGAGCACAGGCAACGCGTTTCGCGGGTCTGAGCCCGCTTCCTCAGGCCAATACAGTGCCTAGAACAGCAGAAAGAGTTCCTCAATGTACATACATATACATATTTCATAAAAAATTATAAAAATAATAACGGTCAGAGTACATATATAAATGAATAAATAGCATAACATGAATTTAATTTGGCAGATTTATCCATGCCCTAATAGTTGATTCCATGCTGTGCATATGCAAACGCATATTTATGCGCACGCACACACACATCAAAGAGAACACACTACTGTGTCTCATATCTAAGGGCAAACTTGATGGTTTAGTCTAAGCTCCATTTGCCGTAATGCACAATACCATTATTATTATGCACCTTCTAGATGAATGATAAATATATAATATATATAGATATATATATGGAAAAAATAAATTATATACAGACCAAGGAAGAAAAAAAAAAAAAAAAAAAAAAAAAAAGGGGGGGGTTCCATTGATGATAATGTATGCATCATCAATTAAAAAGAACTAGGAACATAGTGGATAGTATTCTAAAATTAGCCATGCGCCCATAGGAATGATATAATATAAAACACAGATATCTAGCAATGTATAAAAAGTATATAAACATATATATACACATATATACACATACATACATACACAACAACATAGGAAATACTAAAAACTTGGCCAGTTCTAAACAAAGACAAAATCCAGGCAGCGCTGCAAGCATTTCACAGTGCTGCTCTGCATAAGTAAAAGGAACTGGTCACTGACTTTTAAAAGCATTGCAGTACATTGTGCACAGCATAATACATGTTCAGACAGCAGGGGGAGTAAAAAGGCAGGATACAATGGAGACCAGAAAACAACGTTGTAATACTCACCAAATGACAGAAATCATGTAGCATAGGGAGCCTCTACAGGACATTCCCTGTCTCTGCATTATATAACCTTACTTGATTTGTTTAAGCAGCTGCAGGTCTGCACACTCTCAGCAGATTAGGGAAGGGGAGGGTGCGTGATGATGTAATCACAGGAAGTAGTGGTGGGGCCATATTGGAAAGGGGCATAGCATAGGAAGGCAATGTATTTTGCCAGTCCTACGCTGGATTCATAGAAAAGATAGGACCAGGACTTGATGTATTAAATTATTTGGCCACTAGATGGCGATGGGACTTTCTCATTAGCATCTCATTGCTAGTGGACTGGATTTCTGTTACTTATAGTGATAGATTTTGACAGTTAGTTGGTGAAAGACAAAATATATATTAAAATACATTGGCACAATAGTGGATTATTTAGATAAATATCTAATAGTTAGTGGTAAAAATAGTGATTAGATGAATTAAATTATATAGGAATCTTTGCATTAAACACGATTATACAATAAAACTGCATTGTTTTGTGGTATATATCTCTCTGTTTAGCACATATATAATGCTCAGGACGTGTATATAATAGTTTATATGTCACTCTCAAAATCATATGAGTGATGTCATAAGGATAAGATATTTTTATTTTTTATTTATATATATTATATATATTTTTTCCAATATGTATGAAATGTGTGCATATGAGTGGTGTAAATGAGAATGACTATGTGGTGGAATGATTTTATTGGCAGGTGGATGGCCGAGCTGAGAGAAAGAAAAGAAAAGTGGGGTTGGTGTGTGAGGGGAGGGAAGAGTGAGGGGGCGAAGGATGAATTGGAACATTGTTATACAGGATAATAAGCAAACATTGGTGTGTGTCAATGCATGATAACTTGTGGGGGGGGGGGGGGGGGACCCAGATGACAGGCTAGTTCGGAAAAATTTGTACTTAATGTCGGAGCTAGATTAGTAATTGTGCTCCAGGCATTCATTGAGTCCTTCTGGTTTCAATGTTCTTAATTTGAAAATCCAAAACATTTCTCTAGCCCGAAGGCGAGTCATGCGTTCGGTATGGGACAGGTTGTTAGATACGTATTCAACTGGCATGAATGTGAAGAGCCTATGATCTGAATTATGAAATTCTGCAAAATGTCTTGAGAGGCTATGTTTGGCATATGCTTTTTGAATATTCCTCCTGTGTTGTCCTATGCGAGCTCTTGTTTGTTGACTTGTGCGGCCGACATATTGTTTATTACAAGGACAAGTTATCAAATAGATGATGTGTGTAGTGCTGCAAGTGAAATGGTGGTCAATGCTGAATGTTTCTTGAGTCACAGTGCATTTAAAAGAGGAGGTTCCTGGGCGCAGGTATTCACAGGCTAAGCATTTTTGTGAATGGCATCTTTGTATACCAGGGGAGATTTTGAGGGTGGGTTCCCTGGGGGCAAGTGCTCGGGGTCTGCTCGGGGCTATGATGTTCTTTAAGGTTTTGGCTCTTCTGAATATCAGTTTGGGCTTGGATTCTAGTTTTGGACAAAGGTAAGGGTCTTTAAGCAATGTTGACCAGTGTTTATTGATAACAGATCTTATATTGTTGTGGTTAGAGCAGAAGCGGGTAATGAACGAGGGTTGTGTGTCAGTGGCTGTGACTTTCCTTTTTTGTGTGGTAAGGAGGGATCTTTGTTCTAGAAGTCTCGCTCTTGTTCTAGCTGATTTTATCAGGGGTTTTGGGAAGGATCGTTCCAAAAATTTGCTTTCTAGGGTGTCTGCCTGGTTGTCAAATGTAGATGTATCTGAACAGTTTTTGCGTATCCGTCTGAACTGCCCGAATGGAATGTTTGTTTTCCAAGGTTTATGGTGCGAACTCTTGTAATGGACATATGAGTTCGCATCAACCTTTTTAAAAAAGGTTTTTGATTTAACAACATTGTTTTCTACATAAAGGGTTATGTCCAGAAAATCTATGGTATAAGGATGGGTATTGACGGTAAAGGAAAGCCCCCAATCGTTGTTGTTGATGGAGTCCACAAATTGACCAATCGAGTCAACTTCTCCTTCCCAGATTAGTATAATATCGTCTATGTACCGCCAGTACTTAACCACATTGCTCTGATAGGGGTTTTGACTCAAAAATAGCTTCTCAAAAAGGCCCATTGTCAGATTTGCATAGGATGGTGCTAGATTAGCACCCATGGCTGTGCCTCGGATCTGTAGGTATATCGTTTTTTGGAATGAAAAAATGTTATGGGTAAGTATGAATTTGGTGGCATGTAAGAGGAAGTTTTTTTGGGGGATGGGCATAGTGGTGTCTGAGTATAGGAAATGGGCTAGCGACTGGAGGCCAATATTGTGTTTGATGTTAGTGTAGAGGGCAGCTACATCCAAGGTAACCCAATGGTAACTCGGCAACCATTCGAAAGATGTAAGTTCTTCAAGGAGTTGGCTAGAGTCTCTCAGGTAAGAAGGGAGTGATATGACGTATTTTTGTAGAAAGTGATCGATATATTCTGACAATGGAGAGGTGAGTGATCCTATACCAGAGATTATTGGGCGACCAGGGGGATTTTTTATCGACTTATGAATTTTTGGTAGAAAATAGAAAAACGGCAGCTTAGGATGTGCAGTGGTGAGAAAATCCTTTTCATCTTTGGAGATTATACCTTCCTTTAAGGCTGATAGAATTAGTTTATCATATTGAAGTTTAAATTCATGCGAAGGATCCTGAAGTAATTTGACATAATAATTTGGATCGTGTAGTAGTCTATGGGCCTCGGTGGTATAGTCTGTTGTGTCCATAATGACGATACCACCCCCCTTGTCTGCAGCCTTTATAACTATTTCTTGATTGTTTTTAAGGGAATTAATCGCAGTGCGTTCTGCTCGTGTCAGGTTTGATTTGGATTTGTCATGCTTACTATCTTGTCGTCTGAGGTCCTCTAGTACGGAGAGGTAGAAGTTCTCAACGTGTGGACCTCTGTAAGATGTAGGGTAGAATTGTGACTTTTTCTTGAATTCAGTATGGATAAATCTCTCTGTTTCAAACGTATCAGCATCTAAGATTACATCTGGGCCATTGTTTGGTTCATTTGTGAAGATAGTTTGGATAGTGGAATTAGTAACTGGATTCAATTTTTTAAAATCTTTCATAATGAAATATCTTCTTAGTGTAAGTTTCCTCACAAAAGCGTTCAGATCAACAAATAATTCAAAAAGGTTTGATGTTTTGGTAGGACAAAAGGACAAACCGTGATTTAGGACTTTAGTTTCTATTGGCGTCAGACAGTGGGAAGACAGATTAAATATAGACTTATATTGAAGGGTAGGGGGGGATAGCTTTAGTTGTGCTTGTTCCCTGTTGTATCTCTTCTTTTTGCCGCCCCTTCTACCCCGTTTTCGGGACTGGATACTGGTCGTTTTGTGGCTCTCGGAGCTGTGTGATGTGTGACATGGTATTGTGGAGTTGGGCTCGAGATCAAAGGTCGCAGGGGAGGGTCTTTGGTTAGAAGGGAAGGTAACTCTAAAAAAGATGGTGTGTCAGAATCTGATTGGGATGAGGTGGGGATGGAGGTGGAGCTGGTATCCCCTCGTGGGGCCTGGGCAGCGGAAAAATAATCCAGGATAGTGCTGTTTGCTTTGGGTCGAGCAGACGGCATGGTGGACTGTGTAGAAGTGTCAGTGGGGGTGTTGTGTGGTGACTGGGATGGGGCATGTGAGGTGGGGGAGGGGACCTGGGATGGGAACCTAGGTTGGGAGGGGGTGCTGGCGGGTGTGGCTGTGTGTGTGGTGAGGTCGAGAGGGTCGATTTCCACCTCGATCGTGTGGGTGGTGGGGGGAGGGGATAGGTTAGGGAGGGCGGGTGGGTCGGGTAAGGCGGGAAGGACCGGGGTGTGGAGAAGTGGTAGGGGTTTACTACCAGGGGGGGGGAGAAGGGCGGGGTGCGGGGGTAGGGGGTAGGGTAGGAACGGTGGGGGAGGGTATGGTAGTGTGAGGAGGGAAGGGATGGGACATGGAGGGGGAGGGGGGTGAACTGGGGCTGTGGGGAGGGGGCGTGTGGGGAGACGTCGAGGACGTCTAGGTGGGGGGCGGTAAGGGGGGCGGGTGGGTCTAGGACCCTGTGGGGGGATAAGGGGGGCAATACCACCATTGTTGGGTATGGGGTGATTGGGTGTAGGCTGTGGTAGCACAGGCTGGTCGCCCTGTGGTGTATCTATATGTTGTCGTCTTTTGTGTTGTGTATGTGCAGCGTAAGCGGCTCTGTCACGGTTGAGTTTTTTTAGTTTGGTCTCCATTATATCCGCCTCAAATCTGTGTAGCTTGTTGGATAGTGAGAAGGAAAGCGTAAGATATTCCTGTGTGCTGGTATAGGGAGCTACCTTGTTTCTAAGATTCACTATTTTTTCAGCAAATTCGAGTAGCAAGCTTTCTCTTTTTGAGATAATCCGCTCCATCATGCCCACTGAGCATGACTGGAGGTATATGTACCATTCTGCAGTGTAGACTAAATCGTTGGGGAAAGAGGTTTCGACTAAAACTCGAAGTCCCTCTGGTGCTATTCTCTCTTCAATGTATGTTTTCTGCATTGCTATGTCGGCCTGATTAAAAAATTCACTCTTTAACAGGCTTTCTAATTCATAGAACCAGGGTTTTAAATCTGGAACTGGCGTAGTCTCTTTGGGATCAGTAATATCTTCTGAGGCTATGCCCTCCATGGTTTGGTTGTTCAGTCTAAACTGTTCAAAGAGTTTATTACGATGTTGGAACCGATTGTCTAGGTTCTCCATGGTCTTGTTGTCCGTATATTCGGATAAGGTCTTCTACCGATTTTGTCCTGTGTTTCCGGTAGGAGCTCACGGTAACCTCCGGATAAGTGCAATCGTGGTTGGGGTGTCTTGCCACCCTATGGGAAAAAAAAGATACAGGAGACAAAAAAGGGAGCCCGATAGTGCAGTATGTCAATAGTAGGTGTGTGGAGAAATCAATTGATTGAAAGGGCTACTCACAAAGGAGGGTTGCAAGGGGCAACCGACCACAGGAAGCAGGTGGAGACCATAAACCCGACTCCACTCGGGGTGGTCCTGGACGGACCTGGTTGCGGTCGCTCTCTTAGATGAAAAAGGATGCACAAAACATTAACCGTGGTAAAACAACGGGTGTTCTGTCACCACCCCTCGGACAAACATGTACGGGGGTATAACTATGCACAATAAGGGAAAGAGGCGCCCTGATTTGAATAAAAGCTTTTAAAACCAGTTTAAAAACGAAAAAGAAAAATGAGGTATCTTACCTCAATGACGAAATCTCTGTAAACTTACAAAAGATTTTTATTTGAGCACAGGCAACGCGTTTCGCGGGTCTGAGCCCGCTTCCTCAGGCCAATACAGTGCCTAGAACAGCAGAAAGAGTTCCTCAATGTACATACATATACATATTTCATAAAAAATTATAAAAATAATAACGGTCAGAGTACATATATAAATGAATAAATAGCATAACATGAATTTAATTTGGCAGATTTATCCATGCCCTAATAGTTGATTCCATGCTGTGCAATTATAGAGACGCCACTGTGTGCAGCAAAGTGTGATCGGCCAGCAATGCTAGAGGATGAGAGTGCAATATGTAATTCTCTGTGAACTGACAGTAGATGTGCGGAGAATGCAGTTTTGCGCATTCACAATTTGCATGCACATTTTAGTAAGTGTGAACCCTGCCTTAGGATTCTGTGTTACGCTTCTGGCTCTGCCCTGACCTCCCCTTTATATTTATAGCTTTTTGTAGTTTATCCAGATGTCTTACTCACTTCAAACATTCTCTTAGGACATCCACCATACAAGTATTTCTCACTTGGCGCTCGGGGTCTGAGTCTTCTTTCGAAAGAGAAATCCCCCCCTCTTTTTACCGCTGTAACTAAAACAAGAGCCACTTTATGAGATCAATGTATTCTGATGTTAAAGTGAACCTGAACTCTTGCACAGGACAGAAGGAAACATAGAGAAATGCAACCTGTGTGTATTTAGAGAGTTTAGCTTGACTTATTCCCTCTCATCTGTGAATAATCACCAGTGTAATGTGATCTCTCAGCTGTGTCAGCTGGCTGCCTTGGCAAAGCAGCTAATTTGTAAACACAGGATATTAACCCTATGTCTGGTTCCATGAGAGCAGGAAGTAGACACACTGTAGATTTATTGCAGGCAGGGCTGGGCCGAGGCAATGGCTGGAGAGGCTCCAGCCTCAGGGCGCAGTGTAGGAGGGGGCGCACAATTCATTCAGCTGTCATTCCTAATTGTGTATGAAGCAGAAAGAAATAAGAAAAGGGGATACAGCAGTGACTGCAAGCCAGATAACTAGAGATGAAGGTGTTGGGGAGGTTGTGGGCCCTGTGGCCCTCTTAGTCTAATAGCAATCAGTGTGTGACGGCCGGGGTGGCAGGGATGGAGGGGCACACTTTGGTGTCTCGGCCTTGGGTGCTGGAGGACCTTGTCCCTGCTCTGATTGCAGGATTTGTAACAAATTAAGGTTTTTCTCTAAGCGTTATTATGCTGTTGCTTGTCTTTTAGAGCAGAGAGGAAGTTCTGAGTTCAGGTGCGCTTTAATGTTGTAAACTTCACCTCACGTTTTCTACCAGGCTGTAATTCTTTTCCCCTCTATCCAAAATGTAAAACAAAATTTTGCCTTGACTTGTATTTTAACTAAAAAAAAGAAAAAAGAAAAGAAAAAAGAAAGCCTGCCATCTGCTAGAGCAATGCACATAACATTATTTCTGTTTGTACTGCAGCCTCCACAGAACTTTTCCCCCATAAATTAGAGACAGATCCTCACACTCCATTTTCTCTCACGCTGTTCATCTTGCTCTCTAGATATCAGCATATTGATCAGATGACCTGTTTGTCTTTCAGTGATTATATACTGACTGCTAGTGCATTTTGCTGATTAATTTGGGGAGATAGAAGTCAGGTATGAAATGTATATCTCTGTAGACACTGGAATGAGGCAGCTTGTATGATAGCTGGCGACTGGCGTCACCCTCTTGTCTCACAGAAGGAAAGATATAATATGTGACCTATTTTCGTTTTCAAACAATCTTTTTATTGATACTTCATTAAAAAATAGTACAATACAATCATCAAGTAAACGTATCAAATAGTACATAGGCAAAGTAGGTCAGTCTAATCTAAGACGACCATCGAGCTTAAACTCAGAACATAGATAACAAATATACAGGCATTTATATATAGTACGAATACTAATGATAGCTTGTTATCAGACATCAGTCAGGACAGTAGAGATGGCTCGAACCTCTGATTTTCGGTTCGCGAACCTCGAACTTGAACTTCCGAAAAAGTTCGCAAACCTGCAAAGTTTTCGAACCGCAAAAGACTTCAATGAGCAGGCGAACTTGAAAAACTACAAACACTGTTTCTGGCCACAAAAGTGATGGAAAAGATGTTTCAAGGGGTCTAACACCTGGAGGGGGGCATGGCGGAGTGGGATACATGCCAAAAGTTATAATCCCTAAAGGGCAAAAAACACATTGCATTCCTAAATTGGAGGCATAAAGTGCTTGAAAACATCTTGGGCTTGATTCACAAAAGAGTGCTAACTGTTAGCATCGCAAATTTTCGCACGAAACGATAACTGTTTCGCGCGCAAACGTGAATTTTCCCGCAAAATCGATATCGTTTTATTGCAGAAATTTGTGTTTTCGTGCAAAAACTTTATTGTTTCGTGTGAAAATTCGCGATCGCGCGCAATGCGAAAATTCGCGCAAAAATGCCCATGTTAACAGTTAGCACTCTTTTGTGAATCAAGCCCCTTGCGTGTGTATACATGGAACAGCAGTTAGTGTAAGTAGTGTACTGCTTCACACTGACAGACCAAACTCACTGTGTAACACACCGCAAACAGCTGTTTGTGTAGTGATGGGCGTGCTGGACGATGCGCACTATGGCGAGAGTGCAGGCGATGGCGGTTTTCAAGCCCATATGGTTGGGCTGAGGTAGCTCAATAACAGAACAACTGTCCACAATGAAGCAACGACCTTATTATCTTGGGTCAGGTGTGCCCCCCAACTCATATAGCCGGTGATTGCTTTATTGTGACTCACAAGCCCCTTTACCGTGGCAAGGTAACGATCACGAAGGGGAACTGACACATGTACATGCCTTTTGTTTTGTTGTTGCAGCTGCAGTGCAGCCAGAAAAATTAGGCATGTATACGCACCAGAAACATTATTATTATGTTTGGTAGCAGCCGCTGCTAGCAGCAGTGACCATAAACATTTAGGAATCCACCTGGAGTCCTGGACCTTGTTGGTGGAGGCAGAGATGCTGTGTGGGGACTGACTTAGTCTTGGGGCAGGCAGCAGCGGCTGGCAGGCAGAGTTGCTGTGTGGGGACTGACTTGGTCTTTGGGCAGGCAGTAGCCCTCCGGGATTCATGCCTCATTCATTTTGATAAAGGTGAGGTACTGAACACTTTTTTGACCTGACTGCTGGTGGACTAATACAAAGTGCAGTCACACAGAGGCAGTGAGAGTTATGCACTGAATGTGCTGGGCCTGGCACAGTACAGCAATTAGCATGGGCCAGCTGCGTCAGACAGGGCTGTATATGCAGTGTCAGTGGCACACACACAAAAAAAACACATTAGATGAACATTAGCTCTCAAAAGAGCAGTTTTGGGGTGCTTTTCATCAACAAATATCAGCAAGGAGCAAGCTAACAGACCTAACTATCACTTTCCCTATCTCTCCAATGTCTCTCCCGTCTCTCACTAATACTGCTGCACACAGAGTGAGAACATGGCCGACGCTGCTGCCTTTTATAAGGGGGAGGGGGACTCCAGGAGGGAGTGCAGCCTGATTGGCTGCCATGTGTCTGCTGACTGTGATGTAGAGGGTCAAAGTTTAGCCCAATGACGTAGTATAGGGGGCGGGTCGAACTCGCTAAGTGTTCGCGGTTCACCACGAACTCGAAACAGCTAAGTTCGCGCGAACAAGTTCTCCGGCGAACCGTTCGGGTCATCTCTACATGACAGGACATACTGGAAGATTAAAATCAGGTTTATTAGGCAATTATGTCTGAAGACTTTCAGAGAGGCATATTTAAAGGGAATCTGATGTGAAAATAAATGTATAATATAATGAATTGTATGTGTAGTACAGCTAAGAAATACGGTAGAACATTAGTAGCAAAGAACAGAGTCTCATATGGTTTCCAGTACAGGAGGAAGAGTTAAGAAACTTAATTTGTTATCTATGCAAAAGAGCTTCTCTGAGCTCTCCGACCCAACTTGGGTCAAAGGCAGTCCTGTTTTCTGAAGCACTTATACATTAAAGAAACAGTGAAAGGCAGCTTCAGATAAGGTTTTACTGCAGGCGAGTTCAAAGGGTCATTAGCTTTGCTTTTTATTCTTAAAGTTTAAAATACAGTGTGTTGTTTGTAATTGCAAATATGACAGAATGATGCAATGTTATAAAAAAAAAACGATATAACTGAAAATAAAACTGAGACTGTTTTCTTTGCTACTAATGTTCAATTATCTGTACTACACATACAATACATTATATATTTTTTTCCTCACTTTATTGTCACTTTAAATGTCAAACGTGGGAATATGGAGGCCTCTGTAATCTAACCATGGATCCCAGGTTTTGTGGAATTGGGGACCTCTATCCTCCATTCTGGCTAGGTTTTTTTTCAGATAGCATGATGGAGTCTACTTTATTAATAATAACAGAGAGCGATAGAGTACTGGATCTCAGCTGGGTGCCACGTGCACCTATTTTGACAATGGGCTAATTTATACATTTGTGAAAACAATGCACAGGTTTACGCAGTATTTAGGTGAAAATCACAAAGTGGAGAAATGATTTCCATGCCTTCCTGGACTTATTCCAGTTTCTTATATTTAAGATGTGCTAAATCTGCTACTTGCAGAAGTTTTTTTTAACAAACTGCTACTCCGGCACGTGTCTCGAATGGTGCCATGAATATTAATGTCCATAAATTTGTAATGAGGATCCCATCTGCCTGCAACTCTTGGCAAGTTGGTTACAAGAGCATTAACCACTTGAGGACCCACCCTTTACCCCCCCTTAAAGAGGAACTGTAACGACAAAACGGCCCCTGGGGGGTACTCACCTCGGGTGGGGGAAGCCTCAGGATCCTAATGAGGCTTCCCATGCCGTCCTGCGTCCCTCGGGGGTCTCGCTGTAGCCCTCCGTACAGCCGTGACGCAATATTTACCTTCCTGGCTCCTGCGCAGGCGCTCTGATGCCTCTCGGCGCCGAAGTAGGCGGAAATACCCGATCGCCGTCGGGTCTGCTCTACTGCGCAGGCGCAAGTTTCCGGCGCCTGCGCAGTAGAGCGGACCCGACGGAGATCGGGTATTTCCGTCTATTTCCGTGCCGAAAGTCGCCACAGCGCCCCCGCTGGAGCCAGCAAAGGTAAATATTGAACTGACAGTCGGCACAGTCGCCGGCTGTTCGGAGGGCTGCGGCGAGACCCCCGTGGGACAGAGGACGGCGTGGGAAGCCTCATTAGGATCCGGAGGCTTCCCCCACCCGAGGTGAGTACCCCCCGGGGGAGATTTTTGTTGTTACAGAGTCTCTTTAAGGACCAGCGCTGTTTTAGCTGATCTGTGCTGGGTGGGCTGTGCAGACCCCAGCACAGATCAGGGTGCAGGCAGAGCGACCAGATCGCCCCCCTTTTTTCCCCATTAGGGGGATGATGTGCTGGGGGGGTCTGATCACTCCTGCCTGCTGGGTGTTGCGGGGGGGGGCACCTCAAAGCCCCCCTCCGCGGCGAGATTCCTCCCCTCCCTCTCCTACCTGTCCACCCCCGGTGATCCGCGCTGCACAGGACGCCATCCGTCCTGTGCAGCCAGTGACAGGCTGTCCCCTGTCACATGGCGGCGATCCCCGGCCGCTGATTGGCCGGGGATCGCCGATCTGCCTTACGGCGCTGCTGCGCAGCAGCGCCGTACAATGTAAACAAAGCGGATTATTTCCGCTTGTGTTTACATTTAGCCTGCGAGCCGCGATCGGCGGCCCGCAGGCTATTCACGGAGCCCCCCGCCGTGAATTGACAGGGAACAGCCGCTCGCGCGAGCGGCTGCTTCCTGATTAATCAGCCTGCAGCTGGCGACGCAGTACTGCGTCGCTGGTCCTGCAGCTGCCACTTTGCCGTCGCACGGTATAAGCGTGCGGTCGGCAAGTGGTTAATGTGTGTCATCTCTAGATCGCACTGGATGGCTTTCTGCTAATACACCTGCTTAATGGCAATTTTCATGTCAAAGTACACTTGCAGTTACACTTAGTTTAGCTAAATTGACCTAGTATGCATTTTATGTATACTGACCACATTCTGAGACAGCAGCATAATAGGGCTGAGCAAGCAGAAGTCAAGGTATCACTAGGGATCTAGCTGTAAATGGGCAAGAAAAAGTTGTTTTGCTACTTTATTGCAAACATTGCACTATTTACTCTTAGAGGGATAAAAAGTCTGCCATATTTATTTCCTTGTAAACAATGCCAGTTGCCTGGCAGCCTTGCCAATCTTCTTGCATAAGTAGTGTCTGAGTCAAAACCCTGGAACAAGCATATGGCTAATCCAATAAAACCTGAATTAACTGAGTCAGAGTTCCTGAGTTGCATATGCTTGTTCAAGGTCTATGGCTAAAAGTATTAAAGACACTGGATCAGGAGGACTGCCAGGCAACTAGTATAGTTTAAAAGGAGATAAATATATCAGCCTCTATATCCCTCTCTTAGAGTATCATGCAAAAGTCCATTTATTTCAGGAATTCAACTTAAAAGGTATAGCTGAAATTGGAACCCTTTGCAGGTGTTTTGGATTAATTAACTGATTAGAGTCTGACTCTTTGAGCTTGGATGTTGAACATTTTCACAATGGTTTGAGATTATTTTGGGGATCTCATAAGCTGTAAGCCGTAAACATCAAAATTATAACACATAAAGGCTTGAAATATCTCGCTTAGCATGTAATGGGCTTGATTCACTGACAAATAGCATGCCTTATCCAAGTTAACACCCCTTATCAATGTTAACATGCCTTATCAGAGTAGCACATAGAGCGCTACAAACTTATGCCTGCTAATTGGCCTTTTAAGTTGAATTGCTGAAATAAATAGACTTTTAAACGATATTCTTATTTTCGAGGTTTACCTGCATATTAATTATATCAAAGTGTAGTTAAAAGCGCATGGCATGGGCACACCGGCACATCACAACGCACCCAGCGCACTCAACCAGCAAGCATGCAAAGCCATATATTGGAGAGTATAGAGTATACAAGTCCAGTATAGATTTAGATAATCATAAAGATGTAAATAGCAAAGGCGTATCAGCAGTCAGTGCAGTTCAGCTGCCTTTATGCAATATGCAGTCAAGCAAACTATAGCAAAGCACATTGCATGCACTGCGCATCACACCAATCCGGTCATCAGATCAAAGGTAGACGTCGGTGAGGCTATGATAATGTAGTTTCCAGAGAAAGCAAGGAGGGGAAATCCCATAAGTATAACAGCGTAGAATGAAACTGGCGTGTTGCATGTAGCTTCTGGGATTACAGGTCACAGGTCAATACAATGGCAGCCCGGTAAGGTGGCCTGGCGGCATGCCAGACTAGATGTCCGCTGCCTTTTCACAGATCTGTGACATGAGTGGGACAGCGTGACGTCCCATGAGTCAGTAGCAGTGCTCTCGGCTTCCTCAGGGGGGTGTGGTTGATAGATCATGCGCTTATTTATTTAAACACAACCAGACCAATCAGTTAAAGAAACCTGGAATGGCCAAGGCAGCACAAGTTATTTTAAACATAAGATGAAAAATGATCTCCTAGGGGAAAACTTAGGAGGAAAATTGAATTAGATCAGGCCCGTAATATTTTAGCACTGTGTGATCCAGTTTAGCCAACATCTCTATGCTTTGGGATGTGCACCTGCTCAGGGTAGTTCCTCTACCTTTTGGGTCCCCATCTGTTTTGGTCCTGGTTCAGTCACCAGTTTACTCTCAGGGTGATGAGTCACAACTCTCAGCTGCAGTTTACCGCATATTTGTTTGATTCTCTTGCTAGGTCTGCCCGTTGCTGCTGCACCCAGAGGCCTCTGCTTTCCCTATCTCTCCCCCTGCATGGCCTGTAAATAACTCTAATTCCCCTGAATTCTACTGCAGATTTTTTTTGCTAACGAATACGTGACATTTGCTGCACATTGATGGAATAGAAACTATAAAAACTGTAGGCATACATGAAACAAATGTTGCGTTGTTTCAGCTTAGTCTCCACTGTAACCTGTAGTAGTCACACATCATAAGGTCTCATATCTATATATCTAGTGACCAGTAGCCCTCCCCCCGACCTAGAAAAACTTGATCAATGGCACCCTTAAAGGGACTCCGAGCAGTGCAGAAACTATGGGAAGATGCATATCATTTTAAAGCTATTTTTTTCCTCTTTCCAATGATATATAAACCGCTGCCCTACGCCTTTTAGTTTTTGCTATTTTTGCGATTGAAATTGACGCGGCCGCGATTTCGATTGCGAAAATAGAGAAAACTAAAAGGCGTAGGGCGACGATTTAGCTTTACAATGATATCCATCTTTCCATAGTTACATTGTATTACACAGGGCGACTTTTTCTCAAGGTCAGCAGCTCCATTCAGCAGAAAAAGTCACCCTGTGTAATACAATGTAACTATGGCAAGATGGATATCATTTTAAAGCTCTATTTCTCCTCTTTCTGACGACACCTAAATCGTCGCCTTACGCCTTTTAGTTTTCTCTATTTTCGCGATCGAAATCGTGGCCGCAGCAATTTCAATCGTGAAAATAGCAAAAACTAAAAGGCGTAGGGTGGCGGTTTATATATCAT
Source organism: Hyperolius riggenbachi (assembly GCF_040937935.1). Lineage (NCBI taxonomy): Eukaryota > Metazoa > Chordata > Amphibia > Anura > Hyperoliidae > Hyperolius > Hyperolius riggenbachi. The sequence continues at coordinate 136,897,688 of NC_090652.1, read as the reverse complement.
TGGAAAGAGGAGAAAGAGAGCTTTAAAATGATATGCATCTTTCCATAGTTTCTGCACTGCTCGGAGTCCCTTTAATCCCCACGCTGCATTCATCCCACACACACCTTCTCTGAGCCTCAATGCTTGATTTAAACACAAGTTCAACCTGCTTGCAGCATGGCCAGAATAACAACACAAATAACTTTAACTCCCTTGGATACTGGAGCAGAACTGTTCTGTTAATGAATACTTCACGCTGTTTGCCACACATTGATGGTATACAAATTATAAACATTGCTGGTATACATTAGCTGAGCAATGAGAAGCCATTTCAGAGGAACAAAGCTTAGTATCCACTGTTTCTCCCCAGAGCTATCTACTCTCTTTCGAGAAGTTCATTAAGTATTAGCATAAACTATTTACCTCCTGCAGCTGTTTTCTTATGGAGGGGTCTTGGTTAAACCAATTAGGTAGCACTAATGCTTTTTCTTTATTTATGATACAAGCCTGATTTAACGAAAGGTTAAAAATGCTGAAGAGATGGCGGAGTGGGAGGCTCGCCACCTTTCGCAATATTTTCATGATTGATTAATCATTTTAAGCATGTCAAGATAATATAGAGAAATCTGCTCAAAATGAACTGCATGCCCTGTTAATCTGTAGCTAACTAATACTTGTTGAGCAGACAGTTGGTTTTAAAAGCATATATCTATCTGCATAATTGTCCCCAAGAGTCATATAGTAAAATGTTCTGTATGCAGGATGAAATGATGTGTACATGCAGTTTGAAGGCAATTTTTGAACTGCGTTTTTCCATGGAATCCTGTAATAGCTCTATATTATAGTCTTCAGAATTCAATTAATAGCCTGAGAAACTGATAGCTGATAGGTTAACAGTTGTTAAAGCATTGGTGTTATTGTAGGCAGGGGTGCAGCTATGCCCAGGCAAACCAAGCGGTTGCTTGGGGCCTCATCCACTAGAGTTGCCTCCCATGCTGCCAGGCTGCCCTGACTGTAACGTGTATGGGCACCACCGACACCCATACCCATTTTAGGGCCGTGCGGGGCGTGCCGCTGCCCGGGGCGCTGTTGGGAGGGGGGGCACTATAATGGAGGGGGGAGCCGGAGCCGCAGGGAGGGCAGCCCGACCTCTCTCTCCCTCCCTCTCCCGGGCCGCCCTCTGTGCTCCCCCCTCAGATGCAGAGCGAGCAGCCGGGAAGCGCTGTTTACAACTCACCTGCCTGGCTCCAAGCGCTGCTCTCTCGCCGCTGGTCTGTCTCCTCTCTCTGCATAGATGCGGATACACACGCTGCTTCCTGCTAAACAGGAAGCAGCGTGGCAGCGTGTGTAAACAGCGCTTCCCGGCTGCTCGCTCTGCATCTGAGGGGGGAGCACGGAGGGCGGCCCGGGAGAGGAGAGGGAGGGAGAGGTCGGGCTGCCCTCGCTGCGGCTCCGGCTCCCCCCTCCATTATAGGGGACAGCTACCTATCTAACCTATCCTGGGGGGCAGCTACCTATCTAACCTATACTAGGGGGCACCTACCTAATCTAACCTACACTGGGGGGCAGCTACCTATCTAACCTATACTGGGGGGCACCTACCTAATCTAACCTACACTGGGGGGCACCTACCTAATCTAACCTATACTGGGGGGCACCTAACTAATCTAACCTACACTGGGGGGCACCTACCTAATCTAACATACACTGGGGGGCAGCTACCTAATCTAACCTACACTGGGGGGCAGCTACCTATCTAACCTACACTGGGGGGCACCTACCTAATCTAACATACACTGGGGGCAGCTACCTAATCTAACCTACACTGGGGGGCAGCTACCTATCTAACCTACACTGGGAGGCACCTACCTAATCTAACCTATACTGGGGGGCACCTACCTAATCTAACCTACACTGGGGGGCACCTACCTTATCTAACCTATGCTGGGGGGCACCTACCTAATCTAACTTACACTGGGGGGCAGCAACCTAATCTAACCTACACTGGGGGGCAGCTACCTATCTAACCTACACTGGGGGCAGCTACCTAATCTAACCTATACTGGGGGGCAGCTACCTATCTAACTTATACTGGGGGCACTTATCTAACCTGTATTGGGGGCACCTACCTAGCTAGCCTATACAGGTGGCCACTATACTGGCTACCTATATTGCAGTCACCTACCTAAATAACCTATACTGGGGGCACCTACCTATCTAACCTATGCTGGGGGCAACTATTCTGGCTACCTATATTAGAGGCACCCACCTAGCTAACCTGTACTGGGGCACCTACCTATCTAACTTATACCGGGGGTGCCTGCCTATATAACCTATACTGGGGGCAACTATACTGGCTACCTATACTGGAGGCACCTACCTGGCTAACCTATAGTGGGGGCAACTATACTAGCTCACCTATGCCTGGCTACCTATACTGGGGGGACGTATACTAAGTGCAACTAGACCTGGCTAACCTATACTGAGGGCACCCATACCTTGCTCGGGGGGGGCACAATTTTTACACCCTCGCCCTGGGTGCATTTTAGCCTAGAAACCGCACTGCCGACACCTTTGGCTACCTATACTGGGTTGTAGCTATCTATACTGGGGGGCACTTTGGCTACCTATATGGTGGTGGCTTCCTATACTGGGGGACACCAGGGCTACCTATACTGGAGGGCCACCTATTTGGGAGGGGGAGGACATTGGCTACCTATTATAATAATAGGTGAAGGGGCTTCTGATGAGGTAGTAGGGGTAGGGCCACAAATTATGTGCCACTTGGGGCCACAAAAATCTTAGCAGCACCCCTGATTATAGGGTGCTTAAAATGTGGCTCCAATTAATAATGCACTGTACTGGTCTGCCTTATTTTGGTTCTGTTTTGAAATACAGGCTTGTTGTTGACATTATTTACACTACAAATACAAAAATATCAACAACTGCACTGTACAACTGTAATTAGTGTTTACAGAAGAGGCAGAAAGAAATGATTTGCATATTCAGGAGTGATGCATCATGAGAAACCAAAATTGCTCGCTTAATGCTGAATTATCACACATACCTCCTGTTTTAAAGTGAACCTAATGTGAAAATAAACTGATGAGATAAACAATTGTATTTTAACCTCCTACTTCTAAAAATGACCTTTTTTTTATATCACATGGTTTTATTTTATATTTAAATATTTCCGAAGTAGATTGAATGTTTTTTGTCTCTGCTCAGTGGCAGCCTAATAAGCGTTCGTAAATGAAAACACATGAACTATTGACCTTTTTCTATTTCCCCCTGCTCTCAGAAGTTATATTCTGCCGGGAAAACTTTTATGGCTTTAATTTGCTTATCAGTGATGTTTACTATATTCCCGTCGAGTTACCGACAAGACAGAAGATGTCACTTCCATGCCTTAAAATTAACTCTTTCAGGTAGCAAAATAAAACAAGTAAAACAGCCTGGTTTTGAATATGCTTTGCACTGTACATACACATGTTTATCTCAACACGTCACATGTCACCTTGGGTGCACTTTAACCACTCCTATCATTTGGCTGTCCCATGGAGAGGCTCTGAATGCGATCCGCTCTCATAGGCTAATGCCTATGAGAGAGGATTGCTCTGATTGGCCATTGGGGGAGGGAGGGGACAGGGCAAAAAAACCACAATTTTAATAAAATGAATAAATTAATTAAAAAAACCCTGCAGCAGCAATCAGAGCCCACCAACAGAAAGCTCTGTTGGTGAGCAGGAAAGGGGGGCAGAGTCATTTGTCTGCTAAGTTGTTTCACCGTGAAGCACACTGTTAAAGCTGCAGTGTGTGGAATAGCTTGGTCACTGGGGGGGGGGGGGGGGGGGGAGGGGGGTAAGCCTGTGGTTCTTAAGTGGTTAAGAAGGCAACATCACATTTAGCTTTGCTTTTTGATAAAGGGCCTTTTGATGTCTTTTTAGCATTTTATACCCTCCAGGTGGTTTTGGGTCACCATGAGCTGTTTGGATATTCCTTAATTAAACTATGTAAACTAATATTAAATGTTAACACTTGTTTTATATTTGTGAATGCTTCCAGTCACTGAAATATATAATGGCGATGCTTACATTTTGGCTTAAGTTTTTCTGTTAATGCCAAACCCAGCTGTGCTTGAAGTGGACCCGTCACAGCAAGTTAGGATTTTACAATTCAGTAGTGCATGAAGGCAAACCTATATATCTTGCCAGCTTCGTGCTCCAAAATGACTTCTTGGTTTATGCTTTTACCCATTCCCTCCATAGTGTTCACTTAAGAGGAAAAAACATAACATTCAAAACTGTACAATTGAGTGCTATTTATACAATGCCAGTTCAGTTTTATTCAGCAAATGGTACAAGGTACTAACCACTAAGTTTAAGGTTCAGTAACCCAAAGCAACCAGTTAGAATTCACATTACAGAAGTCAGCAGTAAGCACAGTTCAAGAGAGACGCTAGCTGGTTGCTAATGGATACTGTATTGTTTTGTACTTAATGTGAGGTTCTGTATATTTACTGATGAGGTTCTGTATCTGAGGATCTGTATATCTATAGTCTGTATATCAGTCTTATCCATTGGTCAGAAGCCAAAGTCCAGCCACAACTGTAGCAATTCACGACCCTAACCAACAACCTGAAATGGGGGCATAATACCACCAAAATTAAAAAGAAATCCCAGCAGAGGTTGTTCTTCCTGCGCCAACTGAAGAGATTTGGCAAGCCATGGGAGCTGCTGGCCAGCTTCTATACTGCCACCATAGAATCCATCCTCTGCTCCTCAGTCATTGTTTGGTACGCGGGCGCAACGGCCAGTGATAAACATAAACTGCAGAGGGTCATAGCTGATGCAGAGAGAATCATCGGGTCTCCTCTTCCACCTCTTGATCTCCTCCACTCCGCTAGATTGAAGAAGAGGGCCACCATGATCTCCTGTGACCCCTCTCACCCTGGCTGCCACTACTTCAAGCTCCTCCCGTTGGGCCGTCGCTACAGGACTATACCATCCAAAACCACCAGGCGGAAGAACACCTTCTTCCCCCAAGCTGTTCGGTCACTGAACTCTGACCTTCCCCAGTCCGACCTGCATTTATAATTGCCGGGTCGGTCAGCTGGTCCCCGTCGCTGCCTGCCTTGGTTCTTATCCGGAAATGGGGGACTCGGGGCCTTTACCAGCATCTCTATCTGACTATCTGACTACTGCATTTCAAATTGTATGTGTTGTGTGTCTATACTCTGTCTATGCCATATGTACCACAAACAATTCCGATTATGGCTCTTGCCGTACTTGGCGAAATAAAACTGATTCTGATTCTGAATTCACTTATTCCAGCACCTTGATTAGTAATACTAGTCAGTAGAAAAGCTTTGACACAGATGGCTGCTTCAAATAGCGAGGTAGGATTAGCCAGTCTGGTCCCAAGCTATGCAGTCCGACAAAAACACACAAAAAACACACTACTTGGCTCAGTATGTACCAGGCCTGCCCTTTATGTGAAGAGAGGCCATGCAGAGAGACACACAAACCACATTCTGATACTTGATAATAAAGGCTGCAGTGCGGGCAGTTCCGTTATCTGTACAGCAAACCAATTGCTCCCACAGCGAGGATCATCCACCACAGGAAAAGGCACTCAAAGCAAGCCAGCCACATACAAGTGATTGTCAGGTTAGCTGTAGCCCAATATGTGCAAAAGCCTGTGTGGCATGCAGCATATGCCCAGGTGGGGCAAAGCAATGGTGTGCTGCACTAGAGCCAGGCCCGGATTTCTGCAAAGGCCATAAAGGCCACGGCCTAGGGCGATAAAATCAGATAAGATCAGAAGGGCGGCAGAACTTGGAGAGAGAAGAGGTCATATGTCAAAGTAAATCATCTCCTCTGTTCCCACAGCGCAGCCATCCAGCGCCCTGCTCTGCACTAATAGATGAATTCCAGAGTTCCCCAATCCCTGCACCTCTCACTTCCTGATGTGTTAGAACAATCAGGATCAATCATAACTGTTACCTGATGATCCAATTATGATCGACATACAGTACAAGTGGATGTGAGAAATACCAGGGATTTACATTACAAAGCAGATAAAACTAAGTTCAGCTGAGTTCTAATGCAGGCATTCACAAACATTTCTGCTAGTTTCTTTGCCTTCTTTTTTACAGCTGTGACACTGACTGACCCCAGCAGTTGTAAATTACACTTTCTTATCTAGCCGTAATTTATTGCTTTTTTTTCTTCCTAGCCAGTGATCTCCTCTCTGCTTAAGTTAACTCTTTCCTGACTCATTTTCTGTCCGTCAGCTCCGACTATCTATGAGAACTGCTGCAGCCTGGAATAAAAATGCTGTATGCTTCCCTTTCATTGCTAAACTGTCACTGTCACCTGAGCTGTTACTACCTCTATGCTAGTTTGTATGGTTTGGCATCCTTCTGCTTTCCTGTAGCATTAGAGCATTCTACCATCTTAGCCATCAGTAAAAGCAGAGAGTTTTGAATCAGGATGATACCATTTATTGGCTTAAAAGAAAAAGAGTAATCTTTCTGCTAATAAGCCTTCTTCATACTTTGTTGCTGTATACTGCCAATATGTTATTATTATGTACATTCAGCATTCAAAAGAGATACGTAGATTTTTCAGCAAATATAAATAAATGTCATTCAGATGCTTTAAAGTGGAGCTGAACTCTTGCACAGGAAAGAAGGAAAACAGAGAAATGCACCCTGTATGTATTTAGAGAGCCTTTCGAATTCTTCCACATCTGTGCCTAATCACAAATTTGATATCTTCCCTGTGTCACCTGACTGCCACAGCATATAAGCTTATTTTAAAGCACAAGATGTTAATATATTTGCTTCCATGAAAGTAGGAATTAGACACACTGTCTATTTATTGCAGGATTTGTATCAGCTGTAACAAAAATGTTTTTATGTAAAGGTTATGTTGTTGCATATCTTTTAGAGCAGAGAGGAAGTTCTGAGTTCAGGTCCACACTAATTACAACCAAACATCCAAAGTGGGTCTTGACAGGATGTTTGCTACTTACCTGTTCTCTGTTTTGGATGAGCTTCTCTCCATTGCTCTGCCCTGCCACTTATTTGTGGCTCCGACTGCAGCCAGTCGCACAGAGGACAAAGAAGCAGCACATGCTCTGGCCACTCACACTCCCTGTCACCTGTGTGTGGCTCTGACTGCAGCCAGTCGCACAGAGGACAAAGAAGCAGCGCATGCTCTGGCCACTCACACTCCCTGTCACCTGTGTGTGGCTCTGACTGCAGCCAGTCGCACAGAGGACAAAGAAGCAGCGCATGCTCTGGCCACTCACGCTCCCTGCCACCTGTTTGTGGCTCTGACTGCAGCCAGTCGCACAGAGGACAAAGAAGCAGCGCATGCACTGGCCACTCACGCTCCCTGCCACCTGTTTGTGGCTCTGACTGCAGCCAGTCGCACAGAGGACAAAGAAGCAGCGCATGCTCTAGCCACTCACGCTCCCTGACACCTGTTTGTGGCTCTGACTGCAGCCAGTCTCACAGAGGATAAAGAAGCAGCGCATGCTCTGGCCACTTGAGCTCCCTGTAATTTCCTGCTCCTGCCCAGATGTGCACAGCAACCGAGGCCAGTATAGTGTTATGCATTTTTGACAAGTACCGATCATACATCACCGTAATTTCTCAAGTATGCATGCCCAGAACACTATCGGCTGCTGTGCACATTCGGGCAGGAGCGCAAATTTCCATCGTGAGAGGACAGAGAGCATCTGCTGATTCTTTGTTCAATGAGGGGCACAGCAGCACAACTGAAATGGGCCCATTCAAACCAGTGATCGCTAGTCAGATAGTTGGCCAGAATGTTTTTTGGTGGTGGTGGTTGCGGGGGGGCGCTTGGTGACAGCAGGCCTAGGGCACTGGTAAGTACAAATCCGGCCCTGACTAGAGCACAGTAGTCCAGGAGCCAGAGCCCATCAGGCTGCAGGCAGACATGCAGACATGTAGCCAGGCACGAGCACATATAGTGCACACCCCTCTCCCAAGCACAACCAGTGCAGTGCCGGGGAATAGAGGGCAGCACTAGACTGAATGTAACGGTACTGCAGTGCAGCTTCTCAGCAAAATACAGGCACACTGAAGTCTCCATGAGTCTCCTCTCTTCTCTCTGTAAGTATGGAACCTGAAGCGAGTTTCTTAACGTCAGGCTCACTTTACACTCAATCAAGAAGAGGTTTGGTATAACACAGTGGGAGGAGTTTATTTCTGTTTGGCTTCTCATAGTGGACACCTCTCCTCATGCCCTGTTGGGATAACACAGTGGGAGGAGTTTATTTCTGATTGGCTTCTCATAGTGGACACCTCTCCTCATGCCCTGTTGGTATAACACAGTGGGAGGAGTTTATTTCTGTTTGGCTTCTCATAGTGGACACCTCTCCTCATGCCCTGTTGGTATAACACAGTGGGAGGAGTTTATTTCTGTTTGGCTTCTCATAGTGGACACCTTTCCTCATGCCCTGTTGGTATAACACAGTGGGAGGAGTTTATTTCTGTTTGGCTTCTCATAGTGGACACCTCTCCTCATGCCCTGTTGGTATAACACAGTGGGAGGAGTTTATTTCTGTTTGGCTTTTCATAGTGGACACCTCTCCTCATGCCCTGTTGGTATAACACAGTGGGAGGAGTTTATTTCTGTTTGGCTTCTCATAGTGGACACCTCTCCTCATGCCCTGTTGGTATAACACAGTGGGAGGAGTTTATTTCTGTTTGGCTTTTCATAGTGGACACCTCTCCTCATGCCCTGTTCTCAGTGCTGAGCTGGTTCTAGTAACAATGGGGCCCCATGGCAAAATTAACCCGGGGACCCCCCAACAGATGCCAGCTGGCCAAAAAGTGGCATTAGGGGCCCTTTCTTGCAGCCAAATTTCTCTCCTGGGCCCTTAGGCGGCTGCTGACCCTCCCTCCCAATCACCTCCCAATTTCAAGTGGACCTGAACTCAGAATGTCCTCTCTGCTTTAAAAGATACACAACAGCATAATAACCTTTAAACAAAACCTGTATTTGTTACAGCTGATACAAATCCTAAAATAAATCTGCACTGTTTCTACTTCCTGATTCATGGAAACAGACATATTGTTTACAGCCTGTGTTTTCAAATGAGTTTATCTGCCATCTCTGCCCTGGCAGTCATGTGACACAGGGGAGAGTTCAAATTACAACTTGTGATTAGACACAAATGAGGGGGAATTAAACAGGCTAAACTCTGTAAATACATACAGGGTGCATTTCTCAATGTTTTCCTTCTGTCCTGTGCAAGAGTTCAGGTCCACTTTGCTCCCTTGGGCCCTTGCAGAGGCTTTGGCAATGTAGCACCTCACCTGCCTGGCAGTACAAAGACTCTGATTCAGCCTCGCGGAGCAACAGTTAAGATCGGGGGGGGGGGGGGGGGGGGGGGGGGCAATTTGGGGGCCTATACAGGCTCTGGGGCCTTGGGGAAATTGCTCCCTTCACCACTATGGTAGCTCCGGCCCTGTCTCAGTGACACCTACATCTGAGACAGGTAGTGAGAGAATCTCCCCAAAAAGAGACACACAGCAAAAAAAACAACCTATTTTTCATAAACAAAATTTTAGACCACAATGGAAACTGAATGTGGGATTTTCACCCTTCTCCGCACTGTCTAAAGTTGAGGTGGGCAATCTGGCCAAAGTTCCACTTGCGCGTTTAATGATAAGCTTTAATATTTGTTAGCTTAATGCTACACAGAAATTAGAAAGATCAAAGAACTATATATTTTTCATATTGTGCATTTGATTCTGTGTTGTAAATTTAAACTCATTTTGAAGAGGAGTAGCTATGCGTAATGATTGACAAGTACTGTAATTATTTTGCTTGAAGCAAGATCTGACTCTTTCATGAACCAGGCTTATCCTCGTGCTCCTATTGTAGACTTTCTGATGTTCTCCCAAATGATTCAGTTTTATATAAAGTGATCTAAATGTTCTTTGGCACATGGTTCTTGTTATAATACACAAGGAATGGGCAGTGATCTTTCCTGAATCCACTATTTTTATACTTGTGTTCAGATAAAGGCATTGATGTATGACACTTCTCTCATGCATTCTCATTCATGGTATTTATATAATTCCATTTCAGGGAACTGCAAGGAAAATGTACTCACAACAAGATGTCCCTTATCAGCTAATGCTTGATAGAACATTTCTTACCTTTGGCACTTTTTCTGGCTTTGTTCTGACAAAATGATTAAAGCACACCTGAACCTGGATAAAAAACAAACAAACAGAATTTCGGCATACTGACTGAGTCACAGCGTAGAGATGGCCCAGTCTTGGAGAACTCATGGAGAAGCACATGATCAGTTTGATCAGCTGATAGATTTGTAAGGCTCTGATTTGCTGGTCATAATCATGTGTTAAACCAGGAAGTCATCACAGCAAATCAGAGGCTTACAAATCAGCTGATCAAACTGATCATGTGCTTCTCCATGAGTTCTCTAGTCACAGGTATAGCGCAAGCTCTGTCCTTTCTGTGCACTTCCTTGATTGCGCTCCCGTGCCTGGGAGCAATCTGCGCATGGGTAGAATGTTCCCGGCAATGGCAGCATGATTGAGGAGGTGTATTACTGGGGCAGCGCATGTGCCATAGCTGCGATGCAACCGGGTCAGAGCTTAGAATGACGGGTGGCAGCAGCATAGTGGAGGGGACCAAGAAGAAACTGAGTGGCCTCAAAGATTTTGGGGTGCTGGAGGGAGCCCCAGGTAAGCCAGTTCTGGTGTGCTTTAAATAGATAAAGTAAGAAAAAGGTAAGAATGAAAAGCTTCTGAAAAAAAAAGTTTAAAGTAACCTTGAGATGAATGTTAGGAAAGTTCTGCTGTGCTCCTGTGAAGTCCACTATCCAGCTGGGTTTGTGGGCCATTTTGCATGCACTGTTCCGGGACACACCCCTCCTCTACTGTGCTTCTGTGTTCAGGAGCATTCTGTGCAAGCGCAGTTACAGTGTTCACAAACTATCTAAGTGCAGACAATAAACAATGAGGAAGGTATAGAATGTGGGATATGTGCACCAATAAATACTAACAAGGCTTAATTCCCATCAGTGGTGTAGCTAAGGAGCTTTGGGTCCCGATGCAAGTTTTACATGGGTCCCCCCCAAGCACTCTATACATAACAATTGGTACGGCACACCAAAACCTGCCAATTGTAACTACAGTGTACAGTGTACTACACAGAGATGCAAGAAGGGGATGGGGAACAGTGTGTTAATGATTACCACTATTCAAAGCATCTCTAGCCCAAGGGCCCTGATGCGGCCGCAACCTCTTCAACTATTGCTACGCCCCTGATTCCCATACAGGCACCCTACCAAAAAAACTCTATCCATCAAACACACACAAAAATACAGTCAGGTCAGATCAGCTGATTGACAGGCCTTTAAGGATTTAATCATGTATGCATAGATTGTTGAAGCACAATGACCGCATATAGAGCTTCTTAGGAATAAACCGCACAGTTAAGTATATGGACCAAGCAGGAGTCTTAAAGGAGTCATCAGGCAAATGACATGAAAGCCAATTTACTTACCTGGGGCTTTCTCCAGCTCCTTGCCCCTGGCTTTCTCCAGCAACAAACAGGAACTACGTGGGCCTATGCTTCTGTGAAGTCCACTATCCAGCTGGGTTTTTGGGCCATTTTGCATATGCTGTTCCTGGACACACACCTCCTCTATTGTGCTCCTGTGTCCAGGAGCATTGAGTGCAAGCGCAGTTACAGTGTTAACAAACTATCTAAGTGCAGACCACTCTGGCTATGGGAGTCTGATGGGGGGAGGGGGTGCAAGCTGCTGGACCACGCATGTGCAGTAGTCCTTGACTGAGCCTTTTTGCACATTTTATGGAGCTGACATCGGCCTTTCAGAGGGGACTCGGAGCTGGCAGAAGCTCCAGGAAAGTAAAACACCTTTCCTCCCGTTCATCTCAGATACACTTTAAGTTTATTTCCAAGTTAAAAACAAAACAAAACAAAACAAAACATTTTTGGTGCTTTTTCACTCCCCAGTATTCTTTATTACTCACCTCACAGCAGAAGAGGAATTAGTTTTGCTGAGCTGTGGTTGCTAGAACACATCTGGTAGGGATGAAATACAATTTCCATTGATTGCTCCTGTTTTGATAGATAAAAAGAAATTTCATGTCCTTATTTAGAGTGTATGAAATATGTTGCTGGGAATCGACAATAAAGCGAACTGCGTCTTTCAGGTCTGCTGTGCAGCACAAAGCATTCTATCAAACCTTCAGGTATTTTGTACAGAGTCAGCAAGCTCCAGCATCTCTTGTCTGCTGGAATTCACCAGAAACATCTGTTGCAAACAGGTTCTTTGCCGAACTAAGTTTGAAAAGAAAAAAAAAAGAAAACATGTCTATTAGCCTATAATATAACTGTCTATTGGGTGTGTGGCAGTCGGGCTGAACAGTTTTATTGCTGTGTTTAAAATGAATGTAGAGAGGAAGGGATGTTATTCAACCTGGACAGTGTATAATTTGACAGTGTATGTTTTTCCAGACAGTCAGACAGTCCAGATAGCACTGTACACTGTGTAGGGTTCATGGGCACTGAGACAAAGTCAGAGGGTGGGGAAACATAGTAAACACATCAAGTACCACAGGGGCCCCCTCCTCTCCAGGGCCCCATAGCAGTTGCTATTGCTCAGTGATGGCTAACCTTGGCACTCCAGCTATGACAAAACTACAAATCCCATCATGCCTCTGCCTCCCCAAGTTACGCTTAGAGCTGTCAGAGTATTGCAATGCCTCATGGGACTTGTAGTTCCAGCACAGCTGGAGTGCCAAGGTTAGCCATCACTGCTATAGCTGCTATGGCTATTGCTATGCCCCTGGCCACATACCTAACTGGTGGTCAGGCTGCATATTATGCATTGCTGGACACTTATGAGTCTTTGTTAAGCACTGATGAGGCCTTGAAGCAGAAGGAGAAGTGTTCTATAGACCCTGGTGAAGCAGTCAAGGTACAATTAACCACTCTGCGACCACCTCACACCAATTGGCGACTGCAGAGTGACTTCCCCAGGACCGCCTAACGTCAATTGCCGTCAAGTCCTGGGGGCGGAGATTAGCAGGGAACGCGTGCGCGCATGCACGAGTGTTCCCTGCCAAGACACGGAGCAGCTGGTAGGCTGTTAAAAAAAGCTGTTATTTACTTTGTACAGCGTTGCGATCTAGCACAGGGCAATACTGGGGACAGCTCTGTCACTTGGCTGTCCCCTGGAGTTGCAGGGAAATAGATCCCTCTCAAAGGCTGATGCCTATGAGAGGCGATCATACTGATTGGCTCTCGGAGGAGAAAGGGAAGAGGGAGGAAAAAAAATATTTAAAAAAAAGGAGCATTAAAATTAATTAAAAACAAAAACATATATACAAATCGCAGCAGCAATCAGATGCCACAAACCGAAAGCTCTGTTGGTGGCAAGAAAAGGAGGCAAGTTTCATTTGTGTGCTAAGTTGTATGGCCTTCCAGCGAACAGTTAAAGCTGCAGAGTGCTGAATTGTAAAAAAAGGGCCTGGTCACTAGGGGGGTGAGGTTAAGAGATTAAGTGTGTTAGTAAATAAACCACTGTTGATCTGTCCTTAATCTCAATCATCCCATCTATGTGGAAGCAGTATCCAGGGATCCAATATAAAAGATGTTAAAGCTCTCCAGATGAGTGCTTGGCCGGATCAGGATATTAGGAAATCATTGGATGTTTGCACCAATATGAAAGTCACAAACGTGTATTGGGCAAAAATAAAAGTAGTATGCATGCAATGGCACAGCAATTTTGCCGTTACTTACTCTAAAAATGTAGCACGTGTTGCACAAGGAAACACAAGCGCTACTAGGGTCATACATGTGGCAATACACTACTTGTGTAGTGAATATGACTCAATATCACCAAAAGTAGATGAAACTCACAGCCAGGAAGGTGGGGTGGGACATATGCATTCAAATAAGCATTGTATTTGGACTTTCAATTTTTTGGGGAAAAACTATCCATAAGACATCCTTCAAAACAAGACGAATCTTTTTATGGTGGTTACATTTTATATATATATATATATTGTAATGAACATACAATATTGTAGCATGAAGGGAAGAATGAATCCAGCTGTTCACCAGATCACTTTGTAAGAGAGATTAGTTGACAAATAATGGTGGCCTGATGAATACCCTGATGTTGCGAAAGACTGAGTACCAAAGAAGGATGGCAGAGAATAAGATGGAAGCAAAAAACATGAGCTTGGACAAGCTGCGAGAGGCAATAAAAGATGGAGGGGCCTCGTATGCTGTAGTCCATGGGGTCGCAACGAGTCAGACCCGACTAAACAGAGACTGGACAACAATGGTGGCAACAGGAGTTTATGAATGGGCCAATCAACTAACCATGACTATGCATGCATCGGTTTCCCCTTTCAATGCCCAGTAGATTCCATCACACTGCTAGAATGGACTAATTCAACACTTATTCTTAAGTAAGGTGAAACTGCAGGGAAATAATAAGCTATTTAGCTGAGTTTCACACAGAATATTTGAAAGTCTTTTCCTTGTAAGTTAGACCTACTTTAACAGGAAATCTGCACAAAATAGCCACCTAAGGAAATGTAAAATAATCAGAAGTCTTTAGTGCCATGTAGGCGCTTTCCCATTTGCAAGGTTTTTTTTTTTTCTATTTTATTTCAGTATCTCTTTGATCATCTCTGTTCTACTAATGAACTTATTACATACAAATGGAATGGTACTAAGATGGCTTTAGCAGACATAGCTCGCTTCATGTGCATTTATTTTCTGTTAAAATGGAAAGGAAATTAGTGCAATTATATACATTATTCTACATACCACATAGAACTATCTGTCTGTCCCTCTGTCTGTTCTGACTCTCTATCTCTCTTTCTGTGTATCTGTCTATCCATCTTTATTTGTCTGTCTATCGCTAGCTATCTATGGGGTGTATGCACTAAACTAATAGTTAGAATAACATGCGTAAAGTGTTACCCTACATTGAATAGGGCAGAATGAAATATATAACAAGCAATGCACTACTCATGCCTAAGACTTTGCGCACATAATTATGCTTAAAGGGGCACTACAGCGAAAAACTGTAAAATTAAAATATGTGCAAACATATACAAATAAGAAGTACATTTTTTCCAGAGTAAAATGAGCCATAAATTACTTTTCTCCTATGTTGCTGTCACTTACAGTAGGTAGTGGAACTCTGACTGAAGTGACAGGTTTTGGACCAGTCCATCTCTTCATAGGGGATTCTCAGCAATGCTTTTATTCTTTACAAAGATATTCCCTAAAAAGGATTTAAACAATGATGCTGGCCAGCTTCCCTGCTCCCTACACAGTTTTTTTGACAGTTGGACAGAGCAACTGCTATTCACTAAGTGCTTTTGAAAATAAATATATCCCTGAGCCCTATAGACTAGTCCAAAACCTGTCACTTCGGTCAGATTTCTACTACCTACTGTAAGTGACAGCAACATAGGAGAAAAGTAATGTATGTCTATTTTTACTCTGGAAAAAAATGTACTTGTTATTTGTATATGTTTGCACATATTTTACAGTTTTTCGCTGTAGTGCCCCTTTAAGGCAGTTTAGTGCATACACCCCATTATATCTATCATCTACTACAGGTTTTTTTATCTTTATTTTTTTCTAATGAAAGACTTGTAAAGCTTGCAGCTTCTTGTGAATTAAAGTACAATTGAAGTGAGAGCGATATGGAGGCTTCCTCAAATACTTTTAGCCATAGACCCTGAACAAGCATGCAGCATACTGTGTGTCAAGTGTTTCTGACATTATTATCAGATCTGACATGCTTGTTTCTGGAGTGATTCGAACACTACTACAACCAAATAGATCAGCAGGGCTGCCAGGCAACTGGTATTGTTTAACAAGAAATAAATATGGCAGCCTCCATATTCATCTCACTTCAGTTAGCCATCAGTGATGATGGAAAACTGCTGATAACTTTTTCGCATTCATTTTCGCAAAAATAATGTAAAATTAGACTTTCAAGCAAAAATGCCATTTAAAATCATTTTGTAAGACGCTTGTAATTTTTGCCTTTTTTTGGTTTTTTGGGGAAAATTTTGAGGTAAAAATCATTGAATTGTCATGTTTTTCACAGTTTTTTTTCCCTTTGTTTGGAAAGAAAAATGTGATTCCTTTGACCATATTGCCAAAATTCAATGTATTTTTGACCAATATTTTCTCAAAATCAAAAATAGCAATTTTGCTGCGTAAATGACTGGTGAAAATTTGCAAGCAACACTGGTAGCCATACACGGCTTGATAATGAGTTGATGTACCTATGCAATAGATTACTCTACAATCAGAATCTGATCAGATTGTGATCGATTCCTTCCGCATACAGTACATCAAATTTCAATAGATTCCAGCAGGGAATCTTTTGCAAATTGATCGAGTTGCAGCATTGCATTGTTCAAAGCAACCTCTTCAGTCCCACCCCTTTCAATGGAAATCTTCTGTGCTGTCGATTGATGTTTGGTCAGAATTGATCAACATTTGGTCAGTGAGAAATTTTGTGGGAACCAATACCCAGCAGATTTGATAAGAGTGATGGAATCTGCTGGGCATTGAAAGGGGAAACCGATGTGTGCATGGGCACCTTAGGTCTATCAGACCAACTTAAAGTGTGCAGGCGGTAGAAAGTCACAAAGAAAGAGTTAAGGGTGTATGAATGTGTGTAGCAGGTATTCTCTTTTTTATTTTATAAAATCTGCAGCTTTTTTTTCCTTTGAACACTTATTTTTCCCATATCATTAGTATACAGTAATGTACTATTAAACACATAGAAGAAAATTCTGTCTGAATTGGTACTTTAAAGGGCATTCGAGAGAAAACTGAAATTCCCATTTGTAACTTGTTTCTATGTTAACATAGAGCAGTCCAAATATATGCAGTCTCTCTATATTACCTGCAATCACAGCTATAATTTCCATTGTAATGTGAAAGTTTGGGAACTTTGGTCTGCCAGGCATTGCAAACAAATTGGTTTTACTTTAGATTTCAAAAAATTCTTGGCAGTAAGAGTTTCTCAGTGTATCTTCTGTGTAGAAGCATATCTAGAGGGGTACAGACATGGCTCGTGCCATGGGGGCCACAGCACCATGGGTGCCATGCCTGCTTTTGTGCTGTAGTGCAATGCCTGCTTGTGTGCTGAGCCCCCACGCCTGCCCCTGTGCTGCACCGTCATGCCTGCACCTGTGTCTCCCTGTCACACAGACTTCAGGTCAGATTAATTCTGTTATCTGGGGAACATGGCTACTTAAAGATAAACCGTATTCACCCTAATCAGTAGCTGACACCCCCTTTCCCATGAGAAATATTTTCCTTTTCTCAAACGGATCATCAGAGATATCTCTGTATGGCTGATATTGTGGTGAAACCCCTCCCACAGTGTAATGCCAGGACCATGGTCCTGACAGTTTCCTGTCTGTGAACCTCTTTGCATTGTGGGAAATAGCTGTTTACAGCTGTTTCCAACTGCCAAAAAAGCAAGCAGCATCTCCTTCCACTGACATCACCTGCCAGCAGTAAAAATGTCACCATGTGGTAAACGTCAGCCTGTAAATCAGGGAGGGAAAAGATTTTACAATGGGCAAACACTGACTAAATCACATAATATTTACTATACATAATTATTGTAAAAATGAAGCACTTTTTTATTACATTACTTTCACTGGAGTTCCTCTTTAACTTATGTATGTAGGATGCGCTTTTACTAACAGTGGCATAGCTTAGGAGCTGTGGGCTCCAATGCAAGTTTTACATTGGGCCCCCCCAAGCACTCTATACATAAAAATTGATGTGGTGCACCAAAACTAGAGTTGGGCCGAACCTCCGATTTTAGGT
Source organism: Hyperolius riggenbachi (assembly GCF_040937935.1). Classification (NCBI taxonomy): domain Eukaryota; kingdom Metazoa; phylum Chordata; class Amphibia; order Anura; family Hyperoliidae; genus Hyperolius; species Hyperolius riggenbachi. The sequence continues at coordinate 136,879,776 of NC_090652.1, read as the reverse complement.
TCGCGAACCGGGTTCGCGAACTTCCGCGGAAGGTTCGGTTCGCGTTAAAGTTCGCGAACCGCAATAGACTTCAATGGGGATGCGAACTTTGAAAAAAAAAAAAAATTATGCTGGCCACAAAAGTGATGGAAAAGATGTTTCAAGGGGTCTAACACCTGGAGGGGGGCATGGCGGAGTGGGATACACGCCAAAAGTCCCCGGGAAAAATCTGGATTTGACGAAAAGCAGCGTTTTAAGGGCAGAAATCACATTGAATGCTAAATGACAGGCCTAAAGTGCTTTAAAACATCTTGCATGTGTATACATCAATCAGGTAGTGTAATTAAGGTACTGCTTCACACTGACACACCAAACTCCACTGAACAGAACAGGTATGCAGTGGCGGGTTCACTAAACAGGTATACAGTGGCGGGTCCACTGAACAGAACAGGTATGCAGTGGCGGGTTCACTGAACAGGTATGCAGTGGTGGGTTCACAGAACAGGTATGCAGTGGCAGCAGGATCACTGAACAGGTATGCAGTGGTGGGTGGGTTCACAGAACAGGTATGCAGTGGTGGGTTCACAGAACAGGTATGCAGTGGCAGGATCACTGAACAGGTATGCAGTGGTGGTGGGTGGGTTCACAGAACAAGTATGCAGTGGCAGGATCACTGAACAGGTATGCAGTGGTGGGTGGGTTCACAGAACAGGTATGCAGTGGCAGCAGGATCACTGAACAGGTATGCAGTGGTGGGTGGGTTCACAGAACAGGTATGCAGTGGTGGGTTCACAGAACAGGTATGCAGTGGCAGGATCACTGAACAGGTATGCAGTGGTGGTGGGTGGGTTCACAGAACAAGTATGCAGTGGCAGGATCACTGAACAGGTATGCAGTGGTGGGTGGGTTCACAGAACAGGTATGCAGTGGCAGCAGGATCACTGAACAGGTATGCAGTGGTGGGTGGGTTCACAGAACAGGTATGCAGTGGTGGGTTCACAGAACAGGTATGCAGTGGCAGGATCACTGAACAGGTATGCAGTGGTGGTGGGTGGGTTCACAGAACAAGTATGCAGTGGCAGGATCACTGAACAGGTATGCAGTGGTGGGTGGGTTCACAGAACAGGTATGCAGTGGCAGGATCACTGAACAGGTATGCAGTGGTGGTGGGTGGGTTCACAGAACAGGTATGCAGTGGCAGGATCACTGAACAGGTATGCAGTGGCAGGATCACAGTACAGGTATGCAGTGGGCTGAGGGCTCACTGAACAGAACAGGTATGCAGCCAGGAAGAAGTTAAGCCTAACTAATCTTTCCCTATATGAGAGACTGCAGCAGCTCGCCCTACTCTCACTAATGCAAGCACACAAGTGGCCGTAATGGCCGCCGCTGCCTGCCTTATATAAGGGGGGTGGGGCTCCAGGGGCTAGTGTAGCCTAATTGGCTACACTGGGCCTGCTGACTGTGATGTAGAGGGTCAAAGTTGACCCTCAGGTGCATTATGGGGCGAACCGAACTTCTTCCGCAAAACGTTCGCGTGCGGTACCCGCACGCGAACCACCTAAGTTCGCGCGAACCACGTTCGCCGGCGAACCGTTCGGCCCAACTCTAACCGAAACCTGCCAATGGCAGCTACAGTGTCAGAGGTGCAAGAAGGGGATGGGGAACAGCTTTTTAATGATTACCACTATTCAAAGTATCTATAGAATTGATTATTATGAGCACAGGACCAATGGAGAGCTAATACTGAAGTTCAGGGAGGCCACTACAGGGCCCCTCTGGCCCAAGGAACCCAATGCAGTCACAACCTCTGCACCCCCCTATTGCTACACCCCTGGTAACTAATGTACTGTATCCTTATGGGATCATTCTCACTGCGAGAATCACAAATTGTGGCAAAATCACATAATTTTGTGACACAAAATTGCATCATGGTTGCGACTGTGATTAGCGTTATGAGTGGGAACCAGCCCACCCAAAAATCTACCATGTTTATATGGCTTAGCACACCAAAAAGATGTCAAGAAGACCTCATCAAGAAGTAACCTCCGGTCATTAAATTGGCTTCAACAAACAAATGGCTGTTTCTTTTACATTAGATTATCATGGGGTTTGGAATCGTGCAGATTCCACATCCTGTTCCTATATAAGTGCTGTAATTTTTTGCCAATGCCAACATTAAGGCTAGGTTCACAGTGGTCAGTTGCATAACGCACTCATTGTAATGCTTTATAATGACTGTGAACTGCAATGGAGACCTTTAATACAAAGTCTGCATGCAGCGAGTTACAATAATTTGATCAGTTACAACACAATACTCAGTGGTGTAGCTGAGGAGCTACATAACAATTGATACAGCGCACCAAAATCTGCCAATGACAACCACAGAGTAAGAGGTGCAAGAAGGGGATGGGGAACAGTTTGGTAATGATTACTACTATTCAAAGCATCTGTGGAAGTGATTATTATCAGCACAGGACCAATAAAGAGCTAATACTGCGGTTGAGAGAGGGCCCCTCTGACCCAAGGGCCCCGGTGCAGTCACAACCCCTGCACCCCCTATTCCTATGCCACTGGCAGTACTGTGAACAGGCCCATAGAATTGTATGGGCAGTGAGTTGTAATGCAGAATTATTCTGCAACATAACTGACCACTGTGAACAAGTCCTCAGTGAACTGGTTTCTTGAAGACCTGACAGTTTATGGAAACCTGCAACTTTAGCAAATCACGGGCAAAACTTTGATTGCGCCCCCAAAGTTCAAGCCCAGGGCCACCTCTGACAAGGGTCATAAAACAAGTGTGGCCATAATTATATTTACAGCCATAACAGGTGTAGCCACAAAACACTTGATCTGGAGAATGGATCCCTGTGTCAGAGGAAGGAAAGATAAGTAGTGTGGGGGGTGTTCTACAGCTCTGGCAGTCACAGGGGCTGCTCTTCTATAATTATGCCTCTGAGGGGGTCATTTCATTCTATGAAATGCACTCAACTAGTTTATTTCACAATAACTTAATAACACATTCTCAGTATAGTCAGATCTATAGTACCAAAGGGAGTAGCATTTATAAATTCATAGGACCAGCTGTTAAGAAAAAAAAGATCTGCATAAAACATGCACTTCAACAGATGTTTAAATCCTGTTTGGGGGCTAATTCTGCCACATCTTTAGTTGTCAAAGAAATTATATTATGCATTTATAAATACATGCTAGAGTGTCTTATTAATGTCTTAATATGGAAGAATACAATTAAAGCATTAAAATGTTAAATTATAGTTAGTATTAAAATGTATCCTAACAATAACTCCATGTCGTGTGCTTGCGCGGCCTGACAGTGCATGCACGCCCCCATAGCACTCCCACTGCAACGAGTTTTCTGCGCTGCAAGTGACAGATTTACTGGCACAGACAGCGGAGTATTGCGACAGCCCAAAAGGATGCTGAGGGCATGAAAGGGCTTGGAGGAAGCCCCAGGTATGTATGAATACTTTTTTTTTCGTCTCAGGTACACGTTAAATGATAAACCACAGGAAGGTAGGTGGGGCTTAACCACTTGCCGACCAGGGGAATTTTCACTGATCGGTGCTGCGTGGGCTCTACAGCCCGCAGCACCGGTCAGCAGTGCACCAGGGCGATCAGACTACCCCCCTTTTTTCCCCACTAGGGGGATGTCCTTCTGGGGGGGTCTGATCGCCGCCGGCCATTAGTGGGTAGCGGGGGGGGGGCTCCTCAAAGCCCCCCTCCGCAGCGTTTTGTGCGCTCCCTCCCTCCCCTTACCTCCCTCTCCCTTGCTGGGCTGCGCAGGACGGATATCCGTCCTGCGCATTGTGGGATAGGCTTCAGCCTATCATATGCCGGCGATCCCCGGCCAATCAGAGGCCGGGGATCGCCGATCTGACTTACGGCGCTGCTGCGCAGCAGCGCCGTATGATGTAAACAGCGGGGATTTCTTCCCCGCCTGTTTACATTTTGCCGGCGAGCCGCTATCGGCGGCTCTCCGGCTGTTCACGGAGACACCCTCCGTGAACTGACATGGAAAGGCCGCTCGATCGAGCGGCCGTTTCCATGGTAACCCGCAGACGACCAGTTTACGCCAATCGGCGTTAGCTGGTCGTCAAGAGGTTAAACTAAGAACACGTAAAGCAAAATGAAAAACTGACCTAGCATCCCCAGCCTCAGACTCCAGCTCAGCTTAATTCCCTTAAAGAGGAACTTCAGCCTAAGCAAACATACTGTCATTAAGTTACATTAGTTATGTTAATTAAAATAGATAGGTAATATAATCTCTTACCTACCTTGTTTTAAAAGAACAGGCATATGTTTGATTTCATGATGGCAGCCAATGCCAGCCATCTTTTTGGTTGAAAGGAGGTGACAGGGAGCATGATACACAGTTTCAACTGTCCTGTGTCCTGAGCACCTCTCCCAGTTGCTAGGCAACGTGAATAACAACATAGGAAATCGCATCATGCTCTGCACAGCATCAGGGAAAAAAAGCCCGGGCTTCTTTTCTTTGATGGGTGGAGCTTAGGTAAAAATGCAGCTAAAAATGATGCTTTGGTAAGAAAAACAAAGTTCTGATGCTGTGAAACCATTAAAGAAACACCAAGCCTTTTCAGTTCTGCTGAGTAGATTTTTAGTCCGGAGGTTCACTTTAAGGTGGGCATACACAATCATTTTTTTTAAATCTATATATCAGAGAAATCTGATTCAATTTTCTGTTTGAATAATTTGATAAATCAAATGAATATTCTTTGCACTTATGGCTGATTTTTCCAAATTTAAACAACAGATCAAATTGAATTTATAGTTTTTTTTTTATTATTATTATTATTATTATAAAAGTCTGGATGTGTGAAAATAATTAGATAGAAAAATATAAAAATGCAGAATTTACTTTTTTTTTAAATACAAAAAAAGTGTTTTCAATTTCTTATACAATCGATTGTTTTTATTGAAAAAAAAAGAAAATCTGTAAAATTGGCCCGAGGTTTGGCTTGGCCAGTTGTCTTTTACCAAAGGCTCTACTAACATCAGTGTGACAGTGATAGGGGTTAAAGCTACAGACGCACCCTAGATTAAACTAGGCTGAGGCTGCCGATAACGTCCACGTCGGCAGAGCATCTAGCATGTGTTCAAGAACTGCAATGTCCTTAGGTATGCCAGCAAACAATCGATATATTGGATAAAAAATATCAATAGTTTGTGTGTTCTGTGACTCTTAAAGCGGATCCGAGATGAAAAACTAAAAATAACAAGTAACTTGTCTATATATCTTATCTAAAGTTTAGATAGTTTGCACATCAAATCTAGCTGCAAACAGCTTTAATAGAATATAAACATTACACAGAGGCAGGCTTATCTGCATCTTGAGCAAAAAAATCTAATCCCTCCCCTCCTCCTCCCTCCTCCCCTCTGCCTCTGAAATATCTGGCTAGTAATACCTCCCCCTCCTCCTGCCCAGACTGAGCTCCCATGAGCCATTGCTACTGTCTGAGAGTGCCTTGGCTCTCTGAAAACCTGTGGGCGTGGCTTATTTAGTTTATAGGGAATTAGAGTATTAAAACAAAAACAAAAAAGTATTTGGCTTGAGGAATGCCCTATAAACAATAGGAAAGGAACACAATTATGCAATGAGTAAAAGTTCATCTCGGATCCACTTTAAGAGACTGCTATTGAGCAGGAGACAATAAAACAATAAATCTGCTTTGAAAGTTGTTAACTCCTCTGCAGACGCCTAACACTGATGGGCGGTCACAGAGTGGCTCCCCGAGGACTGCCTAACGCTGATTGGCATCAAGAGTGGTGGGAGGGGATTATCAGGAAACGAGCGTGAGCATATGCACCTGTTCCCTGAAAGTAGAGTTGAGCTGAAATTTTCGTAATTTCGCATTACTATAATTACGCATGCGAAATTTGCGATTACGATGCGAAATTAGCGTAGCGGAATTGCCATTAAAATCGTAATTGAAAATACCGTAAGCGTAATTTTCAACGCGAAATTTCGCGTTTCGTTCATGCAGTAATTTCGCATTAAACGCTACCGTAATTTCGCGTTAAACCGTAACGCTCCGTATAATATAAAAAAGCCGCCGACTTTAAGGGGTTAATAGCAAAGCCCCCTTAAATGCTAAGAGCCTCAAATTTGGAGAATATATTAAGGAGATCAGGAGGAATAAGAGGAAAAAAATTTTTTTCAAAAAGACCTTATAGTTTTTGAGAAAATCAATGTTAAAGTTTCAAAGTAAAAATGTATACATTTAAAAACCCGCCGACTTTAACGGTTAATAGCAAAGCCTGCTTAAAGTTTAGGAACACCAAATTCCTAGGGTATATTAAGGGGATCAGTGGGAATAAGAGGAAAAAATTTTTTTTCAAAAAGACCTTATAGTTTTTGAGAAAATCGATTTTTAAGTTTCAAGGACAAAAATGTCTTTTAAATGCGGAAAATGTCAGTTTTTTTTGCACAGGTAACAATAGTGTATTATTTTCATAGATTCCCCCAAGTGGGAAGAGTTTTACTTACTTCGTTCTGAGTGTGGGAAATATAAAAAAAAAACGACGTGGGGTCCCCCCTCCCAGACCTCTTTAACCCCTTGTCCCCCATGCAGGCTGGGATAGCCAGAATGCGGAGCACCGGCCGCGTGGGGCTCCGCACCCTGACTATACCAGCCCGCATGGTCCATGGATTGGGGGGTCTCGGAAGGGGAGGGGCAGCCAAGCTTTCCCCTCCCCCTCCGAGCCCTTGTCCAATCCAAGGACAAGGGGCTCTTCTCCACCTCCGATGGGCGGTAGAGGTGGAGGCCGCGATTTCCTGGGTGGGGGGTTCATGGTGGAATCTGGGAGTCCCCTTTAAAAAGGGGTCCCCCAGATGCCCACCCCCCTCCCAGGAGAAATGAGTATAGAGGTACTTGTACCCCTTACCCATTTCCTTTAAGAGTTAAAAGTAAACAAACACACAAACACATAGAAAAAGTATTTTAATTGAACAAAAAACATAACCACGAAAAAAGTCCTTTAATATTCTTAATTAACCATTAATACTTACCTGTCCCTTTAAATAAATGATCCCACGCAATATCCTCGGAAATGTTCTATCAGTTACAATGTAACAAAGTTATTACAATGTAACAACTTTGTTACATTGTAACTACGCCGCACCCGACGCCACTCACCGCCGCCGCCGCCACCGCGTCTGTGCTGCAGGACCCGACAGAGCTCTGAGCTATAGCTCAGAGCTCTCGAAAGCATCTTTGTATTTGGGCTCCAAGGAGCCCCATTGGTCCTTAGCAGACCAATGGGGTTCCTTCTGATTTGAAGGAACCCCATTGGTCTGCTAAGGACCAATGGGGCTCCTTGGAGCCCAAATACAAAGATGCTTTAGAGAGCTCTGAGCTATATAGCTCAGAGCTCTGCCGGGTCCGTGCAGGACGCTAAGTCCCCGCCGGCTCCGCTGCCCTCCCTGCCTCTCCCACATGTCACCCACATGTCACCCACATGTGGGTGACATGTGGGTGACAGATGTGGGCGGGGTGGACAGCGGGAGCTGCGGGGACTTAGCGTCCTGCACGGACGCGTATGCGGCGGCTGAGCGGCGAGTGGCGTCGGGTGCGGCGTAGTTACAATGTAACAAAGTTGTTACATTGTAATAACTTTGTTACATTGTAACTGATAGAACATTTCCGAGGATATTGCGTGGGATCATTTATTTAAAGGGACAGGTAAGTATTAATGGTTAATTAAGAATATTAAAGGACTTTTTTCGTGGTTATGTTTTTTGTTCAATTAAAATACTTTTTCTATGTGTTTGTGTGTTTATTTACTTTTAACTCTTAAAGGAAATGGGTAAGGGGTACAAGTACCTCTATACTCATTTCTCCTGGGAGGGGGGGTGGGCATCTGGGGGACCCCTTTTTAAAGGGGACTCCCAGATTCCACCATGAACCCCCCACCCAGGAAATCGCGGCCTCCACCTCCACCGCCCATCGGAGGTGGAGAAGAGCCCCTTGTCCTTGGATTGGACAAGGGCTCGGAGGGGGAGGGGAAAGCTTGGCTGCCCCTCCCCTTCCGAGACCCCCCAATCCATGGACCATGCGGGCTGGTATAGTCAGGGTGCGGAGCCCCACGCGGCCGGTGCTCCGCATTCTGGCTATCCCAGCCTGCATGGGGGACAAGGGGTTAAAGAGGTCTGGGAGGGGGGACCCCACGTCGTTTTTTTTTTATATTTCCCACACTCAGAACGAAGTAAGTAAAACTCTTCCCACTTGGGGGAATCTATGAAAATAATACACTATTGTTACCTGTGCAAAAAAAAACTGACATTTTCCGCATTTAAAAGACATTTTTGCCCTTGAAACTTAAAAATCGATTTTCTCAAAAACTATAAGGTCTTTTTGAAAAAAAAAATTTTCCTCTTATTCCCACTGATCCCCTTAATATACCCTAGGAATTTGGTGTTCCTAAACTTTAAGCAGGCTTTGCTATTAACCGTTAAAGTCGGCGGGTTTTTAAATGTATACATTTTTACTTTGAAACTTTAACATCGATTTTCTCAAAAACTATAAGGTCTTTTTGAAAAAAATTTTTTTCCTCTTATTCCTCCTGATCTCCTTAATATATTCTCCAAATTTGAGGCTCTTAGCATTTAAGGGGGCTTTGCTATTAACCCTTAAAGTCGGCGGCTTTTTTATATTATACGGAGCGTTACGGTTTAACGCGAAATTACGGTAGCGTTTAATGCGAAATTACGGCATGAACAAATAACCATTGTAATGCGAAAATTACGCGAAAATTACGCTTACGCGAAATTTCGCGAAATCCTTCTTCATTACGATTATGTACTTACGGCCATAATCGTAATTACACTAATTACGCGAAATTTCGCAAAATCGTAATTAGGTCATTACGCTCATCTCTACCTGAAAGTAAACAGAGCGGGAATTCGTTAGTAGCCTCACGATCGGAGCTGGCAGGCTGCAATATAACAAAAAAAATGTTTTTTTATTAAACTTATACTTGGTCGGGAATCCTTTTGCAGAAATGACTGCTTCAGTGCGGCATGGCATGGAGGCAATCAGCCTGTGGCACTGCTCAGGTGTTATGGAGGCCCAGGATGCTTCGATAGCAGCCTTAAGCTCATCCAGAGTGTTGAGTCTTGAGTCTCTCAACTTTTTCTTCACAATATCCCACAGATTCTCTATGGGGTTCAGGTCAGCAGAGTTGGCAGGCCAATTGAGCACAGTAATACCATGGTCAGTAAACATTTCCTCAGAATTCAAGTATAAGTTTCTCACTTGCGTACAAAAACTAAATACTTTTTTGGGCCAAAGTCAAATGATCTCGTGTTTTCTCCTGTTGAACTTTCAGCAAAGCACCTAATGTTTTACATAATACAATACATTAAGTACCTAATTAAACAGCCTTTCTAAGTTCCAAACTTTAGGCACTAATGTGCATGTTAATTTCTTAGTGTTGCGATTGTTAGCCATTAGTAGAACTTATTATATCTTTATAAATGGTGTGGCGCATTGACACAGCATGAGATCTTAGCCCAATGGCATTGTGCTAAATTATAATGTGCAGTTGTGGAAACTAAATAACAAAATTTCATCTAATGATGTCGCAAAGCTTTCCCGACAAACTGTTCCCAGCTAATTGTAGTAAGGAATTCAGCTAAAAAGTGGAACTCATAGGTGGGAAATGTCAAATGAATGTGTAAGAAAGTAGGGCTTAAAATGCCCCTGTAGGGAAAACATGTCAAATTAATGTGTAAGAAAGTAGGGCTTAAAGTGCACCTGTAAGGAAAACAAAGTGGCGTTAATGGGTACTTGACTCAGAACAGGGATAATCCAGAAGCTTCCACCTTCCGCCTCACCTCCACCAATGCAGCACCGGGACCCACCAACATCTATGACAAGGGCTAGTTGAAGAGTGTGCGCAACGGCAGTCCAGATATATGCATTCCTAAAGATACTCCGTTACTGTCGTTTTTCAACTATTGATTGACTATCATGGACAGGGATGAGCAGAAACTACGCCAGTGCGAATTTACGCATCGTAGTTTGCAATACGCATCGTAGTTTGTAGGTGAAGTTGCAGAACTACGCTTACGAATTTACGCGTAGCGAAGTACCGCTACGCGTAGCTTACGCTTACTATGCGTAGTTAACATGTGTATTGCGTAGTGAACTACGTATGCATTACTCGCGTCTATTTTTCCGCGTACGATTGTATGCTTATAAATTTACGCATTGGAAAGGGGAATGTACGCATTGAAGAGTTCACGGGATAAGCAGCTAAAGAGGAATTAATTAAAAAAATTTCTGCATACAGGCATAAGCATCCGCATACACTATGCTTCGCACTACGCGTAATTGTGTATTTTAACGCGTATTCTACGAAATGCATACGAAGCGAATGTTTGATTTCGAAGCCGTAATTGCGTAAAACTATGCGTAGTTCCAGCGTAGCGAAGTTGGCTGACTACGACCATCCCTAATCATGGAAGCAGCTGACTGAGAAGAGGGACAAGTTGCAATAAGCAGTAGAGTGGGGATAGACAAAAAGTAAGGCACATGATGGGGGCACAGAGAAAAAATGAAGAGCACAAGACCATTACATGATATCATGCTAAGTCAACATGGAAACATCTGCCATCTGTTGTCACTTTTCCATCTGTGTAATATTTTGTGTTGGGTGCTTTTCTGCTGCCTATCCTCTCTGAGTTCTGTGCTATAACTGTGCAGTTTGCGAGGGTGGCAGCTGCTGAATTTTGTCTTGTCTGCACTGCCAGCTTCATAGCGTGCCTTACAGATCACTGTGGCAAAAGATCACTGTGGCAAATTAAGAAAGTATAAGCACAAGAGAGAGACAGATATATAGTTAGGGCCGGATTTCTGGAAAGGCCACAAAGGCCTGGGTGTTGGACAGCTGCAGCCCAAGAGGGTGGCTGGCCATGGATGAGGAGGTTGCTGTATGGAAGATGGGGCAATGGGGAGAAACAAATGGAAGAAAGTGCTGCTGCTCAAGGGATCTGCACTTGTAAGAAAGGGGCTTCTATGCATGAATATTGCACATGGAAAGGGAGGGTGTGCATGGAATAGGGGTGGAGTGCTGCTGTACATGGTTGCCACACATGGAATGGGGGTACTGCTGTACATGGATGCTACTCATGGCAAGGTTGTCATGCTCATGGAAAGCTACAAGTTGAAAGGAAGCCACAAAAAATATAATCCAGCCTTGTACATAAGTTAGAAAACATTGAGTAACACAGAAACAGCTCAACACACCATGCATCAATTATGCCCTGAAATGTGTGCACATAGTAGTATACTATATGACTAGGAGGCGGAGATGTTTCTCTCAGACAGTAGAGAGGTATGAGAACTTTATTTATAACTTCATTATCACTTACTACTGTTTAAATCCTTCTGTCTGCTGGAAGATCTGATATTATGTCTCGGTCACTTGCTTATGAAGTTTTATTAACACACAATATGGTTTGCTTTCATTTTTTTCTTGTTTGAATGTATAGAAATGCTTAATATATCTGACGAGCATGGGGTGGGAGTAAACAGGAGTTTTATTGGGCTGGGATAGGGCTATCTGAGGGAGTCAAAGTTGGACAACGTGGCAAAGGAAAAACATTGCCAGGATGAGCTGATATGGATTCAAAATAAATAAGGAGAGGAGGGGAGATGGATAAAACTATATACGGTATCTCACACACTGCTATATAAGGCATCTTTTGTAAACAGCAAGAGATACAGCTGGGAATATTGTGAAGTTTCTATGTGGAATAAAACCACATTATAAACAGGCTTCTTTTTATATCTCTGCATAGTGAAAACCCATAAGAAAATGCATGTGTTTTGTCCGCGCACGCCGCACATCAATCACTGTCAGTCTGATAAATGACAGCATTTCCCATATTGTTTTCTGGATATTGCAGATCATTTTAGTCGGCATATAGTGCCTGTGCATGCATATTGAGTCTGACCTAGTTTGCACCTGAAAACCGCCTTTAGTATTTCTCATGCCAAATAATGATTCACCATGCATTTCCTTCCAGGAATTTATCGCAGCATATAAATGCAAAGCAGCTGCAGTGCCATAAAAATGTATGGGAGCAGCATAAGCACAAGCTGCACGGCTTCAAGAATCACTCTTATGCTGGAGGGCTGGATTTTACTTTGTATAAAGTGCTGTCTCTGGTGTGTGTGCAGGTCAGACTTCTGAGGAATGGCTGGCTGCTCTGGGCATCTTCTGCAACTCATAAGTCAGCAGATTTCTTTAACTTTTTAAGCGCTCCCCTCCAGCATCAACACCATTGTGTGAGCAGCGGCAGGCAGCGGCAGATACATACCTTCTGTGCGCTCCAGCGAGGAGGTTCCTCTCTCTCTAGCCTTTGACGCGACTTCCTGTATAAACAGGAAGTCGCATCAGACACTAGAGGGAGAAACGTCCTCGCTGGAGCGCACGGAAGGTATGTATCTGCCACTGCCTGCCGCTGCTCACACAATGGTATTGATGCTGGAGGGGAGAGCAGAGGGGAGAGCCCGAGGTGAGGGAGGACCGTCCCCCCCTCCCCGCCGAAGTGCAGCATGGCTTTCCCCTCATGCTGCAACCCCTCCAACCCCCCAAAACGGCCCCGAGGGCAGGGGCTGCAGGGCCTATTGTTATGCCAGTGCATAGAGGCACTTTTTTCCTCACATATAATCTTTGTGTACCTGGGATGAAAATTTCAGCAAAAGTTAGATACTTACCTCAGTGAAATGTGGACAAAAGGAAAACACATCCTGATTCTCAAGCAGTCCATTGACTTTAATTACAGTACATGTGTGGCAGTGCATATTTTTCGAAGTGCAGCAAAACATGTGCGATTGTGGCAAGTGTGTTCCCTACATAAAATAAAATCTGGTTTCAAAAAAAAGTTCATTTTGTTATGTGTTCAAAAGTAAAAAGATTACTTTAAAGAAAATTTGAACCTGTCGTAACATTAGGTATGTATGAGAAATATATATACAGTTCCATAATGGACACTTGGGCCTTGCCAACACCATGCATACTGTACTGCTCGATAGATCAGTACATTAGCGCATGCAAACTCACCATCCATGTTGTTAAATCAGCATGCCAACGTTCCCCTCTCATTGGGCTCCATGAAGCTGCCCCCCTACAATCAGCACAAATAAAAATGCCATCATGATTAGTTAGTGCTACGTTTGTGCTCATTTGTGCTGCTTTCATTTTGAAGATAATAGCACTTATTATTTCCAGAATAATATACCATCGCCCAGCCCCCGTACAACAACCTACAGACATGAAACTGGTATAGGTGGTTAGTGCTGTGCAAGTGTTCATTTGTGCTGCAAAAATCATCTTTCTGTTTTATAGTTTTTGAGATATTAATTTTTTTATAAAGGTCAAAAGTTCACTCAGGCTCATTCAGCCTTTGCGGTATTGTAGGGGGGCTGAGTGAACTTAAAAAAAAAAAAAAACATGTTGATCGATAGTGTTCCTTTAAAGTGGTCTAAAAGTCAGCATTCTTCTTTGCTCTAAAAGATTATTTACAGCTTTAAACCTAATAGCATGAAAAAAAAATGTAGCAGAAATGCATCCAAACAGTTTAACACAGCACTTTGTCGTGCAGTGGAAAGCCCCTTCAGCTTATGATCTGCATCCGAGGAGATGACATTATTTTTGTTTACATTCCTCAGTTGTTAGATTCTTAGGCCCGGTTCACATTAGCATTTTTTTGCGGAGCCGGCCATACGGATCCGGCCATCAGGATCAGGTAAAAACTGTCCGTTTTTACAGCCAGTGTGCTGTAAACTGTCAGTTTTCTATTTGTTCCTATGCAGCTGCAAAACCTTTCATTTCCAGTCCGCTGGGCACAACGGTCTGGAAAAATAGGTCCTGCAGCATTTTTTTGTCTGCTGTGCGGAATGGACAAAAGCGGATGGATGTGAACGGATCCATTGGTTAACGTTGGATCCGTTCGCATACCGGACCGTTTGTACAGTATACTTTCCACTTCGGTTCTGCTAATGTGAACCGGGCCTTAGCTGTGCTGAGAAGGAGCTGTCTCTGCTTCTAGCATGCAAGTTCTAATGACAGCGCACAATATAATGGGTATATTCTATGGCAGCGCCCACTATAATGGGTATACTCTATGTATCCCCCAGCACATACAATTGTATCCCAATCCTAATTACAGTCCTTATTAAAAATGTATTTCGTATTGACAGTCTGTTTGCGCTTCCAGGTAGGCGTCAGTTCCACCTCGTTCAAAGTTCAGATGTAATCAGGTAGCGCTCCAGATCAAAACAACAGTTCAACACCAAAAAGCACTCAGTAGTAACTTTCCATATGGTATCACACTCACCCTGTCAGTTGACCACTGCTAGACTGGTCATCAATCGCTTGTGTGATATCCTGCACCGCCTGTGCTGTAGTTGCTCGTCCCTCTCCTCCACTTCAGCTCTTAATGTCTCCTCCACGTTGTATGCACCTCATGAGATAAAAACTCACATAGTACAGCTCCATAAAACTTAAAATCTTTTAATGCTAAAAATGCACTCACAAGCGTATGTTGGGTAAACAGCGTATGCGCGCGCATTAACACTGCGTGGCATATGACGTGTATGGGAAGGAGGGAAGTAGGAGGACCAGCCGGCGATTTAAACATGATGTCTGATTGGCATGCCACGCCCCTGATGAGTCACGCGGAGTGACGAAACACGTCGGGTGGAGCCTATCAGACGATCAGGAAGAGCGGAGATCGGTAACGCCGAACCCAGGACGTTGAGGGAAACTAGCGGCGGTGACGTGTTCATCCTATCGGCCTGTCCGGGAGGCACGGGGGAGAGCCCGTTCACAAACTCTGCACGCTGTTTACCCAACATACGCTTGTGATTGCATTTTTAGCATTAAAAGATTTTAAGTTTTATGGAGCTGTACTATGTGAGTTTTTATCTCATGAGGTGCATACAACGTGGAGGAGACATTAAGAGCTGAAGTGGAGGAGAGGGACGAGCAACTACAGCACAGGCGGTGCAGGATATCACACAAGCGATTGATGACCAGTCTAGCAGTGGTCAACTGACGGGGTGAGTGTGATACCATATGGAAAGTTACTACTGAGTGCTTTTTGGTGTTGAACTGTTGCTTTGATCTGGAGCGCTACCTGATTACATCTGATCTCTGCTTCTAGCATACACATGGTTGAGAAGAGCTCACTGGAATATTTTAAAGTGGAAGGAAACCCAGCATTTCTTCTTTGCTTTAATAGATTATTTACTGCATATTATATACAACCAGCATTTTTTTTTTACTAGAACAGCATTCAAACGGTTACACACAGGACTTAGAAGCTTCCCTGCCAGCAAAGCTGGATGCATCCGAAGTGTAGATAATGTTATCTTGTGTTTAATTGTATCAAGTGAGAAATGTAAATAAACACTTCTTTGACACTGCCAGGTCTCCTGAACAAAGTCAGACAATTTAGAAAGCATTTCTGCTCGTTAGAACATGAATAAAGTAGTTATAAATAAAATGCACAGTCAGCTTTCAGAGCAAAAAAAAGTGTACTTTGGGAACGTATAATTTCTAAATGAATACTAATACTTATGCACAAAAGCAAATTTGATAACCGTATGGCATATAAAAAGTAGGAAAACGTGTTTTTATTAAATATTATGTCAGGGTTTTATACCGCTTTAATATATAATAAAGGCAACTATGGTTAAAATGCAATGACAGCTTTCAGAGCAGATAAACTGCACTTTGGGAACTTGTCATTTGTAAATGGACAATATTACTTGCGCACAAAAGCAAATATGGTAACTGATTGGGTAATAAAATATAGGAAAACACATTTTTATTGAATGTTATGTCAGAGTTTCAGATCACTTTAAAGAATGCATTACTTTACTTTAGTATTTTCATTACTTGTGCAATATTTGGAAACCGTTTATTAGAAATTGTAAAAATCAAAGACAGGTTGCGCTGTGCATATATGATCAGTATATCAATACCAATGTATCAGTAATTACCTATATTTCGGGTATGTATAAACATATGAAGATTTTTATTTTATTTTGTCGTGCATAAAAACCATATAGGACAATAAAAGGGAACTTTTATACACTCTATTGCCTAGGTTCTCAATGTGTGGTACACGTACCCCAGGGGGTATTTCTGATGATTCCAGGGGGTACTCGGGCTTGAAAAACTTAACCAAGAATAAAAAATTTAGAGTTTTCGAAAAGGATAAATCCTATTTAAACAACACCAAATTAGTGTTTTAGCTAATTAAAAGCAATTGTAAATGCTTAGAAATTGTTTAGAACCAATTATCATGTACTATGATTAAATATATATTTCTCAAGGAGTACTTGGAATAATGTTTACTATGCTAGGGAGTACTTTGCAAGTACAGGGTTTGAAAAGGTATACATACCAATAAAATTTAAGAAACACTGCTCTATTGCATGACAACAGTTGATAACACTTGGTGTTACCTCTTAATTCACATGTATTGCATGTATTCATATTATGGAGATCTCATGTAACAATTACCATATGCAAAACTCACAGACATACATAGACTATCCAATATGTGCCTCTAGAGAAAATAGAGTAAAAAGTGAGATAAAATGGGAACCGCAGCGAGTTCCTTTATAGGAGCAGTTCCAGTTCGATTGTGCTGCTATTTGATGATTTTGGAATATACTTGCAATTTTATGCTACGTTTACATTATTGTCTTATCACATAAAAACTCTGTTGAGTATATACAGTTCATCTATGGTTACTTAATTTCATCCGTGGCCAGTAATGGTTAGTTACCTCCGTGATATAATACTATGCTGTGCATGCAGTATATTGTGTACTCACACTCCCAATTGCTCACGCTCCATTAGGCGTCAAATGGTGGTTCAAGTTGCGAGTCAGAGCTCCGGCCGGCAGCTCAATGACTCCTATCAGCTCTTCCGCACTACTGTGGTGGAGTGTAGTGCTTCCGAGTGTCATCTGGTTCACTTCCTGGGGACGTCACCTGCGTCTCACGTCCCTGTTGCCGGGTTACCGCTGCTATGCGGTTTTCCTTAAGAACTGTATTTTAAACGCTTCAAGGCAGATATAAAGTTCCTATTGTAGCAACTTCTGACGTGGGTGACAAGGAGGATGGGCTAACGCGGCTTTGAGAAAGGCGCCCAAGACCGCTGAAACGCGTTAGCACATCCTCCTTGTCGCCCATGTCAGAAGTTGTGGAAAACCGCATAGCAGCGGTAACCCGCAACAGGGACGTGAGACGCAGGTGACGTCACCAGGAAGTGAACCAGCCGACACCCGAAAGCACTACACTCCACCACGGTAGTGCAGAAGAGCCGTAAGGAGTCATTGAGCTGCCTGCCGGAGCTCTGACTCGCAACTTGAACCACCATTTGACGCCTAATGGAGCGTGAGCAACTGGGAGCGTGAGTACACAATATACTGCATGCACAGCATAGTATTATATCACGGAGGTAACAAACCATAACTGGCCACAGATGAAATTAAGTAACCATAGATGAACTGTATATACTCAACAGAGATTTTATGTGATAAGACAATAATTTAAATGTAGCATAAAATTGCAAGTATATTCCACAATCATCAAATAGCAGCACAATCAAACTGGAACTGCTCCTATAATGGAACTCGCTGCGGTTCCCATTTTATCTCACTTTTTACTCTATTTTCTCTATTTCTCTTGAGGCACACATTGGAGAGTCTCTCTATGTCCGTGAGTTTTGTATGTTGTAAATGTTACATGAGATCTCCATATTATGAATACATGCAATACATGTGAATTAAGAGGTAATACCAAGTGTTATCAACTGTTGTCATGCAATAGTGTATAAAAGTTCCCTTTTATTGTCCTATATGGTTTTTATGCACGACAAAATAAAATAAAAATCTTCATATGTTTATACATACCCGAAATATAGGTAATTACTGATACATTGGTATTGATATACGGATCATATATGCCCAGCGCAACCTGTCTTTGATTTTTACGGTTTAAACTCTCACGTGTGGGAAAGTGGGTGCCCACACTTAACTGGTTAGCAGCGCGCAAAACAATCACCCCAAAGGGATCCCAGAACAAGTGCCCTCCACTTCTTGAGTTTATTAGAAATTGTAATCTCAGTTTAAGACAAAAGAACTATCCTGAAGACTACAAATGAATCATTTCATATTTCAGAGGTCATAATATAAAAATAATAAAATGAAGGAATCACTGCAAATTTTAGTTAAAGTGTTCCTAACTGGATACTGAAGCCTGGTGAACTGGTACAGATGACCAAGTAGACTGTTGTGTCAACAAGCTCTTATTATTTCATAGAACAGAATGGCAGTCAAGCACCGTTACAAACTAGCAAATGTTTGGATTATAGCCTGCAGTGAATTCAAAGTAAAGTGCACATATGCAGTAGGCAGCAAATTAGACTCTCTTACTGAATATTCCATCCATCTTTTGGCAAGCAAGGATGGAAGGCCTTATTGAAACAGCTTGTTTTGTGAATTAATTGGCTCACAAATTAGGTGCTATAGCTGTAAAACAATAACACAGAAAGACTTATTGAAGACTTTCGTTGGAGCATCTGTGTTGGCTCCTTTTTATTTAATCTTTTTAAGCTCATTTCTAAACTTGGCACAATTACTTCCTTGACAAATGTCTTTGAAAGGGTGGACGTAACTGACAAAAAATGCCTGCCTGTGTGTAAATAAGGAATAATTCCCCAGCCTTAAATTCCAAATCCACTGCAACTGTCACCTAGTTCTGTATAGGCAGTCCGAGTCCCAGCTTGTTGTTGATGAGATGATGTAAGATGAGTTCTTTTCATATATCGTCAGGAAGCTCTACTCCAGTTTTCTTGTACAATTTCTCAGAACTGCAGAGTACGAGGGTCACAGACAGCTCTGTTTGGACCCCATCCACTCTCAGTTTTAATGACATGATGGTCATGGACCAAGCAGTAGCCCCTTCCATAGTCATAGGGTCACCTAGTAGCTCCTTCAGCTGGGCAGCTTCAGGTCACATGACCACATTTTAAGAAAACCGTTTGAGCAGCTGAGGTTGTATTTGAGGCGTTAGTAACATTTTGCCATGCTTGCTAAACTGCGAGATGGCATGTGCAGAATGTGTATTTTGAATTGGATTGCTAGGGAAGGAGTCACATCCAAAAGAAAAACAGTTTAACATATAGGAGGAACTTACCTCAGGAGAGGAGACATAGCTAAAGTAAAAAAGAGGTTTCACAGGTATCAACCTGCTTCCTTAGTTTAGTGAATCTGGTCTGAAGGAAAGTATCGCACGGCTCGGAGCACCTGTGTCTTATGTCCTTCCTCTTACCTTTTAAACTGTTCTTAAATATTTATATTTTTGGGGGCGACTTCTTCCCTCCCGATCGGCATCACTCTGTATCACGACCCCAGCGTTTTTTTCCCGAACCCCTTATTGACCTTGACTAATCATTTTTCTGGAGAGTGACAAAACCAGGACATACACATCCACAGGGTGGTCAGAACCATTGCATCCAAGCCTTTAAAGAGAACCAGAGACGTTGGAAAAAAAAGCTTTTATACATGCCTGGGGCCTCCTCCAGCCCCATAAGCTTGGATCGCTCCCACGTCGCCGTCCTCCGCTGCCTGTATCCGCCGGTATCCTTACGCATGCGCCTCCATACTAGGCAGGCGCATGCGTAAGGATATGGAGGGAGTCCCTGCTCTTGCGTACAATTGGCCGCGTCCGCCGGAAGTGACGGGACCCGGTAGCGGCGATAGAGGCAGCGGAGGATGGCGGCGTGGGAGCGATTCTGGCTTATGGGGCTGGAGAAAGCCCCAGGTATGTATAAAAGCTTTTTCATTTTTTCAGTACTGTTCGTTTCTTATTCCCTTTAACCATGGTTGCCATTCTACATCCTCAGTTTGTAAGTACCTTCTTTATTGTTTTTATCCATTATTGGGTGTGACCTACTATATACCATACGTGGCTCCTGGTTTCTCCTGTGCTTTTTTCCCTCTGTGGAAGATCTGCAGGTTTCCTAGACTCCTGCTACTTTGGATAAGACTTAAAGTTCATTTCACACTGGAATTTTGTGCTGCACGGCCTGTAAAAAGATCACAATACAACAAAGGGGAAAAGTCACATTGTGTGGTACGTGTGCAATGCCACACATGGGGTGAAGCATACAGTATATAAAAAGTATATTTCACTGCATCTGTAAACGCGTGCCCTGTCCAGTACCGCATAGCAGGCATTGCGTTACTTCAATGGATTCCGTCGTATCGCACTGCTTATGCACCAATGTGAATGTCCCATTACACTATAATCACATTGCTTTTGCATTGCGATTATATTGTACAAGGCAACAAGTCATCGTGAAAGTAGCCGTAACATATCTGCAATCCCGTAGTACAAAGAGGTTCACAAATCTCTAGCAGTCCATTAGAAAGCGCTAATCTAATCTCAACTGGATTTTGTTGCTGTGCCTTACTGCGCTTTTCTTCAATTTCATTTCTTTTTCGCTGCTTACCTGAGAATGAGGAGTGTGAAACAACTGCACGTCTAGCAATCTCTCAGACAGCGGTAAAATATTGCTGCTATGTAACCAACACCGATAACGAGTTTAAGCAGGACAGAGAAGCAAATGAAAAATGGCAATATCTTGTGGATGAGGTATTATTATCAGGAACGACAAGGCATAATGAGGCTTACGAGTGAACTGCATTCTAAGGAATGTGAAGACAGAGAAATGATTACAGACAATTTGGGCATGTGAGGTGAGAATTTCAGCAAGCACAAACACATTGTGTGCTGCACTTGTTCAGGAGCAAATATAATATAGAACATTCTGCACAGAGGATCCTGATTTCTTGCATAATATTCTTATCGCAATTTGTTTGCTCAGCAGGCAGGCTATTGTAATATCAAATATGTTAAAATAGAACCATGTCCAAGCATTTCGGATGGATCTGACCAAGATTATTGAATATTACATTCTGGTGTTTGCCCAATAAACTGTCCTCTATGCCAAAGATTGTCTGTTCTGTTTATAGGTGTATTGCACACACACAAACACACATGTGCCCATGCTTACACACCCCTACTTTTTTTGTCCTCATGTTTGCATTTTTTTTTAACCAGTTCGCATTCAGTCGTTTTTCACTTTATGCATCCGAGCAATGTTCACCTCCCATTCATTAGCCTATAACTTTATTACTACTTATCACAATGAACTGATCTATATCTTGTTTTTTCCGCCACCAAGTAGGCTTTCTTTGGGGGGTACGTTTTACTAAGAGCCACTTTACTGTGAATGCATTTTAAAAGGAAGAATAAGAAAAAAACGGCAAAAAATCATTATTTCTCACTTTTCGGCAATTATAGTTTTAAAATAAAACATGCCTCCATATTTAAAACTCACGTATTGTATATGCCCATTTGTCCCGGTTATTACACCGTTTAAATTATGTCCCTATCATAATGTATGGCGACAATATTTTATTTGGAAATAACAGTGCATTTTTTTCCGTTTTGCATTCATCACTATTTGCAAGCTTATAATAAAAAAAAATTGAAATATTTCATCTTTACATAGATATTTAAAAAGTTTAGACCCTTAGGTAAATATTTGTGTTTTTTTTTTTTTTAATTGTAATGTTTTTTTGTTTTTTTTCAATTAAACATTTTATGTGGGTATTGTTGGGAGGGTGGGATTTAAATTGTATTTTTTTTTAGTAAATATGTGTATTTTTATTTAACATTTAGCTGTAGTTTACTTTCTGGCCACAAGATGGCAGCCATGAGTTTGTTTACAGTGACGTCACTCTAAGCGTAACACGTACGCTTAGAGCGACGTAGGGGAAATAGGAAGCAGAAAAAGCTAGGCTTCTGAGAGAAGCTGTCGCTTTTTCTGCGGGGGAGAGGAATCAGTGATCGGGCACCGTTGCCAGATTCACTGATTCGCTGGCTAACAAACCGCGGGCCGGGAGCGCGCGTGCACGCGCGCGATCAGCCGCGGGAACGCGCAGAAGCGCACATGGCTTCCTGGACGTGAGTTTCACGTCCAGGAATGTCAAATAGTTAATTAAAGTTTTTGTCAAGTTTTTATGCTGGGAATACACCATAAGTTTTTTCAGCAGATAGATGGTTCGATAGATCATTTCCGACATGTCCGATTTTCAATCGTTTTTCTTATCCATTTCTCATAGAAGTGAATAGAAATTGATAAGAAAAGGCAAGAAAATCAATCATACAATCGATTGGAAATAAAATCGGAAATAAGATTGGACAGTAAATCGACTGAAAAACCGCATGATGTATTCCCAGCATAACACCGACATAACACCGAGTAAGCTGACTTCTGCCAGGAACGGCTGGTAGGTATCTGCAATATAAACCTCCAATGTGTAATGCCTAATACACATGATGAGATTTTCTTGCAGATTTCTTGCCAGATTGATTATTTCAATGAAAATAATCAGAATATCGATCGGAAAATCGATCAGAAATCAGATCGGACATGCTGGAAATAATTGATCTGGCAAGAAATCTGCCAGAAAATCTCATCATAGGGTTTAGGAATAGGTAGAGGGTTAGGGTTAGGTGTAGGTAGGGGGTGGCACATGTGAAAGTTAGGTTAGGGTTAAGTCATAGTAGAATATCAGGGACGTTTACTGACATTCTACAACTGGTAAAAGTAGATAGTACAATATTGGTAAATTTACCCATATTCTACTAACCATTAATTGGTAAACCGTGCCATTTTTAACTTGATGGTGGCGAGAGAACTGCTTATAAGGCAAGTAAGGGTCATGCCCCTCAGCTGCAGTACAAGCCAGACAGAAATCTGCGGTAGTAAAGTGTGAAGACTATACAGATAGAAACAGGCAAGCTTGAGACACTGACAAGCTGCTGACAGTGAGCATTGACAGTAAACTCAAACAAAATGGATTGACGTGTGACGGTGAATGCAGAACACAGGGAAGACTTCCGCTGAGGCAAAAGTACATCACACAGTGAAATAAGGATAGTAGTGGCACAGCCTCGAGGAAGGGTTAACTTTCTACTAAAGCTAGTCATACACAGAGTTTATGGATTTTAGTTAGTTATACATTTGATTTGATAAAAACATATTGAATTAAAATCAGTTAATGACCAGAATCTTTCTCAATTGTTTCTGACTGAAATATTTCTCAATTGCTTCTGACTGAACTTGATTGAGAAAGGCAGCAATCTTATTGATCAAGCAGGCAGACTAGTTGGGGGCTCTTTCTGTAGAGGAGAGGCAATCTCACACAAGGAAAACACAGAGAATCAGTTTGTGTCTAGCATTTCAAATCAATTCTATACTTACAATCAAGTCTGGTTTAGCCTACACAGGAAGCAGACACATGAGTGTAACAGCCAATTAGACACTTACATAGCTATCACATGATCAGACCGATCTGATGCTTCCATGATTTCCTAAATGAGATCTTATGCAACCATGTATGTTGCTGATAAATGACCTCGGTTTGTCTCAGAAGTACTTAAAGTAGAATTACAGGCTTGCATAACATTTAATAAACACTTGTTTTTGTACTATTTTTAAAGCTATCCTAATTGCCCTTTTATGTTCAAAATAATACCACCCATGTAAAAATAACGTCCTCCCAGCATAGAGTGCAACAGGGCTGGAAACTGCCACTACAACAGATGTATTATCTCAAATTAATTCAGAAGACTCTAATGCGGGGTACACACAATACTTTTTTCCGCACGATTTTCCACCTGGTTGTTTTTCCCACTCGATTCTGCGCTCGATTCTTTTATCTTCCGCTCGTTTTTCTTTTTCTATTCACTTCTATGAGAAATCGAGCCAAAAAACAATTGGAAGAAATATTAGACATGTTGGAAATTATCTATGGAACCCATCTATCAAGGGTTAAAACGTATGGTTTATTCCCAGCATAGTTGGGAGAACTCTATCTTGTCTTATAGTCAAACTTAATCCCAAATAACTTCTCAGCAAAGTGAAACACAGTCTATTAACCATTTCAGTCGCTATCTACCAAATCATTGTTTGTAGAGGCTTTTATGATATGTCTAATCTTTATTGGGCAGGGGGTAATTTTAACTGCGGTTCTACTTTAAGGGTGCGTACAAACATCTAATTTTGATTGGTCAATGATTGGCCGCTTGTACCACTTGCATGTAGTATGAGAACTTGCCTACACAGGCTGTTCACAGTATTCAAAATCTGTTGGCAAAATTGGCCAATCAAAATTGGATGTGTGTATGTACCCGGTTTGGCTTCTTCTCACCTTTGAAGCAGCATTGGTGGATCATCACCATCTTGTGGAGATACTGTATACCAACTGACACTGGCCAGATTTTACTTACTGGCGGATCATTTTTCAATTTTTTGCATCCAGTTTAGATGGCAAAAGATATTTTCTTTTACTCTAAAATATTTGATATGTTTTGTCTAAATGTAAAAACACTATCATCATAGTCGTATTGCTCAAGTGCAGATGCACAAAATATACATAAAATGCAATGAATCGTGAGGGAAATAAGAGCTATTTTTTTTCTCATGTATTGCACGCTTTAATGAACTTTACTGCATAAAGCCCGATATATTATGCAGCACATTAGCCCTAAGGTCAGTTTACATAGAAGCCAATTAACCCCTACCAGTATACATCCTGATGTTCAGAAAGAATGGGAGAGCCTGGAGGAGACCAATGCAGATATGTTGAGAGCATAAATAGAGCTTCCAGTTAATGTTTTTATGCTACTTAAAGGACAAATATCATCAAATCCTTTTATTCAAATAATCTCTGTATGTGTTATGTAATGATTTGTTTATTTATATGTAATTTTTTTTTCTTGAATTATTTTCACTTTATTACAATCAAATTCATATTTTCAAAGTTACACATTTTTACTGATGATCAGGACTAATGGCCTGGACATGTATTGCTCTGCACTGCCACCTCACTGCCGCCTCCTCAAGATTCACACTAAGTGTGGTGCAGCAGGTGTGGAGAATAAAATTGGTCTGATTAACCACTTTGAATCCCTTGCTACACTTATCTACTCCCCACAAAACTTCACTTGAAGCTCAGGGGAGTAGATAGGCGTACTTGTGGTGAACAGTGTGCTGTATGCCCAATAAGCTATCTGATTATGTATATAGGGTATCATTTTAGGAAGCAGGAGATTTGGGCGCATGAGACAAGTGGACAAAAAGGGCGCCCCATTCACTCCCATTATAAATATCGTTTATCGGGCGCCGAACAGGGAAAAAAAGGCGCCGGAGATTATGAACGTTTTAACAAACGGCGCCCGGAGATTTTTAAGGATTTATAACTATGTTTGTGATGATTTAACTTTACAAAATGAGCCCGTGACGAATAACGTTTATAAAGATACTAAATCACTATTTCTAAAACATTTCTAAAACATTATTATTCACTCAAAAAAATTAATTACATTTTTTTATTTACATTTTTTATTTATTAATGTCTGTAAAACATTATTATCCATAGGGGGTCTTAGGTTTAAGGTCCGTACACACGCCGGACTTTAGGCAACGACGGGTCCGTCGTTGCCTCCCGCTGGGTGGGCGTGCCAGCGACAGTCCGGCGTGTGTACGCTCTGTCGTCAGACTGATACGGCTGTTTCTGAGCGATCCGCCCGCCCGGATCGCTCAGGAACAGCCGTATCAGTCTGACGACAGAGCGTACACACGCCGGACTGTCGCTGGCACGCCCACCCAGCGGGAGGCAACGACGGACCCGTCGTTGCCTAAAGTCCGGCGTGTGTACGGACCTTTAGGCACCAACAGGGGGGTCTTAGGTTTAGGCACCAACAGGGGGGTCTTAGGTTTAGGCACCAACTGGGGGGTCTTAGGTTTAGGCACCAACAGGGGGGTCTTAGGTTTAGGCACCAACAGGGGGGTCTTAGGTTTAGGCACCAACAGGGGGGTCTTAGGTTTAGGCACCAACAGGGGGGTCTTAGGTTTAGGCACCAACTGGGGGGTCTTAGGTTTAGGCACCAACAGGGGGGTCTTAGGTTTAGGCACCAACAGGGGGGTCTTAGGTTTAGGCACCAACAGGGGGTCTAGGGGTTAGGGATAGGTACAGGGAGGGTTTTAACAAACGTAAATATAAGTTTCAGTTTACAAATACGGAAGATTAATGTTTTAAGAATTGCCGATCTCATACACATTATTTAGTGATTTATAAATTCTTAAAACACTATTTCTAAACGAAATTCTACACAATATTTCAATAAACGATAATACTGTTTATCGTTTACACCACGCGCCCTTTTTTCCCGACGCCCTTTTTTGATGTACGCATCATTTTAACCGTGACAAGTGAGAGAATAGATTTTGTGTTGTTTGACAACTGAGGGCTAAGTCATGTGATTGTTTTCACCAGAAAACTGAATGAAAAGCAATAAAACTGTTGTTTTCATGTACTCTGTACCCCCAAAGAAATACTTGTAAAAAAAAACCAAAAGTGACAGCATTGAAAAAAGAATACATAGTTACCCTAGGGACTTAGCTTTTAAAATATGTATGCCATGAGAGTGTATTACTGTTAATCATGAAGATAAGGGCTTTTAATTACTGATAGAGTACAATGAGAAAACAAAAAACACAAACCAGAAACTAATATATTATCGCCATACATTGTACTAGGAACATTATTTAAATGTTGAGATAACCAGGACAAATTAGCAAATACAATGTGTGGGGTTTACCTATGGTAACATTGTTTATTTGAAAACTATAGTGGATGGAAATGGAGAAATAGTGTATTTTTACTTTTTTTTCCTCATTTTTCCCTTTAAAATGCACAGATAATAACATAATTACTAAAAGCAAATATCACCCTCACAAAGCATAATTTGTGGCAAAAAAAACAAGATATAGATCATTTACATCTGATGAGTAGCAATAAAGTTATTGGTGAATGAATGGGAGGAACGCTGAAATGTGAAAATTGCTCTGGTTTTTAAGCAAAAAACCCTGTGGTGCTGAAGTGGTGAACAGAGTGATTGTCAACCCCGATTACCTTTTACTAAACAGGGTAGTAGCACCCTGAGCACCACAATGGTAAGCAGCATTACTATGCAGTATACTTCACTTGGAACCAATGCTAGGATGAACGGACCGTAAAGTGAAACTTAAGAGAAAATAAACTGATAAGATAAACAATTGTATCTTTCCTCTTCCAAAATATGATTTTTAGATATCCCGCAGTTGTATGTTATGTTTAAGAACAGATTTATTGGACCACTATCACAAAAAAGACGTATTTTTCTTCCAGAGTAAAATGAGCTATTAATTA
This sequence comes from Hyperolius riggenbachi, assembly GCF_040937935.1. Classification (NCBI taxonomy): domain Eukaryota; kingdom Metazoa; phylum Chordata; class Amphibia; order Anura; family Hyperoliidae; genus Hyperolius; species Hyperolius riggenbachi. The sequence continues at coordinate 136,852,400 of NC_090652.1, read as the reverse complement.
CTTTCCTTCTATGTTGCGGTCACTTACAATAGTTAGTAGAAATCTGACAAAACTGACAGGTTTTTGACTAGTCCATCTCTTCATGGTGGATTATCAGCATTTAATTTATTCTTTACAAAAAGCACTTCCTTGGAAAGGATCTATACAAAGATGCAGACTGCCCCCATCTGTTTGCACACTATTCTGCCAGTTGGACTGACCAACTGATGTTCACTAAGTGCTTTTGAAAATAAAGAAAACCGCGATATTCATGCACGAGGAGATGGGCTAATCCAAAACCTGTCAGTTTTGTCAGATTTTTACTACCTACATTAATTGACAGCAAGATGGGAAAAAAGTAATTTATAGCACATTTTACCCTGGGAGAAATGAACTTTTTGTTTGTGTTTTTATGTATTTTAAAGAGAGACTGAAGTCTCTCAAAATTAAGGTTTTTATTTAAAAATTCTCTTTAATATCAGTGCCCTAACTAAAACGCTGCATCCCCATGGCTGCACACTAACTAAATCCCCCCAAACTCCCGGGGCACATTGCGGGGAGTGCTTCAGTGAAGAGGCAGAGCTTTGGGCTGTATATCTGCCTCTACACACATCCATCAGTGCGGATCGCTGCCTCTCCCCGCCCCTCTCAGTCTTTTTTCACTGAGAGGGGTGGAGAGAGGCAGAGATGTGCGTGGATTGACGTGCATGGAGGCAAAACTGCAGCTCAAAGCTCTGCCTCCCTGGGCAGCAAAATCCACGACCAAGAAAGTAGTGGATTTTTGCTGGGGAGTTTGGGGTGATTTAGTTAGTGTTCAGCCGGTCGGATGCGGCGTTTTAGTTAGGGCATTGATGTTAAAGAGATTTTTAAAATAAAAACCTGAATTTTATGAGACTTCAGAGCCTCTTTAAAGGGAACCAGAGAGGAACTTAATAAAAAAAAAGAAGAAGAAGCTTTTATACATACCTGGGGCTTCTTCCAGCCCCATAAGCCTGGATCGCTCCCACGCCGCCATCCTCCGCTTCCTGGATCGGCGGTACCGGGTCCCGTCACTTCCGGCGGACGCGGCCAATTGTCAGCATCACAGGGGCTCCCTCCATACCCGTACGCATGCGGCTGCGCAGTAGGCAGCCACATGCGTACATACATGGAGGGAGCTCCGTGTGATGCGGACTATTGGCCGCGTCAGCCGCGGCCGACTGGCGGCCATGACGGGACCCGGTACCAGCGGATCCAGGCAGCAGAGGATGGCGGCGTGGGAGCGATCTGTGCGTATGGGGCTGGAGGAAGCCCCAGGTATGTATACAATCTTTTTTCTGGGACCTCTGGTTCCCTTTAAATGTTACAATTTTCACGATAGTGGTCCTTTAATCAGCAGACAACAGTGCAGATTATTATTATTATTATTATTTAGTATTTATATAGCGCCGACATATTATGCAGCGCTGTACAGTGTATATATTTCTTGTCACTAACTGTCCCTTAAAGGAGCTCACAATCTAATCCCTACCATTGCCATATGTCTATATTATGTAGTGTAAGTACTGTAGTCTAGGACCAATTTTTAGGGGGAGCCAATTAACTTATCCGTATGTTTTTGGAATGTGGGAGGAAACCGGAGTACCCGGAGGAAACCCACGCAGACACAGAGAGAACATACAAACTCTTTGCAGATAGTGCCCTGGCTGGGATTCGAACCAGGGACCCAGCGCTGCAAGGCGAGAGAGCTAACCACTACGCCACCGTGCTGCCCATGCAGATGTTGCTTAATCACTCTGGGATAAATAGAAGTCATTGCTTTATCACTTTTTATGAACCTCCATTTTCTCTCTATCATAGGAGACCAGCTCTTAACCACCTCCCCTACAACCAGTTAAAATATAGAGTTTTTGATATACTCGCTGTATAAGACTACCCCTCTTACACACCAAATATAAATTAAAAAACATCATATACTTGTGCTATGTATGAACAGATACTGGTACCCAGTATATAACAGTATATAGGCGATTGACTGGTTGGATTGGTCAACTCCCCCTCTCCATAAGTGGATTTGTCAGCTCTCCTTGTCTCCTTTTTTATCGGAGCGGTATGGAAGAATAAATCGCGCTGTGCCCATAAAACACACCTCTTTCACCCTTCTGGCCCACCCTTGCATCCTATTTACCTCCTTCTCTGCCTCTCAGATCTCGCACATGTGCGCCTGCGCTGCTTCACTAAAGTCCTCAGCAGTGAGATCTGAGAGTCGGTAACAGGATAGCGCATATCACCCGCCTCAATGACACCTGGCGTATAAGACGACCCCGGACTTTTCAGAAGATTTTCAAGGGTTAAAAAGTAGTCTTACTGTATATGTCAGAATATACAGTAGATGTCTTTTGATTGTTGGCTTTTTAATTTGTGTGACAACGCAATACTCACAAAAATAAGTTGCATCAGTATTTTTCTGCTAGTGATCAGGTCACACAGTGCCCAGATTTTTAGCTGCCAGGTATCTGGTTAGACAGTAGATTGGGAAATACTGAGTACACATTACATATGTATTGGCGGTTATTTGCATATGGTTCAGGTAGCCACTTTTCCTATACATGTTTGTTGCAGATTGGGTCTTATGCAACCAAAGAGGATAAGTGACAGTCAGCCTCATCTACATATATATGGCAAGCCAAAAAGGATAAGTGACAATCGCTCTCATCTACATATATATGGCCAGCCAGAAAGGATATGGGAGCCAATCTCATCTATGTATACGGCCAGCTTTTTAGCTAATGTGCCGCTCTCTAATGCCACACTGAGCACTTGAGGTAGATGAGAGATTGTAAAAGCCCTATTTGTATTTAGAGTTAACAGCTAATAAAAGTAACACTGTGAATTATTTATTTGAAGGATTGCATGTATTGCTAGGACTACACAGAAGAGTCTTCAATCTAATAAAGCAAACATGACATAACTGGAAGCTCCCCAATTAATCTCAGAAATGTCTGTTGCTGCAGACAGGTTCTCATCATGTTGTATGCCAGACACACAGATAGACTGACTGAACAAAAAGGAATAGAAGGAGAACATTATTGCTTCGACTTAGTGATTAACATGCATCATTTCACCCTCCTGTGACTAATACATTTGCAGTGTGTTTTCTGCATGTAAAACCTGTCAGTGCTCTTCACATATTTCACAAAGTGCATGTGTGGCCTTCATAATATGATGTGTCTGGTGACAGTTGTGTGTTGCATTTGTAGTAGTGTGTACTGATGCTTTTGTGACCCTGATTGTTATTGTCATGCAATGTGATAAATGCCATTGCTGCCTCGTTTGTAAAGGTGTATTGACCAGAACTAAACATTTATCTTATTGCTCACCGATTCTCAGATTGTAAAGCGGACCTAAACTCAGATTGCACAAATAGCACACCTTGTATTGTTTATACAACATGCACTTAGTATAACACACATTATGCTATTTGTGTAACACCCGTTATGTACTTTGCATCAATGCCAGTGTCAGTAAGACTTAGATGTGCTGCATGTAAATTTCAACATTTATTAATGAATTTGCCCCATTATCTCTGCTTAAAGCGGAATATAACCCAGAATTTCTTCTTTGCTCTAATAGATTATTCACAGCATATTATATACAACCAGCATTTTTTTTTACTAGAACATCATTCAAAGGGTTAAACACAGGCTTTAGAAGCTTCCCTGCTGCATCTGAATGTTAAACAATGTTGTCTTGTGTTTACTTAAATGTATCAAGTAAGGAATGTGACACATTCTCTGACTGTGGAGAAGCTTCCGGACAGAGAGAGAGAGAGTCAAAGTATGTCTGCCTGAATGAATGAATGAATGAATGAATGAATGAATGAATGAATGAATGAATGAATGAATGAAAGCAGTTATTAATGAAATGCAAAGTCAGCTCACAAAGCAAAAAAACGGTACTTTTGGGAAGCTATAACTTATAAGTGAATAATAATACTTATGCACAAATGCAAATATGATAACTGTATGGCATATAAAAAGTAGGAAAACATGTTTTTATTGAATATTATGTCAGGGTTTTAAACCGCTTTAAGACACAGACTTATGCAGTAGGGAAGGGGTCAATCATCTATTTTCCACACAAAAGTATGAACCCGGGGCAGCCTTGGCCTTTGAGCTGCTACCTCCATTTTTCATGTTTACAATAGTTGAGAACACCTCTGGAACATTAACAACTGCTGATCCCACATAACCGTATGCACGACAGACTTCTGTCAGTGAACCTACTTTAAATTAGGTTAAAAGAGGTGGCAAAATTCACAGAGAGAAACTGTTTTCTCTAAGCTGGAATAAATAATTAAACAAAAAGAGGTTTAAATAATGAATAAAATAAACTTTAAATAATAAATATTCTAGTCCATTAAAAATGTCACAGTCTGCAAAATCACCTTAAAGCAGATTTCCAGGCACAGCAATAAGAATAGTGCATTTAATTCCAACCTCCGGACTACTACTGTTTGTACTTAAATTTAAAAGTAAATTCTGATAGATGCCTTAAAGAGAAACCGTAACCAAGAATTGAACTTCATCCCAATCAGTAGCTGATACCCCTTTACCATGAGAAAGCTTTTCCTTTTCACAAACGGATCATCAGAGGACTCTGTATGGCCGAGATTGTGGTGAAACCCCTCCCACGGTGCGATGTCAGGACCATGGTTCTGACATCACACTGTGGGAGCCTTGTTGCATTGTGAGAACAGCTGTTTACAGCTGTTCTCAACTGCCAAAAAGCAAGCAGCAGCTACTTGAGTCTATTAAATATCTGCATGGTATTAAATATCTGCATGCTTTTGTGCTCTATTACATCTTAGATGTGCAGAACAAATATTGTACCAATTGCGTGATTGGCTCAAAATAAAGATTCTTCAAAAAGAATAGGCAGCAATTAATGGCATATCAAATTTATTTTTTGATGAATTCTCAAGGACCAGTTATAATAACAAAACACCTTTTTAATCAGCTTAAGAACTTTACAGAGCACTATTTCGCAGCTTAAGAGACCATTTCATGGTAATTTGACTATTGTAATCAAAGCGTTTCAATGTGAAATTGAGATTGTCATACTTTCAGCCTTACCCAAGGAGTGAATATTACTAGGATTTCAATGGAAGATTCATCTGTTGCTTGTTAATTTTCATCCTTTCAAGTAAAAGTTAACCTTCTGCTTCAATCCTAAAATCTAATTTTATAATAAACTGAATGGGAAAATGACATATTACTGCAATGTATATTGCCTGATAGTCTAATAAAGTTCATTCCCAAAGCTCCATTATTTTTTTTAAACAAAAAGCCCTTTGCACGAGCGCTTTAATTAATGAGCCAAGGTTATACGTGTGGCTCACACCTCAATATTCTTGACACAAAAATCCATTAGGCTTTACGTTTCAGTGCAGCAATAATTACACGACTGCTACCAACCATTTTTCGCCTTACAAACAAATCATTTGGCCCTTCTATGGATCAAATACTTTCAGATCTACCAGTTTCATTCGTTTTTGGTGTAATTTGCCTTCTTAAAACGGAAGGAAACTTGCAATAATTCAGCTTTAAGTGAACATTTGTGGTTACCCACAATGCAACACTACTGAATATGCAAATTATCTCTTTTTTGCCCCTGTAAGCCAAGCTAGCATCCAGAACTGCTGGTGTATAGCAAGCCTACAGCTTTAAAGTTTACACAGCCACATCCACCTCCCCTATACATTCCTAGTGGTTTGGGCCACCCCCCAAGCTGCTTGGTTACTCAATAATTTTTGACAAACAGTTCATACATAATTTAAATCCTGATAGTTCGGTAATGCTGCCCAATAAATGCAATTCTTTGGTGGTTTCAGAGTAACCAAGCAGCTCAGGGTGACCCAAACTACTAGGAATGTATAGGGGGATAAAAGGAACCAAAAAGCCCTCCTACTAAAAAAAAAACAAAGCTTGGTGTAATTTGCCTTCTTAAAACAGAAGGAAATTTGCAATCATTCAGCTATAAGTGAACATTTGTGGTTACCCACAATGCACTACTACTGAATATGCAAATTATCCCTTTTCGCCCTTGTTAAGCCAAGCAAGCATCCAGAACCACTGGTGTATAGCAAGCCTATAGCTTTAAGTTTTACACAGCCATATCAAACCCACATGTAGACAGCCTGTTTCTGACTTTTGGTCCTCATCAGTACATGGCAGGGAATGATAAGGCTGTATGAAATAGGGCTTGGACCAGTACAACAGAGTAACCAAGCAGCTCAGGGTGACCCAAACTACTAGGAATGTTCAGTAAATGGATTTCTATATATGTGGCCACTGTATGATAGACCGCTATATATGGTCATAATGAGTCCATTTTCTTGGTCTTAGAGCACAGTTCTCTCTTCTGGATTCTAGCTTGGCTATTGATAAAGATGCAGCTTCTTTAAGAAGCAGAAAGATTCAAAGCGACCTCACTGCATAACTTACACAACCTGCTAAAGATCCTATATAATTTTGACAAAAATAAATGATGCTAGACAAAAGGTGGTGACAACATCAACCAGTATACTGATACTGCCCTCTATATGAGCCAATAAAAATACTTAGGACCCATTCCTACTAAGTGTGAAATTAGAATGTGAATTTTCGCATTAATACTGAAAAGTGTGAAGAAGCATGTCTTTTTTCTGCCCTTTGGGATGCACATCATAGGCCATTTATAACTGTGGGGATCAGGTCTTGGTCTTGACATGTCAAGTTATGCATGTGACAACCAATTTTTGGTAACTTCGTCTGTTCAGTTCCTATTTCAATTGCTGTTGCTGTGTATTAGGTCATATATGTGACAATAATTGCTTCTGGAATGCAATTCTGTTTTCCCTCAGTCCCACTTGCTATGCCTCATTGATGACACGTCACCTCAGTGTTACACAGTAACAGGCACCTGCAACTATCTACATCACTTTCAACACTTTCACCACCTCAAAATAATAAAAAAGTTACCCAGATTGAACCTCAGTTACTGCAATACAATTTGATTTGGAAATGGTTGACATTGCAAAATGGGGCTCTTGTTTTGGCTGTCTACATGTGAAGAAGCCCCATATTGAAGAGAAAACTTCATTGCTGGATGATGGCAGTAGATCAGGATCTTAACTTCAAACATACATGCAATTATGATCAATATCTCGGGCGACAGTTGAGGGCCAAGTGCTGTATAGGCGCATCACTAGTTTGCAACTAGTTGCTCTGTTGCTTTGGAGGGGGTGGAGGAACAGCAAGCAGTGCACAACTGAAATGCTTCCTGTAGGCAGGGTGATTGGAGAGAACAATGCAATTGGGGGATGTTCAGGCTTCAGTGGCTCCTGAAGATCCTCCATAGCCTTAATTAAGCTGACAAGGACCTGTTTAGATGCTTGTCAGATGCATACTAGATTCTTGGCCAAGACTGTCTTTTTCAACTGCAATCAAATCACTGCTGTGCTCTCCATTGTGTCAGATCCTGAATGAAAAGAAAACTTTGCATAGCGTAATTCTGCAAAAGTACATTTGATTTGAAATCCCAGAGCAAATCGGCAGAATGGTATAAGGAGATATAGGGCTCGATTCACAAAGCGGTGCTAACCCAGTTAGAGACTTTAGGCGTGATAACCATTGCACCACGCTGGTGAAAAGCCAGTTTAGGCGTGATAAGTTTAGGTGTGATAAGTTTAGGTGTGATAAGTTTAGGCATGCTAAGTTTAGATAAGTGTAGATAGGGTGCAAAGTCCAGCACGCAAAGCAGCGCCATTAAACGCTATGCGAAGTGCACCAGACTTTGCTAGCGCAAAACTTTTGATCAGCTGTGCATTGCGGTGCTAACACAGTTGGTGCTTAAACTTATCATGCCTAAACTTATCACACCTAAACTTATCACACCTAAACTTATCATGCCTAAACTTATCACACCTAAACTTATCACACCTAAACTTATCATGCCTAAACTGAGTTTAGGCGTGATAAAGGGCTTTTCACCAGGGTGCTAACTGTTAGCACCGCTTTGTGAATCAGGCCCTTAGTGCTCTTCATTCTGTGTTACCCAAAATTCACACCCTACACTGTGGCTTCTCACCGCATGTACACCAGCTCAAAATCCAGGTGGGTCTAGCGCTTGTTGCATATCAAAATGCCACAAAAACGGATCTCACAATGTCAAACTTTAAAATCCTCACCTTTTTCATTGCTCTACAGCTCAAAGGACAAATAAAAATGACATAGCATAAAACCCTTACAAAGGGATCACTTTGTGCGGAGAGTTGCACTTACGTACCCAGATGACAAAACCGCATATAACCAAACCACAGCAGTGTTCCCTCAGGCGTGTCTTGGCAAGTTGTGGCCTCCCGTTTACTCTGCCTGGCGCTAACCTGGGTCCTGCTGTCCTCACAGTAAGCTCAACTGCAGCTGGCAAGATCCCAGTGATGACATCAGATGGTGGCTCCACCCCTTATTTTAATCCTTAGCCTACATCAACTGCCTCAGCCAAATTTAGTCCAGTGTACGTAGCTTTTCTGTGGTATTCAGTCCTGTTTCCTCTAATGGCCTAGCAAAAAGTCTTCTATTCAGTTCCCTGGATATTAACTACTGGATTACACGTGTTAGAGTCTTGCAGTCACTGTACAGAACAACTTAAGCTGGCAGTGTGATAAACAGAGCACCAAGAGAAGTCTGGAATGTGCCTTGATGCCCAGTATAACCTGGGGCTCCTAGGATAGAGCTGAGAACACCTTTGTCAGATTTTCTGGGATGAAGCAAGTCCTTTGTGTGCTTGTAACAAAGTTGCCTTAATGACAAGCAAACACCTTTCTGTAATGGAAATTCACTTATATTATTTTTAAATGATCCGATTTCTCTTTGTGCATCAGTTTATAGGGACTCTTATAATACAATGTTAGTAATTTTTTTATGTTTATGTCATTTTGTGTGATGTGACTTGCTATTGTTCAGCATGCCTAATACATAATATTACCTGCGTAGTTCCCTAAAGCCATGAGAAAAATAATCTAACGCATAATTTCATTTCTCATTTTGTAGACAGTACTTTCAATATTCTTACTAATGGGAAAAAAATAATATACCATCACAAGTGGCTCAGCAGCACACTTAGCTTGACTGGAGAAAAGCAATAAAATAATAATGGCTGTAAGTGTGCAGCACTTGGCTGTTCCTCTGTGCCGAAGGTAAAGGGTTCAGCACATGCAATTCATTGCAAAGCAAGGTCAAGGTGCAGATACAGAATATCTCCTATATTAAATGTAGAATTATCTCTACTGACATAGAATCTACCATTGCCATATAACCTGACTCTCAACAACGGTATGTGGCATCCTATTTTCATGCACCCTAAGACTTGAATGAAGGGTAATTATTAATTATTATTATTATTTAGTATTTATATGGCGGCGACATCTTCTGCAGCGCTGTACAGAGCATGTATAGTCTTGTCACTAACTGTCCTTCAAAGGAGCTCACAATCTAGTCCCTATCATAGTCATGTGTCTATGTATGTATTGTGTAGTGCATGTATATTTTAGTCTAGGGCCAATTTGGGGAGAAGCCAATTAAATTATCTGTATGTTTTTGGGATGTGGGAGGAAACCGGAGTTCCCGGAGGAAACCCACGCAGACACAGAGAGAACACACAAACTACTTGCAGATGCTGACCTGGCTGAGATTCGAACCGGGACCCAGCGATGCAAGGTGAGAGCGCTAACCACTATGCCACCGTGTTGCCCAAGGGTAATATTCAAAGCTGCGTCAGTTTAGAAAATCACCATTGGTAATACTAGACTTCAGAAATAACTGGCCTTTTTCACTATTTCCGTAGTGAATACATGGCCTCTGTAACCTTTTTGCAACCAGTTGGTATCATTGTTCATGTTTGGGCTTTTTCACATGGGAGGATCAACTGCGCATTTGTTGACCACCAAGTGTCTTCTGACTGCAACTTAATGATGTTAAATGGCAGCGTTTGTAATCTCAAGCAGGTCAGTGCTTGACATGTGGTGCAGCTACCTGGTAGTTAAAAGAACACTTCATGATGCATTGCCATGTGTGACTTAATGTGGTGGCCTCCTATCCACTCCCTGTACTACTGTTAAGGGGCCCATACACTCAGCCGATTTTCTGGCCGAACGATCGATCCCGATCGATCGATCGATAGATCGATTGCAAATCGGTTGGCCAATCAACCGATCGATGGCCGATTTCGATCGATTTCGATGGATTTCCATCGAACTGGCAGGGTGGAAAATTTAGGTCGATCTGATGAGATTGCTTATCAGTTTGCATTGGCCTTAATGGAAATCTGATGGCAAAAAAATACCATCAGATCAAATTTCAATAGATTTCAAACTGAAATCTATTGGAATTCTATTCTGGTAAAAAATGTTCTAAAAACGCATCAGATAGATCATCAGATGCATTTCTTATCTATCTGCTGCCAATCTGACGAGTGTATGGGCACCTTAAGTCTTCAGTCAGTACATAAGAGCAGTTGTCAGGATGGATTCACCACCTTCAGCCTCCTGTGTGGAAATGGTCTCAGAAATCGTAAAGAAAATAGACAGTGATATTTACTGTGAACAATAAAGGATAAGATATTGCTGTGAAGTCAGCTAAGTCTCCCTCTTATGCCAGGAATACATTAGATGGCTCAATTGATAATTTACGACATGTCCGATCACTCACCGGAATGCATAACTGAGCGGTACAAACCGTACCGTGTATTCCCAGCATAAAGGACCAGGAGTGACTTCTGGTAAGCGTAATCTTACCTTACATATGTCAATCCAAACATTCCTGGTCCTAGAATTATTTCAGGGAGATAGCGGAGGGAGATAGCGGAGGGCTTTAACAACTTTACCCCGGCGGTACGAATTTCTCCGTCCCTTTTTTCCCCCCTAAAAAAACCAGGGACGGAGAAATCCGTACCTTCTGCGCTACCGCCGCTGTCTGCGCTCGTGCGCGCGCACCCGCCGCTCGTGCACGCCGCCGCCCGCTCGCCCGGAGATTAATGAATGGGAAAATCCATTCCCGTTCGTTGATCTAGCCCCCGCAATGATCTGCTGCTTCTTTCAGAAACAGCGAGATCATTGTGAATCTCCCAGCCTCCTACTGCTTCCTGTAAGCGTCCTTCCGGACGCTTACAGGTCGCATGTAAACAAACACTCTGTGGCCATCTTGTGGCCAAATAGTAAACTACACCCTAAAAGCATTTTACATATACAAACATTACATTTACACAATAAATTAACTCATTACCTCCCACACTCCCCAATTTTTTTTTTTTTTTTTGTAATTAAAAAAAAAAAATACAATTAAAAAAAAAACATAAATAGTTACCTTAGGGACTGAACTTTTTAAATATTTATGTCAAGAGGGTATAACACTGTTACTTTATAAACTGCGGGCTTGTAATTAGGGATGGATGCAAAACTGAAAAAAATGCACCTTTATTTCCAAATAAAATATTGTCGCCAAACATTGTGATAGGGACATAATTTAAATGGTTTTATAACCGGGACAAATGGGTTAATACATTTCATGGGTTTTAATTACAGTAGCATGCTTTATTTAAAAACTATAATGGCCGAAAACTGAAAAATAATAATTTTTTCCCACATTTTTTCCTATTTCCCCATTAAAACACATTTAGAATAAAATAATTCTTGGCATAATGTCCCACCTAAAGAAAACCTAATTGGTGGCGAAAAAAAAAAAGATATAGTTCATTTCATTGGGATAAGTAATAATAAAGTTATAGACGAATGAATGGAAGCAGCGCTGAAAGGTGAAAATTGCTCTGGTGGTCAGGGGGTAAAACCCCTCAGTGGTGAAGTGGTTAATGATCTGCAATTATCTACCATCTGATAAAGTAAAATCAACACCTCTGACTATGGTGAAACAAAACAAAAAAAACTAAAAAGCAAATAAACCAGTGTTAACAGATTTATTTAAAAGTGTGGTTAAAGCATGAAATGTGAGATAGGTAAAATGGAAGGAAGAAATGACTTGTACATGGGGGCACCAGCTAAAGGTGGCAAGTGCTTGCTGACCATCTTATGGACTTATAAGGAGACAAAAACAACAGAGGCGCTGCGCTATGCTGCACAACTTCTGAGCTGCTCCTTTTTTTGTATTTTGCCTGAGGAAGCGGGCTTGAGACCCGCGAAACTCGTTGCATTTATTTCACTTGGAGTACACAGATTAAATGTTTTTGCATACTAATCACAGTGGTTGTGTTTGGAATTTGGGGAGGTAAGTCCACCCTTACCCCCTTGTTTTTATTGTTTTTAAACGGTTCTTGTTTTATTCTGCTGGCGCCTCTGTATTTATCGCATCTTATGGACTTAGTATTTAGGCTTTTTTTCCTGGCACAGTCAAGCATGATTACAGCAAACAATCAAGACCATTAACTGTATAGAGTACACTAATCACTTAGCTTAAAGTAAACCAGAGGGGGGAAAAGTGAACCAGAGGGGGAAAAAGTGTTTAGATTTACCTCCATAATCTATAGGCTCTTCAGACCACCCCAGGCTCCCTAATGTGCCCAGTCTCCCCATGGTCTTGCTTCTGTATGCTTCATTAAGAACTCCAGTCGAATCTCCAGGGCACATTCGCTGTTCGGCGGTGCTATAGAAATACTAAATAATAATAATGCCCAGTATGCTCTTGGCCGCCGCTGCTATGCAACTGGGAGCACGATAAATGATGGTGCGCACAGTGCACTGCACATGCGCCAGACTCCGGCCTTGCCCAAGTCGCAGCTATGTTTGGGGCTTGGAGGGGAGGCCAGATGCAGTAAGGAGCCTGGAGAGGTTTGAACAGCCTTTGATTTTAGAGGTTTGTATATATTTTGTTCCCACCTCAGGGACAAAATATGCATGACCTGTCTTTGTGCACTTAGTGTACCACCCGGTTCTTGGTTTCTGCACATGTGTGGGAGTGCGTGCTGCCCGCAATCGGGCTCACATCACAGGGAGTGTACTGTAGTAGTACTGCATCCATTACAGGCTGACAGCGGGACACTGGAGATGACCAGAGCAGTAGCAAAGGACACAGACACTTCTGGGGGCTGAAAAAAGTCCCAGGTAAGTAAAAATGCATATGCTTATTTCACCTCACAACTCCTTTAAAGGCAATGTACAGCACAGTACAGGAAAATAAAGTCCAAATTACAGTATAATTTCCCTTATCACAGCTGCCTGCATTTATTTGTCTGGACATCCAGCTCCATCTACAGCCTCTAACGCCCCCACATGTCCCTCTTGTTAACATTACAGTCTCTACGTTCACATTGAAATGGTATAATTATCCAGAAAGCAGCCCACAGAGGGAGAATAATAACATCACTGCTGTGAGTGACTTTATAGACAGTTGTGTTCTGAAAAGAAGAACAAAAAAAGCAAAATTTCCTTCTTGTTTTGTTTGTGTATGACTGTTACCTTAACCACTTCAGGATTCGGCGTACGCTTAACCACGCCCCTGAATCCTGAAGTGGATTGCATGGAAACGGCCGCTCGTATGAGCGGCCGTTCCATGTCAGTTCACGGAGGGTGTCTCCGTGAACACCCTGCGAGCCGCCGATCGTGGCTCGCAGGGTAAATGTAAACACACGGGGAAGATCTTCCCCGGTGTTTACATGTATACGGCGCTGCTGCGCAGCAGCGCCGTGGCGGAGATCGGCGATCCCCGGCCTCTGATTGGCCGGGGACCACCGGCACCTGATAGGCTGAAGCCTATCCCATCAGGCGCAGGACGGAATTCCGTCCTGCGCCGCTCACAGGGGGAGGTAGAGGGAGGGAAGGGGAAGGCGGCCACGAAGCGCTGCGGAGGGGGGCTTTGAAGAGAGCCCCCCCCCCGCAAGCGCAAGCAGCCGGCGGCGATCAGACCCCCCCAGCAGGACATCCCCCTAGTGGGGAAAAAAGGGGGGAAGTCTGATCGGCCTGGCTGCTAGCTGATCGGTACTGCGGGCTGGAGAGCCCACGCAGCACCGATCAGCAAAACCACCCGGTATCCGGAAGTGGTTAAAAAGGATAATCTAAGAAGCTGCCGCAGATGTTGAGGGGAGAAAAGTTTGACAAAGGGATGGTGCACCTGATTAGTTCACTGATACAGGGCATGTCATAAAAAAACAACTTCAGGCTGGGTGCAAACATAACGTGAAAGGCTGCATTTTATGTCATGTTTTATGTCATGTTGTGTGCGTTTTTGGTGTGTTTGCGTTTTTTAACGCAGATGTGTTTTTCAAGCATTTTGCATGCGTTTTAATGCGTTTGCAGTTCAACATATATAAAACTCATATGAGTTCTGTATGCGTTTTTATATTTACATTTATGCAAATCACTAGAAAGACAATTGGAAGTGGAGATACATCAGAAATCTTTATTTAAAAAAATGCATCAAAAACGCATACAAAACGCAATACATTGCGTTTCCATTGACTTTCATTATGTGCATTTTTGATGCGTTCATGCATAATATGCAACAAAGCTAGCGATTTTAAAAATGCCAAAGTACAAATGTATACCCATGTGGTTTTTTTATGCGGCCCATTGTGTAACATTGGTGCATAAAACGCAGCGTTTTACGCAACACTAGTGTTTTTGCTATGTGTGCACCTAGCGTCAGGCATCAGGAACAGCCATACTATCCCAGGAAAACAACACATATATAAGTAGATAACTATTTGTTCTACTCACATAGCATCCTGTATGTATTGCACTGTGTCCACGTTTTGATTTCAGTGAATTTTATATAGTAAATAAACATAATTCTGTTTCAGGCATTTGCCATCTTAATTCCCTCTGACTGAAGCTAATGCTGATGTCATTTCCTCCCTTACTTTTTTCTCTCCTAGAAACTGCACTGTCATTGCTAGCTTGCTGTGTAAACACATGTGAGCACAGCATAGATCACATTTCAGCAGGTCACTAATCTGCTCTCAGCCAATCAGTGAGGGGCAGGAATGTGGGAGGGGTGATGACAAGCTTCCTTCTCCTCAGCAATGGAACAAATAGAGCCAGGCTGACTGAAATAAGATTTATTACAGCAGAAACATTTCTGAATAGATTGAGGAGAGTAGATAGAGTAGTAGATTGAGTATATGGAGTGCTTGCAATGCAGGGTAAGGCTGCTGACTTCATAATAAACATAGTGCAGTGGGTAAATGGAATTTGATTTTGTGGCTTACAATCCCTCTTTGATAGTCGTGTGGAACCCCTGTGCATTCCTCATCAGTCATTCCATGATCAGAGAGATTAGAATTTAGCTAGTCACTTGGCCTGTCAGTGTGCAGTGAATCAGTAGCAGAAGGTCATAGGTCACATTAGTGTAATTTACATAAAGCTCTTCCTCTGTTACTACGCTGTCCAGTTCAGTATAAATCTCCAGCTTGGCATGCACTGTGGACTATGAAATATATGTGAATACAGATTTCCACAATCATGTTATATGGTTTTAACCTTTGCATTAATTATAAAGCCCATGATGGTGAAGTTCAAGAGCTTTGGAAGATGTTTGATCTGAAGTTCCATGGCTGAAAATAAATTACAGTGGAACCTTGGTTTGTGAGCATAATGCATTCCAGAAACATGCTTGTGCACTCTTACATCACGGCCAATTTCCCATAAGAGTGAATGGAAACCCAGATGATTCGTTCCACAATCTAAAAACCTTTATAGGAAAATATTTTAAAAGACAACTCACCTCACCTGAGAGTGATAGGGAGGCTAATATATTTATATCCGTTTATACAATACACATAGCCTACTGATCATCTGTCACCAATACCTTTAGCCATAGACCCTGAACAAGCATGTAGATCAGATGTTTGACCGCATTTGCTGCAGGCTTGTTTTAGGTGTGGGATGCAGACATTATTGATGCATGCATATCCCTCTCAGGTTAGTTGTCCATTAACCTCCCTGGCGGTAAGCCCGACCTACGTTAGGGCTAGACGCCGGAGAGGATCAAATGGCCCCCGGAGTTTTAGTTTTCTTATAAAATTTGAATCATATGCTTAAGCTAGCACTTTGCTAGCTAATGATGCCCCCCAAGTCCCTCAGCTCTCCCCGATCACCCCCGATCGCCGCCGTTATACGTACCCCCCAGGTATCCCGTGATGGCGCAGTCTCCCAATTAGCTCCAGGCTTTGCTATGGGGAGGATCGGGACTGTGCATGAGGTCGATGACGTCATGTCCGATCATCACCATAGCGACGACTGAAGCTAAAAGGTGAAGATGCGGCTCTCGCGGGATCGCAGACCAGTATATATTGCCGGCGGCGATCGGGGGGATCAGAGCGGTGCCGGGGGACTTGGGGGTCATAGTTAGCTAGCAAAGTGCTAGCTTAAGCATTTAGATCAAATTTTATTTAAAACAAATCCTCCCGCGGACGCAGCATCTGAAACTGCGTACCGCCAGGGAGGTTAATATAAAGTACTGTATTATATATAGTAAAAATGCACACAGTAATACAAATTAACCTGCATTTACTTTTGAAAAGAATTGTGTCTGATGGAGATGAAAAGATGTGGGTTATTGTGTAGAAAGACGTTCACTACAACTAATAGAATAATTGCTAGCTGTTAGGTCTACATGTTTTTTGTTTTTTTGTAACAGGACCACCAGGGAATTGGCATTGGTTGCTTAAAGTGAACCTTAAGTGTCCCAAAAAAAATGAGTTTTACTCACCTGGGGCTTACCTCAGCCCCCTGCAGCTGATCGGTGCCCACGACGAGTCGCTCTGATGCTCCGGGTCCCGCTGGCGGCCACTTCCGGTTTCGCCGTCAGGACCCGTCAGGCTGGGGAACGCGGCTGATACTACGCGTTCCCAGCCAAAATAGCACCCCTATGCGGCCATATGTCCGCATAGGCACCCGTATGCGGACATATGGCCGCATAGGGGTGCTATTTTGGCTGGGAACGCGTAGTATCAGCCGCGTTCCCCAGCCTGACGGGTCCTGACGGCGAAACCGGAAGTGGCCGCCAGCGGGACCCGGAGCATCAGAGCGACTCGTCGTGGGCACCGATCAGCTGCAGGGGGCTGAGGTAAGCCCCAGGTGAGTAAAACTCATTTTTTTGGGGACACTTAAGGTTCACTTTAAAAGAGAATAAATATGGCAGCCCCTCTCACTACAGGGTCTCTTTAAATTGAACTAAGAAGGGGTCTCTCCACCACCACTCTTTTTCTTTGCACTGGGGTCCTTTTTTGACAAAACATAAACTCTAGTATAGTTCTAAGCAAGTTTCACAACTGATGTACCCTAAATGGCAGAAGTAATTTCAAAACACATGGCCACATCATGCTATGAGCTGTAGGGGTAAAGGAAAACTATCAATTAACATATTTTTTTTCAAAGATAGGAATAGTTTGGGAAGTGCTTTTAAGTATGGGTGTGTTTTTTCAAATGCATATCTCTTTGTTTACTGTTATCAAGTTCCTTTCACACTTACTGACGGCATCTGAGGCAAAATCTGATGGGACTACTCATTCATGAAGGGAGGGGGGATTCCCTCACACTGCATCTGTTAAAGGGGAACTGAAGAGAGAGGTATATGGAGGCTGTCATGTTTATTTCCTTTTAAGCAATACCAGTTGCCTGGCAGCCCTGCTGATCCTCTGCCTCTAATACTATTAGCCATAACCCCTGAACAAGCATGCAGCAGATCATGTGTTTCAGTGGTTCAGACTTATAAGTCTGATCTGACAAGACTAGCTGCATGCTTGTTTCTGGTTTTAATCAGATACTACTGCAGAGAAATAGACCAGCAGGGCTGCCAGGCAACTGGTATTGATTAAAAGGAAATAAACATGATAGCCTCCATATACCTCTCTCTTCAGTTCCCCTTTAAGCCTGTGTGTGTTAAAAAGCTCTCAGCAGCTGTCTGTCTCTCTGAATGAGCTGTCTGCACTCAGCATGGAGAACAGAGGAAATGTAACTTGTTTGTAATTGTATGTAAAATTTGACACCCCTTTTCATATGCAGTCTGACATGCAAAAAACAGAGTAATATTGAAACAAACCTTTGCAAATGAAACATTCCAACTGAACTAAAATCTGCACACAATGAATTAAAGCTTTTGCCTCTGATATTTAACATGAAAAGTAGGAATATGTTTACATAGCTGATTAGACATTATTTATGCATTGTCATTTTAGAACTCTTGGCTTGATAGTAATCCTTTAAGGGAATTTATCACTATCCAAATGATTTCCAGTCTGCGAAGGATTGATCAATGACATGTAATCACGAATCAGTGATTTTAGGTTGCTGCCTTTGGTCGCTATAGAAATTGTGACTGTGGCGGTGCCGGGGAGGTAATTTAGGTGCAGGTTGTATTGTAGCTACAGCAGGCACCAGAGTTCCACTTTAGTGGCAGGAGCCAGTGTGGTAAATTGGGCGCCGGGTCAATTGTGGATATAGCAGACACACATAAATGATGGCTAAGGTGGGCACCAGAGGTCCGCTATACTACAGGGGAACTCGGGTTTTAACATTTTGCGGTAAGAGCGGTGCTGAGGCGGTAAATTGGAAGACGGCAAAATTGCAGCAATAGTGGTGAAGGTTAGTGTATAGGTGGGAGATAGTGTTAGGCGTAGATGGGGGTTTAGTGTTGTTAGGCATAGGTAGGGAGGGGTGATCTGAGAAGGGAGCAGCCCCTAAAATAGCAGGGTGGCCCATTGCTGTTTTGGGGCCCCAACCATTAACCTTTGCTTCCTCCAATACAGGGAACTATACTACAGATCAGGTGTTTTTGTAGCTACACTTGTTTGGAGTGTGAACATCATGATGGCCACACTCATTGGCCAAACTCAAAGTTTCGCTGGGGTGCCCCGTGAATTGTAGTTACGCCACTGTAGGTTAGGTTGAAGTTAGAATATCGATACATTTATCGACTGAAATTTTCACGCCCATTTTAACTTGCAGCTTTTTTAGCTGTGCACCCATAATCAACCAAGGTATGCCTAAATGTAGACCCTTTTGCATTAGCCATTGAAGATCAGAGTGAACAGAAAGTCTACCGTTAGGTTAGAGTATGCAAGATGTTGTAGAAACAAAATTGATCTTCAAGTTGCAAGCATCTACTTACTTACATAATATTTGGCTCTTGTGCAGATTGACCTTTTTGAATGAAAAACAATTATTATACAATTTAACAGTCGTACGCAGGCCAAGACTTGTTAACTTTTATTACAATACTTCTTTAAACCTGATGAAGCTAAGACTAAAGGGCAGCTGAATTAACTGTTATTAAATTGTAATTATTAGGAACATTTAGCGGAAAAGGTCAACACGGCTGTTAAATTTCCCATTTGTATATCGGTTTGTAATAGGAAATAAACATTAGCCTAGACTGCCTTAAGCTACAAACTCCCATGTTACAAACCTCTGTTCCGCATTAAGAAAAATGTCTTTTTTCCTTTTGAAATTCATTAATTTTCTTTTTATCAACATAGCTTGAGCGACTTAACGGCTGTAATGCTCATGTTGAGAGAAGGAAAAAATTACACATTTTGCAGCCGGTCAACCTTTCCACAGCTGGGAATATTGGAAATGACATGGAAGCTCACTGAACTGTGTCTTACTCCACACTGCTTGATGAATAGGAGTAACACTAGCACAAGGCAGCTTTCTGAAAGGCTTGGGCGAAGCTCTGTCAGAAATACTATAGCATTGATTACCGCAGGTATACTCATTAACAGTATTTTGTTGGTGGTCTGTGTTGAATGTCGACTGGAGGAAAATAAAAAAAAGGCTCAGAAACGCTAGAAGTGTAACACTTCCAGGAAAAAAGACACTGCCGAGAGTTGTGGTTGCACTGCTGTGTGACTTACTGGGCCCTATTAATTAACAGTGTTGGAGAATGTACACCAGCAAGCATGCTGCAGACATGACTGTACAGTATTGTAATAGAGTGGAGAGGTAATAAAAAAATGTATGCAAAAATATGATGAAATATGACTCAGCCACTTAAAAACCGTTTGGTCAACATATAATAGTATAAAACTGATAATGTTGATATTTTTATTATCTATAAAATGTTATTATGAATATTTAATTATTGTTTATAAATATTATTATTTATTGTATTTGTAAAGCGTCAAAATATTATGCAGCGCTGCTCAATAGACAAATAGGTTAACATTTAGTTAACAAGGTAGGATATACCAGAAAATCACAACAAAACAAGGTCATGCAAATGTCTTTGATAACAGTAGTTCAGTGTCATTGTAGAGTATGTTAAACTCCCCAAGAAGGGGGTCAGACAGTGAGATTTAATAAACAAGCTGGAAATGCTAGAGGGGAGGGCCTTGTCAGAGGCTTACAATCTAAAAGGTAGGGGTAGAGACAATAGGTGGGCCTGTTGAGAGGGTGCCCAGCAGAGCGTATTATGGTACTGATGCAGAGGGGTAGGTGAGCATGAAAAGGTGAGTCTTGAGTGCTTTTTTAAAAATATTAAAGGAGGGGGTAAGTCTGATGGCTGTGCACCGATTTGTAGGCCAAGCACAATATTTTGAAGTTGATCCTGGAGTGGATAGGGAGGCAGTGGAGGTCTTTACCACAGGGGGATTGTAGAGGCACTGTGATTCACATCTGACATAACTGAGTTCATGTTATTCTCAATTATCGGTCTTGGATCTAGAAATGATAAAAAAAAACTGTGTATTCATAGACCTATTGATACACATACGTGTTCTTACAAGTATCATATGTAAAATGGTATTAATAGTTTATGAGATACATGGATCATTATAATGTGAAGCGGATACCTTAGTACATAATTTAGTATGGGACAGTTTAATTCCCTTATTCTTGATGCATATAAATAATTCCTCCCTCTGTTTAGTCATCAGTTACATGAGGTAGTCAGAGAGGAGCTTTGCAGAGACACCACTTAAAGTAAACCTGTAAAATGTAACCACTTGACCACTACAGGTTGTGTTCCCCTGACGGACCAGAGCAATTTTCACCTTTTATTTACCCATTTGTCCCGGTTATTACAACGTGTAAATTATATCCCTAGTACAATGTATGGCGACAGAATTCTACTTGGAAATAAAGGTGTGTGTTTTTCAGTTTTGTGTTTGTTTTATCACTAATTACAAGCCCTTATTTGCTAAAATAACAGTAATATACCCTTATGACAAACATAATAAAAAAAAGTTTAGTCCCTAAGGTAACTAGGTGACTGTAGGTGACTGTATTTTTTCTTTACATGTCACTTTTTTTTTTTACAAGTGTTTTATTTATGTAACTATGGGTGTGTGTGTGTGTGTGGGGGGGGAGGGTAAGGGGTTAATGAATGGGGATTCCTTTGTTTTTAATTAATTTAATGTTTGTAGGTGTATTTTTACTATTTGGCCACTAAGTGTTCCCCCACTTTATACCTCTGTACTGTGAACATATCTACGAACCTGAGGCTAAGATGAAGTCTCAATGGGCGTAATTATACCTCTTCAAACCAGGACATGGTTAAAAGAAAAAAAAACATATACTATACTTATTTTAGTAGGGCAAGCTTCTGGATGATCTTGAGGCTTCTCTAATCCTCCGTCAGCCACAATCCTCGTTATATTTGTGCCTGCGTTCTCCTCTTGTCTATAAGAGTGGCCACACTGTGCAGGTGCCATTGGGTTTTCAACGGCATAGCAGCACAAAGCTGCTCATGCACAGAGAAAAAAGCTGTACATGAGTGGCTCCACACTACTGCACAAGTACATGCCACACTTTGTGCCTGCACAGTGAATGGAGGGGAGCATGGTCACGAACGTTCTTCGACTTTAATGTCTAAGATATTTCAGAGGGTCCCAGCGCAGCACAGGAGTAGGCAGAGATTTGGGAAGCCTCTGGACCATTAAGTATCTCACTTTTTGTAAAAGAATACAGGCACACTTTAATCTTTTCCAATGAGCACAGAGATTACCCCCACCTATTTCCCTGTACTGTGTAGGAGGGAGAAGAGGGAGGCAATGGGTGGGGTCAGGTAATGGCTCAGTGCTTTCTCACCTGCTTCATACTTTGTGCACAAATCTCTGGGTCATGTGACTGACGTCTCCAAAGGGAATATCAGCATCTGCCTTAAAGTGAACCTTTAAGTGAACCGATCGGTGCCCTCGCAGCCCCGCTCTGACGCTCCAGGACCCGCCGGTGAACACTTCCGGTGTGGCCGTTACCGGCCGACAGGCATTGGAACGCGAGTGATTCTTCGCGTTCCCAGCCTGTATATCGCCCCTTATGCTGCTATTGCGGCCAGGAGGGCACCGATCGGCTGCTGGGGGCTGAGGGACGCGCCAGGTGAGTAAATCTCATTTTTTTTTATAGTTGACTTAAGGATCACTTTAAATATGAAAACTGTATGAGTAATGATGTAGTCCTGTGTTTGCCTCTACTAGCAAAGAAAGATCTGGGAAAACGGACCAGGACTTTAATAAGTACAGTACAATTAAATAACTGTGTTTATTGCTTCTGTTTCATCTGCTATATCAAACCTGAATAGAGAGGCTCCTGCCAGCACCATCAATGTGACAATTCTATAGAAAGATTGGTAAGTGCAATGAGGTAGCCTATTGGTATTGAGTATAAAAACAAACACATGACATTGAGCACAGCAAGAACAGTACATTTAATATAAGTTTTACTGTAGTTGTAGGTATAGTAGAATTTCATGAATAAATACATATCAGAGCAGGATGTGGAGGGCACGTTAGGGGCTATGGCATCTGCCTTGGACACGGCTGCAGTCCCTTAGTGCCAGAAATCCACCAACAGCAAAGAAAAGAGCAAAGCAGCCTTATAATTGTCATTTCAGCAGTCTTAATAGTATTTCCACTTTTTTTACAGTGAACTTTAAAGCGGATCGGAGATGAAAAACTAACTATAACAAGTAACTTGTCTATATATCTTATCTAAAGTTTAGATAGTTTACACAGCAAATCTAGCTGCAAACAGCTTTAATAGAATATGATCATTTCTTCCTGTGATACAATGACAGCAGCCATGTTGTTTGTAAACATTACACAGAGGCAGGCTTATCTGCATCTTGAGCAAAAAAAAAAAAAAATAATCCCCCCTCCTCCCCTCTGCCTCTGAAACCTCTGGCTAGTAATACCTCCCCCTCCTCCTGCACAGACTGAGCTCCCATGAGCCCTTGCTACTGTCTGAGAGTGCCTTTGGCTCTCTGAAAACCTGTGGGTGTAGCTTGGTTAGTTTATAGGGAATTGGAATATTAAAACAAAAACAAAAAAGTATTTGGCTTGAGGACTGCCCTATAAACAATAGGAAAGGAACACAATTATGCAATGTGTTAAAGTTCATCTCGGATCCACTTTAATTTCAGCATAGTAGGGAGCGTTTATATTTATTTTGCACAGCTTGGAATTCTATTTTAAATCTGTGACCTGTGCTTACCATGAACAGTTCATATTGAGCAGTAAAAAAGATACTACTTTCTGGTTAGGATTACCATATATACTCGCAAGCAAGCCGAATTTTTGACCCCCAAAAAGGCTGCTGTGATGATGAAGCAGGAGCCGTAGAGAGAGAGCGGCTTCTTGTAACTATGGGAACCGCTCTCTCTCTATGGCTTCCTGCCTCGTCATCACAGCAGCCGCCGTGGGGCACGCTGCTGGGTATTACTTTACGAGCGGAGAGGGGAATAATAGAAGATGCGGCGCCGGCTCAGGTGATAGCGGCGGCCGCGGGGGAGGGGGGGATGGGTCGGGAGAGGAGGGGGCACTACCTATCTATATTGGGCTATACTGGGGCACTATACTGGGCACTACCTACCTATACTGGGTGCTATACTGGGCACTACCTACCTATACTAGGCACTATACTGGGCGCTACCTACCTATACTGGGCGCTATACTGGGCACTACCTACCTATACTGGGCACTATACTAGCTATACTGGGGCACTATACTGGGCACAACCTACCTATACTGGGCACTATACTAGCTATACAGGGCACTATACTAGCTAAACTGGGGCACTACCTACCCATACTGGGCACTATACTAGCTAAACTGGGGCACTACCTACCCATACTGGGCACTATACTAGCTATACTGGGGCACTACCTACCCATACTGGGCACTATAATAGCTATACTGGGGCACTATACTAGCTATACTGGGCACTATACTAGCTATACTGGGACACACTAGGGGGATCACGCGGCCAGCATTTCTTACCCCCGGCTTATATGAGGGTCAATCATTTTTTCCTGTTTTTTCAGGTAAAAGTTGGGGGATCGGCTAATATGCAGGTCGGCTTGCTTGCGAGTATATACGGGGTAAATAAAATACAAATAAATGCAGTCAAAGGGCTGGTGCACACCAAGAGCGTTTCTGAGTGTTTTTAAAAATGCTTTTGGGCTGAAAACTGCTTGGCTAATATATTTCAATGGGATGGTGCACACCAGAGCGTTTTTTTTTTTTCCATAAACACAAACTCAGGTCCTACAGCATTTTTGGTGTTTCTGCCTCAATGTTAAGTATAGGAAAGTGGAAAACCGCTCTGAAAAACGCCAGATCAGAGCGGTTTTCCAGGCGTTTTTGTTACAGAAGCTGTGGTGAGTTACAGCTTTACTGTAACAAAATATAAAATCTGCTACACCAAAACTCTCCAAAAAACGCTAGGCAAGTTTAGAAAATAGCTCTAAACATGCCTAAAATAGCTCTGAAAACAGCTTCAAAAACCACTAGCATATTCAGCTCCTCCGTGTAGCCTACATCACAGTCAACAGATCATTGATTGTACGGGATGTAAAACAAAAAAAGTGGGTAAAATAATATTACATATATATTTATGAAAGGTTGAAATTGAGCAACAGAAAACTCACATTTTCAAGATGGTGATGGCAACTTTCCATAGAGCTCATGTTAGAAATTACATTTGTTTTTACAAAAATGAATCCCTATTAATGACACACACATACAATTAATTTACACACGCTCGCTTGCTACCAAAAAAGAAACCACGGTATCTTTATTTACTGATACTGGGGCAGGGATTGGAGCTTACAGCCCAAAGAAAGCCTTATTGGTGGCAAAAAAACAAGATATAGATCATTTTGGTGTGATAAGTAGTGATAAAGTTATTGGCGAATGAATGAGAGGTGAAAGGTGAAAATTGCTCTGCTCCATAAGGGAAAAACAACCTGTAGTGGTCAAGTGCTTCAATGTTACAGGTTTACATTAAAGTGGATCCAAGATGAACTTTTACTCATTGCATAATTGTGTTCCTTTCATATAGTTTATAAGGCATTCCTCAAGCCAAATACTTTTTTGCTTTTGTTTGAATACACTAATTGCCTATAAACTAAACAAGCCTCGCCCACTTCTTTTCAGAGAGCCTTGGCATTTTCAGACAGTAGCAAGGGCTTATGGGAGCTCACTCTGGGCAGGAGGAGGGGGTGGTATTACTAGCCAGAGATTTCAGAGACAGAGGGGAGGAGGGGGGATTAGGTTTTTTTCACAGGCTGAGTGCTGAAGATGCAGATAAGCTTCCCTGTGTGTAATGTTTACAAACAACATGGCTGCTGTCATTGTATCACAGGAAGAAATAATCATATTCTATTGAAGCTGTTTGCAGCTAGATTTGCTGTGTATCTAAACTTTAGATACGATATATAGACAAGTTACTTGTTATAATTAGTTTTTCAGTTCTCGGTCCGCTTTAAATGGTGTCTTTTCTAAGCTCCTCTCTGACTACCTCATGTAGTACCTCATGTAAGTTATGGCTAGATAGAGAGAGGAACTATTTATGTGTATAAAGAATAAAATAATTATACTATCTCATACTATTGTACTATGTCATACTAAATTATGTACGAAGGTATCCGTTTCACATAATTATGATCCATGTATCTCATACTTCATGTAGAAATTGAAAAACTTTGAGTTGAAGGCCAGGAGAAATTCCAAAGTTTCCAGGTGTCAAGGTAGGAAGAAAAGGTTCTGTAGTGTGGGCATGTGTTCTATACTATAGCACGATTGCCTGAATCCACAAGCTTTGTCGTTGGCAAGGCAACACAGAATTTCTTTGCATGTCTGTCAACTCTGATTAATATGGCAAATAAAATGGGGCTGAATGTTCAGCACATTCAGTAAACAGAGAGGATGAAGCTGGTTCAGATTAACAATATCTATATTCATTGTCCCACATAGAAAAAAAAAACTTAGCAAATGCAGCCCCAAGTACATCTGGTGCAGCAGCCTGGAAGGCCACCAGGCTTATCAGAGCAGAAAATAGTATTATTAATGTTATAATGGTTTTGTATCCCTCTGTATTCCTATCAATCATCTGCAACAGCTAAGGCGGGTTCAGAGAACTTGCAGTATATTAACATGCCATAAATCTAAGGTACACTGTGCTATAGTTCAAGCCCTGAGCAACACTGGCATGAAAGACACTCTTCGTTTTATAAGCAACAATAGATTTTTTTCCTTCAATTGCCTGCATAAATTCCTCCTATAAATAAACATGTCAATAATTGCCAGAATAATTTATTATACTGATTTTAAAACATAAATATAGAAAATATATCATTGTTGATGGACTTGCTGATGAGATTGATACTTTAGATAACATTATTTCATCAGTTCCCTTTGTGGTAATTTGAGGAAAGTGATGTTATTTTGTTTCCACAGTAAAGATTATATTTTAGACAGATTATGGTTAGTTATGCACCCTGACGAAGCTGAGTGATGTCAGCAAAACATTTAGGTGGATACAGCTTCCTATGATGCAGGTGGCTTGAAGCTGGCTCCATTATACTATCCATGGAGGGCAGCTTGGATGCTAAGTGTGTAGAGATGTTTCTTGCTTTCAAGTGTTCTGGAGCTTAATTGCCCGGCGGTGAATTGTTGTGGAAGGCTGTTGTAACGATTGGGGAATTATTTCCGTGGTCAGCGCACAAGATGTGCGCTGACACTGCGGAAATCCTCCACAAGCGTATAAAACAACAGAACCCAGCTTTGGTGCAATGCACATGTAGAGGGAAATTCCCACCGGCAGATGGAGCAGTGGAGTGCAGAGGAATACGAGGTGAAGCAATGCAGGGCAAGATAGCCTTTAGAGAGAGAGAGTGAGCACAGGGACAGAATGTATGTGTGTCCACCAATCTAGTCGCCACGTGGCGACGGAGAACACACAACAGCGAAGACCAAGTGGGAACGCAATTGCAAGAATGGCGATTGCTACTAGCGACACAAGACAGAGTAAGACAGAGCAAAGGAAGAATAGAGACAGAACCGATAATAAACTGTAATCCAACACACAGGAGAAGACAGGACTAACTACACGCGATCACCACACAATAAGCGCAATAGCGACAAAGCGCGTGCACGGCACGGTCGCCACACGAGAAGCGCAATAGCGACAAAGCGTACCAACCCTGACTAACCAAAGAAACACGAAAACAAGAGAAATCGCGAACGCTTGCTAAACGGTTACCTCACCGAGACGACAGCAAGCGTTCGTTCCAGACAGACAGATGGAGCAACCAGTAGCAACCGCTGCTCTGACTACACTCCTAAGGCAGAATACAGAAGGAACCACCGCCTCTACCACTAGAGCAAATGCGATCCAAACAGACAGACAGATGGACAGAACTAGGCAATACAGATAATATTAGCAAACAATTTGCAAAGGGCTGAGACTCCAGGTAAGTTAGCAGGAATAAACCATCATGACCAGCAAGGAATTCTGGGAGGAAATGGTATTTATACTGCAAGCCATCAAAGGAAGCAGCTAAGCAATTTGCATGATAAGTGGATGCAAATTTCTTCACCAGAACAGCAGCTCTGCAACTCGCAGAGTGAAGACAGGTCTCTTTTCCAGAGACCTGCAGCACTCAGACCGAAAAAATGGTCAAAAAGCTGTCTGCCTGTGCAGACAGCAGAGCAGATCATTGCAGCTGTATTGTAAGTGACATCACAGAGGCTATGCATAGCATTAATTGTTGCACCAATGACCGGGTGTGACCATACCTGCATTTATATCTGCTGTTTAACTTAGCTATAAGTAGGCAGTGGATGTACTTGTGCATGGAGATTATGCAGCTTTGCTGTTTAACATGCATGTATGGAATAGTGTAATTGCTAGTTGGACTTGCTAATGTTGCTGATTTTTACATATTTGAGCCTGCTTTCCCCTGGGTATGACATTGTATCTCCCTGCACGTTTTTACATGTTGTTGTACTGTGCTATTCACTTTGTAGGGGTAATTGGTTCTCCATCAGCCTCATGCATTCTTAGTGTGAAGGGAATGTGCTTGTAGGGTATTTTCAGTGGAATAATAAAGCATTTTTTGCAGTTATTTATTTATTTATTATTTATTTATTGTATTTATAAAGCGCCAACATATTATGCAGCGCTGGACAATAAATAGGGATACATACAATATTTAGGGGTGACATACAGCAAAATGACAATACCTGAATACAAGAAAGACCACATCATGCAGCACAGTATGAGTACAAGGTAATGCTTAGTCAGTCACTGGAGGGGAGCATGGAGATTAGGCAAGTTAGGTTCACTCAGATGCCTATCCTAGATGGTCCTTTGGGTTCACAGTAATGGAGGTGCATGATCAGGTTGGACACAAAAGGAGGAGGACCCTGCCCAAAGGCTTACAATCTAAAGGGAGAGGTAGGGACACGAGAGGTAGGAGACCAGAGTTCAGCTGTGGGGTTAGAGAACTTGTGAGGGGTAGTAGGCCAGAGTGAAAAGGTGAGTTTTGAGGGCTTTCTTGAAGATGTTGAAGGAGGGGGCTGCCCTAATGGGTGGAGGTAGGGAGTTTCATAGTGTTGGAGCAGCTCTTAAGAAGTCCTGGAGGCGTGCATGGGACTGGGTGATGCGGGGGGCGGTTAGGCGAAGTTCATTGGAAGAGCGGAGTGAGCGGCTAGGTGTGTACCTCTGAGTAAGATCGGAAATGTAGGTTGGACAGGTTTTGTGGACAGATTTGTAGGTCAGACACAGTATCTTGAATCTGATTCTGGACTGGATAGGAAGCCAGTGGAGGGATTCAAGGAGGGGATCCGCCATGGTGGAGCGAGGGGAGCAGTGGATAATTCTGGCTGGCTGCCACATTCATGATGGACTGCAGTGGGGATGTTCGGGTCATAGGGAGACCAGACAGCAGGGCATTGCAGTAGTCAAGGCGGGAAATTATGAGGGCATGGATGAGGAGTTTGGTGGAGGCAGAGGTCAGGAAAGGGCGGATCTTACAGATGTTACGAAGGTGGAAGTTGCAGGACTTTGTGAGGTTTTGGATGTTGGGAGTGAAGGAGAGTGCGGAGTCCAGGGTGACACCCAGACAGCAGGCTTGAGAGGTAGGGTGAATGGTAGTGTGGTTAACAGTGACATGCACATCTGGGAGGTTTATGGATGTCCGGGGTGGGAAGATCATAAATTCCCTCAGGGGATTTACCCTCAGCTTTACATTGTATCATGTTTTGTTTATGGTTTAGTAGGTTTAGTTATGAGTAGAGGAGAAATCAAATAACAATTACTGTAGCTGTGCTGGCAGAGTTGTCATTATCTGTTGAGTAGCTTTGTAGGCAGATTAGTGAGTATGCTTAGTGTTTGTATAGGCTAGGTGTAAAGTGTAAGGTGGATCTGGTGGTGGGATTAGAAATAAGGTAGGACTGGCTGCACAGGCAGATTCAATTTGAAATGATGGTTGACAGTGCAGGAACAGTAGGAGGTAAGTGTAGGAAATGTGGTTCTGTGGAATGGTCAGAAAAGGCGATGTTCTCACCACAAACTGTGCACAATAAAATTTAGTTGTAACTTGATAAATATAAGGCGCACTGAGGGCCACTTACACTTGGCTCACACTTGTTTACCTTCTATTCACTTGCATTAAAGTGTGCATCATGCATGTCACTTCTGTAGGCCTAGAGCAGCATAGAAATGACAAATGAACAAAACATTTTTACCTCCTGCTTTGTGCAGACTTATGACGCAATGAGACAAACAGAAAGAGACAAATTCTGTGTATCCTTAACACCTAGTTAACAAAATATGCAGTCGCCATGGTTGTGAGCAGGGCCGGATTTAGGCCATGGCCTAGGGCACCACTGGAGCAGGGGCACCAAAGCAGCAAGCTAAACTGGTGCAGCATTTTCAAGTTTGCAAATGCTTCAATGCAGGTACTCTGCTGCTAGCTGCCTGTACAGCAGCCATCTTGCTCTCTGTGCATGTTTGCATTGTGGTGGGTGGCTATGGACTTGGTCAGCATTGGAGACGGAAAGGAAGAGGAAACTTCTACACTGGAGACAAGCAGAGAAATGAGTGACACTGATCGCTGCTGCAATGTGAAGGTGAGCTGGCTACCTATACTGAAAGGTGTGGGGGTGGGAAAAAGAGGGATTAAGGGAGTCACCTGGCTACCTGTACTGGAGGGAAAGCAGGGAGGAGTCATCTGGCTATCTATACTGGGGGGGGGGGGGGTCATAAGGCTACCTATACTAGAGGGAAGGGAGAGGGGTCATCTCACTACCTATACTGAAGGGGGGCAGCTGGTGACCGTGGCCTAGGGTGGTAAAGAATACAAATTCGGCCCTGGTTGTGAGCAAACGTCCTAAAATGAAGGCACAGCAGGTTGAGACTGAAGCTTTGGCAGAAATAGTCGGACTCTGCTTCTATTCTACCTCACTGCTTCTTATCTACCTCACTACTTTGATTGCATGCTTACCTTAAAGAGACACTGAAGTGTCAGAAAAATCATCTTTTTATTTAAAAAATGTGTTTAACATGCTAGCCCTACCTAAACCGCCGCATCCCCGCTGCTGAAATCTAACTAAATCCCCCCTAACTCCCCCCTCCCTGTCCCCCGCAAAATCCATGACTTTCTCGTGGATTTTGCTGCTATAAGAGGCAGAGCTATGAGCCGCAGCTCTGCCTCCATTTGCGTCCATCAGCGGCGGATCTCCGCCACTCCCCAACCCTTTCAGTGAAAGAAGACTGAGAGGAGCGGGGGAGAGGCGGCGATCCGGGCTGACAGACGCGTGTGAGGCAGGGCTGCGGCTCATAGCCCTGCCTCACACGGAAGCGCTGCCCGGATTGCCCCCCGGGGAGTTAGGGGGGATTTAGTTAGATTACAGCCACGGGAATGCTTTGGTTTAGGTAGGGCTAGCATATTAAACACATTTTTAAATAAAAAGATGATTTTCTTGAGACTTCAAGGTCTCTTTAATGGGTATAATCATGTGGTTTAGCACGGTTTAAGAATTGTATGAATTTTTGAGATTATATTTGTATTGTGTTATATTTCTTTTGTCAATATTTTTTGCATTGTTTGCACCTCCCTTCTTTGCAATGTTGTTGCACCCATGGCACTAGCACTTTATTGTATTTAATTAGTTGCGGACTCCGGGAGTTTGAAATATGCATGTATATATAAAGAAGGTTCTTTGTGCGCTTCTCCCCTGACTCAATTGTGGCACAGTGCCAGTCTATCATATGCTTTTTTTGTACACACCTGACACTGTTAGGCTTTAAAGGGAAGGTTCACGGTGGTTAAAAAAAAATAAAAATGCTAATCCACTTACCTGAGGCTTCCTCCAGCCCATGGCAGGCAGGACGTGCCTTCGGCGCCGCTCCGCAGGCTCCTGGTCTCCTCCGGTGGCGCACACCCGACCTGGCCAGGCCGGCTGCCAGCTTGGGCTCTTCTGCGCTTCAAAATGCGCCTCACGTGGGTGCACTGAAGTCATCAGACATCCTCTGGGCTGTAGTG
Organism: Hyperolius riggenbachi; assembly: GCF_040937935.1. Taxonomy (NCBI): domain Eukaryota; kingdom Metazoa; phylum Chordata; class Amphibia; order Anura; family Hyperoliidae; genus Hyperolius; species Hyperolius riggenbachi. The sequence goes on along the minus strand of NC_090652.1, from coordinate 136,820,631 downwards.
CACAGGTGCAGAACTACTGCGCCTGCGCACTACAACCCAGAGGACGTCCGATGATGTCAGCGCGCCCGCGTGAGGCGCATTTTGGAGCGCAGAAGAGCCTGACCTGGCAGCCTGCCTGGCCAGGTCGGGTGCGCCACCGGAGGAGACCGGGAGCCTGCGGAGCGGCGCCGAGAGCACTTCTTGCCTGCCACGGGCTGGAGGAAGCCCCAGGTAAGTGGATTAGCATTTTTTTTGTTTTCAACCACCGTAAACCTTCCCTTTAAGGGAAACGTAAGAATCGAATCATTTATTGTGTATCATTATATATGCAGGGCTCAGGCATCTTACTTATTACATTGGGGGCCTATGGCCTAGGTACAGTTGGCTTGTTTTTAATTGATTTTATTTTTGTGTAGTTGGCATTAATAAAGACTTTTGCATTTACTCTTGGCCCTTTGACCAATTATTCTGCTCTCAGTGTGAATATATTTATCTAAGGAGGTTCCTGTTTCTTTTTTATTTTTTCTCAAGTTATTGCTTTAGGTCTATGACCTATCCCCCTGCTCTCCAAAATATTGGTGTTAATAGCAATATTAATTGTTTAATTATGCATGCTCGTTTTTCTTTTGTTTCAATGAGACTCAAGTTAAAAAATATGTAATAGCATTCCGCTATACAATGACTTGTATCATTATTATACGTGTTATAGAGATTTGTTTTGACTATTATTATTATTATTTAGTATTTATATAGCGCCGACATATTACGCAGCGCTGTACAGTATATATATATATCTTGTCACTAACTGTCCCTCAAAGGAGCTCACAATCTAATCCCTACCATTGCCATATGTCTATATTATGTAGTGTAAGTACTGTAGTCTAGGGCCAATTTTAGGGGGAGCCAATTAACTTATCCGTATGTTTTTCGAATGTGGGAGGAAACCGGAGTGCCCGGAGGAAACCCATGCAGACACAGAGAGAACATACAAACTCTTTGCAGATAGTGCCCTGGTTGGGATTCGAACCAGGGAACCAGTGCTGCAAGGCGAGAGAGCTAACAACTACGCCACCGTGCTGCCCAGACTATAGTGGAGTAGCTCTTTATGTGATGCTGTACAAATACAGGATACATTTTTGGTGGGTTTGAACTGAACAAGGAAAGGTTAGAGGAACCCCTGTCAATTTGCTATTACTTTCTGGAGTAGTACTGGAATTAACTTTTTATGCCCCTAGGCCAAGTGTAATATCTGCAACTATGGCGGCTGCGGACACACACGGTATACCCACAGCCGCCTTTGTTCCCTGTTCACAGGCCTCATCCGTTCCGTTGGCGTCTAGAAAGCCGGGAACGGTATTGTTTCGTGCTCATAGGGTCGCTGTATCGCGCAGGCGCGCACGGAGATGGGACCTTTATGCTGGAAGAAGGCGCGTCAGCTGACCTGTCGGTCGGCTGACGTCGGAGGTGACTCACGCCGCTCGGATTGGTTGATTGGTAAGGGGCACGACTGTGAGCTCTCCTCGGCTTCTTAAGCCTTCACTGGTCATTTGCAACTGGTCTGCTGTTGCGAATACACTCGTGTTAGCGCTCAGACCTTAGACTAGTATCCGGTGTGCTTTGATGTGGGAGGAAACCAGGGATTTCACACAAGACTAGGACTATTGTTATATTGTATTACTGTTTACCTGTGTATGATTCTGGCTATACTCTGACCTTGCTATTGCTTATCGATTCTGTACGTCTGCCTATCTGACCTTAGTTGCTGAACCTCTGCCTGATATCTCACTATTCTTCTGCCTCACGTTTCTGTACTGTATTCGCCTCTCAGTTGCCATTCTTGCCTGTCTGACCTCTCTACTCACCAGTGTTCCCTTGCACTGGTGAGGTGCTATTTTGACTAAATACCCACCAGCTCCTCTGGTGAGGTTTAGTTTAAGTTATACAGCTCCTGTGACTGATATTACCTTACCAGCTCCTCTGGTAAGGTCTAGTTAAACTATTCAGTCGCTTATGCTGATAGTACCTTACCAGCTCCCCTGGTAAGGTTTAGCCAAACTTTGTTGTCTCTCTTACTGTTAGTACTTTACCAGCTCCTCTGGTAAGACCTATTATTTATACTACTGTGTTGCAGCTAGTACTCACCAGCTCCCCTGGTGAGGTCTAGCACTGTTGTATCAGATAGTACTCACCAACTCCTCTGGTGAGATCTATCCATTTAATCTACTGTTGCACCAAACACTTTACACCTCTGTTTCTGAGCCTTCTATACTTGCATTATTGGTGATACTGCAGATCACCACATAATCAGGTATAGAGTCTGGATTATTGGTGATTCTGCAGATCACCCAATAATCAGACGTCTGTGTGCTACACCAATCGTTACACCAAGTATGTTGTGGCTCCCATTCCATGTGCAGTCCCCTTTTTCATGTGTATCATCCATGTACTGTAGCCCCTCTCTTTCGCTAACAGCTTCCTTGGGCACCAGTTTCACTTTTTCATGTGTTGCTTCCCATTTAGCCTCCTCTTTCATATGTTATAACCCCTGTTTTATGTTCAGGTGCCTCCTTGGACTACAGCTGACCAAGGCCCAGGCCTTTGTGACCTTTCCCAAAATCTGGCCCTATGTGCAGGTTTGTGTCTGGTAGGCCAGTGTCCAGGTTCTCTGCAGTTATCTAGTACTTGATACAGTGGAATTGGGGTTTAGTTGTGGAGTAGGTGTAGGTTTGTGTCAGGTAGGCCAGTGTTCAGGTTTCCGACACGTCTCTTTTTTTTTTTTTTTGTCATAGTCGCATAAATCTGAGTGAGAGAGATGTACTTAAATTAGGAGCATCAGATACTAAACATTTTTGCTTTTTTAAATGCTTGAAAGGTTAAAAGGAGCATATGCAGAGATCCTGCCCATCCCCCCTTCCACTGATGACTCGGGCTGCCCTGTAACAGCTTTCTCCCTGCTGAAGCTGACACTGGAATGTGGGAAATCTTAGATAAACAAATAAGCAACATAAATTACTTTACAATGACTTTACTCTCCTGTTTTACACTCGCTCGGCTCCTTCTTCTCCCAGTGCTATGATATTCCCCAGACGCAGCTGGCAGGTCCACGTACAGCTCTACCAGAGAGGGATAGAGGAGCACTCTTAAAACGGAATGAAACCCAGCATTTCTTCTTTGCTCAAAAAGATTATTTACAGCATATTATATGCAACCAGCATTTTTTTTTTACTAGAACAGCATTCAAAGGGTTACACACAGGACTTGAAAGTTCAGTGCAGGGAAATCTGAACTCTTCCGAAGTGTAGATAATGTTATCTTGTGTTTACTTAATTGTATCAAGTGAGGAATGTGACACATTCTCTGACTGTGCAGAAACTCCTGGATGCAGACAGACACTCAAAGCATTTCTGCCTTCAATACATATTGAATAAAACCAGTTATGAATAAAATGCAAAGTCAGCTCTCAAAGCAAAAAACTGTACTTTTGGGAACTTGTAATTTCTAAATGAATAATAATACTTATGCACAAATGCAAATATGATAACTGTATGGCATATAAAAAGATGGAACACATGTTTTTTTTGAATATTATGTCAGGGTTTTATACCACTTTAAACTCAGCCTGACTCAGCAGAGGGGGGGGTGACATGTCACATAGCTCCAAGACGCGACGAGCAGGATATTTGCATCTGCTCTGTAAACTTTCAAGCAGACTTTTAAGAAAAAAAACTGCTTAGTATCTAATGCTTCTAATGTTAGATGCACGCTATTGAGGTTATGCGAGAAGCCTAATGTTTGCCATACTTTCCTTTAAGCAGAGGGATTTCTATTATCCCTTTGCTACTCCCACTCCAGCCAGTGTAATTGTGGCAATACACAGAACCTTAAGGCTCTTACAGATGCTCAATAATTGTTGCCTGGAATGATAATAAATAATCATTTTGGGTGTCAGTTTAAGGAATCATTGCTTTACAGACATGCTGCTTAACTACTGCCAAGCAGCCTGTAGGGATGGGCTCACATTTTCGCCAGTCTTTTTCGCGTTAAATTTTACATTTTTGCCTGCAACAAAATGTTTGCAAAAATGATACTTTTTTTCTAAAATGAGGACTTCCTTCAAAATGTGTTTTCTCATGCCTAATGATTTCAGTTTGTTTCTGCAACGCCCATATGCTTTTGTGAATAGTCTCATCTCTGCAACAAGTATTTTCTCATGTCTATTTTTTTTTTTGAATAATCTCATCTGATCAAAATGTAAAATTTTCACAAAAAAATGTTAAAATAAAATGACCATAGTCACTCGTCATCAGCAGTCTGTTTTGTTAGAGGGAGAAGGAGGAGGGGCAGTGAATGGCTTTCCACTGCAGGGAATAAACTTGCCTCCTATTATCCAAGATCATATACAGACTTTTATTTTATCTCTGTGAAATGCCATTCTAAAGACACCCTCATTCCCTGCTTTGTCAATTTTCAGTACTTCTTCCCCCACCCTTTCATGCGTAAATGTAACAATCTGGAAAAGTGCATCACATGCAGATAATGTCATTTTCAGAATTTGTAGAAAGTAAGATAGCAGCTCTTGTGACATGAAGACAATGCTTTTTGCAGAAAAGAGATCAAGGGAAGGAAAGTTTAGTTCAGGTTTACGCTAAAGAGGCACAAGTGACGTAATAAAATGCAGTAAATTATTCAGGATACCCACTTTTACAGTATTATTTTTTTCTGGTTTCGGCATTAGAAACACCTCCTATATCTATATATTGACGTATACTGTTATATATCCCTGCCCTCCCAGTGATGCTCAGCCTAGGCTGTTTAGTTATGCGGAATTCTCCCAGAGCATTCTGGGAGACCAGGCATCATATTCACTGGCTTTGGAATTTTCAGAAACAAACATTCTGCAGAGCTGCACCTGACAGCACCAAATATGTCACCACCTGTATGCATGTAAATCAAGGTGAGGAAAGATTTTACATTGGGAAATACTGACTAAATAATTTATAAAGGAATATTGTAAAAAAAATAAATAAGCAATTGTATTCATTACGTTGTTTTCACTACAGTTCCTCTTTAAGTTATCAGGAAATTTGCAAGTTGATGCAATTGTAAACAACCACACAGGTGCAGAATACTATAATAGCTGCAGCCATGGAAAACCTCTCTATGAGCCATGCCAGTGGGAATTACGGCAATTAGATATGCAAAGTTCTCATTCAGGAGAGCTCCCACTTGCGTGTTCATCTAAGCAGGAAAAGAAAGGTCCCCGGAATGTGCTTGCTGCTCTCCAGTCCCTTGTAGCTGACTTTTCAGAAATATTTCTCTTCACGTGTTGCGAGGTTTTTGGCAAATATCTGCTTTGCCCTCCACTTCCTGTAATCTAAACATCAAAAAGATAAGGGGATAGCGGCCCAGTTCATCAAAGCCAGTTTTCTTTTTCTTCCCAGAGTGAATGGTAAAGACACTTGAGATGAAAACAATGAAGGACCGGAGACCATCAGGATCTTTTCCCGGGGTCGGCGCTATCATAGGGGCAACCTGTGCAATTGTCCCTGGGCAACGAGTGCTGCCCCACCTCAGGTGCTCTTCTTGGCGCCTGCAAAGATTTCGGCAGCATAGAAACCCACCTGTTTTGTCCTCTGCTCCCTTGGTCTGTGCTCCCTGTCTCCATTCCCTCTGGCTAAATCTTCTCGGTGACCTAGCACATGTCATTATGTAAGAACATGTCTTAAGTCACCCTGAAGAGACACCCCTACGAGGATGAAAATGAGAGCACATGGACTAATGGAGCAGAATGCTAGCTGGGACAAGTGAGTTTCTATGCTGCCAAAAATGGTGCAGGGGCCCTGGGGAGCACAAGAAACTTGAGGGAGATCTGGAAGGGGACCTGTCAGGTGTCTTGAGGGCCCTGCAGGGTAGATTATTTTTGCTGGGCGGGGGACCGGGGGGGGGGGGAGAGGGAGGCTGGCAGGGGCATAACTAAGAATCATGGGGTCCCCCAGCAAAACTTTGTTTGGGCCCCCCAATGTTAACACTCTTTCCCTTTGCCTACTCCTACTGACCCTCACAGTTTGGGGGCCCATCTTGCATAGGTCATAAAACAAATATGGACATCATAATCTTCACACCTATGACATGTGCAGCGACAAAACCCCTGATCTGAAGGATGGACCCCTTTATCAGATTGAGTGAAGTAGTAGTTGGGGTCCCCCTACAGCTCTTGGCCCCCCTGCGGTTGCAGGGACTGCTTTCCTTTAGTTATGCTTCTAGGGGGGCCTCCAGGTTACTCTTGCCATGAAGCTCCATTATAGCTTAAATCAGCCTCGCCCATTTCAAGAAAGTGTCCTGCTTTCCTCCATTAGGTGATTTGATTTTAGAACAAGCCGAGAGTTCCACTTTAAAGAGATGTTACAGATAAGATGTTAATTAAAACAATCTCAGCAGATTGCTCACTTGTAACGTTCTTGGTGTAGCTGTTTGCTTTTCTTGGTAGTACCTCTGAAATCAATGTTTATGCATTGCGTCATGCCTGTCAATTACAAGTCTTACTTCCTGCCAACTCTGCTGCAGGCTATGATGCAAATCAGACAAGCATGGAGGAGCAGAGGGTGTCTGCAGATCAGCAGTTGCAGTCTGTTACAGTGACGGAGTGCTAAGATGCCAGCCAATCGGGTCTGAGGCCAAGGCAGAACTTTCTCTGCTCTTTTTTTAATGGTACAATCATTTTGTTCTCGGCAGCTCCTGGCAGATCTACAGGCAGGCTAGTACAATGCATTATGTAAAATATAAAAAAATATGTTAAAAGCAATCTTCTGTTTCTAAAAGGCTCCAGTAAGCAGCCTACTCACTACTGGTAGTATAATGACTATAACTGTCACATAAAATCATAAGTAAAAATGTTTATGGTTTCTGGCATATTCTTTTTAAGGAGGTAAACGGCAAGCATCATTTTAAGCAAAACAATTACACAATGACAGCTAAAATGTAGAGGAATAAACCGCACAAGACAGTCCCTTATTTATTGTGTACCTTTGCAATTGCCGGCAAAATTAATACAGTGCGAGTAATCAGATGCAACAAGAAGGATGTTCTCCAGGGAGATGGTAGACTTTGCTATTTTAAGTAATGTTTTAAAAAGTGCTCAATAAGGTTGACACTGCCAATAATATTTACACTTAGTGGACAATCTAGTTCAGGGATATTGTCCGAATGCCAAGATAAATTGCACACCAGCTGACTCGAGTTCAGCCACTCTGCTAATTACGTACCTAAAGCAAAAAAATTATAATAAGGCATCTGCTTTCTGACAGTCAGATATTCCAATAATTACGAGCCTTTGCTAAATGCCACAGTTTCAATGATAGAAAAAAATACTCTTAGTGGAAAGCTAACGCTTTCATTTTTACCATGATCAGGCTTTTTAGTGCTCTGCAAAGTCATTTAAGAGCAACGCCGCTTCAGCATCAATTAATTACACCACTTAATGCATCGGTCAAGTGAAGAACGTTTGTGCAATTTTAAATCCCAATTTGTGGGGATTTAAGAGGACGCCGTTAGGGAACTTTGATATTGTAATTCATTGTATCAATGCTGATTTTTTTACATTTGAAGTGATGGAAAGTGCATTATCTATAACCGTTTAATACAGTTCAACAAAACTGGAAGGAAAATGATTACATTAGGATGAGTTGGCTTATTTTCTTTTCAGAAACTGGTTAAAAGATTTAAATCACAGGCATGGGGTACATCTGATGCCGCCACGGGACAGTTAGGCACAGGGTGAGCCGAATGATGGCTCTCCCTGCTGCCGCTAAACTCCCCGGTAGTGTTTAATACTATTCCCCGGACATTTAATTTGGGCTCTGGCAATGCCGGAGCCCTGAATTACCATTACGCGGGGTGCACAGCATAGCATCGCTGCTATGACGGCGCTAGCTTCGGCGCTCTGTGCTGAGCATTCCGGTTTTTACTATGCTAGTACAAAGCTTGTATTTCTATTCATACTATCAGAATCACATTTCTGAAAATGTAAAGTCCTAGTTCACCCTCACAGATTTTGTATTTGATACATCTGTTCCAGAGAAATTCCCTTTGCAAATGTCAGTTACAAGACCCAGAGATCTATATACACAATACAAAGTTGCAAGCAGATTGTAAGTGTCTTCTGCACAGACCCTGCAAGTGACCCCCCCCCCCCCCCCCCCTTCTCCCTCTCTGTTTCATCCTGAGGACCAAGTCAGCTTCATGTTCACAAGAAGTAGTTTTTTTCAGATTGTTTTTCAGATATAGATAATTGTTTCTTTATAAAATAATACGTTGAAAGTCATATACGTTTGGCAGCAGAATGTATCTTGTGGTCTTGGTTTACATCTCTTCTCTAGCCTGATATCAAATGGACCCATTATGCTGGGAATACACGGCTCAATTCTAGCGCTCGATTCTGCGCCAGATCGTTTTGTCCGCTCGATTCTTTTATCTTCAGCTCATTTTTCTTGTCTTTTTTCAATTCACTTCAATGAGAAATCTAGCGGCAAAACGATCAAACAGTGATCGGACATGTCGGAAATTATCTATTGAGCCATTTTAATGGCTCAAAATCGAGCCGTTTATCACCAGCATTACACATTTAGGCAGGAGGAACTAGAAGTGGATGGGGAATTTCAAACACTCAGACGCCAATGAAATTGCTTTTAATGGTGTGTCCAAACTGAAAAGAAAAGTTTGTAGAGTGCAAATTCAAACTGATGAAATCTCTTCTGTTGGTCCCTGATCATCCATTAGTGTTTTCTCCATGCCACAACCGTGACAATTGTATAGACCAGCCTCATCTTCCTGGATGACCCCTGCCACTCTGGTATTTGGCACTATGGGACAGCTTAGGTTGTGGCCATGTGTGACATGGTGTATACCCAATTACCTTTATACTGTACCTATACCATTTATTTATTGACCAGAAGTGGTGGGAAGGACGCGTCCGTACAAAAAGGGCGCCTGGACAAAAAGGGCGCGGGGTGTAAACTCTAAATAATAATTAATCATTAATAGGGTTTATAAATATAGTGTGCTATATTTCGTTTACAAATAATGTTTAACAAAATTATAAATCATTAAATAATGTCTATGAAATCGGAAATTGTGAAAACGTTAATCTTTCCTGTTTCAAAAGTTAAACTTATAATTACGTTTATAAAAAAACCAATAATATATGTTTAATTGTTATAATTGTATATTATTGTGAATAACCGTCATTTATGGTTTGTTCTTATAATAAAATCTGAAAATATTGTTTATAAAGATGATATAAATATAACTACGTTCGTAATAAGTGTTGTAATACATTAGTAATTATTACTAAAATTTTACTAAAACTATACCTAAGCCTACTCTTACACAGAACCCTACCTGTACCTATCCCTAACCCCTAGACTCCCCTGTTGGTGCCTAAACCTAAGACCCCCCTGTTGGTGCCTAAACCTAAGACCCCCCCTGTTGGTGCCTAAGTAACCCTCCCTGTACCTACCCCTAACCCCTAGACCCCCCTGTTGGTGCCTAAACCTAAGACCCCCCTGTTGGTGCCTAAACCTAAGACCCCCCTGTTGGTGCCTAAACCTAAGACCCCCCTGTTGGTGCCTAAACCTAAGACCCCCCTGTTGGTGCCTAAACCTAAGACCCCCCTGTTGGTGCCTAAGTAACCCTCCCTGTACCTACCCCTAACCCCTAGACCCCCCTCTTGGTGCCTAAACCTAAGACCCCCCTGTTGGTGCCTAAACCTAAGACCCCCCTGTTGGTGCCTAAACCTAAGACCCCCCTGTTGGTGCCTAAACCTAAGACCCCCCTGTTAATGCCTAAACCTAAGACCCCCCTGTTAATGCCTAAACCTAAGACCCCCCTGTTGGTGCCTAAACCTAAGACCCCCCTGTTGGTGCCTAAACCTAAGACCCCCCTTTATTATGTGGATAATTATGTTTTACTAATTGTGGATTAAAAAAATATTTTGCAATTTACATTACGTACTGATCGCTTTATTTTGTGAATAATGTTTTAAAAACAGTAAGGGATAAAACTTTAAATAATGTTTTAATTATTTAAATAAGATAAATATGTTTAGTATTTTCATAAACGTTATTCGGCACGGGTGCATTTTATAAACGTAAATCACCACAAGTTCAGTTATAAATCATTAAACAGCTCCGGGCGCCGTTTGTAAACTTTATTTAGCTCCTGGCGCCGTTTATAAACTTTATTTAGCTCCGGCGCCCTTTTTTCCTACCCGGCGCCCATTAAACGCTATTTATTATGGGAGTGAATGGCGGCGCCCTTTTTGTCCACTAGCGGCATGCGCCCTTTTTTCCCAGCTCCGGGAAGGACATCTCTGAAGATGGAGTACACAGGTAATTACCAAAAAACCTCAGGGTAGGGAACCATAGAACAAGAGAATTAAAAACCATTAGGAGGTGAGTATGTACTGTACTTTTCTTACTATAGGTTTATTTTCATTTTTTCCTAGAGTTAGGTCTTAATACCACATTGTACAGCTCTGGGTAAAACATACACGCTCTTCAACATGGAGACAGAAGGGATAAAAAACACACACCGTGATACTGGTAGGCAAGGGCTCTAGGCCCTATAGGAAAGGTTTCACCTGGTTGTTAAGACTGGAGAAACCTATAGAGGTTTGCAAGCTGTCACGCTTATGTCCCTCTTATGGCGGGGTCCTGGCTTGCACGGGTATCCTCGCGGTCTTGAATGGTGATCCGGTCTGGAGTCCACGCTGGTTATTTGGAACACGCTGCAGTGGGTGTGAAAATCTTTTTCTGCACTCGGACGGTATAAGCCTGATTCCCCGGCTGTGAGTGTAGTAGGAGATGAGAACAGCTAGCAAAACAAGGCAGCATTAGCCACAATTGTATGCAAAGCCCAGAGTGATGCCCATATACATGTTGGTCACAAGATCAAGATCCCCTGGATGGACAGGGTCTGAGTTGTATTTTAGACGATTAAGGACTTTTTATCTGTGCAAGTAGCAATTACCTCATCTATACTCTTAGATCTGTGCGTTATCTCCCTGTTTACATTTTTATTTCTGCATATCTACACAGTTGTGCTAGTGATCTGCACTCCATGTATTTGTGTGTGTTATCTATTTTCCTAAGAGCAAGAAGTTTTACATCAGGATGATACCATTTCTTGGCTAACTAAAAATGAATAAGAATAAGCAAGCTTTCGGCCTTGCAGCCTTCGTCGGGCCTACATCCTGACGAAGGCTGCAAGGCTGAAAGCTTGTTTATTCTTATTCATTTTTACTTAGCCAATAAATGGTATCATCCTGATTTAAACCTTCTTGCTTTTACTGATGGCCAACATGGTACAATACCCTACTGCTACTACTATATTTTCCTAAGTGCACCACTTGTGTTCTCTCTATTGTAATGCCATACCGTACGTGTCAATATTTTCATGTGGGGAACCTTTCATCTGGAATTTCAAAGAGCTGCTAGAAACAGCTAATGCAGAAAAATAATCAAAAGCAAATTGTCCTTATTGTTGTATTTTCCACCCCATACTTTGTACACGATCTCAAGAATTGCATGGTGAATGGTGGGTTAATGCAACCTCTCTGCAGGGTTATCCCAGGCACATGGTTATCTTGTTGAAGTGTAAGAAATTAAATGCTTTTCAATTAGTAGGTCCCAGGAGAGAAAATGTATTTACCATTGTGCTGTAAGAGCCAGGTAATTATCTATTGAATGAGTTTGTGGATTGCCATTAGAAAGATTTCTGGTGGTGTACAAACATGTTCTGTAGCAACCACAACAGCACAGCCAATTTCTCAGAAAACAAATACAGCTAGATTTGTTCTGCAGTGGTCATGCAGTGGGTTGTAATTGGCTTATTTAAAGAACCATTCTAACTCAAGCTGATGTTGAAGTTATAGAATAACCCTGCTGTGCTGAATTATAATGTGACCTTAGGTTTCTTACCAAGGATGCAATGGTGCAAGCTCATTTTCTGAGGTTCTACTAAACCCTTTGTAATGCAATCTAGTGAACAGTTTCCATATATAAATACGACCATCTAATGGCTACAGCAGATTGATAGGCTCACATTGGTAAGAAGTCCCGGGGTGATATCTCATTTTAATTACGCTGATTCATTAGTAATGCAATATCAAAGGGCCGTAACCTGCAGCTGCAATTGGATTTCAGTCTTCTGTGGTCAAATCGCTAAAGTTTGATTTCTGATTTGTTGGCTTTATTGTACTCTACTGTGCATGGCATTTTACCTTAATAAACCGTTAGTGTAATTATAGCTAAGTGTACTTAAAATGTATTACATGGGGCCTTGATCAATAATTCAACATTCTTGCATTATTGATTTGAGTCCATTTTAAAATAATAGCACAACATTCAGGATGTTTAATGAAAACTTGTACTGAGAGTAAACTAGCTACAGAGCGTGCCGTTCCTTTTTCAAAATAGGTGCTTCTAAAATGTTCCCATTGCTTCTAATGTGTCATCTAAATTGTAAATTGCTTCTCTGAACTACACTCAGTCTGGAGTAGGAGCTATTGAGGAAACAGGTTGACAGTGAATAACAGAAGTGAAACGCATGCATCTTACAAGAAAGTTTAAATGAATATTGCGTAAATGTTAATTTTGTTATTGCTGAGAACTTCATTTTACAATATCTCGCCACACTTAAAGTGGCACTATAGTAATACTTAGTATAATGCAATAAATTATTCAGGGTACCTAGATTTATGTTAATTATCCTGGTTTCAACTTCAGAAACACTTTCTATATGTATGTATTGCTTTATATTGGCATGCAGCTCTTCCTTCCCAGTGACACATAGCTGTTTAGCTATGTGGACTTCTCCTCCTAGAGCATTCTGGGAGACCAGGTAGTATTTCCACTCACTTTCTCAGTAAACAAACATTCTGCAGAGATAACATGACAGAACGAAAGATGTGATATTTTTCAGAATGTAAATCAGGTTGAGGAAAGATTGTACAATGGGCAAACACTGACTAAACCATTTATAAATGAATATTATAAATAAATAAGCAATTCATTTCATTAATTAACTTATTTTCACTACAGTTCCTCTTTATGTTAGATTTGTGCGTTGGCTGCAATTGTGTTTAAAGTGTACCTCTTATGACCCAAAAATCTTGTGCTGGAGAGAATAGGCCAAGGCTATTTTCAGCGAGCGGGCGGAGCTATGCACCGTAACCTCTCTCAAACAGGACTTCAGTAAGTTTTATGACTTACGCAATGTGCTGGGGAATTATAACTTTTCTTTATTAGTGTACTTTTCCAGAGATGCACTTAAATATGCTCAAATACTTGTAACAAATCGAAAAATGCTAGAAAACACTTGTAAACTAGTGTACTATAAATGCAATCACCTTAGCATTTTATATATAAAAAATATATTGGTAATTTATTTGGCTTCTTCCAAAAAATGCTAAGAGATCCTGGATCACGGTCGGTGATCAGTTGGAGCTGCTTGTGGTTTGGAGAAAATTGTGTCGTTCTGGGTGTTAATGGGAAGGCCGTTCCTTATGGGGTTCCTCAGTTTTTAAATTACAACGATATGTTTTTTTGATTAATTAACCTCCTGAGCGGTATGCCAGACACTGTGTCGGCACGCTGCTCAAGAGGTTTTGGTAGCCTAAGGAGCCCCCCAGGAGAAATCTATGAGATTTAGAGTCTGCCAGACATGTTAGCTAGCACTAGGCTAGCTAGTATAGGTGGCCACCAACCCCGATCACCCCCGATCCCCCTGATCCAAACGCTTATATATTACCCAGCCTGGTTCCAGTGATCACTGCAGCCTCCCCGCACAGCTCCGGTCTGCTCTATGGGGAGTATCGGGACTGTGCATGACGCCATGACGTTGATGATGATCCTCCCCATAGAGAAGACTGGAGCTGTGCGGGGAGGCTGCGGCGATTGCTGGAACCAGGCTGGGTAATGTATAAGGGCCCTTTTCCATTGGCGAAAGTGATGCAATGCAGCTATGCATCACTTCCGCCATCTCCCGATGTGGAAGTCAATTGAAGAGATGGGACGCGGCTGCGGTTGGGACGCATGCTGCAGATTCTCTGATCGCTCCGCACAACATTCATGCAGTGGAAACTATTCCATTGCCGTGCATGCGTTTCAGCATACCCACAGTGCAATGCGGCTATGTAGCCGCATCGCACTGCTTCTAGTGGAAACGGGCCCTAAGCGGTTGAATCAGGGGGGATCTGGGGCGACCGGTGGGTGGTGGTCACCTACAGTATACTTATATATATTATAAACAGCGCACATATAAAGTCCAGCATGAATTTCAGACCCTAAGTCCACTATAGTACTTGACTCGCAGCTGTGACTCATACAGTAGGTTGCCTTTACAGTGCGTACCACCAGCACACCCTTAAGATGGGACACTCACTGCAAGAAATTGACCCACTATCAGACTGGGTCATACAGCGCCTGCAGGGATATCAAGGCCTCCTTCTACCTGTACCGTTCATCACCGATCCACTTCACAAATTCAATTGCGGCTCCATACCAATATGCACCTCAAAACAAACCTATAGGCTCCATAGCGTAAAACCATTAAAAATGTATTAAAAAATTATTTCAAACCACTCACATGCTATGTCCGTTGTATACATGGCTCTGAGTTTTTACGGGCTCAACCCCGATCATGGGCCATCCGGTAGGCTCTCAGCGGCACTGTCTCGCTGGACTCCGGCTCTGGCGTACCATGCCGACCTCACTTCCGCCCTCCGCATTCCACGTACGTGCGTCCCAGCCCAACAGTATACTAGCTAGCATAGTGCTAGCTAACATGTTTGGCAGACATTAAATCTAATAGATTTCTCCTGGGGGACTCTGGGGCTACAAAACCTCTTGAGCGGCGTAACGCTCAGGAGGTTAATAAAGTAATATTTTTTAGTTTTATAAATTTGAGCATTTGATGAGTTTATTGTTGTAAACACCTCCTATTTATCTCTTCCCTTGAATCATACGTTTTCTGCCAAAAATAGCCTTAGAGTATAGATGGACATTTGATTATGTGCCCTACCCAAGGGCAGTTAGTGATGTGTATTGTTCAGTGTTCGTTGTAAATCATTGTAGAAAATACTGGCTCTGCGTAAATATATAATAATAATATTCATTGGTCTATACACATAAATATTGTAAAAGTAAGTGGACATTTTCTTCACTGCAATAACCAGGATTTAATTGTGAAAGCAATACAGGAAGAAAGCAA
Organism: Hyperolius riggenbachi; assembly: GCF_040937935.1. Classification (NCBI taxonomy): domain Eukaryota; kingdom Metazoa; phylum Chordata; class Amphibia; order Anura; family Hyperoliidae; genus Hyperolius; species Hyperolius riggenbachi. The sequence continues at coordinate 136,805,385 of NC_090652.1, read as the reverse complement.
TGGTAAATTGCAGAGCAGGGGAGCCGGATCTATTGCTGCAATGGTTCCTCATTTAGAAGTTAAGCACATCAGTAGAGAAAACAGCATTTTATTGATTTTAAAAATTGCATGCAATGTACTGCATGTAAATGCTGGGTTACTTTAGAAAATGTAACACATTTTTATTCAGTTTCTAATAGATAATGCTTTATGGTAAGTACAATTTTGACATCCGGAAACTGAAGGTATTTGCAATTTCTTTTTAGCTTTTTGTGAGCAAGAAGCTACTTCATAATGCAGCACATGGAAATTGTGGATGAATATACAAATCATTCCTTAATGAACATGAAAAGCTGGACAAACATCCAGAACCTTTTCTATATAGAAAGTAAAAGGAGATTGTACACCTTAAACAGGATTGTCATCAGTACTGGGCTCAGTAGTCATCCAAATCCAATATTCCAAAGAAGGGTCCAGACTCTTTACTGGAACTGTGGGTTTATTGTTCCATCATAGACAAAAGCTTGTCATCAGACCGTACTAGCTGACGATCGTTTCGGGGGCCACCAGAAGTCCCGTTTGTCAAGGCACAGGACAGACTGTTTAGGCCAGGCTTTCTCAACCAGGTTCCCTGGAACTGCAGGGTTTCTAGAGTTCTCGGCAGGGGTTTCTTGGCATTTTCCTCCATCGTGGGGTAAGTATAAAACAGCACATTATAATAGAGGGTTCTGTAAAAAGAAGCACTAAATTAGGGGTCAGAATAATAATGAGCACATTAATAAAAAAAAAAGCACTAGGATAAGGAGACAGTATAATAATGAGTGGCAGTGTAATAGGTGGTAGTGAAATAAACAGCCTCACCTACTTTTAAAGACCATGTCTCCTGCAAAATAAATGCAGGGGTTACTCGAGATCAAAAAATAGTTTGCAGAGGTTCCTTGAGATCCCCAAAAATATTTGCAGGGTTCCACCAGGGTAAAGAGGTTGAGAACGGCTGCTTTAGGCATACAGTCTGTCCTGTGTCTTGACAAAGGGGACCCCTAGTGGCACCAAAACGATTGCCGGCTAGTACGGTCAGATGACATGTTTGTGTGTATGATGGAACAATAAACCAACAGTTCCAGTAAACAGTCTGAATGCGGACCCTTTTTTAGAATATTGCCTTTTGTATAAAGCATCCCTATAAAGGTGGTCACACACCATACAATTTTTTAAGTATCTGTTTAATTTAAGAATTTCAATCCATTTTTCTGACTGATTGTAACATTTCAAAAATATGTACCACACACCTATGTTCAATTTTTCCCAATTATGATAAAAGTGATTGGAAACTCTGACAAAATTGCTAGGGTGTGTATATTAATACATTGACAATCTAACACACACCATACAATCTTTAGAACGATTAAAGAAAAATATCTTTTATATATTTTAACTAGCGCTGTTTATTTCCTTGCTATGTACTAATTTATTTCGTTTTTGGTCAGCTGCTCCCACTTAACAGCCATGGTTTTGGTGTATATGCAGAGCTTCTGTTTGGGTTCAAGGTGCGTTTGTAGTTTCTGGGGGGGCTCAGCGCACCTCTGATTGGAGGCCATTTGGAGGTGGCCTGGTGTTGCGCTGATCCACATTTTGCGCAATTTTCAATTTTCGATTTTATTTGATTAGCCACACCCAGGCTATGCATATACATAGGTTAGGATTTAGTTAGTGTTAGGCCGCTCCCATGGAGGATTGACTTCTTCGCAGTGGGAGGGACGAGTACTTAATAGGTTGCATGCAAGCTGTTACAGGAAACTAACATCCTCCTCCAGTGGTAGACAGGTCATGTGTATGCTCGGTGTGTATTATATCCCACAAGTGGGGCTTGCACTCTTTTGCAGGTAGGCACTTGCCTGTTTTTAAGTAGCGCTGTTCATTTCCTTGCTATGTACCAAAGAAAAATATCTGGCATTCCGGATTGATAAAAATCAAAGAAAACGGGAAATCCAATCAGAGTTTTCAGTCAAATGAAAAAAAGCTTTCGATTTTTTCAGGAGATCCGAACGTTTTTATCGAATTGCTGTAAAATCGGATCATTTTATTGTATCGTGTGTGGCCATCTTAACTTGTTCATCTTACACGACCATATATTGTAACTTCAACTTGTACATATGTTTTAGACTATTTTGGCCTTTTTTCAGTGCATTGTTTAGACTGATATAGCTCTGCTATTTATGAGAAAATAATCAATTTCTTGCAACTCTATATGCGTCAATCATTTAGCAGAATTCCCATGCAACAAATAATATGTAGGGTGCGTCTAAAATTCATTTCAAGTGCATTGATTTCAGGTTTATATTATTCTAACTGCGGTTGTCTTCCAATCCAGCGATTCTCATGTGTAGTTATCATGATCACATTCACTGACATTCACAGAAAGCTCTGCTATGTTAATATGACAGCCTACTCTTGCCCAAAAGCAAACCTAAATGTAGGGACCTAACTTTAAAATAGCACAACACGGTGAGAGAAAGGCTGCTGCTTTGCTGCTGATATATGGGTGAACAAATATGTTTATTTTTGTCATTTGCTAATGTGTTTTTTCTTATTTAAAGCAGAAGGGACAGCCATACCATCCCAGGAAAAACACACATAAATAAGTAGATAACTACTTGTTCTACTTACATAATAGATGTATTGCACTGTCCACATTTTGATTTCAGTGAATTTTTGTACAGTAAATAAAGAGAACTCAGACATTCCCTTTGACTGAAGCCAATACTGATGTAATTTCCTCCCTTACTTTTTTTTCTCCTAGAAACTGCATTGTCATAGCTAGTTTGCTTTGTAAACACATAAGAGCATAGCATAGATCGTATTTCAGCTTCACACTGAACTGCCCTCAGCCAATCAGTGAAGAGCAGGAATGTGGGAGTGGAGATGACAAACTTCCTCCTCGTTGTCAATCTACCAAATAGAGCCAGTCTGACTGAGATAAGATTTATTACAGCAGAGATTAGAGAGACGATCACATCCGTGTTATACTGCTGCCAAGGCACTTTTTGTATTGACCCGGGGAAGCGGCCAGCACCCGTGAAACGCGTTGTCCGTCTTATGTGTATGAATAAGAAGTATGCTTACCTTTGTGGTTTGCCCTTAAGAAGGTAACATCTATATAGTCCTAGATATACTAACCTGTTATTATATTCATTAGGGTGCCTCCAACAGAGTATTTAGATTAGTCAAACCCTTCAGGGTCTCACATTGCAAGCACTACTAGTGAATGCAATAAAATCCAAGGCGTGCAACCGACCAGAGCCTGCCAAGCAGACCTGGAATACCGAGCGGGGACAGTTATTTTCCTTAAGGCCTGAATGGTGGTTGCAGTTTGTTGCAACCCACCTTTGTGAGTATAACTCTTACAGTATTATTATTATATACCAACTCTTACAAATGATACTGCACCATTGGGCTCCTGGTCTCTCTCACGTAGATACTTGCCGACTTCAACCACCAAGAACCACATCACTCATATTACAGCAGAAACATTTCTGAATAGATTGTAGTCCTTGCAATGCAGGGTAAGGTTGCAGGTTTCATATTAACGAGGAACTCCAGTGAACATTTTACTGTTGGCAGGTGATGTAGCTGCTGCATGGTTTTTGGCAGTTGGAAACAGTTGTAACAGCTATTTTCCACAATGCAACAAGGTTCACAGACAGGAAACTGCCAAAAAAAGTAAATACTTTTCTTGTGGCAGGGGTTTCTTGTGTGTGTGTGTGTGGGGGGGGGGGCGTTCACCACAATATCAGTCATACAGCGCCCCCTGATGGTCTGTTTGTGCAAAGGAATAGATTTCTCATGTAAAAGGGGGTATCAGCTACTGATTGGGATAAAGTTCAATTTTTGGTCGGAGTTTCTCTTTAAACACACAGCAGTGGCTTGAATTATTTCCTTTCCTGGTGTAGAGGCAATTTGCATGCTAGAATTTATCTGGGCATCAATAGCTTGTAGTACTGATCATCCTATTTGGACAGTACATGCAGGGTCTTTTGGACTCCTGTTCTTATGTAAAATAAAAGCAAGATTTTCCATTTGCTCTTCAGTTTCTATTTGATGCAGGATAAGCTGTTCTCTGCACATTGGTCACATTAATTATACAATGTAGTCCAGCTTCAGCAAGGGGTAACATTTCAGTCTAGTGTGTGTGTGTGTGTGTGTGTGTGTGTGTGTGTGTGTGTGTGTGTGTGTGTGTGTGTGTGTGTGTGTGTGTGTGTGTGTGTGTGTGTGTGTGTGTGTGTGTGTGTGTGTGTGCGTGCGTGCGCGTGTGCGTGTGCGTGTGTGCGTCTGTGTGTGTGTGTGTTTGTGTGTGTGTCTGTGTGTGTGTGTGTGTGTGTGTGTGTGTGTGTGTGCGTGTGCGTGTGTGCGTCTGTGTGTGTGTGTGTTTGTGTGTGTGTCTGTGTGTGTGTGTGTGTGTGTGTGTGTGTGTCTCCCTATTTTTCCCATCAAAATAGTAAAATGAAATGATATTATATCTCTGTTCATAGCTTTCTTAAAAAGGCCAGTGGTTTAATTACATCACCTTCCACTTGGAATTTAGTAAGAGCCAATTTACAGTCTCTTAATTCTCCAAACCTCTGCATGTAGCCTGAATAGCTACAAACACACTCTAGGCAGGAGGCCTCTTTACTCCATAGGACACACTCCGCATTCTTCTGTGTTCAAAGTGCCAATAGACTCCTAGCCTAATATTTGCCTTTATATTCACCATGGGAGGAATTTAGAATATTGTAAGAAGTTGGCTGGTTACATTGCTTCCTATTCAGTCTCCGCTCAGCAGCAGTGCTACGAGGTGCAGCAGGTCAGTCAATCCACACTAATAGATTCGCACTTGAGCTGTATAATTGACAGGTGGTATCTATCCCATTACACATTTATAGACTATGACAGCTTCATAAATCTTGTTCTTTGCTTAGCTACCAAAATTCAACATTACAAAGATACACTATTCAGAGCAAAACATTATTTAGGCAAAACGCATGCCCCAGTGACAGCCAGAATCTCCAAGTAACAAACAACTTAGTAGCTAAACAGTACATTTACTACTGCAGAGCAAACAAATGGAAGAGGAAAAATTAAAGTGAAAAAGAGGGATGGTAGGGAGCTGTGTCTATGCATTTTATTGTATCATAACATACTGGCCTTGAGGGAAGTCACTTTTTCTCATAAGTTTTCTCCTAGGTAATATACAGTATGTATACATTATATCAATAAAAGGTGCTTTAAGCCACCAGCAAGCAAGAAAATACTTTTTGATTTTCAATTGCAGAGTGCTGAAAAGTTATTGTAAACAAAAGATGAAAAAATAACTCCCAGGAGAAACCTTAAGAGAAAAGAAAGGAAGATGGATTCTCTCCCAGCTTTTGTTTAGAAAAAATACTTTCTTTCAGCAGGGTCATTTTTGGCAGGGCAACCTGTATCCCCAGTGCACCACATACACACACATGCTGAAACACACACACGCATGCACAGATACATAATGCTATCAATACAGGACAATCACTTTTTCAATTTTATCATTATTGACAATATATAACATTAATGCCAGTGTTTTCTAATATCCCAGGATATCTGAGGCAATAAAAGATAGGTGTGGCCACAACCAATTAAGGAAATGTAAATCAAGTAAGTAATGCTCGTACATTAAAGCCGTAATTAAAAGCGCATAGTAAACACCACCCATCCCCCAGTTTGAGCCTTGGTCTATCTAAGGCTGATTGTTATTGTGCATAAAGTGAGCAGGGAAGCATTGAGGGGGGTGAGTGATTGTCATAGAGGCGGTGGGCTTGATTCACTAAACCGTGATAACTCATATCACGGCCATTTTGGAGCGCGTTTTCGCGTTTGCACACGATCGAGAATTTGCGCATGCAATTGCAATTTGTTTTGCAAAACTTTGCAATTGCGCACGCAAATTCGTGATCGCGCGAAAACGCTGGTGATATGAGTTATCAGAGTTTAGTGAATCAAGCCCTAACTGCTTATGCCTATGAACCTCACTAAGGGTGTCAGACTTTTTCAGGCAGCCAGCGCTATTATGGTCTTGTCTGTTTTTCTTTGAGGTGATGTTTTATTAAGTAGGATTCCAAATGATTTAGGGGTCGTGCCTGAACAGACTGTGTGCTACTAGCTATAGTGCGGAACTGCGGATTCCTTGGCTGGTCTGGGTAACCGCTTAGAGCGCTCCACCGAGAGATTGTATCAGTCCTACAAAGCGTAGCAATACCTTGGAACCTCTTCTGTACATGTCAATATGAGTTTCTTTTTGTGAGGTACATAATATTGGGAGGGACCATTATATTTAAAGTGAACGCACACCCAAACGCTAACATTGCAGTTATGTACTGTAATCCATATTCAAGCTAACTTCCATTTACAGTGTCTATATCAAAATTGCGTATGTATTAGTATGCTGCCAGTTCATTCGGCGCAGGGAGAGACGAATGACGGCATTAAATCCTATTCCCCCTCTGAGTCGCATCAACTCGGAGGGAGAAGTAATTTGAGGTCCGGCGATCATCATAACCCTGAATTACCCTCTTGTGTCCTGCGCACTATAGCATAACTGCTTGTAATGATCCGCTCAGCTGGATGCACTGGCAGACAGCTGTTTGACCATTCCTCTAGTCTGTGGGCTGCAGGTCTCTGCAAGAGAGACCTGTCTTTCCATTACAAGTTTCTGGTCTGTTCTGCTGCTGAGGAATTTGCATACACTCGTTATGCAAATCCCCTACCTGCCTCCTTTGATGACTGGCAGTATAAAGAGCTATGTTTCCCAGAGTCCTTTGCTGGTCATACGAGTTAGTCCTGTGGAACACTCCTGAGTGTCAGCCTTGCTCATTGTTTGAAGATTAGGTTAGAGTAATTCCTGGAACTGCACTAGGCAGTTTCCCTAGTGCAGTTAGGATTGCATATCTGTTTTGTTTGTCTGTTGCGATTGTCCTGTCCCAGCGGTGGTCGACAGGAAGTCATTCTGATCTGTTGTTCTTGGAGTATAGCTGGAGCAGCGGTTGATACCAGCTATCTCATCTGATCTGTCTTGCCAGGATCGCACTCGCCTTGCGCTAGTGTTGTGGATCCGTCTGATCTCCATCTCTCTTTCTATACTTGGATCGCACTCGCCTTGCGCTAGTGCTGTGGATCCTTCTGGTCTGCTACTCTCTTGCTGTACTTGGATCGCACTCGCCTTGCGCTAGTGCTGTGGATCCTTCTGTTCTGTCTTCCTGGATCGCACTAGCCTCTTGCGCTAGTGCTGTGGATCCTATCTCTCACTTATTCCTGTTTTCGTGTATCTGTCTTGTCTGCTACGAACGCTTGCTGGAGGCTCGGTGAGGTAACCGTTAAGCAAGCGCTCGCGTCCTCTGTTTCATGTTTGTCTGTTGGTGGTTAGTTAGGCGTGCTTGTCTCTGTTGTGCTTATCACACGGAGACCGCGCATAAATGCGTGCACTGTTGCGAATGAGTGCGGTGTTCGCGTTTAGCTAGCGTTTGTTATTTTCCGTATCTTCTCATTGTATGATTTGCTGTGCCTTTGCTACTCTCGTGCTCTGCCTTGCTGTAGCCTTCTGTCGCCTCTGGCAATCGCCTCTCTCGCGATTGCGTTCCTACTTCATATCTGCTGTTGTGTGTGCACCGTCGCGGGTTGGCGACTAGTTTGGAGCACACACATACAATCTGTCCCTTTGCTCAATCTCATTCAGGGCTATCTTGCCCCGCATTTCTTCCCTTCGTGCAATTCCTGTCTGGCGTGTGTGGTAGGGCAGAGGAGTGGTTCCTCTGCACTCCACAGCTCCACCTGCCAACAGGAATTTCCCTCTACAGGTGCATTACACCTTTTGCTGGGTTCCCTCAAATTAGACGCTTGTGGAGGATCTCTGCAGTGTCAGCGCATGTCTTGTGTGCTGATCACGGAGAGAATTCCACAATCATTACTCTGCTACAGCGGCAACTGGTTTCGGCGCTGAGCGCCTTGTGCCATAACCACCTGCTTCATAAAAATCACCAGTCATTACATTCTGCTTTCATATCCCCACCTTTCTCTGCTAGTTTTGCTCTTAATTACTATCTGCATCCAAAGTATGATGATGAACACTCTCTTACTTTGTAAGAATTTCCCAAATGCTTTCTGCAGCATATGACTTACATTGTGTTTCTGCAATATGACCTGAAGCCTTCCAAAGTTTTGGAGCATAAATGATTTTCAGCACATGCTACATGTCAGTATTAATGATCATAAGGCTCGCATAAGTAACTTATTCCTTTCATAATTATTGCATTGCACATTTTGGGTGGGATAATGGACTAAAATAACAAAGCTTGAAGGAGACAAAAGGAGCCCAATATAGTGTAGTATCTCAGTGACAATTAGTCAGGTGTACAACAAAGTAATGGTTATACTCACAAATGCGGGTCACCACAAAGCTAACCACTGGATAAGCGGGCGGGAAGAATTATAACTAGACCCCGTTCAGGTAGAAGTCGCTCTCTGTAGACGAGAAGGAATGGGGATACACCCCTCCACCATGGGTGGACTAGACAATTTGTAAAGCAGTAACACAGAGAGGCGCCAAGTAGAGTAAAATCGATTAAAAACTGTTTAAAAGGGGGAAGTTGGTGGACTCACCTCCCTCGTAGAAAGAAATACCAGACAATGGGACGTTACTCACAGTATAAAGTAACTTTTTATTAAAAGCTCCAAAGTTGCAACACGTTTCAAGGGTCACAATCCCGCTTCATCAGGCAAACATTTTTGAAGAGTACTGGGGGAGGAAAACAGAGGGGAAAATGGGTTGCCAGAGGAACACTTAACACAAGCACCCAAAAATGCAACAGTATACAGGTAATAGTAATATAATGCAAAATATATATACGCAACAATGTTGGTCTAGATACATTGTAAATATCAATAATTTCTGCAAAAGTGCCAATGCTACATAATGAAAGTGACCGTGCAAAACAATACTACGCAATGGGTTTAAGATGTCAAGAAACAATAAAAACACATAAAAAATAGCAAGCATCCAAATGGTATGCAAACTGAAATTACGGTCGAGCCTGGAGAATGGGAGTACTTGCACTGGGGTTGGGACAGGTTGATGACAACTGTATTAAAGGGACACTTAAGTCATCCCAAAAAATTGAGTTTTACTCACCTGGGGCTTCCAGCAGCCCCCTGCAGCTGTATTGTGCCCACGCAGACTCCCTCTGAGCCTCCTGTCCCCGCTGGCAGCCACTTCCGGTTTCGGCGACAGAAGCCGACAGGCAGGGAACGTGAGCGAGTCTTCGCGTTCCCGGCCACAATAGTGCCTTCTATGCTGCTATAGCATAGAGTATATATTACATAGCAGCATAGATGGCGCTATTGTGGCCGGGAACACGAAGAATCACTCGCGGTCCCTGCCTGTCAGCTCCTGTCGCCGAAACCGGAAATGGCTGCTGGCGGGGCCGGAAGGATCTGATGGAGACTGCGTGGGCACCGGACAGCTGCAGGTGGCTGCTGGAAGCCCCAGGTGAGTAAAAGTAATATTTTTGGGGATGACTTAAGTGTCCCTTTAAGTAAATTTGAAAATTGTGTGTTACGCTTGCAATGTGTTCTGGGAAAGTATAAATAAATGCATAGAATTGTATGTTGCTAAAAATTGCTTCAAATGTTGTCATCCGTTTGAAAACATAAAAAACAGGGGTGGGTACAAATATTATACACATTGTGAGCCGGGAAACCTAAAAACACAGAACTTCTGGATAAAGATTATATAGACAAATCAAATGTCTTAATGGGGGATTAATCAATAAAAACAGTATTATATAACGCTACTCATGGGGAAAATAGGCTATACCGATAAAGGCAGTGGATAAGAATTCTGTCAACAAAATCAATCAACCCTACAGTATTCTTATCCATTGTTTGATGCAATTTTTAGCAACATACAATTCTATGCATTTATTTATACTTTCCCAGAACACGTTACAAGTGTAACACACAATTTTCAAATGTACTTAATACAGTTATCAACAACCTGTCCCAACCCCTGTGCAAGTACTCCCATTATCCAGGCTCGACCATAATTTCAGTTTGCATACCATTTGGATTCTTGCTATTTTTTATGTGTTTTTATTGTTTCTTGACATCTTAAACCCGTTGCGTAGTATTGTTTTGCACTGTCACTTTCATTACGTAGCATTGGCACTTTTGCAGAAATTATTGATATTTACAATATATCTAGACAAACATTGTTGTGTATATAAATTTTGCATTATATTACTATTACCTGTATACTGTTGCATTTTTGGGTGCTTGTGTTAAGTGTTCCTCTGGCAACCCATTTTCCCCTCTGTTTCCCTCCCCCAGTACCCTCCAAAAATGTTTGCCTGATGAAGCGGGATTTTGATCCATGAAAAGCGTTGCAACTTTGAAGCTTTTAATAAAAAGTTACTTTATACTGTAACGTCCCATTGTCCGGTCTTTCTTTCTACGAGGGAGGTGAGTCCACCAACTTCCCCATTTTAAACAGTTTTTAATCGATTTTACTCTACTTAGCACCTCTGTGTTACTGCTTTACACATAAAATAACAAAGGTTTAAGAATATTTAAGGTTTGAGTTCCCTGCTTAAGCTTCTCAAAATGGACATATCATTGACAGGTTGGTACTAATTTATGGACATAACAAACGGTATATCTTTAGGGTAGGAAATTTAAGTGGTAGAATCTCCCAGCTGGAATTGTTATTAATATCTTAGTAGCAAGTTGTCAATGCGAGCAAGCAAGCCTGCCTCTTTATAAATAACTTAAATAAAGTTAGATACATACCACTGTAGAGGGAAGCCTGTGAACGCTCCAGAGGCTTCCCTGATCCTCAAACCCCTCAGCTGCCAGCCGGGACCCTCTTCTTCCTTGCTCCCCTTCCTGTATGAGTGTGACTGCACTGTCCAGGGGCCTAAAGTAGGGTTTGGGCCTGCTCAGTAGCACTGCTGTGCTACTACACAGTCATAGGCCATACATTGTGCCTGCACAATGCGGCAATGCTTACAAAAGGAGGGGAGCAAGACCACAAACAGATTTCAACATTTATGCTAAATAATTTAAAAAGATTCCCTATGCAAAAACAGAGGGGCATAGGAAGCCTCTGGACTTCGCTCTACTGAGGTACATATCTAACTTTTTTTTAATCGCATCAGGTAAGCTTTAAATTAAGTCTAGTTCTAGTCACAGAAATCCTGTTTTAGTCAAACAATGCCACACATTTCCATTCCATAAACTAACAAGTTTTTTTGGGCCCCAGAGGGGTCCCCTTTGTCATGGCAATATCACAGAATGGCAATGATTACCGTTACCATTCAGTGCTAACGCTTTAACAAAGGGGACCCCTCGGGACCCCAAAACGACTCCTTGGTTTATGGAATGGAAATGTGGGACATTGTTGACTAAAAGAGGATTTGGATATACCAGAGTGTGCACACCTGTTGGATTATCTTGGACTTTGTTTCTGGTCTAGTACCTTATTGGTGTTCAATTCTTCTTCTGCTTGCTAGTCACAGAAATGGCACAGAATAATGGGGCAAGGCTGAAATGCAAAAGCCTAAAATTGTTGTCATAGGCCTACAATCCTTGTTTAAAAAATGCTTTACACATTTCTACCTACCCTCATTTATATATCCATATTTCTTGCTCTTTGGTAGTGTGGAAGAATGTTCTTAACTTTGAAAGAGGGTACATTGATGGTGGAGGGGCAGTTCCCACAAGTTTATGACCATATTGGCTGGTATAGTTCAGTCTAGCTCACCCATTCTTGCTATACCAGCCTTCATGAGAGAAATAGAGTTATCAGTGTCTGGGAGGGAAGACCCAAACCTGTTTGTTTTTTTATTATTATAAAAACAATGAACAGTATTGACACCAAATTTGCAAGAACACAGTTTTAAAAAGCACTTTTTCCTGCCAACATTTTAAAATAGATTTTCTCACAAACTACAAGGTCTTTTCAATACAAAATGACATGTTCTGACTAATCACCCTGACATCCACAGCAATTTTAGTGTTAATTGCATGTAAAGGGGCTTTGAAATTAAATCAGAGATTTGAAACCATAGACTTCAATGCAAATGCTCTGAATTCACAGAAACTCAGTTATAATTCTGGTCAGAAATAGGGATGAGCCCTCAAATACAGCGGAATTCCAATTTCAGAATTTCCAACCGGAAATCGACTTTTTACAGCAGAAAATCTTCGATCGGAAATCAGACATTGGAACTACACAGAATGCTGCATTTCTGAGAGATGTATTTCTGAGTGCCAAAACCCAGAATTTTTAGGCCAATCACAAGACTCGGAATTATTAGGCCAATCAGATAACTCAGAACAGAAGTGTATCGTGGTTGGCAATCGGAATTATGAATTACACATAATAGTGTACATTTGCAAAATGTAGCAGATTCCGCAAAATAAGATTTTTTTAAATGACCTAATTATTTCATAAAAATAGCAAAAAAACAATTTAGTTGGAAATTGGAAAGACACTGGTTGGACTATGGAATTCCATCGGAATCGGAAATCGGCATTTCAGACCTCACTGGTCTGAACCTCGGAATTCTGTTGGATTCAGAATTTTGCAGTTCCAGCCATCACTAGTGGAGTACAAGAGGACGGGAGAGGTCACGTCACACAGTATCCTCCTATGTGCTTTACAAATCAGGAGGCACTGCAAGTAACACTTATGGTTCACTCTCACGGCCGATTGCGGATCATTTTCCTGAGGAGCCATGTTGCTCAGTGTTAAAGTGCTGTGCATTGAAGTGAATGGGCAGTGCCTGTACCATAGTTTGCCACCATTTACTGTAATTTGCGTGAACACCGCACTACGTTCCAATGATGATTTTTCCCATAGTTTCAGCCAAACCTTGAAACAGTATGCAGCTTCCAGGCTCGCCCACAGCCACGTCTCTGTGTCACCCTGTGGAGACTGGGGAGGAAAACCGCCGGAGGATGCCAAATGATTTTATGCTTGCAGAAAAGCATTTTGCCGACATGCCATCAGATGCCTGTGTGAACCGGCCCTTAATTATTATTATTATTATTATTATTTAGTATTTATATAGCGCCGACATATTACGCAGCGCTATTTTCGAGTTTAGAGTTACATGAAACATTCCAATACCAATAGTAATCTGCCTTATTTTAGAAAGAAGCACTATGTGTCTGTATGGGATAAAGAGATAAGATTTTTAGCTTAATGTGAAAACCATCCACACAACGTAAGAATCTATGCAATATCCTTCTGTTACCAGGAATGTCATACCACTGATTAAATAGATGCCTGTGGGTATTGTTTCCACATGAAGCATTTATATTTAATTGATCTTCTGATGTGAACAAATTATGACCATTTAAAGAACATTAATGCAGTAGCATAAATTAGAATGAACAACAAATTCAACAGAGACCTCTTGTAGGGACTCTGGGAAACTCTAGGGTGACATTTACCGCTTATTAGGTTGCTATAGTGAATGGAGAGTCTAGTGACAAGGTATCTGCATAAGTCTCTGATAACCTCCATGCACACAGCTCCAATAAGAGAGATTTCAAGACTGTTAGATTTTGTTTCTTATTTTGCCATGCAAAGATTCCTACAGAAAGTCTGAGCTGTGTGACACATCAAATGGCAAAGACATTTTATTGGGCACCTCCAGCACCCAAATTAACACTTATAGCAAATACTCATGGCTATTTACATTGGTAAGGAAAGGTGGGGGGAAAAGGCTGCGCATCCCTAAACACATGCTGCAATTGAATGGTTAATCGCACAGGCATACACCGCCTCTACCAGACTGAAAAATGCATGCCCTGCATCCAAGACAAGTGCTAACATTTATTAAACTAGGAGGAACTTTAGCTTCCAATATGGTTTGCATGCAAAGTGTATTATACTAGACACTTGCGCCACGGTGAGGCAGACCTCCGGGCAAGTGACCTAACCTAAATTTAAAACCTTGGGAGCAGCTAAGCAAAAAAAATGTGTAACTTACATTTGGTAGAACAGCGAGGAGAACACCAGCACATACCACTAAGGCTGCATCTGAAATGACCACCAGCTCAGTGTGTAGCACCTAAATAGATTGTCTGCACACCTCGCATTTAATTCAGATGCAAATCATATGCAAATCTGCTACTACTTATCATGCAAACAGGAAACTCAGAAGGAGGGGCTGGGAGCAGCTAACCTGACAGTTACATAGTTACAAAGTTAAGAAAAGGTGGGGGGAAAGGCTGTGCATCCCTAAACACATGCTGCAATTGAATGGTTAATCGCACAGGCATACACCGCCTCTACCAGACTGAAAAATGCATGCCCTGCATCCAAGACAAGTGCTAAATTTATTAAACTAGGAGGAACTTTAGCTTCCAATATGGTTTGCATGCAAAGTATCCGGAGCAAGTGACCTAACCTAAATTTAAAACCTTAAGAGCAGCTAAGCAAAAAAGTGTGTAACTTACATCTCCTCGCTGTTCTACCAAATGTAAGTTACACATTTTTTTTGCTTAGCTGCTCCCAAGGTTTTAAATTTAGGTTAGGTCACTTGCTCAGAGGTCTGCCTCACCGTGGCGCAAGTGTCTAGTATAATATACTTTGCATGCAAACCATATTGGAAGCTAAAGTTCCTCCTAGTTTAATAAATGTTAGCACTTGTCTTGGATGCAGGGCATGCATTTTTCAGTCTGGTAGAGGCGCTGTATGCCTGTGCGATTAACTATTTAATTGCAGCATGTGTTTAGGGATGCGCAGCCTTTCCCACCACCTTTCCTTAACTTTGTAACTATGTAACTGTCAGGTTAGCTGCTCCCAGCCCCTCCTTCTGAGTTTCCTGTTTGCATGATAAGTAGTTGCATATGATTTGCATCTGAATTGAATGCGAAGTGTGCAGAAAATCTATTTAGGTGCTACACACTGAGCTGGTGGTCATTTCAGATGCAGCCTTAGTGGTATGCGCTGGCGTTCTCCTCGCTATTTACATTGGTGTCTATGGCATCACCTGAAGTACTCCTTAGCAGCTGTAGGAATTGGTATCATTTTGGGGGTCAGTTAAACTTAGGCATAGGTTTGAAGGCTCTGTTAGGGTTAGGCTCGGTTTACATTTGTGTTTTTTCACGGAACCGGCCATACGGATTTGGCCATCAGGATCAGGTAAAAACTGTCAGTTTTTACAGCCAGTGTGCTGTAAACTGTCAATTTTCTATTTGTACCTATGTAGCTGCAAAACTTTCTGTTTCCAGTCCGCTGGGCACAACGGAAAATAGGTCCTGCAGCATTTTTTTATCCATTGAGCGGAATGGACAATGGATCCATACAAGCAGATGGATGTGAACGGATCCATTAGTTTAACATTGGAACCATTCGCATACTGGTCCGTTTGTACAGTATATGTTCCACTCCCGTTCCACTCACCGCTAATGTGAGCCAGGCCTTAGGCATAGGTTACGGAGTCTTTTAGAGTTAGGCATAGGTTGGGTAGGTCTCTTAGGATTAGGCATAGGTTGTAGAGATTGGTTATGGTTAGGTATCGGAGGGGGATGATTAGGGTAAGGCATCAGCAAAGGGGGGCAGTTAGGGTTAGGCATCAGAGGGAGGTGGTTAGGTTTAGAAATTGGATGGGGGTGGTTCAGTTAAGGCATCAGTAAAAGGAGGGCTAGGTAATCCTATAATAAAATATTGATAAAAATAACCAAGATTTTACTAGCTGAATAACCCACTGGTCCATTGTGGAATATTGGTAATTTATGGATATTCTTCTTGAAGCTATGCCCAGTGCCCAAATTCTCGTAGCGCACATTTTAAATGAACGCTCAAATGGTGCCATAAACAGCCTGCTATAATCATAGATAGGTATTAGTAGACAACTCTGATCTGAAGCATTCACACACCACTGGTATTCCCCTTTTAGGTAGAAGGTCTATTTGATGGTATCGGTTAAAAAGGGTGCCAGAGCCGTCTGTGTTAAAAGGGCACCACCATAGACTTCAATGTTATTTGCCACAATTTGCGGCTATAAGCGATAGAAAAGGGCGCCTATAACTTTTTACAGCTATATCAATGCAGCTGCAACAAGGACATCTAAAAATCGATTATATCAGCAGGTCACAAATTCGGATACATTTTAGTAACACAAAATGCGGCTGCAACAAGGACTTCTTAAGATTGGTTATATCAGCATGTCACAAATTTGATTATATTTTCAGAATAACATATGTTTGACTTGAAATGTGGTTATATCAGTTCAAAATAATGTATATATGTTTGACATGAGATGCGGCTATAACAAGTGCGTCTAAAAATCAGTTATATTAGCAAGTGCCTAAATTTGGTTATATCAGTTCAAAATAACATATGTTTGATATCACTATAAAAAATGTGGTTATATTAGTTCAAAATAAGTAATATTAATAAAAATCAGTTATATTAGCAGGTGCCTAAATTCGGTTAATTCAGTTATATCATTTATACCGGCATGGGGGGGGGGATTAAGGTTAGGCACCAATAGGGGGCGTCTTAGGGTTAGGCACCACCAGAGGGGGGTCTTAGGGTTAGTCACCACTGGGGGAAGATCTTGGGGTTAGGCACCACCAGGGGAGGTCTTAGGGTTAGGCACCACAAGGGGGGACTGTGTGAGAGTAGGGAGAAGTTATGTCATAGTAATCACTTTTCTTGGCTATATCCAGTGCCCTTTAGAACTGAAAACACTTATCTTGGCTATATCCAGCACCCTTTTATAACAGAAATCCCTTTTCTCGGCTATATCTGGCACCTTTTTATAACCAAAATCAGTTTTCTCTGCTGTATCCTGCACCCTATCATTTTTCTTGGCTATAAACAGTGCCCTTTTATTGTCAAAAGCACTTTTCTTGGCTACGTACAGCGCCCTTTTATAACCACAATAACATTTCTCAGCTACATCTGGCACCCCACATCCTAGTGATAGGAGGCTCAACTTAATGATACTAGGTCTTGTTTTCCACAAGGCACTATTTGCCTACACCTACACGTACTTGCTGTGGTACAGTATGTCTGTCTAATTGCCTCTTCAGCCGCCTCCAGGAGGAAGCTACAGACTTATAAAAACACAGTTCGGCATCATAACTTACTGTAAATACACCATTATCAGTTATATAAGATAGTGTTTAAATGCTACAAAGCCAAATAATGTTAGCATTTCACAGCAAAAAGCAATACATAAGATCAAGCTAAAGGATTTAAACAAAATAATCCAGAAAATAAAATACATTTCATCTCGCAAAATAAGCTTTAAACTGTAGCCTATTTAAACGTATATGTTTCCTATGGTGGGTTTTAAATCCTAAGAAAGAAATAAAATGTATTGAAATTCCATCGTCTAGATGCTATTACATTGTTTTCTACTTCTGCTTGCTAATGGCTTTATCCTGCTTAATTGCCAACATTATTCTGCCAAGCTGAAAATTAAACCACTAATTTTCTTGCAGTGGAGCAAAATGACAACAGCCTTTTTTTGTGAAAGCTTGGAAGTAAAATAGGAAGATAACGGCACACTCTGACCACCATCAAGATGCTTCATGTGCTGGTTGCTGCTGAAGCAAGCGTATGCTTCTTTATGGCTGTAAAGACTGTACCTGTAGATGCTTCAAATGTCACTTTTATCTTGGAGAAACAATAAGGGTTGGCCATGGTTCTCCAACATATCTCTAACTATATCTTCCTGTTCCTGATGTTTGTTAGTGGGAGGTTTGTACATCGTGGAAATGAAATTGTTCCTTAAATCAAATCTGCAGTGAATATAAAGTTATGAAGTTATGAGATGATTCATTTATCTATTTTACTAAAGGTAAAGGTAAATAGAACATAGAACGGAGTCTCATATTTAAATTTTCAGTGTTAGGGCTTAATTTTAAGACTGAGCTGTAAAACAAACAGACGTAATGATCTTTTGAACTTTTCAGCACTAAATCCTTATCAAAAGTCTTTTCTCGGTCAGATTAAACTCTTCTGGCTTCTATTTACTTTTCAGGAAATGGACTGAATTCCACAAGCTGATCAACAAGCTCATTTGCATAGGTAACAAATCTAGTTTTGTAACAAAAACAAAAAGGGACTTCAGACAATTTTCTAATAGGGCTAGTACTATATGTACTTATGTTTATTTAATCATGTGTCTTGTCACTTCAGGTGTGCTTTAATTAGCCTATTTCTAGAAAACTTGAGATCTGTATGGGCTGGTGCACACCAAGCTTGCGGCTGCGGATACACTTGGTCAATGTATCCCAATGGGGTGGTTCACACCAGAGCGGGAGGCGTTTTGCTGAAACGCATACTCCCGGGGTGAGGCATTTTTTGGATTGCGGAGGCGTTTCTGCCCCCAATGTAAAGTATAGGAAAAACACAAACCGCTCTGAAAAACGGCAGTTCAGAGCGGTTTTGCAGGCATTTTTGTTACAGAAGCTGTTCCGTAACAGCTTTACTGAAACAATATATGAAATCTACTACACCAAAAACGCTTCCCAAAACCGCAAAATGCTAGGTGAAACGCTACAGAAAAATAAGAAAAAGCATTTAAAAATCTGCTAGCATTTTGCGGATCTGCTAGCGGGTTTTGGTGTGCACCGGGCCTAAATGTATGCTTTAAAGCAGACTTGGATTCGCAATAATAAAAAAAAAATCAAAGAAATGGTAAGACTATCTATTATAGCCATGCTACACACATGAGCAGTTCACCGTTGGATGTTGTTGACTTGCCGTGCACTGTTTGAGTACCAAGGAATTATGACTCCCAGAGATTCATGTGAAATGATGAACCACTTCAAGGGTTGAGTTTTGTTCACCAAAGGAAGTAAAAGGTTATTCATTTAATGTTATTTTCTTGAAAGGAAACTTCCCCTAAGATTGGGCAAAATATAAATGTTTACAAATATTGAGAAAAATAATAGCTAATTAGAAAACTTTTAAGTAATGCATTCATATATTTTTAGAAAAACATCATCTTCAAAATTCAACCATCTTTTAGTTTTTCTGGTGAGAGAATTTGTAGGTTAACATGTCTTACAATGCCCATTAAGGATAACATTTCCTGAACCATCGACCATAGGATTGGATTGGGCAAAGTTGATGGGGCCAAGTGACAACAATGGTCGTTCCACTGATCTGTTTTTTGGATTAATCCTATGAACTTTATCAGATTGTAGTTTCTTTCCCAATGGTGGGTCCAAACAATCATTTTCCATCTAGCATGTGTGAGAGGCTTTAGACCGACATTAACTACAGATATGTTTATAACTGCACTGTTGCTACAGAGAATTTAAGAAGCTGATGTCTTGTAATGATTGCATTGCAATAATAACATACATCAGATATTCTAAAACTAGCTATGAGTTGCAGGTGTGTGTGTGCTATTTCTCTGGACATGGTGTATGCCATCCCACTATATGTGCACCATTTATCCGCTCATGCGCACCATCCTGGCGCATGTGTTCACCATCCCTCTGCACATTCATGTGCCATCCTGCAGAATATGTGCCATCTGATTAATCCCGAGCCCAATCATAGCCGGGCAGGGCAGGGAGGGGCGGCTGGAGGGGCATGTGTGGGATGGAAGGACATAAAGACGCACAGCAGCCTTGGAAATATTATTATGGAAAGGCAGTAATTTATATTCGGTGAAGGTTTTCTTGCCCAGTATTTATGCATGCCTCTCTGCATAGTATGCTAGTTTGTTATTATGCAGGGACATGGCAGAGCAGGGAGCAGGCAACATCACTTGCACCTGCCTATTAGTGAAGACTATAAGAGATTACAATATTGTCCAACAGATCTGCCTACTGGCTGATGGCAACTATTAGAACAGGATATTTATTAATAAAGACAATGAGCACATTCATACACTGTTTGCTTTCTTTAAGAGCCTGGAAAAAATGTGTGTATATATATATATATAATATATAGATATATTTGTATCAGCCTCCTCCATGTATGATTCCTTTTATGCATATGGAGTGTGATAGACAGTGCTTTAGGAAGAAAGCTATTAATAGTGTATATCACAAAAGAGTTTTCTCTCCCCTTTGATCAATACATCTGCATACCTGTGGCGAAGTAATATGCATTTCCTTACCATCCAATCTTCAGATGTATTATTTATTATTGAAGCTGCGATGCTACAGTTCCAGCGCATACCAATTGGTTGGTATCTAAGATCACAAGCGATGAATACAAAGCTATTTTTTCTTCTATTCCTCTATTTATTTAAAAGGTGATGCTGTTCAATTTAAGATGTATTTAGGGGAAAAAATGTGTATAAGAATTTTTTTTCTTTTTCTTTTTTTTTAACCAACAAAAGAATCTCCGGACAGAGGCTTTGTGTGCTATTAGCATATTCATGAGTTTGGCTTCTTTGGGAGTTGTTATTCTAATAGATTGGAACGTTGCATCTTTGCTCTAAACACGGCTCCCCTGTCACTAGAACATCTGTAATTCTGGTGCTTTGCTGCATCCATTTTAGGAAAACTTTTCAGACTACTCCCAAAAGTATTTTCCAGAACACAGGCTCATTCATTCTTTCAGGACAGCAGCAGAGAAAGACAATAGGAAAGCCATTAGATAAATGCCTCACATCTATTTGTGATGACTTACAAACAGGAGCAAAGACAAAATAGACCAGAAAGGGTAACTCCGCCCATTAAGCTGAATCACCCGCCAGCTGCTTATATTTCACAAAAACCTCTACCCACCATTTACAGCCATTGTTACATTTCCAACAGCTTATTTATAAAGTGTAACATTACATCTCTCTGTTTTTATGGATAGAAAAAGAAACATACAAAAAATGACCTAAGTAGGTGAAATTATGTTAATTCTTTTTCCTCCTCTTCCTCCTCTTCTTCGTCATCTGTTTCCACTTCTTCCTTCCCCTCCCCCTTCCTCATTATTATTATTATTTGTTAATGAAGTTGTCTGACGGAGAGAGTGCGAATGGTTTTCAAAAGTCTTAACACAGAATTGTATGTCAATGATAAATTATTTTGAAGACCACCCTTCACTTTTGTCCAGTTGAAACAACATGTTTTGGGGAAGCTATTATTAACCATGGGAACCATATATGGTGTTGAGGGCTGAAACTGGCATTCACAAATAGCAACACAGAGGGCTTAATAGAGAGGTTAGTTATACCATCCAGTCACCAATGAATAACATGTAAGACTAAAAACTATTAGTTGCTAGAGGGTTAGATACAATACTTTCTGTTTGTGTGTCAAAGCATTAGACAAAGATTTTTTTTAACCAGCTTGCTGCTGAATGAGACCAAGGAGTTGCTAACATAAACAAAGCATAAGGGCTGGTTCACACGGATGTTTTATTGGCATTGAATGCAGCGCTTAGTGATCTACTGCCGTCCCATGCAAAAGCCGGGCAGTTGATCCCGGCGTCTCATCTCGTCTTGTCTCAAAAGCAACATGCAGCTTCTAGAAAGTGTTTGAAAGCCAGCAAGAGCCACTGAAAGCCAATAAAAGCCAATGAAAGCCCATAAAAGCCCACCTTTCTGTATACTTCCTGCAAATGCCACCAAAAGCCCAGCAAATTCCACACTCTCTTGAAAAAGCCTTCAAAAGCCAGCTAAGTTTTTTTTAACTTAACTGTTAATGCTGGCAGCATTGTTGAAAAACCCCCCACAGAGTTTGAACCAGACGCCGCGCCGAAGCTCAGCAGAAGCCCGTGTGAACCAGCCCTAAACAGGGTCTCACACTAAAATAAACAAAACTTAGTAAAGAGCCATCTCCACTGCAAAATGCTATTGGTCAATACACTCTTTGGAGAGATAGAATGTCATTGGCTTTTTTTTCTGCCCACAATTCTGTTTCTGTGAATTTCCCAGATTCAATTAACTTTTTTCCAAGTCTTTTTTTTTTTTTTATAAAAGATCTTTTCAGCCTCCAACAAGCAATAATAAATCAATATAAGTAGTTCCAAACTAACTAATTAAGATTGATATTCCTTTTCTTATCTACTTTTAGTACTTTTCCACTTGCTAGGTGCTGAAAAGTTACTTTGTTGATAAGATGGAGAAAAATGTCCTGGTAGAAAACTCAGATGAAAAGTCGACTGAGGGCCATTGTCTATCAACATCTATTTCACCTTCTCAATTCTGGTGGTGATGGCCAGAGCTGGGACAAGGTCCTTCAGCACCCAAGGCTGAGACACCAAAGTGCGCCCCTCCATCCCTCTGCCCCAGCCATCACACACTGATTGCTACTAGACTAAGAGGCGCCCCAGGGCCCCCAACCTCCCCAATACCTTAATCTCTAGTTATCTGACTTGCAGTCACTGCCATGTATCCCCTTTTCCTATTTCTTTCTGCTTCAAACACAATTGGGAATGACAACTGAATGAATTGTGCGCCCCCTCCTACACTGCGCCGTGAGGCTGGAGCCACAAGGCAATCCTGTGTCAACTTACTACAGTCTTTAATACGTTTAGTAATCGTTTGAAAATGATTATGTAATGTTTTAACAACATATATACAAGGCTTAATGCTTCATGTAAGAACTTCTATTGAATACAAATTATGATGAATTCTCTATAATATTCTTACAGATACTGACCTGGTAGCTTTATTAATTTGCCTTGTTGTGAATGGGACATTCTGATTCCCATTAGACGCAGCATCTGCTCCCATAATTAGATGTTTTCTCTTAATTCAGATTTACAATGTTTTTTTTATTTTTTTTACAAATTGAATAACAATAATTATTAGTGTTTAACCTCCTTGGCGGTTAAGCCGCGCAGGAGGTTTTCTCCGGCCCTGCTGGGCCGATTTGTTTACTTTTTTTTTTTTGCTGCACGCAGCTAGCACTTTGCTAGCTGCGTCAGCACACCGATCGCTGCCGCCCCGCGCTCGATCGCCGCTATCCGTCGCGCCGCGCGGCCCGCCCCCCCAGACCCCGTGCGCTGCCTGGCCAATCAGTGCCAGGCAGCGCTGAGGGGTGGATTGGGACTCCCATGGCAACGGGGGAAGCCCTCCAGGAAATCGAGTTCTTTGAACGGGATTTCCTGATCGGAGATCGCCGAAGGCGATCGAAGTGGGCGGGGGGGATGCCGCTGAGCAGGGGCTATCATGTAGCGAGCCGTGGGCTTGCTACATGATATAAGAAAAAAAAAAAAAAACTGCTGCGCTGCCTCCTGGCGGAATTTTTTATACCGCCAGGGGGGTTAAACTCTTACAACTATAACTTTTTTATTTTATTTTCACTTGCTTAAGAAAATAAATCCAACCTGTTTCTACAATCTTTTCTGTTAAATATATTGATTTAACATTTATACAATAGCCTACACATTTTATTGCAGCCAATAAAATTTATTTGAGATGGCTAAGCTTGGTTTTATATTGCTATTATAAATGAATGTGAATGGTTCAGAAATGTCCAATTTATTATCCGAGTACCTATTTTCAGGCTGCTGCTACTGAGTCTAAGTGCTGAGCAGGTTACTGGTAACTTTTAAAATCATCATTACAATATAAATTAACTATTGGGGTGTACAATTATCTGCTATATGTACAGTATTATTGACCGGCTGAGGGCTATCTCTTCTATTATACACCTTAGACTGGAAATGTCAAAATGTTCTCAGAGCAGGGGAAGAAGATATTTGTTGAGGCTTTTCTGCATCCCTTTAGATGTGCACATCTGTATTCTGACATACATAAGAGCTCCCTCTGGTGTCTGCAGCACATCTAAAGGGATGATGGAATACACTGCAGAGAAAACTCTGAGTCATACACGCAGCTCCCTGCCTCAACGCCGAACTGCTCCACGCTGGTAAGTGAGACTTACCAAGCAGGGCTTAGTGAATTGAATCATGCTTGTTTGGTAAATTACCAAACTTCTACCACATATAATGAAATCTTCATGAATTTGAGAAAAAAGTGTAAAATACTGAGTGCGGTATTTTAATTACCAAAATTATTTGATCAAACAGCCCTTAGTGAATTGAAGGCTATGTGTGTTATTTGGACACGTTTAATCATATTCATGCACTAGCACTTTGGTTATCCTTTCAGACGTACTCTGTTATTATTGTCATTATTAGATTGAGATTGTGTTATTGTCTGCTCCGCCATGTTTAGCTCTGCTATTTTAAGTGTTTTTAACATAATTTTTGGTTGTTCAATAAACAATGTCATTTTGATATTTAATTATACAGTCATGGCCGAAATTGTTGGCACCCCAGGCATTTTCAATAAAATCAAGTATTTCTCACAGAAAAGTATTGCAGTAACACATTTTGCATGTTTATTCATTTTCTGTGTATCGGAACAAAACAAAAAAAGGGAGGAAAAAAAAGCAAACTGGACATAATGTCACACAAAACTCCAAACATGGGCTAGACAAAATGATTGGCACCCTCTCTAAACTGTGTTAAAATAACATTGTCTCAAGCATGTAATGCGCCTATAAACTCACCCGGGGCAAGTAACAGGTGTGGTCAATTTTAAAAATCAAACCAGAAAGCAGATAAAAAGGAGAGAAGTTCACTTAGTCTTTGCATTGTGTGTCTGTGTGTGCCAAACTAAGCATGGACAATAGAAAGAGGAGAAGAGAACTGCTTGAGGACTTGAGAACCGAAATTGTGGAAAAATACCAACAATCTCAAAGTTACTTGTCTATCTCCAGAGATCTATATGTGCCTTTGTCCACAGTGCACAATATTATCAAGAAGTTTGCAACCCATGGCACTGTAGCTAATCTCCCTGGGCGTGGA
The DNA here is from genome assembly GCF_040937935.1 of Hyperolius riggenbachi. Lineage (NCBI taxonomy): Eukaryota > Metazoa > Chordata > Amphibia > Anura > Hyperoliidae > Hyperolius > Hyperolius riggenbachi. Next base: position 136,780,595 of record NC_090652.1, on the reverse strand, counting down.
CGGAAGAGAAAAATTGATGAAAAGTTGCAAAGCAGGATAGTCTGGATGGTGGATAAGCCGCCCCAAATAATTTCCAAAGAAATTCAAGCTGTCCTGCAAGCTCATGGAGCAGCAGTGTCAGTGCGAACTATCCGTCAACATTTAAATGAAATGAAACTCTATTGCAGAAATACCCAGGAGTACCCCACGGCTGACACAGAGACATAAAAAGCAAGAGTACAGTTTGCCAAAATGTACTTGAGTAAACCAAAATCCTTCTGGGAATACATCTAGTGGATAGATGAGACCAAGATAGAGCTTTTTGGGTAAAGCACATTATTCTACTGTTTACCGAAAACAGAATAAGGCCAACAAAGAAAAGAACGCAGTACCTACTATGAAATATGGTGGAGGTTCAATGATGTTTTGGAGTTGTTTTACCGCCTCTGGCACTGGGTGCCTTGAATGTGTACAAGGCATCATGAAATCTGAGGATTACCAAAAGATTGGGTAAGCACTGGAGAGTTCTGAAGTGACCAGCAATGAGTCCAGATCTAAATTCCATTGTACATCTGGAGATATCTTAAAATTGCTGTTGGGAAAAGGCACCCATCCAATAAGAGAGACCTGGAGCAGTTTGCAAAGGAAGAGTGGTCCAAAATTTGGGTAAGAGGTGTAAGATGCTTATTGATGGGTATAGGAAGCAACTGATTTCAGTTATTTTTTTTTCCAAAGGGTGTGCAACCAACTATTAATTTAAGGGTGCCAATAATTTTGTCCAGCCCATTTTTGGAGTTTTGTGTGACATTATGACATATTTGCTTTTTTCCCTCCCTTTTTTGTTTTTTTCCAATACACACAAAGGGAATAAACATGTGCTACTGCAATACTTTTCTGTGAGAAATACTTGATTTTCTGGAAAAAATTCTGGGGTGGCAAAAATTTTGGCCATGACTGTATACCAGTTTGGTGCGGTTTATTTGAGGCTTAACTCTGTATTAAAATTCTATGTATATATGTTTGCTGTTCTGCACATTCTGGCCATGTTTATTTGTGTGTATTCAGTGATTTTGACATTTATTCATATCTATGCATTTGGATGGTGCTTGTCCATATCTTGTGTGTAGCAGTTAAAGGGGTTCTCTGGGGGGGGGGGTGAAAATAAAATCTGACACTTACCTGGGGCTTCTATCAGCCCCCTGTAGCTGTCATGTCCTGCGCCATCCTCCTCCGACCACCCGTTCCCTGCCGCCGGCACCAGGCAATTATTTGTCTAACAAGACGAATAATGCCCGCTCCTGTCATCGGGAGCTTACTGTGCAGGCGCAGTACAAAGTTTTCTTGTACTGCACCTGCACAGTAAGCTTCCGATGACGCACGCAGGAGTGAGCACGCACCCACTGCCGCACAACCGCAGCTGAATGAGATGCCGCGTTAGACCGGGGCCGGTGGTGGGGAACAGCAGATCGTTGGAGGACGGCGTGGAATATTACAACTGCAGGGGGCCGATAGAAGCCCCTGGCTGGTAAGTGTTTGTTTTTATTTTCAACCCCTCTCCCCCCCAAAGAACCCCTTTAACCTAACCCAACTCTCACACTACACCCTCCCTCTATCCCTACCTAACCATTAACCCCTCCCTGGTGGTGCCTAACCCTTATCCTGGTGGTGCCTAACCCTTAACCACCCCACTTCGCGGCACCTAATCCTTAACCTTCCCCCTGCCACAAATCCACGGTTTTTGCAATGTGCCGACATTTGGCCACCCTGAGACGCCCCGGTAAAATAATAGGTGCTGAGTTTTCTTACTTTGCAAATTGTGGCTTTACATAGAGGACGCTCCACACAAATTGCCACAAGTCACGGCTTTTTTCCGGCTTTGGCTGCAAGACCTTCTAAAATGTGTGTGTGTGTGTGTGTGTCCGTGTCTACATGTGCCTGTGTGTGTGTTTTCCCTAGGTGTTAGCAGAGGTGATGGAGTTTAATAGGTTTTCTATTAAAGAAAAGTATATTAAAGAAACAAGTAGCAGCAGGAATCTTGAAAGTCCAACAGAAGGACTAGCGCTGTATCAATTTCCTTGTCCATTTATAGCACTGCAGTGACATGAAGTAACAGCTTTCCTTGTCTCTCTGTTTATAAAGTTGCAGTTGCTCCTGATTTATGCTTCAAGCTTCTGAAGGTTGTCTTTCATTGTAAAAGGAACTTGAACAGGCACAATATTTTATATTTCACAGCAGATTTGTGTTGTAGATTATGGAACACCCTTACACCACTATATCTGGTTACTGGAATTAAAGAGGAGCTCTAACTATTGTAAATGGAACTCTAACTATTATTAATGTTTCATGCAATTGATGTAGGCTGGGGCAGCAGTTTTTTTTAATAACTTGATGGTCACCAATATGGCCAAAATTCCTGTATTGTTGTGATAATGTCTGGGCTTTCTGAACTTTTATGTCCATTGTTACACTAAAAGAAATAAATCATTATTTTGACAGGTCAAAGACTGCAATGATTTTTTTATGGGCCAGTTCACATTTATCCCTTCACTCTTGTCCATTGCAATCTCTTGCAGAAAACTCTTGCTGCATGCAACTTCTCAGGCAGTAAATTGCGTCGCCATGCAATGCAACAAGCGCTGCAAGGAAGACACAAGTATGGTGTTAAAATGCCATTTAATGCTTACAGTATGTCTAATGTGATCAAAGCCATAGGCATATACAAGATTTTGGGCTATTATCAAGATACAGTGAAAAGACAGCCTTTTCCTTTCAGTATGGTAAACAGTGTTTAGGCAAGATAAAAAGACCCTGAGGCTACTCCTTGAGGGTTAATGAACAGTATCTTTTTTATGTTTCTGTTTCTGTACGCGGTTTCTCATCAGCTTGCCTGTTGCCTTAATGAAAGCACATCCAGTGCTTGTCAACAGTGCTTTTCCCAGCTTATATGATCTGAATGTCCATTTTTGAAAACACACTGTAGGCACCAGTTTGTGGCATTTCCTGCACTGCAACATTGACTGCAGTGGCCTTTGCCTTTGACAAAATGAAAACAAAAGCTCACATTGCTATTTGATTCCTCACCCTTTTTTTGCATCAGTTTTAGATGTGTGGAGTCTGCACGATACCCTATAAACATTTTTTTATGGGGGGGGGGGGGTGTGAAAAGATCACACAGTTGTTGAAAGGGCCTATTATGAGGTAATTTCTGCAGAATATTTCTGCAGGCAATATCTTCAAGTGGATAGACAAATGCTTGAATTAGTGGAAGTAAAGCTGGCCATACACTGGTCCGATTTGCCGCCGTTCGACAGCAGATTCGATCACTGGGAATCACGCTAAACGCACCCGCCGATCCGATTTCCTCCCGAAATCGGATCGGTCCGTCGATCGCGTCGTGCGGGAAATTACCGTCGATCGCCCGCGGGTAGGGAGTGCGTCGCTAGCGGCGGCCGATCCGATACAGGTATACATTACCTGACACTGGCTCCCGGGCATCTTCTTCGCGCTGCACCGCTCTGTTCCTGCTCCATCCCAGCGCACATTAACTTCCTGTGTCACTCCAGTGACCAGGAAGTTCAAATAGTGGGCTCTCTATTTGAACTTCCTGGTCACGGAGTGACACAGTGTACGCTGGGATGCGGTGCGGGATGCTGGGATGCGGTGCAGCGCGGAGAAGAGGACCCGGAGCCACCTTCAGGTAATGTATATGGGGGGGGGGGACAGGCGGCCGGAGCAGCTCAACAGATTGTGATCGGTTTCAGGCTGAAACCGATTCACAATCTGTTTGCAGTAAAGGCAGCCATACGATCCCTCTCTGATCAGATTCGATCAGAGGGATCTGTCAGTTGGTCGATCTAATGGCAAATCGACCAGTGTATGGGTACCTTAACTCCAGTAGGAAGCCTTTATTTGTTTAGAAGACATTGGCCTCAATTTACTAAGCTTTATCAAACACTTTATCAAACGTTTGATAATTTACCTCATGGGTAAAATCTAATTTTGAATTCACTAAGGTGTTATAGATTTATTGAACGTTTTATCAATAAAACATTTAATAAATATATAACACCTTAGTGAACTAATTAGATTTAGATTAGATTTTACTGATGAGGTAAAGTATCAAACGTTCGATAAAGTGTTTGATAAAGCTTAGTAAATTGAGGCCATTGAATAGTTCACAGAGGTGTAGCTAGAGTTTTCAGCGCCCGGGGGTAAAGACAGTTTTTCTGGCTACCTCTGAACAAAATGGGTGTGGCCATGCATCAGAATGTGGTCATGGGTTGAGTCAAATGTACAGATGCTGCTTAGATAGCTGGAGGTTCCTCCTTCCCCCTATAGATAGCCATATGTGCCCCTCCCCCCATTTAGATAGCTAAATGTACTCCCTCCCAATGTTTAGATAGCCCCCTTTAAATAGTCAAATGTGCCCACTTTTAGATAGCTAAATGTGTCCCCCTTTAGATAGCCAGATGTGCCCCCTTCCCCCCTTTTAGATAGTCAGATGTGCTCCCCTTTACATAGCCAGATGTGACCTGCTTTTTGTGCTGCTTTTAACACTTCTGCACTCTGCAGAAAAGGGAGAGAAGCAGGGGTACTTCTTGTAGCCAGTGAGTTGCCTCTAACACATGTGGGGGTGCAGCAGCCATGCTGAGCGCCCTCACTGTGCTACGCCAGGGGTCATATGTCCCCCCATGCTCCCCCATAGCTACGCCTCTGGTAGTTCACTTGCATATGTTACATTGTACCTACATAGATATTGGCACTTTCAAATGGAAGGTCAGGTAGGGAGGTAAGTATAATTCTATTAAAATCCCCTTGAGCTCAGGTATTAATAAACTGCAGGACGTGTGTGGGTGTTGGGGGTAGTTGTTATCCTCCACTGTTGCCTACCCTATCGAAAGCACTTGTGAAACAAAAGGGAGTGATTATTGTTACTGAATGCCCCTGTAATTAAAATATTTTAGTTGGGTCCAGAAATCCATCTATTGTTACGCACCTTTCACACAGTGCAGCGTAGTCTCCCCAGAGTGCTGGCAGCCAGAGATGGCAGGGGTTTCTTGGCTGCTTCTCATCATCTATTATCCAAGAAGATAGAAGTCTTTCAGATTTGGGTGAGATTACCTAACCTTGTACTTTGCATTAGAGAGTTCAGTCTGCATTTTGCAAACTTTTAAAAATGGAGTTTCCAAATCTCCTACTTTTCTTATTATTATATGAAGTCATTGTATGGGATCTGTAATTGTATATGTCAGGGAAGTTTCCAGAAAACTAACAGTGATCATCCCTAAGCAGATGGAGTGGTCTGTGTCATGAAGTCCGCCGATGCTTTATTGTGGAACTAAAGTTAGTTTATTTTCTTCATATCCTATGAAGGCACTGTTAATGACTTACACAAAACATGTAAAAATGTATTTTTACCTTTAAGAAATCAAATGTACAACTTTGGCCCACCTTTCTATTCTTTTTATCTGCATCTGAAAAGATAGTGTTAGATCAGGGGTGTCAAACCGGTCCTACGAGGGTCGATCCTCACATTTGACACAGTTCAAATTAATTGATGGGTCTGAATCAGGAAAGGTGTGGTCCATCAGGTAGAACACATTCCTCTCTTTCTCAGTCCATCCTAAAAACTGGCATGGATCTTGTCCTCCAGGCCTGAAGTTCGACACCTGTGTGTTAGATAGAGCTGACATGAGGAAAATAAACAAACATTAAAAGTTGTGAGCAACCATCCCCACTTTGTGGTAAACTGGAAATATAACAGGTTAAAAAAGTTGTAACTGAGGAATGACCAAGATTAACATATTTCCATGTTATTCCCATTATTTGTTCTCATGATCATGCCCACTTTTTTGTGCACTGGAGGTATTCTCCCTTTCCTGCACCAAACTGCATGAATTTTCTCCATGGCCATATTTTCTGCTTACAGGTGGGGTGGATATTTATGTTTGTCCTGAAAGCTATTTAGCCTAGAAACAACCAAGCACTCACACTGCTACATGCTATCTAGAGGGATCTCCGGGGTCACTCATGTGACTGAATTTCTTAGAAATGGCTTCATCAAGTATGAACATTTTCTGATTAATAGCATACCTGCCTGTTCACCTTTATTTACAATAAAGAATCTGAGCAAACCAAGGTTTGTAACCTCCCTGGTGGTATGATTATTTACAGATTTTAGGGTTTAAAAGTAGTGACCTTTTTTAACATGCTTTTAGACCCTAAAACCAGGATAAAATCATACCGCAGTGGGATCTGCGACAACCCTGCACTTACTCACCTCCGTGGGATCCAGCGCTGCAATTCTCCCTCCATCCTCCAGGTGGTGTTGTACCCCTATAGTGATATCACCGTCTGACATCATGACCTCAACCGAGGGATCCAGAGCCTCCGATTACCAAAAAACGAACGTCTGCCAGCATCTGGATCCCGAGGGAGGTGATTTAAAAAGGCCACTGCGCTGTAGGCTCTGCATAGACCTCCCGGCATCCACCTCAAGTCAGGTTCTGGATTACCGCTCCTGGCTTCTTTTTATCCACCCCGAGCCTGACTCGGGTTTACTGCCAGGGAGGTTAAAAAACTATAGTTCTGCTTTTATATGCTTTTACATTTAGGTTCACAGTGGGAGCTGCATTGCATTACTTGTGACAACAGGAGCACAACAGAGTATAACATACAGTGAAGCATACAATCAAAGAAAAGTATGTTTTACTGGCACTGTTAATGCCGGCGTTTGGTGGTAACGCATTGCCAACGCCATTACACCACACCCACTGCACTGCGAGCATCGCATAGGTTGTGCATTGCAGTATAGTAAGCTGTGTTACAAGTGGTTGTGCCGTACTGCAATGCACCACTGTGTCCCTAGCCTTATTGTGTATTGTTGGCTGCTAAGAAAAAAAATAGAAAAACAACTATGCTACTATATACTGTATGATTTACATGCTTTCCCTTTAGCCGTCTGAAAGACTGAGTCAGGCTTTTTTGTGAGTTTGATGCTTTAATTAGTGTGAGTATGTCCTCCTGCTTTTCCCGACATAGTGATAGATTGTACACTTCAGGATCACGCATCCATATGCTATATGATTCTGAATGGCAGAACCCACATTTTTTCTATTTAAAGAACGTTGTTACTAAAATAAAGAGCCTGACTCTCAACCTGTCATTTTCTGCACGATGCAAGAGGATCATTATGGGCAACATCATAGAAGTTGATTTTTGTCAATTGAAAGTAGTTTTTTTTTTTATAAAGACTCCCTATAATTTATCTAACACAAAATACAGTATAGTTTGCAGGGTTTAACCGTCATTCTTCCCTTTCAAATGCATAGCTTTATAACAGCTTTCCTAGCGTTATAAGAGATGATTCAGGAGCTTCCAAAGAGTGGGAGATTTTATCTTATCTGTGACGTAAAAAACTGCAGAAGTGCATATTAACCACTTGCCGACCGCACACTCATAACGTGCGTCGGCAAAGTGGCAGCTGCAGGACCAGCGACGCAGTACTGCGTCGCCAGCTGCAGCCTAATTAATCAGGAAGCAGCCGCTCGTACGAGCGGCTGCTTCCTGTCAAATCACGGCGGGGGGCTCCGTGAATAGCCTGCGGGCCGCCGATGGCGGCTCGCAGGCTAGATGTAAACACAAGCGGAAATAATCTGCTTTGTTTACATTTGTACGGCGCTGCTGCGCAGCAGCGCCGTAAGGCAGATCGGCGATCCCCGGCCAATCAGCGGCCGGGGATCGCCGCCATGTGACAGGGGACGTCCTGTCACTGGCTGCACAGGACGGATAGCATCCTGTGCAGCCCGGATCTCCAGGGGAGGCAGCAGGTAGGAGAAGGAGGGGGGAATTTCGCCGCGGAGGGGGGCTTTGAGGTGCCCCCCCCGCCACCCACAGCAGGCAGGAGAGATCAGACCCCCCCAGCACATCATCCCCATAGGGGGGAAAAAAGGGGGGCAATCTGATCTCCCTGCCTGCACCCTGATCTGTGCTGGGGGCTGCAGAGCCCACCCAGCACAGATCAATCAAACCAGCGCTGGTCCTTAAGGGGGGGTAAAGGGTGGGTCCTCAAGTGGTTAAAGAGATCCTCAACCTAATGAACAAGCAGGATATTGTGTTACACTCCGGAGCTGTCGCAGTATAAACGCATATAATGAGCATGCTTACCTGTCTTGTGTGCAATATGTCACAAGCTACTGTACAGCCCAGATATCCATCACCCTCGCACACCACTGACCTTCAATAAACTGTGCAAGGAAGAAAATTCACAGTGCAGGAAGCCATAATAACTCACCAGTGAGTACAAGGAGTTTTTTTTTTGTAGACCTAAATGTAAAGTGTAACAATCGGTGTCAGCATGCAGAGAGAATCTGATTATTGGTGATCTGCAGTATCACCAAGAATGCAGATATATACCTGATTATTGATGATCTGCAGAATCACCGATAATACAGATATATTGCTAACCTCTGGACACCTATATAGTGTGAGTGTTTGGTGCAACAGTAATAACTTTGAGTGAGGACCACCCGAGGAGCAGGTGGTCCTTGGCAGTATGAGAAATACCTCCCTTTGGAAGTGCAGAGATCTTGCAGCAGCCTGAGACATCCAAGGGGGCGGAGTCCCAGGCTGAGTAGCAAGAAGACCCGGTGGCTAGTGACCCCTGGAAGATGGGCATCACAAGCAGGTCTGCAGAACAACACAAATGATAATACAGTTCCCTAGTCTTGGGTGCGAGGTCCGTGGTCTCAGCACCCTGGAACTAGTCTGGAGTATAACACAAATGATAATACAGTTCCCTAGTCTTGGGTGCGAGGTCCGTGGTCTCAGCACCCTGGAACTAGTCTGGAGTATAACACAAATGATAATACAGTTCCCTAGTCTTGGATGCGAGGTCCGTGGTCTCAGCACCCTGGAACTAGTCTGGAGTATACAATACAATGATGAACAAAAGTAATCTGGCTCAGTGTGAATTCCCAGGTCCTCCTGGTTCAAACACACTGTAGGATCTGACTATGGTCTGAATGCTTCCACGTAAGTGTTCGCAATGGCAGACAACTAGCAACTGGCAAGCAAGCTATATATATAGTTGCAGGACTCTGCCGCCCTGCCCGAGCCACTCAGCAAATCAGGAGTCCAGCAGGAATCAGCTGATCGTCCTGATCAGCTGATCCATCTCCTGCTGGCATAAAGGTCCTGACTTCTGGCTCGTGCGCGTAGTTCTCCATCCAGGTGCACTAACAGACCCAGCCACACCAGACGCACGCTGCTGCGTGCAAAACGCTGCGTTGCTGCCAGTACACGCGGCGGCTTTTCCGCGTTTTCTCACATAAAGTTTATTAGTAATAAATAGGTGATTAATCATTCTATAAATATGAAATCCGTTTTTTTGTGTGTGTATTTTTCTCTTTCATTGGTTTCCTCCTTTTTTATGATCTATATACTTCTTATTTCATCCTTTTACTTTTATCTTCTTTTGCATACCTCTTCTTCTGTATACTTCTTTCTGCATTTCATCTTTAATCTTCTTACCTTTTAAAAAAATTTCACCCTGTTCTTTAACTTCTTCTGTCTTCTAACTGGATTTCGTCTGTTCATCTAGTCCAGACTTTCTCAACCAGGGTTCCTTGAGTATTCTTTAGGGGTTCCTTGGCATTTTCCCCATCGTGTAAGATGTATTATAGAGCACACAAAGACAGGGGATACTTTAAAATAAAGCACTAAATTGGGGGTCAGGCTAATAATGAGCGCATCAATAAAATGCACTAGAATAAGAAGATGAGGGGCACTGTAATAAGGGGTAGTGAAATAAACAGCAACAAACAACAGTAACTCTTGAAGAACATTCCTCCTGCAAAATAAATGGGGGGGGGGGGGGTTCCTTGAGATTCAAAAATCATTTGCAGGGGTTCCTTAAGATCCAGAAATTATTTGCTGGGCTCCTCCAGGTTTTAAAGGGTGAGGAAGGCTGATCTAATATCTTGATTGGAGCATGCCACTCTCCATTCAACAATGTGCCCCTACTGGAAATTAAATATTTTAGAAAGGGCAATATTCAAGGATGCTTTGCTGACCCCTTTTGCAATGGTACGGAACACAAGAGTTAGTACTCCTCGGGGGGCTCCACACTGGTGAGCTCTGCAATCATTGGGTTTACCAGCGCTCACACTGCTTTGTATCTAATAATTTCATTTATTTTTATTTATTTATTTATTTAAGTATTTATATAGCGTCAACATATTACACAGCGCTGTACAGAGTATATTGTCTTGTCACTAACCGTCCCTCAAAGGGGCTCACAATCTAGTCCCTACCATAGTCAAATGTCTATGTATGTATCGTATAGTGCATGCATCATAGTCTAGTCTAGGGCAAATTTAGGGGGAAGCCAATGAACTTATCTGTTGTTTAAAGGGAATCTTAACTGCCGTGGAAAAATAAATTCACTTACCTGGGGGCTTTCCCAAGCCTCCTGCAGCCGTCCTGTGCCCGCGCCGGTCCTTCGGTGCCCTCCGGTGCCCTCCGGTCTCCCTCCGCCGCTAAGTTTCGTTTTCGGACGACTGCCAGTCGTCCTCGGGCCACTTCCGCATTCCTCGTCGTAAACTGCAGTAAAGCGTGTCCGCATGACGCGTTTGGCGTCATGCACATGACGCGTTTGGCGTCATGCGGACGCGCTTTACTGCAGTAAAGCGTGTCCGCATGACGCGTTTGGCGTCATGCACATGACGCGTTTGGCGTCATGCGGACGCGCTTTACTGCAGTTTACGACGAGGAATGCGGAAGAGGCCCGAGGACGACTGGCAGTCATCCGAAAACGAAACTTAGCGGCGGAGGGAGACCGGAGGGCACCGAAGGACCGGCGCGGGCACAGGACGGCTGCAGGAGGCTTGGGAAAGCCCCCAGGTAAGTGAATTTATTTTTCCACGGCAGTTAAGGTTCCCTTTAAGTTGTTTCCAATTAGTATATATCCTTTTTAGCAAGAAAAAAAAATATTGTGAGCATTCTTTATAACATTTTTCAGACAAAATATCGGTACAAGTTAAAAAATGTTTTTGCACACTGTAAATGCAGTGGCATCGTCGTATTCTCTTCTACTGAGCAGGAATATGTTGCACTGCTGCATATGGGGATTTGACTTAGCAAATTCCTGATCAACCATCGTCAACCATGCATTGTGTATGCCTATGGCCATTGTTTGCGTAGTAGTATTTTTGGTACCACCCTGAAAAGGAGTTCACACCAGACATCATCTGCTTCTTAGGACACAAAATCTTTGGTATCTCATGAAAAACACAGAAAGGGGATCATCGTAATTATATTATACCAGTAATTACAACCACTTGGGCCTTAAACGTGTCAACCTTTTCAATTCTATGTGCATTTTAAAGATACATTTGGACTTCATATATGGCATTAACCTCCTTAGCGGTAACCCCGTGTGTGACACGGGGTAAGCCGCCGGAGGGTGCCGCTCAGGCCCTGCTGGGCCGATTTTAATAATTTTTTTTTTGCTGGACGCAGCTAGCACTTTGCTAGCTGCGCCAGCACTCTGATCGCCGCCGGCCCCTTTGCGATCGCCGCTATCTGCTGCGGCGCGGGCCCCCCCCCCCCTCCAGACCCCAGCGCTGCCTGGCCAATCAGTGCCAGGCAGCGCCGAGGGGTGGCCCGGGACTCCCAATGACGTCCCGACGTCAGTGACGTCGGTGACGTCATCCCGCCCCGTCGCCATGGCGACGGGGGAAGCCCTCCAGGAAATCCCGTTCTTTGAACGGGATTTCCTGATCGCCTATCGCCGGAGGCGATCGGCGGGGCTGGGGGGATGCCGCTGAGCAGCGGCTATCATGTAGCGAGCCCTCGGCTCGCTACATGATAAAAAAAAAAAAAAAAATAAAAAAAACTGTTGCGCTTCCCCCTGGCGGTATTTTTCATACCGCCAAGGGGGTTAAAGTGGATCCGAGATGAAGTTTTACTCATTGCATAATTGTGTTCCTTACCTATTGTTTATAGGGCATTCCTCAAGCCAAATACTTTCTTTTTTTGTTTTAATACTCTAATTCCCTATTGTAACGATTGGTGTCAGCACACAGAGTGTATCTGATTATTGATGATCTACAGTATCACCAATAATACAGATGTTATACCTGATTATATGGTGATCTGCAGAATCACCAATAATACAAGTATAGCTTGACACAGGACACCTAATGTAGTGTGAGTGTTTGGTGCAACAGTAAGAAAGGTTATCTCCCGAGGAGCGGGAGATACAGACACTACTGCAGCCAAGGATTCCCTGAAGAGCAGGGAATTGGACTGCACTGCAGCCACTGGACACCTGAGGTGCAGGTGGCCTCTGACTGTGTAGAAACTAACCTCCTTAAGAGGAGGAGATGGAGATTGTACTGCAGCCAGGGATTCCCTGATGGATCGGGAATCAGACTGTACTGCAGCCAAGGATTCCCTGATGGGCTGGGAATCAGACTGTACTGCAGCCAGCGGACTCCTATGGGGTAAAGTCCACTGACTGGACTGTAAGGTGGTCTTCCTGCGGAGCAGGCAGCCTTTGCAGCTAATGGACACCTAGAGAGTTGGTGTCACAAGGAGTACAGTGAGGCTGCTCACCCAAGGGACGAGTGACAGCCAGAAGGGTCATACAGGCCAGGTCGGCAACACATGAGCAGATAAAGTACAGAGACAAAAGACTGATACGGTATCCGGGTACAGGCAAGGTTGGCAACGGGTAGACAGATAGGCAAGGTACCGAATCAGTAAGCAGGAGAGTAGTCAACAAAGCCAGAGATCATAACCGGTAATAGTATAGCACAATCCTAGTCTGAGGTGTGAGGTCCTTGGTCTCAACACCTGGGAACTAGTCTAGAGAATAACAGAAGTAACACAGCAATCTCCTAGTCTTAGGTGTGAGGTCCTTGGTCTCAACACCTGGGAACTAGTCTAGAGAATAACAGAAGTAACACAGCAATCTCCTAGTCTTAGGTGTGAGGTCCTTGGTCTCAACACCTTGGAACTAGTCTAGAGTATAACAGTATAATAACACAATAGAGACTAAAGCGGAATCTGGCTAAGTGTGAATTCCCAGCTCCAACTGGTTCTAACACACTGTAAGATCTGACTGAGGTCTGAGTGCTCACACGTGAGTATTCGCAACGGCAGACAACCTGCAACTGACAAGCAAGTTCTATTTATACTTGCAGCGCTCCGCAGCACCGCCCCAGCCACTCAGCCAATCTGGAGTCCAGCTGGGATCAGCTGATCGGCATGATCAGCTGATTCCCCTTCTTCTGACATAAAGGTCCTGTCGCCTGGCGCGCGCGCATGGCTCTCCATCTGTGTGCACTAGAAGGACCAGGCGAACCAGTGACAGGTTGCTGCGCCGAAAAGGCCGCCGGCTTGAACGCGCAGACAGCTGCCCTGCCGCTTGCCCACGCGGCGGTATCTCCTCTATTCATTACACGTATAAACTAAACAAGCCTCGCCCACAGCTTTTCAGAGAGCCTTGGCATTTTCAGACAGTAGCAAGAGCTCAAGGAAGCTCAGTCTGGGCTGGAGGAGGGAGAGGTATTACTAGCCAGAGATTTCAGAGGCAGAGGGGAGGAGGAGGGGAGATTAGATTTTTAACTAATCATATTCTGTTGAAGCTGTTTGCAGCTAGATTTGCTGTGTAAACCATCTAAACTTTAGATAAGATATATAGACAAGTTACTTGTTATAGTTAGTTTTTCATCTCGGATCCACTTAAGGAAGTTGGAGCTTTTCTGGACACATTCAGGTCAGAAGAATGACCATGATTGGTGGTGATAGCTGAACACTGACTGAGGATCACCACCCAGAGGGGTAGGGACTTGGTGATAACAAGATACTCTGTGGACCCATAGGCATAAATAGAGTTCACCACCTAATATCCATCAAAGCCAGAGCTGTATCATTCCAAATAAATGCCAGTGTTCTTTTAAATTTTTAACTGCCACTGATGAGATGCTTCTCAGCCACACTGTGCCCTTCATTGACAGCCATTGGTGAGATATGGCAAGGGTTAAAACAAGCTTATGGCAGCATTTGCTGCTGCAAGCTTGTTTTAAAAACAAAGTGCGGCCTCCCCCTGTGTTTAGGTAAGATCAAAGTGGCTCTCCAGCCCATTGGTCACCTCTACAAATTAAAGAGAATCTGTACTCTAAAATTCTTACAATAAAAAGCATACCATTCTCTTCATTATGTTCTCCTGGGCCCCTCTGTGCTGTTTCTGCCACTCCCTGCTGCGATCCTGGCTTGTAATTAACAGTTTTAGGCAGTGTTTACAAACAAATGACATGACTTCTAACCAGAGTATGATATGCTGAGAACAGCTTACTGTGTGACTCATGCAGAGCTTGGAGAGGGTGTGTAAAGCTTCTGCCAATGACAAGCAGTGCTGCATATTCCACACATTTCAGCCTCAGCCCGACAGAGCCGACAGAGGAAAGAAGATAAGATTTATTACAGAGACAGTGCAACTAGAAAATGCTGCAGTAAGACAGACCACATTAGAGCAGGCATAGGAACTTATAGGATAGAAGAAATAAGGCTCAAAATTTTGTTACAGAGTCTCTTTAAAGCAAATGCTGCCTCCCCATCTGAAATTACAACTCCCTCTGTCTGTTTCCCTGGGTTCCTTCTGCTGGCTAACACATTGAAGATGGCCTGAGCAACATTCAAAATCCATGTTTAAAGAATCAGATTGCAATGGAGATGGGCGGTCATAATGGGCTCACCTCCATGTTCGGCAGCCACATCGCTAAGAAGTGCTTTGCTATGCACTTCCTCATTCCAGTGCATTAGCTGCCAAGGCCAGATTTATACTTTTTGTGCTCCTAGGCCAAGTTTGTGGTGGCTTCCCTTTCTTGTGCTGCTTGCCCCTCCCATTCCGTGTGCAGCCCCCAATTCCTTGTGCATCATCCATGTACAGCAACCTCTTTCTTTCATGCACATCTCCTTTGGGCATCAGTTTCCCTTTTTCCATGAGTGGCTTCCCATTTTCAGCCTTCTCTTTCATGTGTAGCAATCCCTCTTTTATGTTCAGGTGCCCCCTTAAGGTCCGTACACACGCCGGACTTTAGGCAACGACGGGTCCGTCGTTGCCTCCCGCTGGGTGGGCGTGCCAGCGACAGTCCGGCGTGTGTACGCTCTGTCGTCAGACTGATACGGCTGTTTCTGAGCGATCCGCCGGGCGGATCGCTCAGAAACAGCCGTATCAGTCTGACGACAGAGCGTACACACGCCGGACTGTCGCTGGCACGCCCACCCAGCGGGAGGCAACGACGGACCCGTCGTTGCCTAAAGTCCGGTGTGTGTACGGACCTTTAGGCTGTTGCCACACAAGACCCGGGCCTTGGTGGCCTTTTCAGAAATCTGGCCCCGTCAGCTGCAGCATGAAGAGATGAGGAATTCCCTGCAGCTCCTCTTACTCAGTTACAGGAGATGAACAGTCAGGATTCTAATCACATTTGGTTTGTCCCTGAAGAGTACCTGTCACCAAAATGTATTGTCACACAGGGGCTATATCAGCATCTAGTGGCAAAAAGTAAAAATAAATTGCATTCATTTTCTCTGCTTTGAAACTTCTATAAAACTTCACTCTAGATTAGAATTTTACAATTTAATTTATGCTAATACTTGTTAGTTTAGCATATTTGAAAGAGCTACTAGAAATTCAAGCCATTTCTACATAAGAAAACACCTGCATGTAATGACAAGCTGCATAACGTTGTTTTTGTAAATTCAAAGGACTGATGATCCAACAGAGATATGCGCAGAGACAAGTGGGCTGACAGGTAAACAAATGCAC